>NC_142837.1:42495677-43120677 GCF_061612785.1 Hesperophylax consimilis | reverse complement strand
CATTTGTGAAGAGCTAGCTAGGTAGGTACTACCTGATCTTTCCCATCTCCTTCCCCTTTCTCCTTTCTGCCTTCCAACACATCCCATCTGGAGATACATATCCTCAGCTCTGGGAGTAGTTGGGACTATAGTGTTGGGAACAAATAACACCTATTAAACACACTACGATCTACCAAGTATTTCGTTTTCATTTTCTCACTAAGGTCAAGGACACCTGAGCGTTCTTTAAAACTTAAATCACAAATTTTAATGTCATCAGGTACATTTTCAATGCACAGTAAACTTGGTCGAAGTCCCTACTTTGGTGGAACTGGTTTTACTTATATTTTATTTATAATAATTGAAGGTTTAAAATAAGATTTTTATTTTATTATTACGTGGTTATTAAAGACACGGTTAAAGGTTAAATGCTTGTATTGTATATGTCGAAAATAAAATTTTAAAAAATATTAAATAAAGTTTAAATTTCACTCTTCAATGACATTAACATATCAGCTACATTTTTCATATTAAATCTGCCTTCGTGGGAAGCGTTACAAGTCCTTACCTTATGTTTATTTTTTTAATACGTATGTTATTCTCGATTGCCACAATGGAATCTTAATGCGAGTCAAAACATGAATCTAAGAACTATAATAATAACAAAATTCAAATTATATATAATGTGGGATCGATAGGCGTAACTACCGATGATTTTATACCGATTTCCCGAGCACGGTCGCGCTGTCGATACCCCAGACCGATATTGATAACACAATTAATTGGAACTTGATATACGCTGGCAACACTGGCGCATCTCGATGAAAGTTAAAAAATACTAATAAATTGACAACTTTGACTTGAAATATTAACTTAAACATACATTGGCAGTCAGCATGTACTTCCTGACACAAATTAACGATAAAGGGAGTTAATAAACGATATAACGATAACTAACAACTTTTAGTTCTTGAAGCTAGAACGGAACCAATTTATTGCGTCCTTGATGAATCAATGAAGTCTGTGGATCGTGTATACGATTTCTTTCAGTTCTAAGAGCTTAGCTAGTTCACCACATTCATTAATAATCCAATTACTTTGCATAACGAACGACATTATCCGAAAAGTTGAGCATATTGATAGCTTATCCGACACCTTGGATGCCACGCTAAAAGCAGCGGCGCTTTTGTACACTGACTATCGAAATCATATTATGACTGTGCTCGCAAATATCATAGATGCAAGGAACATTAAGTCTTTAAGGATTTGGATTAGAGTACCAGATGCGTCGGTTTTTTTTAAATTTTCTGCATATTTATCTCGTTAATATGTTCATTGAGAATTGTTGATATAATTTTCTTAAATGATTTAATATCACAATAAGGTTTTTATGCTTCAATAAGTTAAACCAAATTAATTGAATATGTATTTCAATTCAATTAAAATAGATCAAATGGTGAAATTATTTTTCAGTCATCAAAGTGACAGAAGAAACCTAATCATTATCAATCAGTTAAAAGCACTTGTAGAACAAAATCATCCAATCAGTTTCGCCAGCAAAAAACCTTCACCGCCCACTTTTTTTTTACAATCGTGTGCTCTAAAGAGATTGCCGCCGAGTTACGCATTCTAAAGATAAATACTTTGAGTACGTAATCCGGTTTTTTTGTACTAGCTTACCTACTAACATTTACTAAAAAAAATGTGCAAAAACTTTTATCCGTTTTTTTTATATTTAGAACTCACAAGAACGCCACTATCTGCACTGTGTAAAGGCAGGGGAACTCTGACACCACCCAGTAGGGCAGGATTGTGAGGCAGATTAAGGTAAGGGCTGTATGAAGGAATTTATTAATGAGAGTCTTGAAGAAAGAAAGAAAAAACAGATGTTGGTAGCTCATTCCTAAAACGAGTTCGAAACGTTTCGTAGTCGAAGAAACAACTCATTTTCATGAAGCCACCATCAACTGTGAATTGGTGTTCCGATCGGGTCTGTCAATCAGACGGACCGCCCTCCATTGGCAGTTAAATGTCATAAAAAATTGATTCAAACTAACTTACCATTCCGCCGTTTCACCGACAAACAACTACGCCTTGGTACACGCTCTTTGCTTTATTCACAGTCTCATACACACTCTTCTGTTATTCTGACTCTTGACATGGCCCGACTTAAGTATTTGGTTCACTTGATCGTTCCATGTCTTCCTCGGGCGTTCCGGACTTCTTTTACCATTCAAATTCGAGTCATTTATTCTCCTTACACTCCTTTCTTCGTTCATGCTCAAAAATAAATATAATTTTTTCAAACTAGATAAAATTACCTCTTAGATTTTTGTGTTTAAAACTTGAAACTAGATAAAATTACCTCTTAGATTTTATGTTTAAAACTTGAAACTAGATAAAATTACCTCTTAGATTTTTGTATTTGAAACTAGATAAAATTTCCTCTAAGAAATTTTGAATACACATTTCTGTCTTTTTGCGAATCTGGAAAAAAACTGTCACCTCCCTTTTTTGTCGTTAATACAACAAGAAAAAATATTCTAAAAATTCTCCAGAAAATGACAAAAAAAAATTACATTTTGTTAGTGCAATGTTAATGTTGGTTTTTTGGATTTATATTTACACATGCATTATGCATTTATGTTTTTCCAAAAAATCACTTTAATTTCTTGTTAAAAAATTTCAAAGCCCGCCCAATTATTAAATATGTACTGTTATTTTTCACCAAACAATTATTGCTTAATACCTCTTTTCCCCAAAAACAACCAACTTAATTTTTATAGGAAAGGCATTGATAAAGCTAAATATTCCACTAGATGGCGTCGAGACATATTATATATTCATTTATTGGTGAAATATTTTTGACTTGTCAAATATACTTCAATTATATAGCAATATAATTAGCAATTGGTAGAGCACCTGACCGGCAATCAGAAGGCTGCACGTTCAATTCCCGTCGGCGGCATTAATTTCTTCTTGGAAGATTTTCAGTTTATATAGGTATTTCATTGCTTAAAAATAAAATATTATCTTTTTTTGTTTTATTTAAATTCAACCGGTTCAAAATAATGTTTAACTTCTTATATACTTTATTTTGGTGAATTACCAATTTCACACCCAGTTATTCACACGTTTAAAAATATTTAATTATAATTTATAAAAAAATATAAATAATACAGCCATTTTATTAATCTACGGACAGAAAAAAATGTAATATTACATTATTTGTTGTTATGAAATATTATTTCATAAACTCAAGTAGGCTCAGGTAGGCTAATTTCGATAAGGTAATAAATTAATTATGATTCTTGACAGGCAACACAGAGACGAGCGGCCGGGAGAAAGGGGGTCCGTTTCCGCACTCTTGTTATAGATCCGGCGGGACCCCGGTTCGATAACGACTGTCGCAGACTTTATTAATTTAAAAACCGGATTTCGGAATGTAATTACAGTCAATCGTGAATCGATAGATTTTTACCCTGATGGTTTTGTTATTTTAAATATCCAACATGATTTTGGAGTTATCGAGAAAGTGCGTGATTCACATTTTAAAGCCATAACGGCGACATTTTGATCAGCATGTCGGTAGATCGAAATCGACAATGAATCGGAGCCATCTCTGGGTTGACCGTGGTCGCGGATATAAATCCATCATCCTGGGCCTTGTACAGGCATGTTATTAATATCCTGGGCCGAGCCTTAGTTAATCTCGCCGAGCAAATCTTTAGGCGGATGTCGATTGGTGCCCAACACACGAGAGGGCCAGCGCGCAGCAGCAGAATATTCCGAAGGAGGGATGAGAGGCAGCCGACTTGCATCGGATCGCTCGGATGCATTCCTCACCGTCATGGATTTCCCATCTTCAAGAATACCTAGCCAAGTTTAGATAGTCAGAGTAGCTCATAACACGGTCGATCTCGGGTGAGTGTCTTAATTAAAATATTGGTATGATCAGACATTTAAATATATAATCAGTGTGCAATTTAAACAATTAAACTGTTTTATTTAACCATCACATCACCCTGAGACACAATATCATGACAGCCGTGCCCACCGCCCGAGAGGTAAGTTATATGATCCGAAAGGAGCTGGCGACGCGTCGGACAGACATAGCATGATAGGAATATCATACTTTGGCGCTCTATTCATTAGAAAAGTTTGTCCGACGTGTCATTAACTCTAAACCAACATAATATTGTCTTCTTATTGTACCCATGAAAAACACACTATCTTTTAATAGCTTAATTATTATTATTTATCTTCCCACTAGAAAGGTGTGTGATTTTGTGCATTTTATTTAAAGTTTACATAACCTAAAAATAAAATAAAGTACTTCAAGAAACACACAAGTGAGGAACTGAGTGCCTACCTTAATAATAATTACAAAGTCACGTACATAGGTACCATATTTTAACCTTAAAAAATTATTTGAAAAATTTTGGTGTGTACATTTTTTTGCTTGCATTTTTCTAATTTGATTTTTATTAATTTTAGGCTTCAAAGGGTAATATTGTATTAGAAAAGAAAAAATCTGCCACACAAACATTTATTTAATTTAAAAAAATAATAATTTACAGTGTAATTTGTATAAATGTAATGATAACGTACAAAAACATAAAAATGATCCCAGTCCAATCAAAACAGACGAAACGGGAACTGTCATTATATTTATGGTGTTTGTCGTTGGAATAACGATTGAAACTTAAAAATAGACTCCGTGAAGAATATCCCTCAGAAGAAATATGCAAAATACGGGGCGATTTGTTGTTTCTTCATGTTCCTGAGGAAGAACTCTGGTATTGAAAGGGTTAACATTCTTACGCATTCAATAATGGCAATTTAACTTATAAAAAGTTAGGTATTCAACAAACTGCCACTGCATATCTTAGCGATTACTAATATCGATAGTGGTTTAGTAAAACCCTTCAAGCCACAAAATGAAAACATTACAGAAAATGAAAATATATTTTTTCCGAATTTGTAAAACTAATTAAAAATCTTGAAGTTTATGTGAAAGTATTATTTTTTTACAAAATTTTGATGTAATTTTTTTAATTCTATTTTTAAATAAGATAGGTGGGTCGAGTAATTTTTTTTAACGGTTTTCACGAAATAAATCAAAACAATTGTACGCATTAATTTATTTTTTAGTATTAAAAATGCCTTAATCAGCAAAAATTACTTATCATGTTGTACTTTGAACACTATTCTATATGAAACCATTAAAAAGTAACATTTCGTAAAAATGTGACTTGATGAAAAACAAAAGACAGTCGATTTGTATTCCTTCAATAAAAACATCACTGAATGGGTAATGAGAAAAAAATCATAAGGAAATTGAAAACCTTATGAAATAGAACTTTTTATTTTTTGTGTATTGCTTATAGTACTCTCTTGAATTTTATTGTTTGTGTATTGCTTATAGTACTGTCTTGCATTTTATTATTTGTGCTTTGCTTATAGTACTGTCTTGCATTTTATTCTTTGTGTATTGCTTATAGTACTGTCTTGCATTTTATTCTTTGTGTATTGCTTATAGTACTGTCTTGCATTTTATTCTTTGTGTATTGCTTATAGTACTGTCTTGCATTTTATTCTTTGTGTATTGCTTATAGTACTGTCTTAACATTTTCACATTATATTCTTTTACTAGCTGTATCCCGCCTCGCGTTGCTGACTGTACAAATAGAGAAACAATAGCGAGTGTTATCATATGTTAACATATTTTTACCTGCCACAGTTGACATTTATATAACACCCGCGTATTCGAATCCAACGTTGTGTCAAAATTTCAAAGCAATTGGTGAAGAACTTTCGGAGATTTCAGATTTTGAACAAAAATCGCGATAATATATTCGTAATTTACTATAAGTTTATCAGGATACTTGTTAATCCACTTGTTATTCCTCCAATCCCATTTTCAACCGGATTATCAATAATTCGAAGAGATTTTTAATAAATTCGCAATACTCATTTTCCACCTCCCACTGACATAGGTAGGTACACCTAATGTGATATTGTTCTGCAACAAGAGAAACAACATACATAAACAAAGGACAATTCCCTATCAAACAGAATTTTTGGTTGTATATGCGAGGATTATAATACTTGGCTTTGAGCCCAGAGATTGTAGCCAAAATCCAAAACAAGGGCATTTGTTTATCGTGATACCGGATCCAATATCAGTTACTCATTTTGAAGACTTGGTATCTTTTTTACCATGTATTGATTACAGAAAATTACCTACGAACTTATATTAAAACATCTCGATAAGGCAATTGTTAACCAAAGCATTAACCAAAAAAACTTAACTAACTAACTAACTAACTAACTAACCATCACGCCGTTTCCCCGCAGTGGTAGGCAGAGAGGACGGACCGCCAAACAACTCGGTCTTGGCACACACTTCTTGCCTCATTCACATTCATACATCGTCTCATACATACTCTTCTATTATTCTATTTCTACATGGCCCGACTCTAGTATCTGATTCACTTGATCGTGCCATGTCTTCCTCGGGCGTCCCCGACTTATGCTACCATTTGCATTTGCATCATATATCCTCCTTACACTCCTATCTTCGCTCATTCGCTCTACATGCCCAAACCATCTAAGCGTCCCTTTCTTAATCTTACTCATTACGCTTACATCAGCCTTGCACTCTTTGCGGATCTCCACATTCCTCACACGATCAAACATGGTTTTACCACACATACGCCTCAGGGATCTCATTTCAACAGCATTCAATCTACTTTCATCCTTTCTTTGCCAGTT
Source organism: Hesperophylax consimilis (assembly GCF_061612785.1). Taxonomy (NCBI): domain Eukaryota; kingdom Metazoa; phylum Arthropoda; class Insecta; order Trichoptera; family Limnephilidae; genus Hesperophylax; species Hesperophylax consimilis. Next base: position 43,113,921 of record NC_142837.1, on the reverse strand, counting down.
CCATGCCTCACTTCCATACATCAAGGTAGGTACCAGCACTCCGTTGTGGACTGCTAACTTCGCTTCTTTGGACAGTTTTTTGTTAGCGCCAACGGCGTTCAGTCCTCCATTAACGGAATTACCTGCATTTACCCTTCTTTCAATATCTCTGTCAGCCTTTCCATCTCTCGTAAACATACTTCCTAAATACACAAACTCATCCACCTGCTCCAAGTATTCCTCATTCACAATTATATTACACACTGTTTTCGTACTCTCTCTTTCAAACACCATTACTTTAGACTTACTTACATTCATCATTAACTCATTCTTCATGCATACTTCGTTCATCCTAGACACGAGAGACTGTAGATCTTCTATACTATTAGCAATCAGCACCGCATCATCAGCATACAACAGGCAACATACTTTCAAATTATTCAAATTCGCGCCCAATCCCACCTCTTTCAATTCTTGCATACAATTATCCATGTATAGATTGAATAACCACGGTGACATTACGCAGCCTTGTTTAACACCTTTTGTGATATCAAACCACCCCGTAAAACCACCGTTTACCCTAACACATGCAACGCTTCCCTCATACAGAGGCGCGATTGCCTGAGTCAGATATGTATTCACTCCATACTTGGACAACACCTTCCATAGCTTTTTCCTGTCGACTCGGTCGTATGCTTTTTGTAGATCTACAAAGGCGCAGAAAAGTTTCTGGTTTTTTGCCAGAAACTTCTCAGTGAGCATACGCAATGAGAAGATCTGGTCCATGCACCCCCTTCCACTCATAAAAGCACCTTGCACATCCCATATTTTATCTTTTGTTTCCTTTCTTACTCTTTCAATCAAAATTCTACCATACAGCTTGCCAACTGAACTTAGCAGGCTAATAGCCCTATGATTCCCACATTCCATACGTGACCCTTTACCTTTGTATAATGGCATTATCACAGCCCTTCTCCAGTCTAAAGGCGTATAACCTTCCTTTAAACATTGGTTAAAAAGATTGCACAACCATGTGAGAATTATACGGCTACCTCCTTTAAAATATTCAGCAGCAATATTGTCAAACCCGACAGCCTTACCATTCTTCATACATTTAATCGATCTTTCTATCTCATCCATGCTAATTTCGGTAACATTCACTCCATCGTCATTCATATCTGATTCACCGCTGGAATCACTGTCACTCACTTCGCTTTCGAAGACTTCCTCGAAATAATTCATCCATCTCTCTTTTATTTTTTCCTCATTCGTCAACATTTTTCCATCTTTTGATTTTATCACTTTCATGCTTCCGTTTTCTGGGCCACTCCGGGACCTTTTGACTTCTTTCCAAAACAACTTAATGTTTTCTTGGAAATGGTTTGTCATCTTCATTCCTTCTTCCTCTTCCAGGCGTTTCTTTCGTTCTTTCACTCCAACTCTTACTTTTTTCTTACATTCCTTATATACTTCTTTCGCTCGATACTTCTCTTCGCTGGAAGCACTGCCAGCCGCAATCAGACATAACCATGCTTTCTTCTTCTCTGAGACCAGTGCTTTAATCTCATCATCCCACCATGCATCACCTTTCTTCCTACCTTGCGTACTTATTCCACAAACCTCCCTAGCAGATTCACAAAGACACACTTTTATGTGGTTCCATGTTTCGTCTATGCTTAGACCATCCATTTCCTTCGCATTCAATCTTATCTCTGCACAATTCATATACTTACTTCTCACATTATCATTTTGTAGTTTTTCTATTTTGACTCTTGTTGGAGTTAGTACCGTTTTCACTTTAGAGCGCCAACCGCGAAAGAGGTTTACTCTTGACACTACAAGAAAGTGGTCAGTTTCGACCTCAGCCCCTCTGAAAACTCTTGTGTCCTCGGTAACAGCTCTCAACCTAGAGTCAATTACTACAAAATCAATAATTGACCTCTCATTTCCTCTTTCCCACGTATATTGGTGGATACCTTTATGATCGAAGAAAGTATTCGACACAAACAGGTTCCACTCTAAACATACTTCAAGTATTCTGTTCCCGTTGTCATTCGTTCTTTTATCCCCAAACATACCTAAGACCGAATCAAATCCGTCACGTCTAATTCCCACCCACCCATTCAAATCGCCTGCCATTATAATCCTTTCGTTCATATTTTTTAGTCTCATTACATCATTCACACCAGTCCAAAAATCATCTTTCACTTCATCGCTTTCAGAATTGACAGGGGCGTAGCAAATAACAAGAAACACCCTTGTCAAACCGATTTTAAATCTGATCCACATTATTCTCGGACTTACACATTCATACTGCAACATACATTCAATCATTCTGGGAGACAGTAGCGCTGCAACACCTTGACAAGCCCTCTCCGTATCTGGTCTCCCAGACCAAATGACGAGCCTATCATTATGCTGCATTGTACCGCTACCCTTTTTCATACTCTCTGTTATACACAGTACGTCCAAACATTTGCTCACCATTGTATCACATAGTTCGTTCATCTTTCTTTCCATTCCTCCTCTAATGTTCAATGTACCAATTCGACATTGATCCCGTTCCGTCCTCCTCTTTGCGCCACCGAAGGGTTGGCGATGTGATGGATAGCGAACCTCATCGACATCTTTGTCGGCCATTCCCTTCCAAGTACTACATAAACATCTTACTTATACAACTTAACATATCGTTACACACATAAAAAAAAATACATATTTATACGCTTAATATAACATTTAACTTAATCCTAAACTCAACCAAAGAAAAAACTGTTCCAGAATGACTAAACAAATAAACTACCACTAAAAATAGATATTTTATCACTGTATAATTGTTTTAAGACACTCCATGTAGACAGCAAACCAAAGAGCGCGGGTTCAGTCCGATTTCATCCTTCATTTCCGATGTCATTATTTCACGCGCGGAAGGGCACGAGCGGTGGGGAGCGGAGGTTGCGGCAGGGGTTGCATGAGTCGCCAAATGACTCTCTTCTTGTCCGGGTTAAGGGTAGATTCCGAGAAACGACGATTCTGTGGCCTAAGCAATGTCATATGGCCCACATTCTATAACCGCACTGTATGCGTCGGACAGCGGGGTTTGCAGTATTGGTGCGGGTGGACGAGGGGCAAGGGGCAAGGGCCGAAGGGATGATCACATCTGGTGAATGTTCAAAGCACTGGTCTCGTATTATACACATTGGAATTCACACATCTTAGGATTAACAATATTATTTTTCACCTATTCTTAAAGTCGTTATACGTCCACACTGGTTACAGTAAAATTAGTTTTTAGTACACTTAAGCAATTTGAACACAGTAAGGAACATTTATTGACACTTTTAAGGGCGGAATGTATGAAATATCCCTTGTAATTGTCGAAGAAAGACGAGACCGACCAAAACGCGTCAGGCTGCTCCGAGAGCCCGACACAAAAAACTTAACTAATAACGTTAAAAATAAAACGTTACTATGCCTGCGCTACACCATCCTTTTTTAATCAAGTTTGTCTTGCTGACTTTTGGTGAGTTTGTCTAGCGATTCTAGATGAAAAAAGGACGTGTTATATTTTGGTACAGTTTAAGATGGCGGACATTAGTTTGCATATGTCATCTCTCATTGTTTTACGTAACTTTACGTTAAAACGTTTATTCAGAGAACTTTACGTACGTACTGTTAACTCATGGAATTAGAATATCTATGTGTATTAACTTCATATTGTAACATATTGTATTAATTAATTAATATATACAGGTTTGTGACAGCTATTGCTTTGGCATTTGCGTTGTCGTGTTTTGGCAGTTTCACCTCATACATTATACGAATATCGTATCGATCAAGATACGGTGATCAGGCAGGCAATTTCTCCAAGGCACAATAGGTACCTACCTATAAAAATCATTACGATAAAGGTTCAAGCGGGTAAACAAAAACATCGATTGGATAACGACCAAGCACGTGACACATCTCGCAAATGACAGTGACAGATGCTTTCATGATTGTGATTTATGGTTATGTTCAATGTGTTGACATTTTTTCACGATTTAGTACCATCCCAAAATATTATTTCGCAACTATCTGTATGAAATCGTTGGTATTCATTTCATATGAATCGATTTCATATGAATCATCGATTCATTAAACAGTAAAGAAAGTGGAAGTAAATAATACAGAAAATACCTACCTCTATAATAATGCGTAGATTGAATTGAGGATTGAAAACAAAGAATAATAGTCGTATCAAACATGCTAACAGGCAGGTACACATAGAAGAGGATATGGATAGTTAAGTTAAGCTGCTGCCACACGCAAAGCTCACATCAAAAGTTAATTTACAGCGCATCATCTTTTCTACCGACACACGACGCTATCAAATATTTCTTCCTATGGTAGGAGAGGGGGTCAGTTGAATTCGAGAGCGGCCGAGGAACATAATTTCATCTGTCAAAGTGACAACTTTACTTACTGACAGCTTGAGCACGTTTTCGAAATGGATGATACTTGTCGCCTATTGCTGGATCTGTTGGACAGCTCATCCTCAGATGATGATGCCGCCAACTATATAATTATAAATGCTATTTATAAACTTTTTAGATTTTAAACAATCTGCGCGTAAATAGCGCATTTTCATATAACCTGACATAACCTCTCCGTCGAATCGGGAAATTCGCAGTTCGCACGCCGATCGACGAAAGCGACATATAATAAATTATTGTAAAATAAGCTCACGTCGATTTCCAAAAATGTCGAAGGCAAAGGCGGCAAGGACCAACACCAGGGCAGGGAACGAGAAGAGAGCACGAGAGCTGACGAGAGCAAACCAGATTACCCAGGAAAACAATCAACAAACGAACAAACTAGAAGCTTCTCTATGTAGGTATCGGGCCGTCCAACTTTATCAAAAAACCGAATGATATTACCAAATAAACATACTGAGTTAAAAATATGATTAATTTTGAAAGGGCGAAAATTTGTTTACTTCAAATTCAAATATTGATTATATTTATATTTTAAATATATGTTAAGTATGTTTGCCAAATAAAGTTTTTTTTATGTTTCTAAATTTACTAGCACACATGACGATATGAGCTAACATAATAAATAAGAAATGCATTATTAGGCTGCTTATGTCATGGCTGTCAAAGGGAACACGGAACTTAGTCGGTTGCTCCGTAATTAAAATGACCCCTTCTCCTTTTTACGGCGGAGAGGGGGACGTAACATTTCAAATATCGCGTCGGGAGCGGTTACGTAAAATAAATTCGGTTAGCGAAGTTCAGAACCACACTTATAGCGCGTTATCTTTTTACGTGTGTCGGGTCTGTATGGGATTGTATGGCGAGCGCTATTGTGCTTTATATTATCTGTTGATGTGAGCTTTGCGTGTGGCAGCACCATTATGTTAACTGACTGCTGGGCGTAATATGCAAAGATCAAAAGTTACTTGAGGTACGCAGTTTCACTGAGTAATTGCATCGCCTTGTTTATATGTTTATTTGGGTGACCGGATAAATCAACAAAATGGTAATTCATCACATCTTTAAAAAGTTATATAAAGTGATGAAACAAAAACTTTATTAACTGGGTAAAGTAGGTTAAGTGTAAATATTTTTTTTCATCGTTTTTAATGACTTTATATCACTTTTTAAAGGTGTGTTAAATAGTCAACGTGTTGAGTTATCATGGAACCGTTTATTTGATAGGTTTAATTCTTGAGTGATCTCGAGTGATTCCTAGAACAATAATATTTATTCAGAACAAACAAGTAAATTACTTTCAAAAGGTTGGGCTATAAACATGTATTTGGAATGAAAATGTTTTTCCCCAAAACATTTTTCGATTTCTCTGAGGGAAGAAAAATGAAAGGTAATGTTACTTTCTCGATTTTTTTTAATTGATTTTTCTTCAGACCTTCAATATTGACCTAAATACAATATTTCACTTAAATCAGTGCAGAAGAGTAAGATAACAACAACCTATTTTAAAATAATATGATTGTTTTTGATATATTTTAAGTTTTAATACTTCCTGGAGGGAGTTGTTTATTCCAAGCTGACACGGAGAAAAATTACTTTTGAATATTGCTAATTTATTAAGAATCAAGTAGTTATTCGTATTCCGGTTAAACACGGGATTGCAGGCCCTTGACGAATGAATTGACAGGTTTCCTAATCAATTTTTTAGTAAAATACGAATGTATTATCACGATGTTTGAACACGTGTCCATAAAATCAAAATATTTTGGCATTTCGTCATTTAATATTATCAAACCAAATGGAGATGCATGAACACGTGTTCCGATATATATGGAATGAAATATATATATTCAAACACTACTCTTAAACCTTTCGTTGTATTTTTATACATATATACGATCATTGTATTTTTATTTTTTTATCTATTGTAATTTTATTTTTATTATTTCTTCTTATGTTTCAAAATTATCTGTCATCTTAATGTTGGACTAACTACATGTAAGAGCCCGCTGGGCATTAAATAAATAAATAATTTACTAAAAGTTTATCAAGAAACGGCATGCAGTCCCGTTTTTAATCCCCCACATACCCATTTTCAAGTTTCTCGTTAACTCCTTAAGTTTTTAAGAACAAAAAAGGATATTATTTTTTAAGATAATATATATACATTTTTATGCCGAAACGTTAATCATATGAAATTCTTTCAATCGAAAAAATCGCAAAGTAAGTTCCCAAAATTATTATAAACACACACATATTATGTCAAACAAAAAGTTCACAGTGTATCTTTAAATGTATCATTTATTGAGAGATTTTTGCTCTATTTCAAAAGAATCGTGTTTTATTGAACATTTCCTCCATTTTCGATAAATTATTATCGTTTTTTAATATTAGCGCGCTGCCTCTAACATTCGTATTTACATATCTCCCTTTCACACCATTTGTGACCGCTTACTACGGGGTCTTAACCGGATTTAATATTTTTTGCATACAAGGTTTCATTATATATAATGTACTATTTGGGTAATTAAATATCACCCCAAGAGCAAAGTACAAATGTATTTCTTAAATAATTAATACTAGAACTAACGACTAAAAACTAGTGACTTACAAGACTTATATCTAGTGACTTACGACTGAGGCCTATTGTCTTACGACTACATATGTTGAAACTTACAACTAACATTAACATTAACAATCTAATTTTACTAGAAAGGAGAAGAAGAAGGAAGTTCTATAATATTAGGATGTTTTTATAATTAATTATAAACGACGGGTGCAAAATACGCCCAACGGGGTAGCTGGGTATAATCCTAAATGAATTAATGAAATTAATCGTTAATCTTTACCGTATTTAGATGATTCATCTGTCAACAATTAAACCGATTAGCAGCAGAGAGTAGGGATCCAAAGCAATAGTTGGGTCGGCCAAGTAAAATTCGTTAAACATGAACAAATTGAACAATTCCTATGAATATCTTGAAAGAACTGCCATGTCATGCAAGATGTATAACTTGTTTTGAAGACTTTAAAAAATAAACTGCTTACTAATAATAAAAGTAATAATAATAATTTAGGTCCTGCTACTCCAAAAACGTGACCTGCAAACAACTTGTACTTTTTAGTTCTTTGAACTGAATGCGCTAAAAAAATATTTGCCAATTCCATCAATGTTTATCTTTCACTTAGCGATGACACACCGCTAAAAAATTTACCGGTTATATGAACTGCATTTCGACTCCTCCAACCTTTTGATATCAAGGCCAACTACCATAGGCTTTGGCGTACGATGGATTTTTAAGTATCACGTGATCAAGTCAGTGCCATCGAGCAATGGCAGTTTTCAGATAGCAGCGATTGTTGATGATTATTAGGTACTCGTTACTGCTGATTTGTGTGTTGTTTTACCGCCAGCATATTAAATAAACATTAGACTATTTTAAATCGTGAAGTTTACTTAGCGACTCACAAGACAGCTCGAATCGCTGCCATTCCATGCAAATTCAATGACAGATGATAAAATTTTTTTTAAATAATTTAGATATAGGAATTGAGGGCGTTGAGCGAGCTGACGGACTAGCAAGGAAATAATCGAAAGTCAGCCGTAGGAGCTTGTCACACCAAAACATATATTGAAAGGTGGGTCAAATCTCAGCATTGGAATGAATAGTACAGGGCACCTGGAATGAGGCAATCAAAAATCCTCATAAACGGACAAGACCTTAGCCGAATAAGCCAACTACTCAATATGTACAGAAACTCACTAAGGAAACTGGTAGGACTACTAACGAGACATTGCTATCTCAAGATACAGATGTAGTTGTTAGGAGTGGAAAACAACAATAGATTTAGGAAATGTGAAGACGATGGAGAGACTCCAATTCGGTTATGGTACCAATGTCCGGCTAAGACACATTTTAGAACTAGAAGACCTAGCCAAATATCCAATGACAATCCTGGTGAACTTTATAAAAGAGACCGAGTTACTGTTGATGGTAAAATGGGAGATAGCACCCTTTAGGCCTTTAGGCCTATGGCTTAAATGATCACAGGAACTCTGCATTAACACACTTATCTCTAATAATACTCGCTTTAATAATTGCAGATAGAATTAGAATAATAAATTCACAGCTTTACTTCTGTCTTGTTGCCCTTACGGACACAGCTTACGAAATACAAACATATCTGAAATGGAGTTCTACTTCTCTTGTTTGAGGAAGACTTTTAATGACTTTGGAAGGCTGCCAAGAGTAAAGAGTGGCAAGAGTGGCGAGCATCTTCAGGCAGGTATTTTCACTATCCGCTGACCTCCTTCATGGAACGACTGACCAGTATCCATAGCATCATCTACAACAGAATTTCCCAAACTTATTAGGCTTACCAATACTCTTTCATTAAATTTTTCATTTCAGCGACACCACCCCCCTGAAAAACAACTGACTCGTGTGGATAGATATTTGTCCAAAGATTACAAAAATGTTACTTATAAAAATATACTTAACTAACTATATATAAACGTCAGGTTTACGATTTTCTTTATTTATTTTTTTGTAAAATACCAAACAATTTTTTTTAAAGTTAGCAACTTCAACTTAAATCATCCTTCAACTTAATTCATCCTTCAACATAATTCATCCTTCAACTTAATTCATCCTTCAAATTAACTCATCCTTCAACTTAATTCATCGTTCAACTTAATTCTTCCTTCGATTTAATTCTTCCTTCAACTTAATTTATCCTTCAACTTGATTCATCCTTCAACTTAATTCATCCTTCAACTTAATTTATCCTTCAATTTAATTCATCCTTCAACTTAATTCATCCTTCAATTTCATTCATCCTTCAACTTAATTCATCCTTCAATTTCATTCATCCTTCAACTTAATTCATCCTACAATTTAATTCTTCCTTCAACTTAATTCATCTTTCAACTTAATTCATCCTTCAACTTAATTCATACTTTAACTTAATTCATTCTTCAACTTAATTCATCCTTCAACTTATTTCATCCTTTAACTTAATTCATTCTTCAACTTAATTCATCCTTTAACTTAATTCATTCTTCAACTTAATTCAACCTTCAACTTAATTCAACCTTCAACTTAATTCATCCTTTAACTTAATTCATTCTTCAACTTAATTCAACCTTCAACTTAATTCAACCTTCAACTTAATTCATCCTTTAACTTAATTCATTCTTCAACTTAATTCATCCTTTAACTTAATTCATTCTTCAACTTAATTCAACCTTCAACTTAATTCAACCTTCAACTTAATTTATCCTTCAACTTAATTCATTCTTCAACTTAATTCAACCTTCAACTTAATTTATCCTTCAACTTAATTCATTCTTCAACTTAATTCAACCTTCAACTTAATTCAACCTTCAACTTAATTCAACCTTCAACTTAATTTATCCTTCAACTTAATTCATTCTTCAACTTAATTCAACCTTCAACTTAATTCAACCTTCAACTTAATTCCTGCAAACTGCGGCACAGAACTACCCAACAGAAATTTACCTACCAGTCACAGATTTCAATGGTTTCTCCTTTACTAAGTCTTTAACCAATTATCAATCTTCCGGGATTAACAATTGAACAATATTCCACCTTCATGTTGTTCCTCGTGATATCGGCTACTTTGGGAATCACAGGTCTACGATCCACAAGTCTCCTCAGCCGCACTGTATCACAGCTGGCGAATGAGCACTTGACGCCGCAAGGTCGTGTCTACATCATCACCTAGGTACACCTGCAGCCAGAGGACGTGTAGTACTCGCCCATCTAGTACAGTCGCACTACGAGTATAACACTCTACAGTCCATGGCTGCACGTCAATCCCCATTTCACTTCACTTTCAGCTTCAAGCAATTATACGTTACAGCGAGAAGACTCATTTGATTAAGAATAATCAGATAAGAATAACTGTAATTATTGAAATTGACTACAGCCAGCTGCAAAATAAATAAACAAACCGACGGAATAAAAAAATGTATGCTTTCAGAATCTGTAAACTAGTAATTCTGTGAACATTACCTAGACATTATTTAATCCTTCAGGCCTCTGGCATATTGACCGTTATATTTCTTAAAGATGCTGTCAGAATTTGGAAGAATTTGTGCGTATTTCCGCTATAAAATAAATAAAATATTAAAAAATTTCTGAACGTATCCGAAAACTAAAAAATTGTTTTCGAAAGATGATAAAATACGCTTTCAAATTGAAAAACTTGAATAGAACCTGAAAATTAACTTTAAAATTTGATGAATTGTTCAAATTCTGTGAAACATCCCGTCAACCCGAAATCATAAGATTAGTAAAGAAAATCATAAATAAAATTTAACGTTACATTTATTTGAAATTAATAAAATTATATAATTTTATAATTAGTATTATTAAAACCCCTGAAGAAGTGAGCATTGCTCATGAAACATGTTGGTAATAAACAATAAAAGTGGTAAAAACGAAGTATTTTATTAATTTCAATTAAAATGGTGCCACAAAATAAGTTTGCTGTGTTAGAAGAAGTTACATTTATTTATTTCAAATAAGGAGTCCAAAGAAACGTCTCCCGATCTTTTTACAATTCTACACATCTTGAACGTCACCATCTCAATGATAATTCTTTTTTCAAACTTTCTTCAGGCCGGTAGGTACTATAGTATTTATTATTGAATCACGATCATGCCAACTCTGGCGGTATAACATATTGTATCCTGTTGTATAGATCTTGAACTGGAACCGGAATGTAACACATTTACAGACAGATAAAATGTCAAAACAGAACTCAATTAGGTAAGATCCTAGTCAAAAGATAGTAAAAACACATATTTGTTGAATTTGCCGTGTAACTACATAAACACCGAGACGTTTCCCGTAGGGGTAGGAAAAGTGGATGGACCACCAAACAACTCGGTCTTGGCATTCACAATTTACTTCATTTGCATTCATACATCGTCTTTTATATGCACTTCTATTGATTTAGACTATTGACATGGCTCAACCCAAGAATTTGGTCCACTTGATCGTGTCTTCCTGTCCCGAATGCCACGACTTCTTGTACCATTCACATTTGGATCGTATATTCTAATTTTTACAGCATTCAGTCTATTTTCGTTCTGCCCCTGCCAGTTCCATGCCTCACTACCATACATTAGAGTAGGTACCAGCGCTCCATTATGAACTGCTAGAGCTTCGCTTCGTTGGGCAAATTTTTGTTGGACTCAACCGCGTTCAGTCCTCCACTAATGGAGTTTCCTGCATATACCCTTCTTTCAATATCTCTATCACCCTTCGCATGTCTTGTAAACATTTCCAAAACACAAACTTATCCACCTGCTTCAAGTATTCATCATTTACAACTATATTACACACTGTTCTCGTACTCTCTCTTTAAAACACAATCGACTTCAAAAGCCAGTAGTTGTAAATTATAATACATTATAAGGTTCTGCTACTCGCATGGGAACATAGGCAGTATTAGGCAGGTGCTTTATGAATACAGCGGTAGGTAGGTGGGTAGTTGGCATGTCCAACGGGTGATTTGTTCATTACATCATATGTATCTTCAGCTATACCATCTGAAAGTGAAAATTAACATTATAATTTGTTATTTAATTACCATGACCTCGATGCCACAGTGAAACGCCATCGGTTTCGTGATGGTAAGGTCTTGGGATCAAAGCCTAGAGAGAGCAAATTTTGGTTGAGGTTTTTTGAATGCCTAATGAAGTACCTGGGTGATTGCATAGGTAAGAATATTGTATATCTTATATCTACCTTTGATGTTTAATTATTAAGATTCGAGTAATTATGACTACGTGAGAATTGTAACTTCTTTAAATAGTCTCACACGGTTAATTACTAGTCCATGGTCAGTTTTTTTATCATTTATAAAGAACGAGAATGACTGGTAACAAGTTTGCATATGATTTATAATTGCAGACCATCAAGATTTCAGATTATAGCAAGTCTTACAAAATAATGACTTATTCCTAAAATGCTTGCATATTTTAAAGTAACATCAGTTTTTAGCAAAGAATAACAATGAAGACATTTGTACTTCGTTCCAGATTGTAAGTTACCATAGATTGTAAAATACTATCACTCAATCAGTCATAGGTTGTAAAATACTATCACTCATTTGTCATAGATTGTAAAATACTGACCAACCCAAAGATTCCCGATTTTTCCGCTTGTACCGCTAGTAGTGTATTGACACTTTAATTTACGAGTAAGTTGGTAGTAGTTATACTATCGATCTTAAGATCCGGAATCAAATCGAGCATAATCACCACGGATACACAATATGCAGATGGGCAGTATAGTCACCTATATGTAACTTCGAATAATCCTTCTTGAATGTTAATCATGAAATTACCTCAGTTTCCAATGATACCCGGAAACAGAAGCCAATTTCGTTTTCCATAATGCCTCTCTAAAGCTTCGTTCAGATGAGGAATATTTTTCGCGCAACATAATAACAAAATAACAGACTTATCGTGCTTACAAAAATTGTTATACAATATAATTGAATTGAAGTAATTTCTAAATACTTCTTAACACAATATGAAAAACTTGGATTGGAAACATTGAACAGCAATATATCACTTTAACCCTCTCTCTCTCTCTCGCTCTCTCACTCTCATGGCATGTTTACTTTAAAACAACAGCAACAAAAATGTTGTAATTCTTTAATTTTTACTTCGTTACTATTATTTTCATTTTCTTCCCCACTTTATAATGAAAAATTATCTGCAATACATACTATCGCAAAAATTGTAGATGTGTTCAACTGCACGGAAGTAGTTACAAGAAGACTATAATAATCTGCCTTGATTTGACATAATCTCTATCGTTAATGTGTCCTTTTTTTGGCATAGCAGTAAATTTTTGATTATCCTGTACTGTTTCATTTCTCCCTGTATTAACTTCATATAATGTGTAATTGGACATGGTCCGTTAATAAATAAATATCTCAGTAATAATTACAATTAAGGTTAGCACAATACTTTTCTTCTGCATGGGTTGTACATAATTTTAAAAGAAAAATTTTCACTTCATTGAATTACCATTCACATGTTTGTAAAAGGCCATATGAGCGTGTAATATATTTAAATAAAAAAGTATTATTTGTCACGCTCTGTTAAATGATTCCAATGGGCAATAAATAAAAAATATATATTTATAACCTCCAAATTTTGGTTGAAATCTGGAAAGATTTTCGGTGGATCTGATTTTGTTTTTGTCAGGTGACTGCATTTGTGATTGAAGTTAGCTGCAGATCGAGTACGCAACTACGAATACCTACTGTCATTATTCTAATGCCACCTTTCGGAATTGACTGATATATAAATTATTTAAGTTGGAAAGTAAATACCCATGTCTATAATATCTGTTAAATAAAACACGATAGGACCGCAAATCTCGATGTTTTGTAAACGTCAAACTTATAGCGCGCTTGTAAAAAAAAAGCGCTAAGCGTTTTTGCGCTCTTCCTGAGAACTCTCAAGTGCGTGACAAATGTCTTGACGTTGAATCTTTTTCCTCGCGTGCGAATGCGGCTTAAATAGCTATTCGAAACCTTTGCATGTATTCAAGCTGCTGTTTTTTGGAACAAACTTCTAAATTAGTAAAAAAAATTGCGCAATCATTTGGGAATTTAATCTTCTCCACTCAAATCTAGACGATAATCTTTTAGCTACGAATAAAACGTAAATCTCAGCTAAATATCTAAAAGAATGAATATGCTCGTAAAGAAATACATACGTTCATATTTTAACTCTTTCCAAATGGTCAAAGAGTTATGTGATCTGTTATAATTTACAATAGTCACTCGAAAACGGTTTTCTTTTAACTTGTTAATACTGTTAATAATGAACTGTCTATAATTTATGTAATTACGCAACTAATGTTTTATTTTTTCGTTGGAATATTTTAAGATTCTCACCAACAAAAAACACATTTATTACATAATGCACAAAACAGTAAGTTATGTTTCCATTTATATAACAGGTATTTAATATTCCATATACAAAGATATATAACCGTTTGTGGCTGATAAGCCAACACAGGTACTTTGTAATACTTATTTAGTCAGTAGAATGTTTTTCTTACCAACTTTAAACGTTTATTTATAACGAGTTATTTTAGTGTAAATGACTGTAGTGTTCATTTTTTAAATAATTTTGTAATTTTTCTTTTATAGTTTTCAAAAATATTATATTAAGTTACATGGATTTAAAAATAATATATTTACTATAATTGTAAGAAGTTGTTCTGGGCAGCAGCCTGCAGACTGAATATTGCCCAGATGTTAGCCAACTTCCAATACGAGAGTGCATAAAGGAGAAACACAATTCACTTGTGCATTCATGTTGTTATGACTATGGCGTATCCTCAGTTTATTAAACTAATTTATTTCATCTGTTAGGTACGGATGGCGTATTTACAAAACCTAAAGCAATTCAGTCACGGTGACGACTGTAATACAGTAGCAATTGTTTGTGCCAACCTAAACTAACCAAATCTAACCTAACCTAGCCTAACCCATCCTAACCTAACCTATAAATTGTATTAGACTAGACTTTGCTGCCATAATGTATCTTTCAATCTCATAAATAAAACAAAGTTAGTAATTTCTATGAACTGAAATGGTAAAGGCTTTGTAAATGATTTTGCATAAACGAAAGCTATTATTTTATAGTCGACACCGTGACTGAAATGTTATTGGCTTTGTAAATGATTTTGCATAAACAAAAGCTAACCTATTACAGTCAGCACCGTGACTGAAATGTTATTGGCTTTGTAAATGATTTTGCATAAACAAAAG
Organism: Hesperophylax consimilis; assembly: GCF_061612785.1. Taxonomy (NCBI): domain Eukaryota; kingdom Metazoa; phylum Arthropoda; class Insecta; order Trichoptera; family Limnephilidae; genus Hesperophylax; species Hesperophylax consimilis. Next base: position 43,098,637 of record NC_142837.1, on the reverse strand, counting down.
CTAACCTATTACAGTCAGCACCGTGACTGAAATGTTATTGGCTTTGTAAATGATTTTGCATAAACAAAAGCTAACTTATTACAGTCAGCACCGTGACTGAAATGTTATTGGCTTTGTAAATGATTTTGCATAAACAAAAGCTAACTTATTACAGTCAGCACCGTGACTAAAATGTTATTGGCTTTGTAAATGATTTTGCATTAACAAAAGCTAACTTATTACAGTCAGCACCGAGACTGAAATTTTATTGGCTTTGTAAGTGATTATGCGTAAACAAAAGCTATTCTATTACAGTCAGCACCGTGACTGAAATGTTATTGGCTTTGTAAATGATTTTGCCTAAACAAAAGCTAACCTATTACAGTCAGTACCGTGACTGAAATGTTATTGGCTTTGTAAATGATTTTGCATAAACAAAAGCTAACTTATTACAGTCAGCACCGTGACTGAAATGTTATTGGCTTTGTAAATGATTTTGCATTAACAAAAGCTAACTTATTACAGTCAGCACCGTGACTGAAATGTTATTGGCTTTGTAAATGATTTTTCATAAACAAATGCTACTCTATTACTTATATATTGATTTTTCAAAACTAATATTGAAAGTTGAATTCATATTGACTTTCGATCGCTCATGGAATCCGGTGTCATTGAAAACAACTCATTCGTACTCAATTACTACAGTCTCAAGTGACCTGACTTTACCTACATACCTAATGAAGACACTCGATGCAGGGACATACTAACTTAAAAATTATTCACTGAAAAATTAATCAACATTTATTAAATTGAAGAAGATAATGTTAACAAATCTGAAAACCGAAACATGAATCAGAACAAGACATAGAAGAAAAAAACAGTTAACGGACTCAACTGGGAATCGAACCCAGAATCTCTGTCTTACAAGAATAACGTCTTTATCTACTCGACCATTAGGATCTAATTATTATTCGACGTATTTGTCGATGTCATATTTAGAATTATCTTATTTTTCAATGACGTATTAAATTGATGGTTGTTTCCTAGAGAAGTTAAAGAAAAGTTGTTGCAATAAAAATTGAACCTTTATGTCATTCATTGACCCTCGATCACTCTCGCGGTTTTTAGCCTCGTGTGCACTCGCGGGGTGTTGTGGCCACCCCACATACTCAAAGTAAATTTTTATACATATAGTATCAGTTAATGGAATTATACCAGCATTTTATTATTTAGTGTTGTATGACGTGTGTAAATAAAAAACGTAAATTTTATAAATCAACTTTATTTCTGTTCTACAAAACATTATAATAATCATCCTTTTTAGTCATAATTTATTTATTTATTCAAAAAACAGTTTTTACATAAAAACATACTCTGCACATCTCACTAGGGCATTCCTGTATCAATATGTGCAGCTTTACAATAATATCATTTAAAAAAATACATATATGTAAACTTAAAATAATAACAACATTAAATTTAAACCAAAAAAAGAAAAGTTTATGACACGGTCGTTTCGAGACCGGTAGACAAAAATAAACAAAATTTTAGTAACAAATGTATGAAAAAATAAAAACAAAAAATGTCAACAAAAGAAGCATTAGTAAGTAAGTTTCCAACAATAATATTCTTCTGTTAACTAAAGTACAAGGTACCTGTGCTGGCTTATCAGACACAAGCATAGGGTAACCATACTAACAATTACAACATGGATAGTATGAATAATAAATTATAAGAAAAAATAAAATAATAATATTGAGATCTTTCCTCAAAGACCCAAAAAAAACAACTAACTTTTTAACATAAACGTTCTCATTGGAAATCATTAATATAAGGGTTAATTAGGTAACAAAATCAAATAAAATTTTCTTATTTATCGTAACCTTGCTGATAAAGTAACCTCCGCAAAAGTATAACACGAGCACCCCACGCAAACTTTGACACGTCCTCACGTTGAGAGCGCTGAAAGTGTGTCGTTCCGGCCGGAGCGAATCAAATGAGTCCGAGTCCGAAGGCGTTTGAATCGATCCGAGTCCGCAAAATAAAATGGATCGAGTCCGGACTCACACTCACCTCTCGCTCTCGCCTCTCGCTCGAAACTCGCACCTCGAACCGAACTGTGTTTGGATTGTTGATCTGCACTGGTTGACGAAAATATTTTTCAAAAAGAAAGTTTAGTAAGTCTTAGTCAAAAGATAGCAACAAGCATTGCTTTTTCCTTTTGTTGGTCTGCATAGGGCAAATTTGCGTTCCAGTAAACTCGCGCCAACGTTACTTAGGTCTTATCTAGTTTAATTATTTAGCTTAGTGAAGATCATTTTTCAAAAACAAAATTAAAGCAGTTTTTAGTATTTTAACTGGGGGTCACCGCTGACGGCGCTGACTTTATTATTAACAATTTAATCAGCTGTATGAATACCTCAAAAAATATATACGCCGGACGCCCCCGATAGATTGGAAGCAGCGTATTAAGAAAACTAACATTTGATAAAAAGCATTAAATTTCTTGTGGCGCGTCATCTCAGATGATGTTCATAAGCAGTAATATGAATTTTGTGTAGGTTAGGTTTTTTGTTGGGTAAATGGACCTTTTGTATCATCATAAAAAAATGAAAGGACGTAATAAAAAGTTTCAATGGTAGTGGTTCCACTTCCAACGTACGATGTTTTAATATTCCTTAAATAAATTTGTAGATTATATATATTGTAATTGTCCGAGTAAGCTGCAGGTTGCGGTGTTAGTGATAAAACTGTTTTAATCCACTTGAAGCAAATTGGGAATGTGAAAAAGCTTGAAAGGTGGGTACCTCACGAATTGAGTGAAGCAAATAAACAAATTATTAAATAAACCTACTTATTTGATTTTTTAAAAATTGGTAATTTTTTTAAACTTTTGAAAATTAGATTTTTTTTTTAAATTTGCCCTTTTTGGGTAATTCGAATTTTGTAGAAAATTTGATTTTTTTTTTTAAATTTTGACTTTTTTGAAAATTTTGATTTTTTTTACAAATTTTAACTTTTTTTGAAAATTTTGTTTTTTTTAAATGGATTTTTTTTTTAAATTTGACTTTTTTTAATCTTGCAAATTTTGTATTTTTAAGTATCCTTCCTGTAGTTAATAATAATATGTGTAACTAATCCTTTACCTTTCGAAAATCGCGAGTTGCATTTTTATTGCATTTTGAAAATCCAATTGCCCATTGGCTAGAAGTCGTAAATTTACGAAAAAACTTACAAGTCTAAAGCTAGCCTTACAGATAACAGGATACACAAAATTATTATTTCGTGACACTCATTGTGACGTTCCACCGGGTTCTGCGAATCCAGCTGATTCAAATTCAAGTCCACAGGACTCGAACCTCAATCGAATCAAGACGAGTCCGGCGGAACGGTTTCTAGTTTGAGTCCGCCGGACTCATTTCAAACGTTCCGACTCAAACCGTTCTGCCAGACTCATTTAAAACGTTCCGACTCAAACCGTTCCGCCGGACTCGCTTGATTCGTTTTGTAGTATGAGTCCGGCGGAGCGGTTTGATCGCCTTGATTCGAAGGAGTCGGAGCGAATCCAATGAATCGAGTCCTTTAGAATGAGTCCGGACTCTGATTTGAGTCCGAAAAATGAGCGGAACGACACACTTCTAGAGCGCTCGCACCACACTGCCCCTCCCTCCCCGTGTCGACGGGTTTAACCCTAGATTCATAACCATTCGTCCCACAGACCGCACAAAACGTAAATTTGTTTCTAGTGTCTCGAATGAAAGAGATAGAATGATGACCAATCAAGTACCTTCCTAGATCGCTTGTTCATTAGTAACGCGGGTGTGCTTGCCTCGCAGTGAAAGTCTTGTGGACAAGTTATAGACCTTTGAACGTCTGAGAGACGAATTTTTATGAATAATGTAATTTTTGACGACACTGCAAGTTATTTTAAAAACATTGTTTTTGATGAGTTCTGGTTATACAGAGTAAAAATAAGTATATGATATTATTCTATATGAGTTATTATTTATAGTTACATCTTATTTTATCGTTAAAAATGTATTATTATGTGTATTTTACATCAAATCTTTTTATTTTATTTTAGAATGGATGATCGGCAAATTGATGACTATTTGAATCGTTTATCTGATTCTGGTGATGATGATTTTACCAGTCAGCAAAAAGACGTAGAAATCAGTGATGTCTAAGATCATGTTGAATTAGATGAAATGGTCCCGACAGATTCCGACAGTGATAACGACATGGTTACGTAAAAGACACGAAATGCCAACTTTGAAGAGATGCCTAAAAAGGAAAATCGCCGAAGTTTTAGATGAAATGCCTACCATTGCCACACCTGGTCCAAGTGGTACTCAAAAAAAGGTTTGTGGTTATTGTGATTATAAAAAACGGCATATAACAAGGTTCCGATGCAAGCAATGCAAAAAGTATATGTGCATAGACCATCGCGGCCTCATGTGTGTGGAATGTACCAATGAAATTTAATTTTGACTCGTTTATTATTTTTTTGTTACCTAATTAAACATATTAAAGTGTGCCATACTTAATTTATTTATTTTATTTACAAGTACCCCAAAACTCTTCACTTAAATTTAGTCGTCTGTGAGACGAATGTTTATGAATAATGTTCCTCTTAGATAAGGTTATGAATCTAGGGTTAAAGGTCACTTGAAGGTACTGAGACGCGCGGACTCGTAACTAGACAAATTATTATTCATTTTTACGTTCAAAAATGCGTGGGGTGCTGACAGAACCCCGCGCAAGTGATGGCGGGTTAATAATATGTACATGCACTTGCATAATGATGATCATTTGTGGAAAAGTGTTTGGAAGGGTTTAGTTTTTCCTGTGGGAAGATTTAACCCGGACATAAAGTCGGAAAATTATATTTACATGTAGTTTATTAGCAGCGAAGATACTCTCAGTATCGCCCTGTTGAAAGACCACCATTCATAATTGAAACATTGCCTGAAATGGTCCCCTACCCAATACCTTCAGCCTCACATCATTACCCCAACCTGTGGTGGCTTAATCTTATTGGATTCAGACGGTTGGGAGCAGTTGGTACTCTTGTGAGGTATTCAAAAAAATATACACGTTTAATATTATCTTCACATTGTTTCCATTCATAGTGCGGGTGCAATATTGGAGTAGATCTCCTTGACCTCAGTAGTCTGCTGAGACGCCATATTGGCAAGACACCCATAAATAGATGTAAATACCAATTAGTTTAATTTATTTATTGGAATAACTTTTTGAAGCTTGTACCCATCTATGTAATAGTTAATCATTGAAGAAGAAGATAGCAAATCTAAACGAAAGATGAAACAGAATAAGTCAGAGAAAATAAAAAATAACATTCACAAACTAAAAATCAGGTAGGTTAGCCGAGACACTATCTAGGTTATAAATGGTTAGAAATGCTGTATTCGAGTCCCAATTACCACCGTAACTGGGACTAATAATTTTTTTTTCTGTCTCATGTCTTTCATGTTTTGTTTAGATTTGTTAAAGTTATCTTCTTCAATGATACCAATTACTATTTTCAAAGCAACATCACCAGGAGAATCGCAAGATAATTATTGACATTACTATGTTTTAAAGAAACGGATTTTGGTGATTTTACGAACAGTTTTTGCCATTAGTTTTCAGTAATGTGACTGAACAGGAACATCACACACTTTTGTAATCATTCCATAGGTTTTCCAATAAGAGGTGTTATTTTGATATTCAATCGTAAAAGATCAATGATTTCGTTGCTTGTGTGGCACGTAGCGCCGTCTTGTTGAAAGTAAACGTTGTCCAGATCAATACTATCCAATACCGGCCATAAAAAATCATTAATCATCTCTCGATAGCGCAATCCATTCACCGTAACTGTTGCTCCAGCCTCATTTTCAAAAAAGTAAGGTCCAATGACTCCGCCGGACCATAAACCGCACCAAAAAGTCGCACGTTGAGAATAGAGAGGCTTTTCAACAATAACTCTTGGGTTTTCCGATCCCCAGATGCGACAATTTTGCTTGTTGACGAAGCCACCGAGGTGGAAATGGGCCTCATCACTCAAAATGATTTGCATTTGATTCACTCAAGTGAATTTTAATAATTTCAATGCGTTGTTAAAGCGTGTATCGTTCCATTTTTATTAATGGCGTAGTTTCTACTTGTCAAATGTCAAAAAATAACAGCTTCAAAAGTTACATCTATCGAAATAGCGGGCTATTTAAAATAACACCTCTTATTGGAAAACCCTGTACATTCTGAAAAAGGGCGATTCACTGTAGTGTAAAACAATTGATTATCATTATTAAAGTATTTGACGTATCTAATTAATTTCAATTTTCAGCGTCTTCATTAATATGAACTCGGAGGATGGACAGCTCTGATCTCTTCTAGAGAGACCAAGGACGCCTAAAGAATCCACAAGTTCAGTAACACTTGCACCGCAAAGCACGGTCTGAGAAAAATGACACCATCCGATATACACAAACATGGTCATGTAAATTTTCCAACATTTACATCCATTTTTTTTTTATTTTTTTTTATGTGACACCTCACAAGAGTGTCCCTGCCTGTGCAGTGCACAGACAGGCGAACTATGTCACCACCCGGTTGGGTGGCGTTGTGAGGCGGAGTAAGGTAGGGGCTGTAGGAAGGGATTTGTTAATGCGGGCCTTGAAGAGGCTCGGATTATAGGAGGGAGGAAAAACAGATGCCGGTAGCTCGTTCCACATACGAGCCGACTTACACAAAAACGAGTCGTAAAAACGGCCCGTTCTCATGAAGCCAACGTCAACCGTGAACGGGTGTTCAGTTCGTGTCCGTCGAGTTTCGCGCACGTGCACCGGTGCATCAGGAATCAATGCTGCTAGCTCCTTGGAGCAGGCTCCATTGAAATACCTGTAGAACAGACACAGCATGCCTACATTGCGTCTATGCATCAGAGAAGGCAATCGGTCTGTTAACAATGGATTGTCAATCAGACGGATCGCTCTCCTTTGCACAGACTCAAGCAGGTTTATCAAGTATTTTGGGGCACCAGCCCAAAGGTGGCACAAATAATTAATAATGTAGAATGGATGAAAAAACTTTCAATGTATTTTATTGGGCAATTCGTACATTCGATTGAGGCATCTAAAAAACGTTTATTTTATTCGACTAAAATACTTACAACTAGCACGTACATGTTTGATTACTTAAATAGTAATTATGTTTTTTTGTGTTCAAACACGATATATTTTTTAATGTGGCAATTGTTACATCTTATTTGAATATTTCCAAACTATAGTATTACCAACATAAGGTGTTGAAATAATAAAATATAATTCATAATTTTTTTTTTTCTCTTCTTGTTTGGTAAATCTCGTTTTTTTCTGTTATCAGCAGTGCATTTAAAATAATGAATTTATATCGATCGTGATAAGTCATATATTTGTCCGTCATTTTAACGATGACTTATTTTTGATAAAATCTTAATCATATTCGTATACCGTATCATATCATATCACGTTATCAATCGTTATCACGCTTTCTCAAACGAGAGACCAATGCAATTAATTTTAAGGAATTTTCTGTTTTATCAGGCATTTTAACATAATGTCCTTTGGTCAACTTTGCTCTCTCATGCATTCCAATGAGCAGATAAGGATGATCACCCTTATTCAAATAATTACCCTTTTAAAAACATGTATAAAATGTACAATTTTCAAGTAGAGAAGTGGCTGGTACAAGCTGTCATTTCTCGGGAAAAGGAATACATTGTTTTATTGAGTATATTCATTCTCCTGGGGCATGGAACTGGCAGAGGAAGGATGAAAATAGACAGTTGTGGAAGTGAGATCCCTGAGTCACATGTGTGGTAAAACTATTAATGGTTTTGTGAAAAATGAGGAGATTCGCAAAAAATGCAATGCTGATGTAAGCATTATAAATAAGAATAAGAGCTTAGATTGTTTGGCATTTAGACCAAATGAACGAAAAAATTAGTGTAAGGACATGGCGCAAATGTGAATGGTGGAAGTCGGGGGCGCCCGAGAAAGACATGGCGCCATCAAATGAACCAAATACTTGAGTCCAGCCATGTCATGAGTCAGAAAAATAGAAGAGTGTATATAAAACCGGTCGATGGCCGAGTTGACATCGCGTTTGGGTCCCACCCAGGCATAGTGTGTTCAATTCCTCGGCTGGCTAAGTCCTCCATCACAACACAAGCAACATTTTCAGCTTACTGTGGTGGTAGTAGGAGACTTTCAAATATTATCAGGTTATTCGTAACCTGGGAATGTTTGTCTTTCATTTTTTTAAATTTAAAGATTTTAAAAATTTAAAGGCAATGTACGAATGTGCCGTATGAAAAAGCCTTCCCCTGCAGAAAACGGCCTAGTGGTTAGTCCGTTAGTTGTAGGATGAAATAAGGGTATAAAACTACCTGTACTCATACTAGGAATCCCACTAAGAATATCATTAGTGGATTGATATAAAGACTAGCTGAAGTCCCCGTCGTTGGCTGGACTTTACACAAAGTTTTTACAAATCAGATGTACTCGGAAAAAGCTTATTAATATTGAATATTGCTCATTTATTAAGAACTCTTCAAAGTATTCTTAATACGGTTAAAAACGTGATTGCAGGCCCTTAACGAATGAAGTGATAGGTTTCCTAATAAACTTTTAGTTAAATACGAATGTACGAGTATTATCACGATGTCGGAACATGTGTTTCGTCACTCCATTTACATAATATTAGTACGTGGTATAATATGTCAAATATTGTGTTGTGGTTTTTGTGGTCAACAAGACTCCATTATTTTTTTTTAAATTGAATCTTTCAACTTTTTATAAATAATATTTTTAAAACTACGATTGTATTTTAAATTACATAATTTATTTGCCGAAGAAACCATAGTTAGTTTTTTTGCAAAAATAAGATAATACAATATTTAAAAAAATCAAAAAACAAAAAGCAAAGTTTTTTTTTACTAATAATACATCTATTTTAAAATATATTCTAAAACTTTAAAAAACGTTTTCAGAATGTCTGAGGATTGTACCTTCTTTCCATAGGACCGCGCTAACAACCTCGCCAAATGCCGAAAGGCTAGGACCGATATCATTTCCTAAATTGACTGCTGTAATGTCATCCGATTTCAGAGAAATGCGTATAGGTATGTCCTCGTTTGTGTGTGTGATTTCCACCAAAAGTTGATAGAATGTATCGTCATCGACAACGAGTTTATCTGCCGAGTTTCAGCTAGATCGGATATCAGGGAGTGGGTTCATTTTCACTTCCAAGATATGCATTCGTTAATTACCGTAAACAAAAGTTAAGATACAAGTATTTAAAAAAAAAACACACTATTTCAACATGAAAAACCGATTTTGAATTTGAAAACCACTGTGCCATCTTCAGAGAAGATATTTGTATCTAAACGTATTGTAGATATCAAAATTAATAATGTCGTGCCATCTTCAGAGAAGATATTTGTATCTAAACGTATTGTAGATATCAAAATTAATAATGTCGTGCCATCTTCAGAGAAGATATTTGTATCTAAACGTATTGTAGATATCAAAATTAATAATGTCGTGCCATCTTCAGAGAAGATATTTGTATCTAAACGTATTGTAGATATCAAAATTAATAATGTCGTGCCATCTTCAGAGAAGATATTTGTATCTAAACGTATTGTAGATATCAAAATTAATAATGTCGTGCCATCTTCAGAGAAGATATTTGTATCTAAACGTATTGTAGATATCAAAATGAATAAAGCCTTGCCATCTTCAGAGAAGTTATATGTATCTAAACCAAAGATATTAGAAGAACGAGATGTGCTATGAGCAGTTGATACTATGTGGAATTGTTTTACCCAGTGTCGCCGGTTTTGTTCACCAATACTACTGCACACCTTCGCTCACGCTAAGGACGTATTGTTTCAGTTGGCACTAATACATAGAACAGATTTCTGTGAGTACACGTCCCGATAGTATTCAAAGTACCCTAATTAGGTAGTACTCCGCCTACGGTCCGGCGGCCAACATAGCATATCTCGTTCTTCTAATATCTTTGATCTAAACGTATTGTAGATATAAAAATGAATAATACCGTGCCATCTTCAGAGATGATATTTGATTATGTGTCTAAACGTATTGTAGATATAAAAATAAAACATTAAAATATTTTGATTCAAAACATTGCGGTGTGAAAATATAAGTTCTGGTATCTATGTGAGATATTGTGTCAGCGCTCTATTAGCAGCAGAAACATACCTGGACGGATGACGAACCTCGTGTTGGCACTGTTGGTGGACTCTCTCGCTGCAGCAGCTGGTCCAGTTTCCTCACCACCTAGGATTCTTGCTGCAGAGTCTCCATCTTCGTGTCACCTGTTTCTGTACTTTATCACCTGTTCCTGTACTTCATTTTATTTAACTTAATTTCCATTTATTTTTGTAATATTTATATTTTTTGTAATACCTGCATCAACTGTAAAGCGCCCCTGAGTTGATATCTCACAAAAGTGGCGCTATACAAATTGTCAAATAAATAAATAAATATAAAAAAACTTCAAAAGAATGAAACATTTCTTACAATTTCCGTATTCTAGTTCAGGTACTAGAAGCACTGTGCGATGGCACCAAGATTTATCTATATCACTCATTGCCGTAATAATATAATTATATTATGAACAGTGTTGGGAAAAGTATTGTTTTATTCAACTTTCCGATTTCCCCAGACTTGTGCATAAGACAGATAGATGATTGTTGTGGCAAAAACTTAAATTCTCAGCTAGTTTGGCGGGTCATTAGGTAGAAACACGAGGCTTTTAGACCCAAATTTCTGATAATATAGCCTTTTGTTTAGAATTGTTACATTTCACGGGTCTTGCACTATCTCGACTACAAAACGATGGATCTAGAAGCAGGTGCTTCAAATTAAAAGCAAAAATAAATAAGACACCACAAATAATTAACATTTTTTTATTCATTTTATTTTAGTCATTTGCATTTTCTTTTCTAAAAAATCTCAGACTTTATATTTTCCGGCAGCGCATTAAAATATTGTATTCTTTTGTTTAATCAACTTTTTGTGTATTGGATTTGTCCGTTTTTGGTAGCACAATATAATTGCACGTTCTTGTGTTAAGTCTGTGAATGTCCTTGTTGTATGTTTGAAAAGTATTTTAGTAACAGGTTGTTTACTATTTCATGTATAAATATCATCATATTCAAGGTTAGTATCTGTTTCACTATTATCCAATTTAGTTCCTTAAACATTTTAGTTACTTTCGAAGATCTATTTCGACAGAAAAAATCCTCGGGTACTTATATAATGCTGATACATGGAACTTACCTGAGGTTCTTGTAGACTTTCTTGACCAAACCAAATATTTTATAAAACTTTTTTTTTCATACACAAAATTCTTAATGAAAATTAGTTTTTCAAACTTTCTTCTGGAAGGTAGGTGCCTACCTACCATAATATTAAAAAAATGCCAGTAAGAAATTTCAACTACGACCATTTCACATTGAAAAAAAAATCTTCACTGAATTATTAAAATAGCCACCATTTTGAACCGGAAACAGAACGTACAAAAAAATTACAGACAGACGAAATACAAAACGATCGAGTTAAGACATTGTTGTTTTGTTGTTTTTTTTTATTAAAATGTAAAGTTTCATAAATTATAAATTTTTATGTTATTTATTATGTTGGGTAGCAGAACAACTTTTTCTGTTTTTTAAGCGATTTGTAGTTTACATTTCAGTAGGTACTTTTACAAGAATTTGGTGCGATTTTGCTTGAAGCGATGTCTTAGATTTTACTGCTCCCAACCGTCTGGAGCCAGTGAGACTATGGCACCCCAAATTAGGGTATGTTGTCAGGCAGAAGGGTAAAGAGATAGAGAAGAGGAAGGTAGGGTATTCATATCTGATCACTGTTTCATTTCTGAATGGTGATAATATCTAAGTATCTTTCACTCAGATTTGATTTATGCGAAGCGTGAAATTTAGCTAACTTACTACGGTGAGGAAAATCGTGTTGGTTGAATATATCTGCATAACCAGCTGTGGACTCCCACAATTTTGCTCACGATCTCGTAAGAAAGAAGATTTCCGATCCCAATTGGGGGATTATATCCATTAATGGAATCGGAGCTTCGTCGGCCCATTGTCGTCTTATCGAGATCAGCTAAACATGGCTTATATAGAATCACATTACCGTCAATTTTAATGTATGAAACTGAACAATGCCGCTCTTTACAGTTCACAGCGTTGATTTGCATAATCACCAATAAAATATAACTGAGTTTTTATTTTATTTAATTACTTACAAAATAAATCTAAGAAATAACAAATAATAAATGACAAACATCCCATAACGGAGTACACCAATATACGAGTACATATAAACATAAAAAGAGTAATTATGTAAAATAATAAAACAAAAACATAAAACAAGAGACAATAGAGTTAATTGAAAACAAAAGATTCAAGAAATTTTGTATAGTTCTGGGGACTATCGTTAAATATGTCCAGATTCTTGTGACTAGGTATACAGGGTGGGGCAAAATCACCCGATGTTATTTGCTGTAATTTTTTTAATGATAAACATTGGTACTGCTTGTGAAATTTGCTTATTTAATCCATAATCGATTTATGTCTTGTCACAAATGTCAAAACCGAATTGACATTTGGCACCATTTGCAAAAGTTATAGCGTTTTCCAATAGGATGATTACTTTTGCCCTAACCTGTATATGGTAAATATTATTTTTGTATTAACGCTATTTTTAGGGACTTTTACGTATTATTACAAAATATACAGTATAACTGCCTCAGTAACAATCTTATGTATTTTTCGTGATAAATTGAAGATGTCCACTGGCTCGGTATAATTATTTCCCTCCATTAGTATTTTGGCAACGAGGAATACATATGGTAGTTAGTCCCAGAATCTCTGCATAGAAATAATTCCCGACTATCTAGTATTATGCAGTTGAATCCGAAAGCTTATCAATGCAAGCAATTCTGGATTATCAAATGCATCATTTAGAATTTTATATCGAAGTTTCACAGGGTGAGGCAAAAGTAATCACCCGATGTTCTTTGGCTGTATTTTTTTTTAATGCGAAACTTTGGTACAAACAATTATTCCGCGTTCTTGTGGAGTAAACCGATTCATGTCTTGTCGATTTGTATTCTGCGTTTGTTTACTTCACAAATGTCAAAATCGAATTGACATTTGGCACCATTTGCAAAAGTTATAGCGTTTTCCAATAGGGTGATTACTTTTGCCCCACCCTGTATATTATTATTTCTTACATTATCTAGTACATATACGTTACATGGTGGACAATTATATTTAAAAATTATTTGGTCAATGTAGTCGGCACATTCACTCAAGTCTTTGGAGAAGGTTAAATTGTTTTTATGTAAAGGAATATGGAAAGTTTCGTTGCATGGTTATCACTTGCATAAATATTATATTCTATTATATTATTGAAATCGTTAGCTTTCCGTACTTTAAAAATTGTTATTGTTGGTAGATCGCAGCTTGCTCAAACAAGTTTAGTAATATGTGGTTTTGTATATATTTTAAAGCCTTTATTTCCAGTTGCACCTTTTAGATCACATGGCAGTTCAATGCAAAATGTGAACCCAATATTTGGTTTGCTTTTGCCTAAAATATTTGCAATTACTTACAACTCATACGGGTATGAGGACCGCCTCCCCGGGAACTATTCATTGGATAACCAACACCGTAAGTCACACCAAGTGTTTCGCTCCGTTTGATGAATTAGCAGAAGTGCCAGAGATGATGGGGTGAGACTTTTCTAAGTCTTGGCAGCGAGTGCGTCTGCCTGCCGGTCCTCAGCCAGCTTAGAGACCGGCTGGGGACCTTTCCAACAGGGATCTCTCGACCCATCGCCTTGCACCGCAGTTGGAGTGATGGATTTATAGGTACGACCCACTGAACCCCAGATTCCTACTCACCCGTCTTACCTTTTTCCTACCCAGAACTTCCTCTATTTATTTTCATTAAAATACCCTCCACACAGCATCCCCAAAGATGGCAAAGGCCCCGAGGAAAATTGTTATCCCCTGGGCCTCCTACGTGGAGTAAACGTAAAAAAAATAGAAAACTGACAAATGACACGAATTTATATATCTTAACGCGTGTTAATATAACCATAAACCCACAAACATCCAAATAATTTCCCCTTATTTCGATAGTTCTAATTAAATGTGTAACCTGCGATAAAAATTATATTCCCTGAGCGAACCCTCAGTACCCTTTCAATATCTTACACCCAAAGGCACAATTTAATTGGAACACTATGCATCATTCAATATGACTTTTCATCTGTATTGTCTTCATTATTTTTAACCTTTGCGTACCATACGAATATTTGAAAATAAATAGATTTTTAATAATTTTCCTCCTATCTAGGGTGAATAAAAATTGTTGGTTTGAGGATGAGGTATGACTGTTTGTATCAGTCACTTCTCTGTTTATTGGGCAAAATTGTAAATTTATCGGATGTAAGTAATAGGAGTAAATATTTTAATAGTGGTGATCATTCGTATCTCCTCACAGAATCATGACACGAACAAAGTACATTATTTTTAAATGTCTTAGTCTTTCTCATCTTGAGAAAACGAGATAAGGATTAATAGTGTGACATGATATGATAGTATCATATACAGTATACAGATATGATAAGGATTTTATCAAGGACGTGTCATCGTAAAAATATGAGAAGAGCAATCAAAACAAGAAAAATAACGTCCGATATAAGAGTATATTATATCAATATCTTCATGGGCAGATGAGAACAAACATTTCAAAGAATAAATGTAAAAAAATATACACTATGACGTATACGCGTTCCAAAAACCTGATCAAATTTGATTATAAACTAAATGATGAAATATTGTCATCAGTAACATCCATAAGGGACTTCGGGGTTACATTTGATCCCAAACTTACTTTTTCAGATCATATACTAGGATTGGTATCATCTTGTTATAAACTTCTTGGATTTGTGATAAGAATAAGCAAACAATTCTCCAAGCCCGAAGCAATGACATCGATGTTCAACTACCAGTGAAAATACGTAGATTTATTATAACAAATACAAAAAAAAATTCTAAGATATCTTTATATGAGAACGCATGGTGAATACCCACGATTTATGCATCACATAGATTTGCTCTCTGAAACGCACTTCGAAAGCCTCCAATCTAGGAGAAATGGGACCCTTAAAGTAACAGCTTTTAAAATCATACTTTTATTTATTTTTATAAAAATTTAATTAAAATCAAATTTAAAGTTCTGCAAGTATTTATACAAAGGTTACAGTTCTGCAAGTATTATAAAAAAAATTAAAAAATGAACATTGACAGCTCATACCTCTTGGAATGCTATAAATTGTTTGTACCGAACAACTATCGTCATTGTCGACGCCACGACTTGCTCTTTATTCCACACGGAAGAACGGACGTTGTGGCCCAGCATAGCATGACAAGAGGTATGGTGCTGCTAAATGATACCTCTAGGTCTCTTGACATTTTCAACATTGGCCTTGAAGATTTCAAAAGTCATTTTAGGCAAGAACTCTGAAATATCGGTGATTGTAAAATGTTTCACTTAGCTTTGTAAATTTCATTTACATTGTAATAGGATTACATCAATCTGTAATGCACAAAAAAAAACAAAATATATATATTATGAGGTAAAAGTATTAAAAAAAAAGTTACGAATTTTTTCAGATAACTCTACCAATTGTTATAAAATATGATCTGCCACTGCCATTTTTGATTCTGGTTTGAAAGGGTTAAACTTCACGAAAACCGGAATTAAAATTGTTAATTTTGGTACCTTCTTATTTCATAATGGAAATTACATCGCTGAATTCAACACATTCGTGCTTTTTGCACGGGTGTAAAAATCTGTATTTTGGTTTTGACATTTCAAAACATATAGCCGGGTTGTTACACAATGACTATACCTATTTCCAGACCACAAATATTAAACTCAATTAAATTTAGCAACTATTTATTTGGAATGAACTTAGATTAAATAATGTCTTTACCACACCAAAACCTTGAAATCAAGCATTTGATTATAATATACATAAATTATTTTCTCTGTTTAGAATTAGTCATGCTAGTAACTGAAAGTTTACTAAATCATCGTAGTGGGCGCAATGGCCAGAAGCAAGCTAGATTATGCTAGTGGTGTATGTAATCCGCACCAAACAAAATATATAAATAAAAAAGGAACATGTCAAAAAA
Source organism: Hesperophylax consimilis (assembly GCF_061612785.1). Taxonomy (NCBI): domain Eukaryota; kingdom Metazoa; phylum Arthropoda; class Insecta; order Trichoptera; family Limnephilidae; genus Hesperophylax; species Hesperophylax consimilis. The sequence goes on along the minus strand of NC_142837.1, from coordinate 43,082,359 downwards.
AAATCCTCAGGTATGCTGCTCGGACGCATGGAACTCATCCGAGGTTCATGCACCAGGCATATGAACTTATTTATTAGGAATATGAGATGAGCAATCAAAACAAGAAAAATTAATTGGTAACATTGGTACTTTTAATAATATTTTCTTATTTATTAATATTTATAATGCAAACGTACATTATATTGTATTCGAGCTTTTGTATTTGTTCATTCTTACTGATTAAGAACCACTAATACGCTGCTACAGCGTTGGTATAGCTATGCAAGGAAGAGGGGCGTATAATGCTCGGGTTTAAATCATTTCTCATAATAATTTCCATGCACCCGTTCAACTTCACGTTCCTTCAGAGGACATTTGTTATGTCATTGACCCAGTCTATTTTGAATTGCACTGAAATCCGGCCAATTTGATTATGCGTTCCATATTTGCTTTGGTAAATCGATATTTTGATTTAAAACATTTCTTTGAAGTGCTGCAAATGGGTATTACTGTTTTTTTTAATTTTCTTTGCGCGACCGATAGATGTTTTGTGAAATCAACCAGATTGTTAACAAAGTCCGCCATCTCCCTCTTACGACGATCATACTGCCGGTATACGCAGTACGCGTGCGTGTGATTATGAGTAAAGTTTTCTACTAACCCGTTCTTATCCCCCAGTAATATCTATTAATGACGGAAAATTCATATTATTATTTTTTATTAATTAACGCCTTTTTTCGGGGCTTTTAGGAAAAAATAAGAAATATACATTATTTATTGTACATAACTGGATTGCTTCATTAATAACACTTTATATTTGTTTAAAGATAATTTGAAGATTCCACTGACTTGGTATAATTGCTTCCATTCATTAAAATTCTGAATTAGAAGGAATACATATGGTAGTTAGTCCAAAAATTTCTGCACTGAAATAAATCCTGACTTCTAGTATTACGTTGTGGAACCCGGAAGCTTATCAATTCTAGCATCACCGGACTATCAACAAAATCATTTAGAATTTTATATAGAAATACCAATTCTGTGAAAATTCTTCTGTCTGACAATTATTTAGGTATATTGAAAGTCAAATTTTAAGATAAAATTTATGAAATTAGGCTTGTGAACTCTATAAGGATTTTTATATATATTTTACTTAATATTTAGGTGTTATAGAAAGTAATGTAAGTACTACTAACGTTATTAGAAAAGATTTTTTGACTGTTTGCACCTAAGAATTTTGACCTTCAGGAACAAAGAATGTTATTAAATTGTATTTCTAATAGCGAAGGAAAGGCATGCTGCATTACCACGCACACAACATTATACGAAGAAACATTACGAGAGATTAGTCTGAACTCTCGAGCGCATGAAGGTGCCATTTGACCCGCTATAAGATAGAAAGGAGACTCCGGAAAGACGAATGTATTTAGAAGCAGCGGGTAAGAAGCCATGTACCAAGTACAGTAAGTACATGTAGGTTATGCAAGTACCGAGTGAAGAGAAGACGACTCAGCATTATGCAACTGTTGCGAGGTGCAGATGGAATATCAAACGCACTCAAGTCAGTTGGAAGGTTCTGCACATCGTCCAGTAGTGTTATTTCATTCTGCAATTACCTGTTATCAAGATGAAAATTTACAATCAAACACGCCGCTTTCTGGCAATTACTTCGTTTGTGCGTCTTACATTTTCCTGCCATATGTCACCACAAGTGGTTCGCTACGTTTGGTGACTTAGCAGAGGTGACCGGGTTCATTGGGTGAGACTTGTGCGAGTAGTGCTAATTTATTAAGAATCTATTAAAATAATGGGGAACCAGGTTAAAAACAGGATTGTTTGCCTTAACAAATGAATGAAAAGGTTTCCTGATAAAATTTTAGTAAATTACGAACATATTATTACGATGTCGGGACACGCGTTCATAAAAATTTGAATATTTTCGAATTTCGTCATGATATATTATTATGTGTTCCGGCATCGATATCAGCTGAAACTCGGCAGATAGACTCGTTGTCGATGACAATGCATTTTATCAACTTTTGGTGGCAATCACGTATACACACGCGGACTCATTTCTGTGAAATCGGATGACATCACAGCAGTTAATACACGACATAAATGCTAATAATATCCAATATTTCATAGTTGCGTTAGTAAACATTACTGAATTTCTGTGCACATTTAAATATCGTTATCAATTAAAAGAATATTTAAATTTACAAAATAATATCAATATTGATTAGAGTGCAGTGTGTTAAAAATGAATATTCGAAAATTCTGCTAAAAAACATTCGAAATTCGCTGAAGTTGAACTTGCAACGAGGGTCGGTAACTGTCGGTAAGCCAGATGTTTTCAATGGAATTCTTGGAAACTTTGAAGGCCCTAAAAAATATTTCGTTAAGCCAAGGGTAATTTATTATCCCGACCGTCGCCTTTTATTGCGGCCACAATGCACCAGTAACACAATCACCTGGAACAAGATTACATGGAGATGAATGATGGAATTGCCGAACGTCACAGCGGTGCTGCCAAGTTCTGTTATAAATGTGAGGATACTGTGTCGGCGCTTAATTAGCAGCAGACTCATACCTGAACGGATGACGAACATCGTGCTGGCACTGTTGATGGACGCCGTGGACTCTCTCGATGCAGCAGCTGGTCTAGTTTCTTCACCACCTAGGATTCTTGATGCAGAGTCTCCATCCTCTATCTTCGCCGAACGTCACAGCGGTGCTGCCAAGGTCTGTTATCTATGTGAGGATATTGTGTCAGCGCTTAATTAGCAGCAGAAACATACCTGGATGGATGACGAACCTCGTGTTGGCACTGTTGATGGACGCGGTGGACTCTTTCGCTGCAGCAGCTGGTCCAGTTTCCTCACCAGATAGGATTCTTGCTGCAGAGTCCCCATCTCCATCTTCTATCTTCGTGTCAGCTGTTCTTGTACTTCATCACCTGTTCATGTACTTCATTTTATTCATCTTAATTTCACTTACTTTTGTAATATTTATGTTTTAATACCTGCATCAACTGTGAAGCGCCCCTGAGGTGATATCTCACAAAAGCGGCGCTATACAAATTGTCCAATAAATAAATAAAGTACCTACTTATAGGAGATAACGCATAAACAATTTCATAAAATTGAGCAATACATATTTCAACCCTCTTTTTATGCAAGGAATGAAATTTTTTTTGCAGAACGCTAAAGCTATGGATAATAATAAACGCGCCATATTTGCGTGGCTTGGCCTATTTCAGTATATCGCTCGTAGTGTATTGCGAGCGATATATACCGGAGTGTGTCACCTACCTAAATTGACACACTCCGGTATATTCAAACTAAAATGTAATGACACTAATGACTGTTCCTTATTTTATATCGGGAAAACAACTTGTAATTTAGACAAAAGAATCAAAGAACATTTAATGTACCTTAGTAAAAATAATTTCTCCAATTATTCTAAAAAAAAAATTCAGGATTACATAATCTATAAGTCATAGACATAAAAACATCCCAAGGCTCCGAAGTAAGCGTTCTAAAAGAAACATAAGGTATATACATATATTTACGAATATTTGAGGGAGCGCGCTAATATTAAAAAGCGAAAATTGTGAAAATATTTAATAAAAAACGAGTATTTTAAAATAGAGCAAAAATCTCAACACAAATTTTCAAGTTGCATTTAAAGATACATTGTTTTTTTTTCTCATTCCTCTAACATATTGAGTATCAACTAAATATGTTTTTAATAATTTTCGGAGCATATTTGGCGATTTTTTCTATGTAGAGAATTTCTAGTAATTGCTGTTTAGACTTTACAAATATAGGTTATAATTATCAATGTAATAATTTAATAAGAAGATACTAATAAATCTTAACAAAACATGAAACAAGACAAAATCACAAAACAAAATATATTCCAATAAAAATTGAATATTCTTTTAGACTTTTATAAAAAGTCAATAGGAGGCCCATGTAAATAAAAATCGAATTTGTTTATCTGAGACACTATCTAGGTTACAAACCATTTTTTTAGAAACTTGTTATCATTCAAAAAGATTGCTGCAAAAATATGGGAAAAATTAGTTACAAGACAATTAATTCTGAATTTGAAATGCGAGATCAACAAATTGACGTTTAATAACTAGGTCCCAATAGTTGAGTGATTAAGACGTTGTCCCGGCAAGACAAGAGATCCTGGGTTCGATTCCTAGTTGTGACTGTTATCTTTTTTTTATGTGTCTTGTTCTGTTTCATATTTCGTTTAGATTTATAAGTACTTCTTCTTCGATGATAGATTAGTAATAAATTGGCAATACTCATATGTGTGTGTGTCTTTATGTAAATAGAATTGGTTAATGTACAATCCCTGACGAAACTGGAGATAAGAGAAGCCTGGTTGGGTGCCATTTATTCATTCAATTTAAGTGGTGTAGTCACTGTAGTGCAATGTGTGTTTTGTTCATTTAATCAAAAATATTTGTTTACCTACCTCTATTTTTATATTCTTAAGGCGATGCACTACGTAATGTAATATTTAAATCGAGCCGCTATCAATAACACCCCTTACGTAGATGGCGATAAGGTTTAAATTTCCGCTTAACACCGTCCGCCTATTTTGATTTATGCAAGTAAAAAACATGGCCAAAAAGTGCCTTTTATTTTATTTTGTGGACTCATTTTATAAATAACTTAATTTGCCACATTATACAATAAAATCACAATCGAAAATGGGTTCGTAAGTAGGAGATTTGAACTTTAAAGCAGTTTTCATAGACCTTATATATTATTTTTTCTGGGCTTATAAAAAGACTTATCTAAAAACTACTCGATTATTTCAAAGGCTAGGATGTATTCTACTCGCAGTATTTAATTTAAAAATCTGAAACATTTCTAGGCGACCAAATTTTCAAACCAAAAACACATGATTTTGAATTACTACGTAGTGCATCGCCTTAACAATCGGTTAACATAATATTATTATCCGCTAACAACAGGTTCACATGAACCGGTGCGAACCGATTTGATGATATAATCAACAAAACGTTTGAAGAAGTAAGAAATAACCGTCCGTTGAAATGATTACTCCACTTCGGTACGCAAATTTCAGAAATAAGGAAATGGTTTCAGACAGTAATTAGAGAGATTTTTATGTGGATTGCTTTGTGATTGACTGGTTGCATAGTACGGTCGTTGGTTTAATTTTATTTTTTATCTCACGTTTATATTTCATAAGAAATTACATCAATGTGTTCCTACTTGAGAGCATACGTACGTAAATCGTGGGTAGACGGCTTAAAGGCACAGCAGAGAATATTTTCACTATTTATTGGATAGCCAACACTGCCTTTGATCACCCTGAGTGGTTCGCCATGTTTGGTGATTTAGCAAGGGTGCCAGGGTTTATCGGGTGAGATGTGTTCAACACCTGCTCACCGACTGTAAGGCGTGCAAGATCAGGAGAGGCTGGTTTGGGGAGCCTTTGACCTCTCCAACTGGTCGCTCGACCCATCGCCTTGCGCTACAGTGGGATGTATATATTAATTCGTCCGTTACTCCTTGTCACACTGATTCTTAGATGCCTACCCACCCTTTATACAGTTTTCCTTTCAAAAACCCCTCGCCCTGAGGGAAATTATTTTCCGTACTAACCTAACCTAACTTACATAACTATATTTAATTTTTTTCACTAATCTTAGAGCATACATAATATATACATGGCTTATCCAGCCAAAGAGGGTTGTTTTTCTGTTGTATAAACTATTAAAAATAATAAATTGCATCGAATTTCTGATTTTTTCCAAGGTATTTAAAATGTTCCATATATTCATTTATCTTGAAGAAATCGTTTAAACAAATGCCATTTTAGAAACTAGATATAATTGCTTTTTAGATTTTTGCATTTAAAACTTGAAGAATTGAAAACTCTAAAACCAAAGACCATTTATATTTTATATAATTTGCATGAAAGATGTCTCTTCATTTTTTACTTATAAATATATACACATATATATATATGTGTGTATTAAATTTTATTTTAATTGCCTTTTATTCCCAAAAATCCAATTTGATTGTTTTCCCAACTCATCTTAAAACGTTTATTTGTGGGATACACGTTTACTAACACAAGCATTATGCATTTATGTTATAAAAAACATCACCTTTATGAAATTCTTGTACAATTTAAACTTTAAACCGTTTTGGTATACGCGTTTAACCTCACTTTTTGATATAAAACCTAAGTATAATTTACAACATGTAATTATTGTATAATTACTTAACTAAAACTGGCGAAAAATAACAAAATATTTTGAATTTTATTAATATAATAGTTATTTGGTCATTGGAATAGAAATTATTAACAAAAACATGATTTGAATCATGAACACATCACAGATCACAAATCAAAACTGTCATGTTGCCGGGAAAACCACGCGCATGGCGCATGCTCTCGCAGCTCAGAAAGACATTTTTTATTAGTAATAATTCTAAATAGTAGTAGAAATTGTACAGTCTTTATACAATGTGTTACATAGTTGTGAAGTTTTAAATTTTATTAGTAAAGCTGTATGTGTTCACTTAGATAATATTTATTTTATGATTTTCAAGACTCAAGTGTCATCGTGTTGACGATGCTTTCGTTGATGTCATTTCGGAGTTCGTTACAGAATTAATTAGAGAGAGGAAAGTGCTACCGCGGTCCGCGATGACGACAGAAAGAGCTTAAATAAATATTATGAACCCTAATTAAAGAGACGATTCACCAGCAAATTATTGATCGGTGTGTGAGTTGAGAGTTTAATGCCATAGATTATGCGTTTAAAAAAAAAAGTGAAACTGCCAAGAGCCTGTGGGACTATGGTACTAACAATAAATATTATAGCTGTACGGCGTGGAAAATGGGATGAAAACTGCTCCAGACAGTGAAATAATGGCATCAATTTGGGAGGTGGGTTTGGGTACCGCCACCCCGGGAAGCATTCATTGGATAATCAACACCTCTGGCACAGGTCACCCCAAGCGCACGGAGAAAACTTACTGATATTAAATTTACTGGCCTTTAATGAGTGAATTGACAGAATTCCTAACAAGTTAGCATTCAAATGCAAATGTTTTTTGAGGACGGCGGAACACGTGTTATCACAAATATTGATATTAATAAATATTGAAAGAACACGTGTTCTCGATATATTCTTACTAATATTTTATCTGGAAATTGGCATGCTATCAATTTTTTAACAGGATTATTTTTATACTTATGCAAGTTAGGTAATAAATAATAACAATTAGATATTTTTAACTTGTAATTTTTAAGTTAAGATTGAGAAATATGAATGTTTATTTCAACTTAAAATAACAAATATATTTATTTTAACATAAAATAACAAATATATTTCTTTTAACTTAAAATAACAAATATATTTCTTTAACTTAAAATAACAAATATATTTCTTTTAACATAAAATAACAAATATATTTCTTTTTACATAAAATGACAAATATATTTCTTTTAACATAAAATAAAAAATACATTTCTTTTAACATAAAATAACAAATATATTTCTTTTTTAGATAAAATAAAATATATTTCTTTTAACTTAAAATAACAAATATTATTATTTTCATACAATAATATGTATTACAAAGTAATAAATTTGAAGGTGATAAATTAAAAATGACGTTGGTAGGTAGGTACCTACGTTTCCAATATTTTGACAGCAATTAGGTGAAGCAATACTTTGGTAGAGCACCTGACCCGCAATTAGAAGGCTGCGGGTTCAATTCCCGTCGGCGGCATGTTTTTTTTTCGGAAGATTTTTCAATTTATATAGTTGTTTCACGATAATAACTATTTCTTAAAAATAATATGATATTCTTTGTGCATAAAAAACCTTGTCTCTTAAATATTAGTTAATCACAAAAATTAAAATAATTTGTCTAGAAAATAAATTTTCGACTATTTTTTTAAATCCTGCTTTATACAAAACGTGGGTACCTACTTTCTCAGTGAAATAGCTATTTTGTCATTTAGAGAAAAGAGCACGTTGACTAATGTCAATAACACTTGCACGGTGTACACGTAATTAATAACGAAAATTAAAGTTAAGAAATAACGTATTAGTAAAAACAGTGATTATATTTATTAGACAAAAAGCTTCCTATACTATGGTACTAAAATATACAACAAAATCCCACTCTTTTTCAATACTCACAACAATATTATAACATTCAAATCTGAAATAAAAGCTTTTTTAAACCGAAACCACCCAACTGCACTAAGAAACACCATTAACCTTAGAAAAAACACTTCATTATTTATAATTAAATATGATTTAAGATTTTCACGGCCAAAAGTATTTTTGTTATTTGTTTTTGGGATGTTATGCCGTGTTGCGCATAACACCCCAAAACTCCTTCTTTAGCCTAAAGTGGGTACTAACTCCTTCTTTAGGGCCAAATAAGGAGTTAGCGCAACACGCCATAACACCCCAAAAACATATAACAAAAATATTTATAATTACTTTATATTATTCACACTACTAAATTATAATAATATATAAATGAAATCCTCAGCACGGGAGATCCCAGTGAGGATATCATTATCTCTAACTGTTACATAAAAAGGGAAGATAATTAAACATTTGCTATTATTATTACTAGCTGTACCCCGCCAGGCGTAGCTGTGGCTCGTGAGTCTGTGCATATATAGAAACAATAGCGACTGTTGCTTTTACATCCAACAGATGGCGCTGTTTTTCAAAAAAAGCACGTTTGTCCCACAGATGCCACTGTTTTTCAAAAATTTCTACATATACATATATATATATATATATATATATATATATACACGGTGTCCGGAAACTCGTAGTACAAGCGGGAAACTGGAGAATCTACACCACATGGGGAACCCAAAAAAACATAAAGTTTTTTGATTTGAGCATTTTCAAAAAAAAAAAAAACCCAAAAAAAAATATTTTTCGGCTATTTTAGGGTTAAAGTTTTTTCTGGTGTTTAGGGTTGAATAACAGATGTTTTAACCCTGCAGAGCAGAAATATTTTATGATTACACCGGGTTAAATGAAGGGTGATTTCAAAATAATGCTTCAAATCCGAGTTTCTTCATTTGTTTTACTTTCAAATAGTTTTAATTAGTTGGGTACTTTGATCTTCAGTAATAATTTATAAGAATTTGATTCAAAAAAAAAAAAAAATATTAAAAAAAAAATCAACTTCAAACTCGATTTACTCGATAACGAAAGCTCAAATAAAAAAAATATACTACAAAATCGACTCCAAATGTGATGTAGATTCACCAGTTTCCCGCTTGTACTACGAGTTTCCGGACACCCTGTATAATATATTCCAAAACACGCGTATTCGAATGCAACTTTGTGTCAAAATTTCCGAGCAATCGAGAACTTTCGGAGATTTAAGTTTTTGAACAAACGAACACTAATAAGAACGGGTTGTTTCGGAGAATTTGAACAATTCATCAAATTTCAACGTTCATTTTCGGGTTCTGTAAAAGTCATATTCAAGTTCTGTTATTATTTCATTGTAGGCTAGTTGCTTGACAAAACTGATATAAAAACAGAACTTGAAAAAAATCATTCACAGAACTTGAAAATCAACGTTGAAATTTGATGAATTGTTCGAATTCTCCGAAACAACTGAAACTAAATTTTTATTTATGTAGCTGTTCCCCGCCACTCGTTCATATGGCTCAGTCTGTCTTTGCAGATAGAGAAACGATAGCGCGTGTCTGGGCCTCAATTCTCGACGAAGTCATTCTACTCGAACAACGAGTGGGTCGAACTACTCGCTGTTTTAGTAGAATTACTTTTGAAGTTTGGCGTATGTAAGTGTGTACCTTCGACGAAACTCAAAAACAAAAATGTCGACCAATGTATGTCTTTTCGACTGCGATTGCGAGCGGCCTGGATTGGAGAATGGATACCCAGGTCACAGGTGACATCTTTATAATATAGGTATATAAAAACACACGCGTATTCGAACGCAATGTTGCGTCAAAATTTCAAAGCAATCGGTGAACTTTCGGATATTTAAGATTTTGGAGAAATATATATTTATTACTTTTTTTATTTATACAGATATTAATTAATTAGGTAATAAGTTGAATTCGATTGAATATGCGTTAGAAGCGATTATGATAAAAATCATGAAAATTATATATGCGATTTTGGTGGTGGAAGCAAAAAGTGTATACCGAACAGAGGAAGAGACGTTTAATCAAGCAAAACACGGAAATGTAGAGTGATTGAGTGAAGAAAGGAGTGTAAGGAAAATATATGATGCTAATGGTAGTAGAAGTCGGGGACGCTCGAGGAAGACATGGCACGATCAAGTGAATCAGATACTTGAGTCGGGCCATGTCAAGAGTCAGAATAATATAAGAGTATGTTTGAGATGATGTATGAATGTGAATGAGACGAGAAGTGTGTGCCAATACCGAGTTGTTTGGTAAAATAAGATACTGTTAAAAATGTTACTGCGTGACCATTTCCTAATAAAATATTACGCATTCAGAATATATCTGAACACGTGTTCAACGCAGATGGCCTTGTCCGAATAAATACAAAAGACGAGATACGAAAATATTATTCCGACTTCCTCATAACATATTCGTGCTTTACGTTTAAGTTTGTTATGAAATTTGTCGAATCATTCGTTATAGGCCTCTAGTCCCGTTTTAACGATTTTTGTCAGTAATATTTTGTATTGATGTGGCAAAAGTCGTGGAATCCATCAAAACCTTGTTCTTGTCTTGACTTGACATTATCTATATTGTTTATGTGCCCTATTTTTGTCATAGCAGTATTTTTTTAACTATCCTGTACTGTAGTACTGTATTCAATTCAATTCAATTAGTTTATTCCTTTAAAAACATTACAAAATTACATTTTATTTCGTTTTTAAGTACATTTGTAAAATGGTATTACATAATAAGTAAACGGTGTATAAACTATACCAGCATCTATAGAGCTTGCCTTTTAAAGGCAACTTCACCGATGCTAAATATGTCGATATCCGAATTAATTTAACAAATTAATGAATACAGGCAACTCGCATTATAATATCACTATTCGGTCCTCGAAAATAATATCTGCTTACAAATTACTGGTCCTTTTTACAATAGCGCACAAATTGCTGGCTGCGTAAAAAACTTAACTCAAAGTTCGAGCTTGTTTCCAAAATTGAATATTTTGCTACACTATTTAGATAGACACTTTTACAAATGTGTTATAATTTACCCACCTCACTCAATTTTAGCGTCGCTACTGTGCCAGCCGATCCGTTAAAGAACGAACATTCAGGTTATTTCAATGTATGCTCTTCAGTGGTCAAAGTAGGTACTACTGATATCATTCTGGTGCCAAAACTATGGTCACGTGGTTTGCCTCCTCGGTTTCTTTTTTGGCCGATATTTAATAATTTAAAACATAAAGAAATAAAATAGCACATATCCGTACTAGATATAACCAATACCTTTTTGATTACAAAAATTATTATTCAGTTTTGTCAGGTATTTTGGTCTCAAATCCTAATTTCATTTTTGTATGAAATAGGTCGCGCAACCGTTCCTCTTAATCAATCTCCTGCAAACTGAGTTGAGAATAGAGACTACCTACCTATACATAAATAGCCCAGTGGTTAGAACAGATACACGGAAAGTTCCGAATTCAAATCAAGGGAAAATCTTTCATGTCGTGTGCTTTCCAAATTCATGATTTGTCGATCATTAATATCACATCAACATTTAATCAAGATATGTAATTAATACAGATATTATAAAACTAATTAATCATATTTTGGCGGTTGACAGGCACACTTGCACAGTGATTAATAATAAGACTCTAATAACGGTGGTTTGCTCGATTCTCACATTTTAATTATTTTCGATGAACGTATCACTAAAATGTAAAATGTTTCTAGAGGGATCCCTACGGATGAAAGTAATTTATATTTAATATTTATAAAAACAGCACCTTAACGCTAAAATATTTTATGTAAAACCTTTGAAAATTTTATAAAACGTTTTTCAATTATAAAATTAGCGGTAAACACCAGATTTTATTTTTTTAGACGATGAATTAGTAACTTCCCGAGGGATCCCTCTAGAAACATTTGAGATTTTAGTAATACTTTCATTAAAAATAATAAAAACAAACTCCACGGAAATATCGATTTTCTAGGCCTTCTAGGGCAAAGTCGACCGTAGGTCCATCCATTACGCCGGGCCGCGCGCCGAATATTGTTTTTACTCGACTTTATACTTATGTCGTTAAGATTACTTCTTAACTTAATTTTACAAATTTGATCGGGCATATTCAATGGCAGATCTATTCAATATACCAGGGCCGCGTGTCGCATATTTTTGTGCATGGCTGATTCACTTACGCCGCACAGTGGGATGAAAATCGCCTTTCATAGACATAGAGACTTGAATTCTCAAGGGTCTTTTTTTTGGCTAGAAATGGATTCTGCTGATATATTATATTTTTGACATACTCATATGTAAAGCATTTAAACATTAAAATGAATCATCAACATTAAAAAGCTTCTTTTTTTCAACTTTAAGGATTTAAAAAAAAATCGCAAGTTGCGCTACAATAAGTATGTCAAAAAAATACAAATAAATAGTAGTATATCTGTTTGTAAGGATATAATGGCCAACCTTATGATTCCAGAGATAACCTCATTTTTAATGTCAGTGCCATACAATTTTTTCTTAAAAAAATGAAAACTCCTTCATTTGTACACGCAATTGCTTCATACGAAATTTTATAGCATAGTAATGATCAGCAGAATCCATTTCTAGCAAAAAGAAAATACCCTTGAAAATTCAAGTCTCTATGTCTATGAAAGGCGATTTTCAGCCAACTGTGCGACGTTAAGATTCTGGCTTTATTTTAGGGTATTGTCTCTTCTTAATCATTTTGCATTCCCCGCAGATAAGATGTTATGTGTCTTAAGTTAATCAGGACGGAAACGTTTGGCGCCCAAATTCTTATCTCGGCCTAATTCCGCAATACGCTCAGTTGAGAAAACTTAAGTTTGCGGATGTTAAAACCTTGCTGAAAGTGTTATGAGTGCTATGCAAACATTAGAAATTAATAAATGATAATGAGGAAATATCTGATGGTGAAATCGTTGTAGCGAATGTTTGGGACTACGAGTGTATAAATAGATTAAATAGCCGACCTCGATGGTATGTTGGAAAAGTGTATGACATCTTTAGAGAGGTCAAGAGATTGATTCTTGTCGCGCAAATCTTATTTACTTACTATAAAAATTGTTAAGGAAGTAAACAAATTTTGATTTCAACCACTTTTGTTGATGGTTTTCATAATACCGAAACACCTTGCATTAAATTCTTTAATAATAGTATGAATATTTTATAAGTAGTAACAATATTATGTATGCATATTAACTTCGTAATTTTTATTCCAAATAAAAGAAAATTACATTTTCACTTATTTAACTAGAAATAACTAAAATAAATACGTTTTAAATTACACGTAAATACATTCAATAACAATATTATTCACTTTCAATGTTTTGCTGATTGAGCATAAAAGTGAACAATTTTTTTTAATGTACCTACACTTCTTCATTTTCAATTTTGTCTGGGAGGCAATCATATAATTATGTTGCCGCCTCGTAACCAATGGATTGCTGGCCATAGTGAGTATGTACGGTGTTTAAATGTATGTTCACGTGTGTGTATGCACTTGGGACATTTTAATGCATTCAGTATTTGTATGTATGAGTTAATTCTTTATTTTGAATATAAGGAGACTTTTTAAATTTTATTTGGTAACAGTTATGATAACCGGCTAAATACGCTAATTAATGGGTTATTTCATCTTTAATAACTTGAATATGCTGTTTAAATGCTAAGTGCTTATCAATACACAGTCCAAGACATTTCTCCTGTTGAAATTGAACATGTACATCCTGTTGACAAACTGCTTAAGTGTTGTTTAACGGGATAATACTTTAAAGCACAATAAAAGACCCCGTAGTGGGGAATTGAGAAAAAAGTTTAGTCATTCAGAATATATCGAGAACACGTGTTCTTTTCCTAATAGACATCATGTCGGAATGCGACAATATTAGTATGTCAATATCGATATCAGTATTAGTATGAACACGTGTTTCGCCGTCCTCATAAAACATTCGCTCTTGACTGATACTTTGTTAGGAACCTTTTCAATTCATTCGTTATAGGTTTGTAGTCCCATTTTTAACAGGAAAACGAATAATTTAACCAGGTTTTTAATAAATGAATGGTATTATATAGCAAAAATTTAAATACTGATTCTCTCAAAACTTGTTGCAGTTTAATACGGGGCCATCGATATATACAGGGTGTTAAGGGACGTACTTGACTTGGGTTTTTTTCAACAAAAAACATATAAAATCAGTAGGAATTGGACAGCTAGGGTCGATATGAGGGGTTCGGCGGTTACTAGGCTGAGTACGACACATGAAGAATTAAAAAAAGAAAAAAAAGAACCAAAATTGTATTTGCATATTTTACTCCAAATATGTCAGAAATCAGTGGTTAACTCTTGACAGGCCAAGATGCCGAAAAAACGCCTGTAACCAAGTGGGTCTTCCGACGACCCCATGCATTTTTCTGTCTTATGGGCTTTTAAACTATAGAAATCCTAATTATTAATGGTAACCTATGTATTTGCGCAGGAATACGTAAAATACTAAAATTATATGTCAAGTATTTAAGCTAATATAAGAAGGATGGTAATTTTGGGTACTACTAATTTTGGGTAATTTTGGGTACTACTACTTGGCTGCGGGATAGTTAAAGTAAATCAAGTACGTCCCCTAACACCTGTACTCGTATTATAGGTCGTGAGAATCGTAAATCATAATATCAACATTTTAATTAGAGTTATGAACATTTTTAGCTGTAGTCACACCATTTTTCTAGAAAATTATCATATTATTTACTATTTTTTATCTGCTTATAACTTACATATTTCTCAATTTATTTGCGATGTCTTCACTTGCCTTCCAAAAACAAGTGATATTTTTATTTAGACTTTTACCAAAAGCCAGTCCGGTGTAACTTTGATGATAATAATGATTAAAAAGTTGCGCAATGAACTGAGGAATCTTCTTTAGCTACCTGGTTGATTAATTGGCACTTGTGATCGATTCGCAATCATCCTGGGGCAGGGGTCACCAACCTAGGGGACCGGCTGGTCAGGGGGCCGTGTCAAAGGTTGCCTATTTCATTATGAAACTTGAATATTCAAAGCTTGGGTAGGTAATACCACCTCAGGAAACAAATAATGAATTTATTTCAATACCTGGTAAGAATATGAAGATTTGAAATTGATAAGAATTCGTACGAAAACAAACAGTTCCGTAAGGGCTACCTTCACATATTGAGGATTTTTGTAAGATGAATGTGTATTTTAACTGAGAACACCCAAAACGCATCGACCACGCCTAATTACGGAGGCAATTGAAATTCACAAAAATCCCATTCAAATCAATAGTGATGACGACGGGGCTAAGCTTAATAGTTCTTCGTATCGGTTATTTGACGGTTACACCAAAACTAAACGCCGAAAGCCACATAGATTTTACTAATTATCATACTGTAATACCGGCCCTAAGAGGATTAACGCTCGCAACACGGTACACTGAGAAAAATAAGATACAGTTAAAAATGTGACTGCGTGACCATTTCCTAATAAAAACTTTAGTCCGAAAAATACAATGAACGAGATGCGAAAATATTATTATTTTGAAGAACACGTATTACGACTTCCTCATAACATATTCGTGCTTTACTGAAAGTTTGCTATGAAATTTGTCAAATCATTCGTTATGGGCCTCTAGTCCCGTTTTTAACAGGAAGACGAAAAATTTGACCAAATTTTAAATAAATTTACAATATTTCATATCAGTAAAATTTCTACGTGTAGGTAGGTATCACATGTACTTACATGAATAAACATTTCACCACAATCTACAGTCTCATCTGCCCAGTTTTATGGACACTGTAATGCTGTGCGAAACGTTGGCTAAAGCAAGAGGAAGCGCAACACGGCCTAGTAACCCAAAAACTAATCAAGATGGTGTGAATTATACGATCTCCATGCCACCGTTCAAGGTGGCGGTAGTTGTCATCCAGAGCAATGCGCATTTGAATATTTCCGACGCGAGTGGTTCGCCTTTTCTAGTACGCTACACCAGGCACTTGAAACTCGCTTTAATAATTATTTTATTGTATTTATCATTGAGCATCGATTGATTGGTTTCGAGCAGTTGTCCAGTTAGTAAAAGATCCAAGGGTTGAAATCACGGTCTTGGAAATGTATTAAAGTACCTACCTATATCTGAAAAGGCAGTGAAAATAAGTTTTTTTCTTACTTAGGCAATCGTCCACGGGTCGGTAAGAAATCGACAAAAATCGATTGCAGTAAAGATGCGTGAAATGTAGCGCGATGTAGGTTGCATGATCTCTGCACACGGCAGATAAGCTATGTAGCTTGTAGCTTAGAAAACTGTCGGTATTGCAGATTTCTGCTTTCACATTTACCGCTTTACGCTGAATGTCATTATCTTATCGTCGTCAAATTGACTCGCGGGTACTACAGGATTTTCCAATAAGAGGTGTAATTTTGAATAACCCGCTATTTCGGTAGATGTTACTTTTGAAGCTGTCATTTTTTGACATTTGACAAGTAGAAACTACGCCATTAATAAAAATGGAACGATACACGCTTCAACAATGCATTGAAATGATTAAAATTCACTTGAGTGAATCAAATGCAAATCATCTTGAGTGATGAGGCTCATTTCCACCTCGGTGGCTTCGTCAACAAGCAAAATTGTCGCATCTGGGGCTCGGAAAACCCAAGAGTTATTGTTGAAAAGCCTCTATATCCTCAACGTGTGACTGTTTGGTGCAGTTTATGGTCCGGCGGAGTCGTTGGACCTTACTTTTTCTAAAATGAGGCTGGAGCAACAGTTATGGTGAATGGATTACGCTATCGAGAGATGATTTATGATTTTTTATACCGAAATTGAATGGTATTGATCTGGACAACGTTTACTTTCAACAAGACGGCGCTACGTGCCACACAAGAAAAGAAACCATCGATCTTTTACGATTGAATATCAAAATAACACCTCTTATTGGAAAACCCTGTATTTATTAAAAAGGTACTATTGTAACAGGTAATTTAATACATTAATATAAATTGTAATTTATTAAGATTCTGAGTGATTAGTCACCGAACCACGGTAGTGTGCAGTCGTGTTTACCAGTGCTCTGTGTTTTACGGCTTACTGACGGCGGCGCGGCGTACAGATAAGATTTATTTATTGTTACCTTTTCGTATTCATTATTTTTGTTTGTGTTATTGGTTTGCGACGAAGTTGCGTGTATTATTTCTATCATTTATTATTTCTAAAATAATAATTATTGTTTAATTTTTTGTTTTAAATTGGTTATAATGGAGGAAGATGAAAATCGACCTCCGGACCCTGAGCCCATTTCTAATATTGTAGACGACTACGATACTGATGATACCCAGACTTCTGTAACCATTCCTTCACGAAAACGACGTCCTCCGCTTTGCCTTAATGTACCTCCTAAAATTAAATCCCTTTCACAATCAAACGAAGCCCCAATCTCTCATGGAAGTTATAATAATACCATTCCTCCAGAAGCAAAAGCCATTGAGCTTATGTATTCTATTTCATCTTCAGCTCCATTTATTGTCAATGTCCAAAGGACTGAACAGGGGAAAATAATTCATCCTCTGGATTTTGGTAAATTTATTTTTAGCTCAAAACTCAATAACCTCGGTATT
This sequence comes from Hesperophylax consimilis, assembly GCF_061612785.1. Taxonomy (NCBI): domain Eukaryota; kingdom Metazoa; phylum Arthropoda; class Insecta; order Trichoptera; family Limnephilidae; genus Hesperophylax; species Hesperophylax consimilis. The sequence continues at coordinate 43,064,499 of NC_142837.1, read as the reverse complement.
ATAAATGGATCAATAAAACCGGAAGGTCGATACAAACTATCCATAGAATTTAAATCAGCCACATTAGCTAATGATTTTGTTAAAAAAATAGGTTCTCTTTCAAATAATAAATTTAAATCTTTCATACCTACTTTCAATTTAACCAGAATGGGCAGAGTAAGAGGTATCCCAACCGATCTATCAGAAACAGAAATAGTAGACGCTCTTAATGACTCTCAATTAACTCCAAAAGTTTTAAAAGCACGTCGTTTGAATTTCAAGGATACTTCCACCGGCACCACTATATGGAAACCTTCCCAATCCGTTGTTATTACTTTCGAAGGTCAAACATTACCATCCCGTGTATTTATTTATTATAACGCTCTTCCCGTTGAAATATACAGATTCCCGACGATCCAATGTTTCAACTGTTGCCGTTTTGGCCATTCAAAACCTATTTGTCGTTCCCCTCCTCGTTGCTTCCATTGCGGAGAGGATCATCCCTTTGAACAGTGTCAAAATACAACGAATAACCCTATTTGTATTAATTGTAAGGGCAACCATACTGCTGTTAGTGTAGCCTGTCCAGAGTTATCTAGACAGAGAAATATCAAACAGTCAATGGCTGCAGACAACATTTCCTACTTTCAGGCTTCTAAATTATTCTCTCCTACGAAAAAATCTTTTGCAGAGATAACGTCTAACGCTTCTATCTTTCATTTTTCTTCCCCTAAATCCCCTCTATCATCTTCCCACAAAGAAACAATTTTCAAACCCATAAAATCTAATCCAAAATTTATTCCTTCTTTCGATAAAAAACTACATAATGATCTTTTACTTAACCCGAATGGGAATAATAAATCCCAGGCTCCCAATGGGACTGCCTTAAAAAACTGTTCCACTTCCGATATCTTACCTAAAGTCATGATTGAAAATTCTTCTTTTATTCAAACTTTAATTACCCTATTAATCACGATCCTTTCAAATAACAATAAAGTACCGTCCAACGCTGCCGATTATATGAAATCTTTACTCTCTAGCCTTCCCGATGTATCCGCAAATGAGCAAAATACTTCAATGGAATAGTAGAAGTCTATTCGCCAACAAAATTGATCTTGTACAGTTACTTGATGAACATGATATTTCAGTTGCTGCCATCTCCGAAACGTGGTTAAAACCCTCATACCAATTTAAGATTCCTGGATATCATTGTCTAAGACATGATAGACTGGATGGCAAAGGTGGCACTGCTCTTATTATACATAATTCTATCCCTTTTAAACAAATTATTTTCCTCACTCTCCCCAATAATTTTCAGATAGTAGCAGCTGTTGTATCTGATATTACATTACTATCAATATATATCCCTCCTTCTACAATTTTTGTTGAAAACGAATGGTCAACATTTATATCCCAGATTCGTCCCCCGTATATGATACTTGGGGACTTCAATGCTCATTCTCCTTCTTGGGGCAGTGAGTTAACAAACCGTTCTGGCCATAATCTATTAGATTTTATGGATACCTATAATTTATGTATACTAAATGACGGATCTCCAACTCGTTTCACTGCCCCTCAACATCGGAAATGTGCAGTCGATTTATCTCTTTGCTCATCTTCGGTGATTCCCATATGTTCTTGGAACATTCTTAAAGATCCCCTTTCCAGTGACCATTTTCCTATAATAATTACCTTCCACCATCTATCTTCCACGCATTCCTTTCCGATAAACAATAGTTTTAAATTTAAAACGAAAGACGCGAATTGGAGAAATTTTTCTTCAGAATTAGACTCCATTGTTCAAGCATCTAAGTCTACCCTTGTCAACACTAGTTTACAATGTGAATTATTTCCTAACATGATAATAAAAGCTGCAGAAAAAACACTTAAAAAACGTAATGTTAACATTAAGATAAAACATTCCACCCCATGGTGGGATGAAGAATGCACTAGTGTCGTTAAATCCAGAAGAGAAGCAATTTCCATTTTCCGTAAATGTATGTCTTTTGAAAATTACCTTTCTGTGAAACGCGCCCAGGCAGAAGCGAAACGCGTTTTGAAAAATAAAAAGCGGTCTGGATGGCGAAAATTCTGTGAACGCTTGTCTCCTGAATCTCCCCAGTCATCCGTATGGTCCAATTTAAAAAAATTCGGTTCGTCATATACTCCGCAGCGTTCTAAACATATTCCAGAAGAAATTATCATAGGTTTTGCTGATAAGATAGCTCCTCCGTCAGTTGCCAGATGTGAGGAAATGCCTTCCTTTATTTCTTATCCATCTCACTCTAGCTGGCTGGACTCTCCTTTCTCAGTAAGTGAATTAAATCGAGTAATCAATTCCCTTCCAGACTCTTCTCCTGGCCCTGATGGAATCTTATATAGTTTCATTAAAGCATTCTCAGACATGTCGGTTGAATATTTTTTATCCCTAATTAATTACATGTTCGAAACGGGATTTATTCCGGAAGTCTGGAAAGTTCAAAAAATCCTTCCGATTTTAAAACCTGGCAAAAATCCATCTGAAATCTCATCCTATCGTCCTATTGCTCTTTCGTCATGTTTAATGAAAGTAGCAGAACACTTGATAAAGAACAGATTGGAATGGTTTGTTGAAAATCACAGAATTATCTCTCCTAATCAATATGGCTTCCGGAAAAAGAAATCAACCATAGATAATTTAAGTGTGTTAACAACAGACATCCGTATATCTCAGTCCCTTAATTCTTGCACTCTGGCAACATTTCTTGATCTTTCGTCAGCTTACGACGATGTATTAATTAAAATTTTGAAAGAAAAATAAATTAAAATAAAAATTCCCTTAAAACTAGTTCAATTTATCATTAATTTACTAACAGACAGATCCATTATTATCCACTTTTCCTCAAAAACGATAAATCGCAAACTATGGAAGGGGTTACCTCAGGGGTCCGTAATCAGTCCATTATTATTTAATATATATATAAGTGATTTAGACAGTGTAATTCCTTCATCTATCAAGCGACTTTATTTTGCTGATGATTTCCTTATATATTTATCACACAAAAATCTATCGCGCGCTGCGAAGGAATTGAATTTGGCTTTACATAATATTAAAGTTTGGTTGTTGACAAATGGGATGAATTTAGCTACGTCTAAAACCAAAGTAGTGGCTTTTACGCGCAAAAGAAAAATGCCCCCATTTTCTGTCTGCTTTGATAATGTCCCTCTTCAAATCGTTAAGCAAATTAAATTTCTTGGACTACTTTTGGATCATAAACTTTCCTGGCTCCCGCATATTCAGAACATTTCGGCTAAGTGTGAAAAGGGGCTAAATATTATGCGAGCTGTTTCCAGAGTGTGGTGGGGATCTCATCCTACTACTCTTAAATTAATGTATGGTGCTCTAGTGCGAAGCCATTTGGATTATGAAACATTTCTTTTTGATCCTCTTCCTAAATATTTGGACAAAAAACTTGAAAGAATTCAGTCCAAAGCGCTCAGAATAATTATTGGAGCGATGAAATCTTCTCCAATTAATTCTCTCCAGGTAGAATGTGTTGATCCCCCCATAATTTTAAGGAGACAATTCCTAGCTGATAAATATATTTTTAAATCTTTTTCTATATCGCGTCACCCTTTAGAACAAAGCCTTGATTATTTGTACAATAACTTAAATAACGAAAAAAGATCGACAGATAAAAATCGACTTCCTCTCCTTCTAAAAAGTTTTCTTTCATTCAAATCTCTGTCTTCTTCCCTCCAAAATCTACAAAAAGATCCTATCCTTCCTATTTTCACCATCCCATTTGATTCTATCAATTATATCCCCAACGTTATAACTTCAGACTTCCGAACTGATATTTTAACCTCATCTAATCAAAATGTTGAGAAAAAATTTAAAAACATTACATCTTCTAAGTTTCCAGAATTTTCTCTCATTTACACAGATGGTTCTAAGTCTGATAACAAAGATTGTGGAGCTGCGGTACACATTCCCGAATTCGATTTAAATTTGTCTTATAAATTGCCTAAAGAAATTTCCATATTTACTGCAGAATGCTTCGCAATTGAACAAGCTTTGAGCCAAATCCAGCTTTTCAATATTCGACGAGCCTTACTGTGCACTGACTCACTAAGCGCAGTGTTGAAAATTTCCTCAAATATCCATAAACCAGAAGACTATATTATTTATAATATTAGAAACACCCTTAAATCTTTAAATGAATTAAATTTCGAGACAATATTGGTTTGGGTCCCTGGCCATTTAGGAATTGAGGGTAACGAGAAAGCCGATTCTCTTGCTAAACTCGGAACAATTTCTGGCTCTAATCCTTTAGATTTTAGAATTCCTATCTCTGACGTCATCCCAATTCTTAAATCCAACATGATCCGCTCCTGGGAAGAAAATTGGACTGATACGAAAACCCGAACTGGTTCTTTTTATGCTGGAATACAAAATCATATTCCTAGTAAACCTTGGTTCCACGGCAAGAAAAAATCCAAAAGATTTATATCCTGTATCTCGAGAATGAGAATTGGTCATTGCTCCATTGCATCCCATTTGTTTAAAATCCGGGTCCTAGATAGTCCACTCTGCCAGTGCGGCATGGAAAATGAGACTCTTGATCACGTTTTCTTTAATTGTAAAAATCATTCATCTTTCAAAGGCATTTATCGTTTACTTATAAAAATCACCCACCAATCTCCCCTTAGTATTCCTTATTTACTTTCTCTCAACAATTCTCGCATTTTCTCAGTTCTATACAAGTTCATAGACTTGAATGACTTCAATATTTGAAATTTCCTATTCCCGTATAGATTTCCCATAAAATTATAACCATCTCCCTTAACTTTAACGGCACATAGCACTCTCTTTAGGGTGAATTGCCTAATACAAAAAAAAAAAAAGATTCTGAGTAGACGGCCGAATGTAAACACGTAAACAATAACAAAAGATTTTGAATCAGTCACCATAGCAACGACGAGACTGTGGATTTACTGTGAGATTAAGAAATTCACACATCTCATCGCTTCCTTTCTCCTCCCGACCCGTTTGCAGGCCACAATACAAATATAATAATATACTGATCGGTGGGTTCTCATTATACCGCACTCGGTTTTGTCGATTTTTTACCGACCCTTTGTACGAGACTCTTAGGTAGGTAGGTTCGTGGGATTTTTACTGTGTCATTGCCACAGTTTCGTACTCCTGTATACTGTCTTCCACAATTTACTTTCAATTTCATGCCCATTCGCTTGCGATGACCCGCGCATAGAATTAGCAGCCAAGTAGATACCTATCTGCCTGGCCAGGTAAATCTACCTTACCTACGACCAGTCGCGTGGTATTGCGTAAGATCAACATGAAACTGTATGGATCGGTTTGATGCTGTCGTATTCTTTACTTATACGGCATATTTAAGTGGCAGGTTAACCCTTCAGGTTTTTAAATGTTTTTACCAACTAGTCCCAACGACATTGTTAATTTTCTTGGAATTTCGGAATGTTCGCCAGGTATCTAAAATGTGCTACATTAAAATGTATATTATTCAAATATTTGCATTTGAAAAAAACGTGATCTTTTTAAAATTAAATTCTTAATATCAAACATGAAAATGTTAACAAAAACTTAACAGATCGTTTTGACTCGGGATGACCATAATTTTGAAAGAATTCTGTATTTATAAAACATATTCCTTTATTGTAGGTAATTAGTAATAAAACTGTCACTTCATTTTTATGTCGTTTGTACAATAAATAATTTTTTAACTTTCAACTGTCAATAAAAAAATTCCGCCAATTCGTAACCATGCACTTTGACATTTTTTTAAATTTTATCCATGAAATAATATACATAAATATTTGATAAAAACTGTGAAGAATACTTATTTATCTCTCCAATGGCGAACATATCACATATCTACGCATTATAGAAAAAAAATACAGTGTGTGGCAAGCCTACGCACGACGGAAGTGAAACTTTTAGTATTCTTCTCTCTCTCTTTTCATATCATTATCTCTTTTTTTCTGTCTATTGACATATTTATAAGTACCATGTGATAAAAAAAAATTAAAAGTTGTAAAAATATGGGATTCGAACCCGGTTCCTGCATAACGAGTGTCGAACGCTCTGCCTCTAGACCGCGAGGAGAGGTATCTCGCGCGACGAGAACCGCGTGTACAACGTGTACTCCTCAATTGACTTGTCCCGCGCAAATTTTTCGTTTTCAAACACGGCAAATGAATAATATCACATAACGTCTCGTTAACGCTTTATATAGGGTCGAATCGAAGATATATCGGCAGTGTGAAGTCATATCTGTCGTTTTTCAAAATATTTCCGTATATTTGTCCGTTTTGGAAAAGATCTATCGTGTTTTAACAGTCTCATACCCGTATGGAGTCTGAATTTGAAAAACATTTCTAAATTTTGAAAAACTCACTTACGGCTGTGTTTTTTACTAAAAAAACTTGTCACGCACGTCTGCGAGGGTAATTAGTCGCGTTATCGGCCTTGATTAGTAATTTTAATTATTCAAAATAAAAATTATTAATCAAAATACCGAGCGATTCTACCGGCTCGATTTGTAAGCTATATTTCGACCAAAATATCATATAGTCAAAATATCTAAAAGTCGCAGCACGAGAGCATTTTATCACTTTTCCTCGTATTAAAAAAATCACAAAAAGAAAAAAAAAATAGTTAAAGCGGGGATCGAACCTCGGTTCTTCACGACGACAGTCGGGCGCTCTACCTGTAGACCGCGAAGCTGAATTTGGAGAGTGACCTAAACTAGGTATATAATATTAGCTAGGCCCTTATAGCGAAATGATCACGGTTTTTCGTGACGGTCATGAGTCGGTTTTACTCCGGTCCTCGAAATTGCATGACGCGCGTAAAGAAGTTTCACTTCAAAAAGATAAAAAATGCTTTTATAATGTATTGACGCCCCGGTCAGATTTGTCCTTCAGAGGCTATAATGGAATATGATGTTTGTGGCTAGTAATGTCCTTCCGAGACCTGAAGGGTTAACTGACAAAAAGCCCTACTATCTCTACTGATTGGTCGCTCAACGCGCTTCAACTAATTTACGCAAACGTAACGTAGCAGAGACAGGGCTGGTTTGAGACCCTGTGGGAACTCTTTAAAAAAATCAAGATTTTGGCACTAAAAGTACGGCGACCGTTAGGTGAATTTACTAGCCACTATCCGCCCCCCATAATGGGCTATATCACCACTGAAAATATCTCTTGTTGCCATCCAATTTCCGTAAAAATCAGTTTCCAGCAAAAAAAGTTTACAATTTCAAACTCTTATTCGTAAACTGTTATGAAAAACATTCACACTAATATTCTATCTACAAATCATAGAATAAGAAAATGTTCTTTTTTATTATACGCTATGAATACATACAAAAAATTCATTTTCCCATTTTTCCATGAATATTCTTCTATGGAAAAATATGTGTAAGTTTAAATATTTGTATGGGAAAATGAAAACATACAAAAAATCAACCCTTAAAAAACAAGTGTTTTTAAAAATAATAAACTATTTTATAATGTCTTTTAAACTTATACATATTTTTCCATAGAAGAATATTCATTTTCCCATACAAACATTTCAACTTTTTTACCTAAAAACTACCTTGAAACGTTGGAATTTCGAAAAAAGTTATTTTCTTTTTTATTTCTAAAATCATGTAGAACCACCCCCCGAAGTTAGTGCACTTTACCGATAGACACCCTGTATGTCCGCGTGTGTGTATGCGATTGACACCAAGAGAATATGATACAGTGCATTATCATCGACAACGAGTCTATCTGCCGAGTTACAGCTCGATCGGATATCGGGAAGTGGGTTAATTTCCGCTTCCAAGATTTACATTCATTCATTACCGAAAACAAAACAGAAATTAGTGACCCGAACATTGAAACAATTCCAAATTATGATTTATGAAAAATTATTCATAAATACTTTTAACAACGGATTTCTGGAAAAAATATCCGGTAAAATTTCGATCAAGGAGGTCCATAAAAACTAGGAAACCAGCTAAATGACAGCACTGAATGATTTCTGTCTTAAATTATTATTATTATTGATAGAATCTTAAGTTCAAATCAATATTTAAAGAAATCAAAATGATTTCAATCATTCACATTTATGGTTCTTGGTGATGATTAATTAGGCAATGAAATAATTTATATGGGATGTTTTTGATCGTAATCAAATGATCGTAAGCAAAAATATCGCATGCAAAAGATCGTAAGCGTATTTGATCATAAATTATCATTTGATCGTAAATTACCATTTGATCTTAAATTACCATTTGATCATAAATTACGATTTGATCGTAAATTACCATTTGATCTTAAATTTACATTTGATCGTGAATTACCACTTGATTGTAAATTACCACCTGATCATACTTTTATAAAAAAATTAAATGCTGTTTATATACTGTACGTGCATTATTTTATTTGCATGTTTATTGTTTACTGTTATTTAGATTTGCGATCACTTTGCTTACAATCATTTGATCACGATCATTTAATCACAATCATTTTGCTTACAATCATTTGATCACGATAATTTTGCTCACGATCATTCGAGAGTTGCGATTATTTGATCACGATCATTTGATCACGATCATTCTGCTTACGATAATTTGGCTCGCGATCATTTGAGAGTATCGATCATTTAATAACGATCATTTTGCATACGATAATTTTGCTTACGATCATTTGATCACGATAATTTTGCTCACGATCATTTGAGAATTACGATAATTTGAGAGTTACGATCATTTGAGAGTTACAATCATTTGATTACGATCATTTTACCGATAACCCATTTATATCAATCAATCACTCGATAGTTACCAACTCTATGATATTTCCTGTTGTAAAGCAGGTTAAACGCAACGCTCGTTGTATTCTACGTGTTCACAGATGGCGTTAATTAATTAATTTTGTTTAAATACGCTTTTGCAAGGTATTGCTTTACAATATTGAGACAAATCATTTGTTTGCGCCCGTATATACGCAATATGAATATGAATCAATAGTTTTGTTCGTTTAAAGACTTAATTCTTTCAAGAAAGGCACACAAATACAATATTTTACCGATGATTCAATCCAATATTGTATTTGTATGCCTTTCTCGATAGAATTGAGTTTTTATTTGGACAAAACTATTTATTCATATTCATATTGCGTATATACGGGCGCAAACAAATGATTTGTCTTAATATTGTAAAGCAATACCTTGCAAAAGCGTATTTAAACAAAATTAATTAATTAACGCCATCTGTGAACACGTAGAATACAACGAGCGTTGCGTTTAACCTTAATCGGTTTTTTTATTACTCAAAATTTCTGTGCATTGTCAAATTATAATTGGATAATTTATACACGGTGTCCAGAAACTAGTAGTATAACAATTCAATATTTCAACTTTGAACTCGATATACTCTGAAACAAAATACCACAAAATCGACTTCAAATGTGATGTCTCCCGTCCGTATATAGAGGTATTTGTGAGAGGTCATCTTTAATTAAAATAAAATATATGAATTCCGCACAAGATTCCCAACTGCCAGGAGCGAGTGGAAATGTAGAATCCCCACTTCATGGCCTCCGTGGTCGAGGGGTAAGGCTCTCGACTAGCAAACCAAAGGTCGCGGATTCAAATTTAGGCACGCGCAAGTAAATTTTATTTGATGAATTTGTGTACAATAATATCGTATATGGTATTCTTGCCGCTCGTTCCATAGTGGAAGATACTTTCAGTGTTGCCCTGGTGTAAGACCAACATTCAGAGTTGAAAGTTTGCTTGAAATGGCTTTAGCCGTGTTTGGTGACCAGATCTGAATAGCCAGTTTTTTTTTTATGTCATTGACAATCGTCCTCTTCCTTCTCGCACGTCTTGTACGTAAATGAAAAGACAGAAGATACTAGAATGATGACATCATATACGACCTCTCTCTGGAACTACTAAAGCTACTATTTTGGATAGATACTATGTTTAAATTCTAAGAAAAATGCGAAAAAATCTATATAAAATTAAATACGTTATCTTCATTTATAAAAATCGGTCAAAAACAGAGGTCATTGAGGCCGTATGATAAGTTAAAATTATTATCAGAAAGTTCAACCTCAATAAAATCAGATTTTTTTCCATACATCTGCAACACAATATACCTACTTGACCACATAAATTGACCTTTACCAGTTATTTTCTATTTTGTAATACCCTACATCAAGCCTTTCCAAAACCAGGCCTTTTGAAAAATATTATTTTATAAAACTTGATATCAAATTTTAAGGTATTTTTTTATATAAAAAGAAAATTATTATTTGTAATGCAAAAGTTTTAAAAGAATCTTCCACTATTTTTTGTCGGTCCTGTACATAATATCTCATGTATTGTAGCAGAATTATGTTGCATAAGGCTATTGACTAATGTCACCTGCCTTGTCAACAAACCTATTATAAAGAAGATTTATGATTAAAACTGCATTGGAATATGTAACTAAAAGATTTTATATATTATGACATACGTGACTTCTATGCTAAATTGACCTATACAAATCTTTCTTTGTTGTTTCATAGGTGGCAGTAATAAAGAATTTCATTTCGTGGGCAGCAGTGCCATCTATGAAATTCTACTGTTATTAATTCGAAAATATTGTTGAACAGAACATCAACTTTACATGAGTTCGAAATAAGAAATGAAAGCATAAAACAGGCACACCACATGCAGTCAACCAATTTAACACTAGCCACTTTATGCTTTATGGGATGTGTAATCCCTTATTGGGAATGTAAAAATAATCTTATGTGTGTTTGTAAGTTAATCTAAACCTATTGGTATAACCCGCACCTTCTGATGTCCGGTCAGGTGCTCTGGACCCCTGAGCTACGTCGGTTATTTCCAATACGCCAAATAATTCAATATGTACTAGTACTTCAATCAACAATTACTGCTTATTATATTTTTTTCACCCGTAAACAACCAACTTTATTTTGTAGGAAAGGCTTTGTTAATGCTAAATTTCCCACTAGATGGCCTCGAGACATATTATATCTACATTTATTGGTGAAATATTTAGACTTTTTTTTAAATGATAAACTAATGTCTATATACGTAGCACAAAGGATAACAAATTATTATAAGCAATAATAAGTCGAATTATTTTTACTCGGGAAATATTTTCAATTTGTATGGATATTTCAGGTGACTAATTATTGCTTATAATAATTCGTAAACCTATTGGGACCAATGGCATTTCGTTAGTATGAGGATATTTTGTGCATTGCACTACTTGTCTTCAGCCTTCAAATGACTTACAACGACATCTGTGCCTTAAATATACAAAAGTATATTTGAGCTCAAGACAAGACACCCACAAAAGCACAAACGAGTTGTGCACATATCGTTATGTACAAAAAGTTACCATACTTTATAACATTTAACATACTACAGGGACAGCATCGGGCTGTATTGAGACAGATCGTCCTGCCGAAACGGTGACATGAGCGAGACAAATTACGCTCATAACAGCAAATCATGTGTTGGAGCAGTGTAGACATATAACTCATCTGGTACATTATCGGCGCATACGCGAAGCGCCTTAAGACATGTTTGAATAAATTTTTGCACCACTGTGTTTTGATTCGTTTAGGAACAACACTAAGTTACAATGTTTCTACTTTACTAATCTACAACATTCACACATTAGCACTTATGAGTGGTAAACTTAAACAGTTTCACAAGATTTTCAGTGATGAATTGCATGTCCTTTACTCCCAAGATGATTTTGCCAATGCTGATGGAGAGGTATTATTTACCCAACTACTTGCGTGCCTTTGAGTGTGTGTGTTCCTATAAACATGCTGACCTCATTATATCTATTACCCCGTTCATACACAGCGATTTTAGTTGAACGACTCTGTATTGAATGACACTTGAAAGCTAATCAACAAATATGAACACCCTTTCAATAGAGTTGATCAAGTTTTTAGTTGAGCAACGAAAGTTGAAAGCCTGTCTACTTTTGTTGTTCAAGTATGAGTCATCGTTCGATTTTCCTGCCGAATTGAAATATGTGAACATATTATGTTTCAAGTCCATTGCGATTTTTAATACCCTGCGGTCGAAAGTAGACGTAAGACGTTTCTAGTGAGAGGTTATGTTTATTTTTTGGAATAAATTTAGTGAGTAAAACCTCAAATTGTAATATTTAATTATTGGAGACAATGTTAGCAATTCCTAAACGAAAATCTGAACAGAAAAAGATACGGTCACATATAGGACTCGAACCCAAGACCCCTGCTTTTGGCACCGCTCTACCAACTGAGTTAATGGGACCCTATCTCCTTCGGTCATATTAATAATATTTGGCTAATTTATATAGCGCCGTTTTCGTGAGAAATCACCTCAAGGGCGCTGTAAATTGTATATTGAACTGTATGATACTTCGAATAACAACTACCAACATTGTATTCATTTTATTCACCGCATATTTTTACTGGCAACTATCTTTATGTATGATCGCAAGATTCAACCCAAACTAAATGCAATCTAGACATCGTCTTTTAGATAAACACATCTTATTTTAATTTTAATGTGCGACATCTATTGACTTTTCTGCAAGTCTAGGATGAATATTTATTTTTTGGAATAACTTTAGTGAGTAAAACCTCAAATTGTAATATTTAATTATTAAAGACAATATTAGATATGGTTTATTTATGCGTACCTAGTACCTACCATCATGGCATCTACTTCATCGTATCATCTACTGGTCGGATGATGTGATATTCAGATTTATGGATCTATACCGAAGCCATCCCTGTCTTTGGGATCAGAAGCAAGACGTTTACAAAAAAAAGAATGCCCGTGACACTGTAATTAATAATATTATTTTTTAATGTTTCAAAAAATATTTTTTTTTTTCCTTCATAACAAATTTTAGGACATCAACTATTGCAACGATCACTTCTTTTATAAACAATGATATCGTATTTTTTGTAACTCTGTGCATATAAGCCAGACTTGAAAAAGAATCCCCAGTTGCCTGGTCTTGACGTAATTCGTAACTTAGTTTTTGCCGGGACAGCCGCGCGCATAACTGTGTCCTGTTTTTGGATTTTTTCTTGAATCTTAGACAGCAATACATCAAATTGTTCTTCCGAAATTTGCAAATGATTGCAATAGCCTTCGGTATCTTCTAACACCATCTCTTTCAATAGTGTTAAAAGCACTCAATTCGTTTCTCCTTATAATTCATTTTCTGGCCCACATTTTTTGTGCTTTTTCATATTTAAATCATAGGGACGCACGCAGCGATAATTTCACTTGACGCCATCTTGATTAACAATATCGGTTCGAGTTAAATTGTAACGTCTGAACGAAATGAAATCTTGTTCAATTTTTGTCGTTCAACCAAAATCGTTGTGTCTGAAGTCTGAATATATAGTATATAACTGATGTATATTTGGTATATTTTGTGCATTTTGAATTTTTTTTGTGCCTTTGTATTTTTGCCGTCCTTGAAATGTTATTCTTCTGTATATATTTTTTACATTGTGGCTTCTAGTTATATGTGTTTTTTGATGCTATGATTAATATTGTCAAATTGACCTGCTGACAAACTGCTTTGGCGGTTGTTTTTAATAAAAAATTATACACGTGTAACTTAGTGGAGTGAATGAAGTAGTACCCCCATTAATTATTTAGCTACACATATGTGCAGCTATATATATTACATATTATATAGCTATATATATTACAGTAATATATATTACATATTAGGTTATAAGTGAAATGTACTCCTGGCAATTTCAATCACAAGCCGCCTCTGATTGGGACTAGAGTTAAGAGCTTATTAGCCAGAGGAAATTGATAAAAGTCAATCCAATGCATTGCACAGGACCTAAGTAACGTAATTTTTAGGTGTGAATTCTCGCTGTATTCGGCTATAAGTTATTAATGTCTTTAGTTGTCCACTTCATGTTCACTCTTTCGTTGTAGGGCCTTCAGGGAACCAAGGGGGAGTGGACTGTACCCCCCGTGGGGCCATCGGGGAACCAAGGAGGAGTGGAGAGGAGAGTTGAGGCCCTCTTCCCTCGTGAGGCCTTCAGCAAACCAAGGGGGAGTGGACTCTTCCATTGTGGGGCCTTCAGGGAACCAAGGGAGATTGGAGAGGCGAGATGAGACCTTGGAATACACATTGCTGAACCAGAAAACGTAGCCTCATATCCAATGACAACCCTGGTGAACTTTATATATGCCGCTAAGCTCATACATTTATACTTCCACGTTAGCGGCTGTATACTATGTAAATATGTGACGAATGTAACAGATTTAGTGAACGAACAAATAGCTTAATCCTTTATCTTGATGACGTCTGGCTTTCACACATTAAAATATTCTTTTTCAAACAAAGCAAACTTATTTTGCGCATATCTAATTAAAAATAATCAACGGACTACCATATTGTTACACCATCATTAGAGACACCCATTCATAGCATAAATTTTTGAAAAAATAGCTTTAATTTTGCATTTTCATATCGTTTATAGCTAAATAGGATAACGTCAAGGAATAGGAGTCGGCAAGAGGGGAAAAACATTTAATTTAGCAAAATCACTTGAAACATGTTTATTGCATTATCGATTGAAACTGAACATGGCACGTGTTTCTACAGTAGAGTGTGTCATGTTCGTTCTACGATCTGTCAATACAAGATTATAGCGACTAAAAAATCTTTTTTATTATCGCTAAAAACACCATTTATCGCTTTAATTTGCGAAAATATCGTTAATACCATGAATGGATATCTCTAATCATCATCATCTTCGAACTGTTTTATCTAAATATATAAGAATATTTATAACCACTTTTATTGTTTAAATACCAACTGACATTTTTTTTTTTTAGGAAAGAAACATTCCTGATTTACGAATTACCTAACAATATTAGAAAATTTCCCACTACCACAATGTCCCTCGGATAGCCCTCGACCAGTCATCAACATGTTTCGTAAGTAATGCTCACTTCCATAGGATTTACTTAAAACCAGTTTTAGTTTGTTTTTAAATAAACCCCGAAGAAGTGAGCATTGCTCACGAAGTATATCGGTTGTTATTTAAACAATAAAAGTGATTAAAAACATTATTATTTGCTTACATATAACAGTTTGAAGATGATTCAACGACGCTAAGATGTCGCTTGATTTTTTGTGGTTTGCTTCTAAAAAGGCAATTTCAGTTTGGATATATTTTTTTGCAATTTCGTCTCAAAGTTAACTTTCTGAATTCTAAAAGAACCTTTCGATTTGGAGAAGAGTTTTATGATTTTCAGGAGCTAATATTATACTAGAAAATCCTAGAAAATAAAGGAGCAAAGTCTATAAATTTTCACGAAATTTGAAAAACTGACGTAGGCACTTTTAGAAGCAAGCCACAAATTTTTTTTGTTTTAGTTTCTCTGAAGAGGCTCTGCAAAATCTGAAGTTTGAATTGATTCCACAACCTCCTTATAACCCCGATCTTACACCTTGGGATTTTTATTTTTTTCCTCTACTCAAAGATAATCAATACACCTGGTCACTCAAGTCCTGGATTTGAGAAAAGTCGGAAGAATTTTTCAGTGACGGAATGACAAAACTTGTTACACTTTGGGAGAAATGTGTTAGTGTTAAAGGGAACTATGGTGAAAAATAAATACGGTCGTACTTGGTTACAACGATCACGGCTATAATGAGCAATTACAAAGCGATATTTTAGTTCAGTCTTATCTTCATATAATTGTCGACTGTTATAACGAGGTCGATTCACTGATATACCGAGAAAATAATTTTATCAACACAATTTCTGAATACATAAATGGGTTGAAAAAATAGTGGGGAATTATTCAAGAAATTCCTATCCCGTAAGGGATGGATAAATATTTTTATAGCACTACCTGTGTAAGATTGTAGGCTATGTGAACCATTGCTATCCATCGGGCACAATGTAAAATTGTCATAAAATCTGCGAAAGTTATAAGGAGCAAATTCAGTCGGTCCCCTTGTGCTCGTTATAACAAAGTTATAATTGATAGATAGATTATAGTTATTATTCTGATAGATGACATTCAGGACTGCATACGTCACAGCTCATGTCTACTATTCGCGGATGACATGAAACTGATGAAGGAAATCGAATCAGATGATGATTATTCAAAACTGCAGGATGACCTAGATTCAATCATGATATGGTCGGTAGATAATAAACTTAATTTCAATATAAAAAAATGCGTTGTTATGACTTATAGTCGTTCACAAAATCCGCTATTCTGCCAGTATAGAATGAATGGTGAAGTACTAACATGCGTAAACATCATCAAGGACCTTGAGGTGATCTTTGATCCCAAGCTGACATTTTTAAACCACATAGTGCAGCTTACCTCGGCTTGTTACAAAACTCTCAGTTTTCAAAACCAAGATTTTTGTAATTAGAACTTGCAAACAATTCAATAACATAGAAGCAATGACCGCCATGTTCAACGGAGTGGTCAGAAGCAAGCTGGAGTACGCCAGTACTGTCTGAATACCTTATCAACTTAAATACATAAATATGATTGAACAAATTCAAAAAAAATTCCTAAGGTATGTTTACATGCGATCATACGGAATATATCCGAAATTCATGCGTCACGTGGAACTGCTAAAGGAGACAAATTACCAAAGCCTGGAGACCAGGCGTAATGCCGGACTCATGGTATTACAATTAAAGTTACTAAAAAACCTTATCGATTGTCCATATCTCCTGTCATGCTGTGGCTTATTCGTTCCTGATAAATACTGTCGAAATCGTAGCCACGACCTATTCTGTATACCGCAGGGTCGGACAGATGTCATTGCCCAACATAGCATGACAAGAGGTATGACCTTGCTAAATGCCCTACCAGCGGATATAGATGTGTTTAATATCACTATACCATCTTTAAAAAAAATTATGTACATGTATTGTTAGTTATACATAGTAAAATTGTACCATAATTGGACTTACCTGTCTGTCGTACAAAAAAAAAGTTTGACTGCATATGATTTTGAAACTTAATTCAATGTACTTTTTGTACGATCTTGCTATTTGTTTTTGTTTGCGCTCTTGGTGCATTACTTTTCAGCCTGCCCTCATAATCAGATATTACAGAAGATACTACCAGTATCGCCCTGGTGTAAGACCACCATTCAGAATTGAAACATTGCTCCAAATGGCTTTAGCCGTGTTTAGTGACTAGATCTGAATAGCCAGGTACTTCCCCACCTTCCTCTTTCCCTTCCCCACTTACCTTCAGCCTCACAACATCCCCCAATTGGGGATGCCATAGTCTCACTGGCTCCAGACGGGAGCAGTTGGGACTCTTGTGAGGTATTCACTATAAAAAAAAAAAAACAAACTTGGTGCTGATTACTTGTTCCTAAAACGAACAATCACCACATTCCTTCTTCTTTCGTATGGTGGATGGGTCAGAGGGGAACATCTAGGTCAGTGAGCCAGTCTAGGGCCTCAAGCTTCGCCCTGTGGACCCCATCAATCCCGCCGAGGAATGAATGCAGCAGACATTCTTTGACCACATGTTCAGTCTGCACCGCAACGCATTCATACATCGCCAGCTCTTTATGTACCCATCTGTGCATCATGTGGGCACAGAGCTTACGTCGCAGTTAGAATCCAGGCTGTGTCTCGGTGGGGTCGTGCACGAGGTGGGCATTTCTCAAATCGTCTGATTGCCACTTACCACTTAAGTTTCCACCTATCTTCTGGAGCGAGAGGTAATGGTAGGAACCTCTCTCCTACCATCCAGAAGGATTTTTGGGACTTCAAGTGCCATGCAGGGTGAGAGACGATATCTTCATGCAAAGGGATTGCGTTTTTTGCAGCGCCTTCCTGTATTTCCTTAGTGTTGCAATCTCTCAACTGATATTTGGCGGGTTTATATACGCAAGTACTGGGAGCCAAGAGTGACGTGTAGATTTGAAAGTTTCGCTGATGGTTTGCACAGTTGGCATTAAGTTGAACATCAACCATGGAAGTGTGAGTGCTTCTAGCCCGTACTGGAGAACAGTAATCAGCTGTTGATAAAACCAACAGCAATGGATGCCGTTCTTAGGGAATCACCACATAATTAATGCTTATGATTCCACATGGACGTTGTTACTTTACACATTGTCAAAATAAGAATTAAAATACTTAGCGAAAAAAAATATTTTGATTTTATTCCATCGAGCTTATTACACATCAGAAAATATAAATATTTATTTATTAAGTTCATTTCATAATAATATACATACATCAATAAAACTAAAATAATCGTTGTTACATAAATCATCTCTTCAAAGGCACTTTATTTGGCTCGTCATAGACGGGAAGCAGTGGGGCATTCGGTAGAACACTGGGATGGTTGAACAAGTATAAAGTCATGTGCTTGATGCTGCCAAACGTGTTCCCCTTGGTCCCGAGGCACATATTGTATTGAGCTAAGTCTAAATTTTTATCACAGCCGACAGAATGAAACATATGCACCAAATCAACATCGACAGTCCTAAATATAGAAAGGTTGAACTGAACGAACTTGTCGTACAGGTTAACGTCTTCTAAACCCCAACCTTTAATATCCGTATTGAATCCCCCGACAGAATTAAAATCATCTTTGTAAACGCACGCAATCCCGAAACCGAACTGTCTGAAGTAACCATGATCGTCCGTTCGCAATTCCCGATCCACAAAACTTTGTCTAACTCTATTGTTATTGGTTTGTTCACTGTCTATCACTTTGTTTTTAGTCTGAATTGAATTGTAATCGTTCCCACTCACGACTAGAGGATCGTATTGACTAAACACTATAGGAAAGTATACTTGGTAGTTTTTAATAGTATTTAATCTTATTCTTTGTAGAGATTCCGATGTGAAGAGTATATCCACGTCTATGAAGAATAAGAGATCTCCGCTGTCGCAAACTTCCACTCCTTTTTCCAAAGCGACGGCTCTCGAAAACTGTGCGTTAAGTATTTTTATCGGCTCAATTTTGCTGTAAGGATACTTGTTTTGAAACATATTGATTAAAGCAACTGTTTTATTGAAATCTGCCGGAGCGTTTCCGTCTTGATACAGCGGAATAAACAGCGAAGTTTTCTTATCCTTAAACAAACAGACTTCTTCGTAGTTCTTCATGAATCGTACAAACGTATCGAATCTGCCTGACAGCGGCAGAATGAAGTTGATTCTTTTTATAGAGTTATCTCCGGTTTGCTGATTTCTGAACACATAAGGTAAGTTTTCGCTTATTTTGTTTATTCCAGTCTCAAAAGCTTCCCTGATTGGCACATTTAGTTTCTTGAAGTTGAGGAAAGGTGATGCCTGAGTGGTGACAGCAAACTGTCCGCTGGGATAAAGGTCGTCAGCGCCGTAGTCTTCATCTTTCTTGTCCTCTTCTTCTGCAGATTTGGTCAGCGGTGGTTCTCCCAGTGGAACTTCTCGAATTTCAATACCTAGAAAGAGAGAAAATTATAAATTAATAATGTATTAAGGGCCTTCCTTACTAGCGATCTCAATCGTTGTATGAAGAATCATGAATTGTCAGATTCAAACGACAATCTAAGTTATTAATCGTCAAAATATCGATAATGTAGCCACGCTAGGCTATCATAAATACATTTTTCTGTCGAGATATATGTTTTTACTAACAATTTATTTTCGTTAAATACTATATAATGAACATCGAAGAATTCTCCTACTCATTCGGCTCTATGAGGTGGCCGTGAATGCACGCTTTCAACGGTCCGTCGTGTCAATATTTTTTCAAAGTTCGAAATTCCGCGTAATTATTACACTTCCATGAGACGTTTCAACAATATTCCACTCTATGCGTTGCGCGTAGGGACTATAATAGTGTGTCGCCTTTTTTTATGTTTCATCTGTGCGTTTCCGTCGAAGCTGTGTAGTGTCAAATAGTATTATTAAGAATCAATTTATTGTTAACATTTTTTTGGGTTTCTAGGTAATAAACAATTTAATATTATTAAGAATTAATATATTGTTAACATTTTTTCGGGTTTCTAGGTAATAAACAATTTCATATTATTAAGAATTAATTTATTGTTAACTTTTTTTCGGGTTTCTAATAAATATAGTAATAAACAATTTGATGTTTTTAAAATATAAAAGTATATAAAATATTCCAGCACTTACAATAAAATAAAAGAAGCACATCGTATAAAAATGTTTCAGTCGAAAAGATCGAATGCCGAAATCACTTACTTCGAAATTATTGCAAAAAACTTAAATCACTGTTAGAAGTATCCCTTAGCATTGAGGAAGATTGTGTCAAGCCGTATTTTACGCCTGAGAACGGCTGTACGTTGTGCAATAACGTACCGGAAGACTTTGAATTAGGAAAAATAAAACAGTTTTATTTGGATATATTGAATGGTCCAAAACATGTATTTGGAGACCACTCACTATGCAAGGAACGGGCATACTTTTGCAAACGGGATACTGGCGACACTAATTACGTACCCAATATGACTTCGAGCTTGATAATGTCAAGAAACGCTTTTACAATTTTTGCATGCTACCCGAATTAATTGATCCTCGACACAATCGCTGCATGCCTATTAGAAATCCTGAGTATTTAGAAAAGTGCATAATAGCGAAAAGAAACAAAGTAAAATTGGTTTCAGCTAAAACCAAAACATGTAAAAAGGAATTGTTTCGAAGAAATCAATAACATTTTATTTCATTGAAGTGTCTTCAGAAGAAATTTCATTTATATTCTTAATGTATGCAGTCCACATTTTTAGAAATAGAGAAAAGGAGGGTTGGAAAGTTCCTGGCTATTCAGATCTAGTCACTAAACAACTAAAGAAACAAACTACCTTAAAAAATTGAAAATTAATAGTATTATTACTTCAATAGAAGAGAGTCCAAATATAATTACTAATCATATAAATTACTTCTTCAGTGACATTGGTCCAAGCTTCGCTAGTAATTTGTGCAGTGCTAATAAAACTATTGAGATATGTCTGGTGAATGATTTTAAATCTGAACTTCACGTTACAGGGGACAATTTTTATTTTAAACCAACTAGCATTTCTGAAGTCACAAATGTGATAAATGATTTAAAAATGTCTTTCTCGTGCGGTATTGATTCTTTAAGTGTTATGGTGTATAAAATGCATGTATCCGAATTAGCTTGTCTCATATCTCACCTTGTAAATACAGGAGTTTTCCAATAAGAGGTGTAATTTTGATATTTAATCGTAAAATATCAATGGTTTCGTTGCTTGTGTGGCACGTAGCGCCGTCTTGTTGAAAGTAAACGTTGTTCAGATTAATACCATCCGATTCCGGCCATAAAACATCATTAATTTTTTTTCAGTAGCGCAGTCCATTCACTGTTGTCCATTCTGTTGCTCCAGCCTCATTTTCAAAAAAGTAAGGTCCAATGACTCCGCCGGACCATAAACCGCACCAAACAGTCACACGTTGAGTGTAAAGAGGCTTTTTAACAATAACTCTTGGGTTTTTCGAGCCTCAGATGCGACGATTTTGCGTGTTGACGAAGCCACCGAGGTGGAAATGGGCCTCATCACTCAAAATGATTTGCATTTGATTCACTCAAGTGAATTTTAATAAGTTCAATGCGTTGTTGAAGCGTGTATCGTTCCATTTTATTAATGGCGTTGTTTCTACTTGTCAAATGTCAAAAAATGACAGCTTCAAAAGTAACATCTACCGAAATAGCGGGCTATTCAAAATAACACCTCTTATTGGAAAACACTGTATTAGCTTCGAGAGTGGGATGTTCCCTTCTCATTGTAAGAAAGCTAAAGTAATTCCCCTTTTTAAATATGGAGATCGTCTAGATGTTAATAATTACAGACCTATATTCTTACTCAATACTCTTTCAAAAGTAATAGAGAGATTAGCTATGTCGAGATTGGTATCATTCTTAGAAACATATAATATACTCTCTAGCAATCAGTTTGGTTTCAGAGAGAATACAGGAACAAGTGATGTAGTGTTGAGGGTATTGTCCAAAGTCAAAGTCAAACATGAATACAATGTCCTGAAGGAGCTTGCAGAACTAGAAAGCATTACCATAGAAAAGTGTGGTCTTTTCATACATGAAGAGTATCCGTATATGGGTGCGACACCAGATGGAAGTTCTTCTGAATACACCATGATTGAAATTAAATGTCCTTTCGCAGCACGCAGCATGCTCATATAAGAAGCAGTAAAATCCAAAAAAATTATGTTAGCAAAAATGGAGAAATTCTGGTAAATACATCTCACGATTGGTTTTACCAGGTTCAGGGCCAATTACATGTAACAAAAAAAGCTATTTGTATGTTTGTTGTATGGACTGAACTCGGATAAAAATCGAAAAAAATTTACGGGATGACGAATTTCGGCAGACTAATATGGTTGAACAGCTGAATCGCTTTTACAGTTTTTGCATGCTACCCGAATCAATTGATCCTGGACATAATCGCTGCATGCCTATTATAAATCCTGAGTAATTCAAAGTGCATAATACCGAAAAGAAGTAAAGTAAAATTGGTTTCAGTTAAAACCAAAACATGTAAGAATTTTTAAGAAGATCAATAACATTTTCATTGAAGTGTCCTGAAAAGAAATTTCATTTATATTCCTTATGTATGTGGTCTACATTTTTAGAGATAGGGAAGATGGGGGGTTGGAAAGTTCCAGGCTATTCAGATCTAGTCACTAAACATATCTACGCCGTTCTCAAGCAACTTTCAATCCTGAATTATGGTCTCTCACCAGGGTGATACTGAACGTATCTTCCACTTTTAAACGAGGTACAGATTCATTATATGTAACTATATAAAATTTATTTTAATTCTATAATATGACATACTTATATAAATTAAATTAAATTTGTTTTGTCCTCGCCGGCTTTTGAACCCGTGACCTCAAATTAAACTATACAATTTAGTATTAACAGTGCCCCGCCGCACTGCGAAACCAGGCTGGAACAAAGGGAAGCCTTTTGTAACTCTTTATAATTGTATTTATCAAAAAAAAAATCCAAATAAAAAGTTATATTAAATGTTGTTACTGAGAACCTCCTCCATGAATCAAGCTATTGTAATATTGCATTACATTCTAAAATATATTTTAACATAATTTTCATAATCACAATATCTTTAATTAATAATAATTTGTTTTGCTCTGTGCGTGTATTGAATGGAACGCACCGGCCAGCTGCCAGGTGCAGCGAGTTAGATATTCGAATTCGCGCTAGAAACATTTAGTAGCGAGGGCCGTTAAGATAATGCTTGAAATTTAAGAAAGAACAAAATAATCTATTAACCTGTCCGGTAGTATGACCATACAGGTACGGAGAGACAAAAATAGTTTGTAAGGAGTATGACCGTACAATTTCACAATTTAAATATTCCGTGACGTCACTGTCTGGCAGTTGGTGGTAAGCAACATTTTTATTGCGAGCGACATCTTGTGTGAAGTGAAATTTGTGGTTTTTGTTTGTTTTTACACTGAATAACTTAATCATCTTGCATTAAAAATTACCTCACATGTTTGGATGTGAATATTTATTACATATATTGTACCGATAGTGTTTGCTTTCAGTTTGAATACAGTTTTTCACAGTTTGAACAAAATTCAATAGTGTTACTCTTAGTGCTGTGAACTATTTGAAATATTATTCGTTATACTGTTATTATCATTGACATTTTATTATTTTAGGTTATTCATTATTTGGACATTGTTTTACTGTGATTTGACTTTGTGTTTCGTATATGATAACTTGTTCAATTTATATATTTTATGTATATTTTTTATCAAAAATGGTTAAAAATTTGAATGTACAAGACATTGCTGATATTTTAATCGAATGTGAAGAGGAAGATGTTTACGAGGATCTTCATGATTTGCCAATACATTCGGATAGTTCATCCGACGAATCGAAAGTATTATTAATTATTGACTGCATATACATTGTGTATGTATATACCTATGTTGAATTTTTATAATGAAAATACAATAATGTTAATGTATATAATAATATGTATATGTAAGTGTGTGAAAAAATTTGTTCTTCCCCCTTGATCCCCTTGGCATCATTCAAATTGTGGTAAGTGAATCTGATTTTTTTGTAAAAACAAAAATCTGCTCCGATTTCGATGGTTGGCTATTTCTGCAAAATTGTTTTTATTTTTTCCTTCTAAATAGCTTAGTATTTGTTTTTTCGTGCTAGTTTCTGAGGATTTTTTTTTTTTATACTCTACGAGGTGGCATTTATTTATTTCTATATTTTGATTATTGAAAAAACTCCCTCCAGCGGTACTGTTTTCTTTCCAGAAACTCACTACCGGACAGGTTAAACTGGAATAATTAGTATTTTTAATATTTAGGCTATATATCAGGTGTCAAACTGCAATTTATATATAAATAATAATGGAGTAAAAAAAATTAATAAGATTTTTAAGTTGCATTGTTATTTAAGTAAGTATTTCTAGTGTGTTTCATGGATAAATAGATATGTATAACTTTAGATTACAAACGTATTTACAATCGAAACGCACTTTTTTGTTATTAATTCAAGAATGGACTTCAGAGTGAAAAGGAAATTAAGTACCAAATAATTGTGTCAGTATCATAGACATATGAATATTAGTAGACCTGCCCTAAGTGATTAAAAGCGTATTATCCCCACTCCCCATACCGGTTCCATTGGAGCCGGCTGGGCTCGCGTATGGCCTCAAGTGAAATTTGAAAACGTGACGTCATCATTCTTGTGCGAACTATGGTCGAGGCATCATCGGTTTATTTTACGAAATAACACGGCAAAATGTTGACTTGTGATATGAAAACTTGTAAAAATAGATGTGAAAAAGAGAATAAACCCAATTGTCGTATTACATTCCATAAGTAAGCATTATTTTACTTTATTTTAAGCTTATTCACACCGTATTATATGGATCAGTTTTAGAAACATATACTATCACATCACAATGTAGCGATTCTCAAGTGTGCTCATCGTTGTTTACTGGGGTAAGTAAATTATGAACATTTATAAAAGTGTCTTAACTAAATACTTAAACGAAATATTCGACTCTGAAAATAGAACAGAATTTTTTTGCCGAATTTGGACTTCGCAAATTTGTTCATAACGTGGCGAGTAATTTGCGCTCCCATGTAAAAATGTCTATTCATTCAAAAGCAGATTTTACTTTTAAGAACTAAATGGTGATATTATAATGCGAGATGCCTATTTACTGTCAGATTGATTTATTGACGAATCACAGTCAGCTTAACCCCCTTCGTTCTTCAACAGTTGATTTTACCCCTCGCCATTATCTTCTCGTCTATTAATTCCTATGTCTGTGGTCAGTATGAATGCATAATAACCCAGTGTTTTGGCAGTGTTTGAATGCTTGTTTGAATTTCAACACTGCTATTTGGAAGTTTTCGAATGCTTGTTTGAATTTCAACACTGCTATTTGGCGGTTTTCGAATGCGTGTTCGAATTTCAACACAGCTATTTGGCGGTTTTCGAATGCTTGTTAGAATTTCAACACTGCTATTTGAGGTGTTCGAATGTTATGCGTCAATATAACTTTCATTGCTCAGTGTTCTACTGGCAAATGTCGCTACTTGTTGTTGTGTTGGCCTTATGCTAAAATGGATGAAACTTTGTTATATGCATGCGGTTTTTGACTACCTACTCGGGTTTAAAGTTATAGCATGTTGAATATAGGTGAGCTTTCCGAGTTTGCATATCTGAGTTTTCCAAGCCTTTACTGTTCAAGGCCGACAGTGACCCTGTTAATGAAAGGTCTGTCAGAGATCAAGGCAATGTTCATATGTTTGTGACCTATAGACTCAAAACTACTCTACCGATTTCACTGAAAATTTAAAAATTTGTTTTTATTAGGGCCAGAAGCGTTTAGAAGGTGGTTTGAATGATAGAAGAAGTCGGGGACGCCCGAGGACTACTTAATGCAATATCTCTGCACTAGAATCAGATACGGAATCGAATTAAAGTCGATATAATGAAGTTTTTTTTGAACAGTAACACTCTGCTATAAAGCAGTGAATGGTGGAAGAAGTTAGAGTCCGAGGAAGATATTCACAGTAACGAAGTGTTCAGGCATATAACCAATTGTTATTTCCAATAATTATTCCCTATTCTCCCTTGTAACCTGTCACCAGGAGACGGGAAGTACCACCACTACAATTTCTGCACCGCCTCTGATAACAGGTTGTTAGGTTACAATTCCGAGTTAAGTGCAACACGCCGTGGAGTTTTTTACGTGCTGGCAGAAAGAGGAAACATTGAGGACACCAGGACCAAAGATGGGACTTTCATTATTCTAGTGGCATCATCTCATAGTTCCACTTCGTTTCCCTTTCGATATTCTATATTTTAGGAAGAAACTCGTGGCCTGAAATATTTCCGGTATATTCCAAGAGCTATTGAAACACTAAGCATTGCCAGGTCGAAGTATTATATAAAATGTTAGTTTACAAATATGACTCAAAGTCATACTCATTTTAAATAAATGTAATGTTTACCTGTAAAACTTTGCTGTAAATAGGCGTGTCTTCTCACTGGTACCGTCATCTTCCTCCCTCTGTATTTCTTATACACTAGAAGTATGTCCAGGATGTAGTCTACTCCGTGGATTGGGTCCAGTCTCTGGTATCCATACAGAATCTCCCGAAACTCTATGATCCGCCCCCTCTGCTTCGAAAAGGCATTTATGTTCTCCATAAGCTGAAAATAAATTAAATTAAGTTAAATTAAATTAAATTAAATTAAATTAAATTAAATTTAAAAAAATTAAATTAAATTAAATTAATTTAAATTAAATTAAATTAAATTAAATTAAATTAAATTAAATTAAATTAAATTAAATTAAATTAAATTAAATTAAATTAAATTAAATTAAATTAAATTAAATTAAATTAAATTAAATTAAATTAAATTAAATTAAATTAAATTAAATTAAATTAAATTAAATTAAATTAATTTAAATTAAATTAAATTAAATTAAATTAAATTAAGTTAAATTAAGTTAAATTAAGTTAAATTAAATTAAGTTAAATTAAATAAAGTTAAATTAAATTAAGATAAATTAAATTAAGTTTTGGATATATCATCCTGGAGACGCTCTGCCAGAGTGATGGGTCGCCGGAATGAATAGAGAAAAGAGGAATATGAATAAATACAGCTAAATATGAAGTTAATAAATCATTCCTCTTAATTGGGACACATTGGGTCCAAAAATTTTATCCTGAATAAGCGGCTGTCAAAATAAGCAAAGTTT
Organism: Hesperophylax consimilis; assembly: GCF_061612785.1. Taxonomy (NCBI): domain Eukaryota; kingdom Metazoa; phylum Arthropoda; class Insecta; order Trichoptera; family Limnephilidae; genus Hesperophylax; species Hesperophylax consimilis. Next base: position 43,037,167 of record NC_142837.1, on the reverse strand, counting down.
AAGGAAAGTAAAAAAAATAAATTATTTTCATATGTATATGTTGAAAAATAATTATGTTGGGAGTGTACTGTGAAATGAACAACTTTATGTTGACGAATATCCGCGGACAGGGAACAGCAGGCGTGGGCAAAGTCTACCGAATTACTTCAGAATGAACTCGAAACTCCTGTAGCACGGCGCATCTCCCGTAGCGGCATTTCTCGAGACATGTTTTGGATCGACTTCAGATTAGAATTTGTCCCAATCAAACGTAATGATCTTTCAGATAACCAAAGTAAATTAGTATCAGTTTCTTTATTTGGTTTCTGTTCCTTGGGTTTTGGCCTAAGTAACCGGCTGTCCCGATAAACCGATTTACCGATTAGCGAATCCACTGTAATTTATTTTTGAATTTGCAGTTTTCCTTATAATATTTTATTATAGTAAACTCAATTAAAATGATGATTCTACTGGGAAAATAATACATAAAAATACTGACAGTGAAATTGTATTGTAATCACATACCTCCCGAATAATATCATCCAATCCTTCTCGCATGGATATCTCCATTCTTCGTTTCGGATTGGCGTTGGATGGAGAAAATATTGCTTTAGAAATAAAATCCCACCAAATAACGTTCTTCAGCTCTGTTGGCCGATATCGATTCAGGTTTGGAGTCACTCCTGGAACAAAGTTAACAAGAATTATTATTAGACCTTCTTTGAACATTTAAACTTTAACTGGATAGCCATTCTAAGGGTTGAGGCAGTTCCTTGGTATGTATATTTGTGCATTGTACTGTTTGTCTTCAGTCTTCACATAACTTACAACATTTTCCTTTTCCTTTCCTAAACACGCTCATTAAAGAACATAAATACATATTATTAAAATAAATACTGGAAAGTCCTATTATTTCCTGTGCGTGCGAACCGTATCTAAATTTCTCTAATAAACAATAAACAGTGTTGATTTTAAGTGACCTACCAGGTAAGTTACTGTATATTATCTGCCCATACAAAATATAAATAAATAAGAATAACAAGATATGTACATTTGTAGAAATGTATTGTGTATTTGTACAGGGTCCTTGAGGTGATTTTGCACAAAAATGGTGCTATACAAATCATCCAAAATATTATTACTATCATCTGTGCCCCACTCAACAATATACGAACGTACAAACTCTACAGACATAATTCGTACCAGGTTATTTGAGCTGCCTTCTATCACAAGACTGCCGCGCAAACGTTGAGCCCATTGTGCATATTTCGATATGCACCAAACTTTATTTTCCCATACTACGGGGCAGCTTAGCCAGCCGAAACTGTGTTGAGAATGTAAAAACTAATCTTACGTATGTCTGTAAGTTAATCTAACTCATTGGGATCAGAGGTGGTTCCTTAGTATGTTCGTTTGTGGATTAACATTCATTCATAACTTATAATAATATCTGACCCCAAACAAGTTGTGCATATTTCGTTGTGCACGAAACTTTGTTTTACCATACAACGGGATCAACATAGGGTAGTTTCGAAACACCTCAGCCCGCCAAAACGGTGACAGGAGCAAGAAAAATTAAGCTCATAAAGGAAAATCATGAGTTAGAGCAGAGAAGATATTATATAACCATCCCGTGAATCAACGATGCATATGCAAATCGTCTTGACGGCAATTTGCACCAATTTGAACAAATGTTTCCAATGCATCTGGAATGGATTACATTAGGAAAATTAATTTACAATGTTAGCACTACAACATTCACACTTTGGCAAGGCATGCACAGTTAATTTTGACAGTTTCGCAAGATCATCAGCGATTTAAAAAGAAACGAAACGCGTATCTTTTACTCTTGAGATGATTTTGTGATTTTTACAATTATTTTAGAAATGTAGCTTAGTGGAGTGGAGGAATAATATTGCAGTACCCCCCTGTTAATTAATTTGATAAACTTATTTACATACTAGGTATATTTTTAAAGTGAAATGCACTGTAGGCAATTTTAGTCACAAGCCGCCTATGTTAATTAATTAATTTTGTACAAAAAATCAACTAGAATAAATTTGATATAGTTTACGAATTTCACAAATGTGGAAATTATATTTATTAGAAGAATGAATGGTAAATCAATGTACAACTGCACTTGAATGAAGGTACTAGAATAAACTGTTGGTTTTATATAAGTTTGATTTATTTGGCAGCTAGTAAGAGCATAAATAATAATGTTATGGATATCACACAAGTTGTTGCCAGAAGTTATTCCAAAGCGTGTGAAAGGGTCGTAAATTTGGAGTGAGATTGCTTACAGTTAACTTGATTATGTATTATGCCCACATAAATTTAACCGTTTGAATGCGTAATGTCGATATTTCGACGATTTTCGCTTCTTTGGTGCGCGTTGAGAGTTCGGCATGCGAGGTAATGCATGAGGTGTGTGTTATTTTAAAAAAATCGCTTATTTTAATTAAAAAAAACAGTGAATTAAGAACAAGTAGGATTGTAATAATTTTTTCCTTGTTTTTTAACATGCATTTTTAGTACTATGACAAAAGGCCCACCACACATGATGAATTTATAAATTAATTTTGTTTAAATGGGCAAATTTCTAAATTATATGGAAGATTGGAGTCGAGTTCAGACTTGAGAGATGAGATGTTGTATAGAGGGGAGGCAGTTTTAGATAAGGTTAAGATAGAAGAGAGGACATTTGTTTAGAGAGAGACAACCAAAAAACATGTGATCTAAAGTTCGCACTTCTAGAGCACAGAATGTACGATCTGAGGAGTCAAGTACGTGAATTTTAAAAAGGTTGGAAGGAACATAACAATGTCCAATTCTCATTCGACTAAGTGAGGAAATTTATTTTTTGTAAAAATGGGGGAATTGTTGGAACGACGGTTTTGATGGGAAAACCCTTTGTATTGAGGCATAGCATAGCAGGCTCCCTTGGGTTGAATGTGCCAAACGTTGCGGAATCTATGTTTAACGATTGAAAAAAAGTCAAAATTTATTTATTTATTTAACGCCCAGAGAGCTTTTACATGTAGGTAGTACAACTTTAAGACGACAGATAATTTTGAAATATAAGAAGAAGTAATAAAAATAAAATTACAATAGATAAAAAATATAAGTAGCAAACAAAAATAGAAATAATGATCAAATAGAATTACAAAAATACAACAGAAGGTTTAAGAGTGGAGTTGGAACACATATTTTATGTGATCCACAAAATTCGCCAAATAAAAATAAATATGTCAATATCAATATTGGTTTCCCGCTGTATAGGGGAATGAGAAATATAATTGTGTTGGGGTATGCTGAAGTAGAATAGTGTATTTTGTTATTTTTTTGTTTAATATATAAACACATTAAAATAATTTCCAAATGTCGATATTTCGAAGCTGATTGTGGAAAAATTATGTTTTTTTAACCAAACTGCCTAATTCAATTGAGAAACCTTTTTTCGTGCTTGAATTGGGGAGTGGCGTCTTTCTGGTTTATAAGGTGTAAAATTTCGTTAATTAAGGTACATAATAGTAAATATATAAACCTATTAATAGATATAAACCTATAAAGTAAAGCTATAAATAGTTATAAACTTATAAATAGTAATAAACCTATAAATAGTTATAAACCTATAAATAGTTATAAATCTATAAATAGTTATAAACCTAGATGATAAATTTAAATAACATAATTAATATAATTAAACTTAGAAAACATAACAAATAGGAATTAAAATACATGTTGATTATTAAGTAGGCAATAATAGAAGGTAGGTACAGAGATGGTTGTAAATTGTTCAAAAACAGAGCTGGCAATATTGTAATAAATGTGGGTATGTGTAGGTTTATTAGTTGCAACAGTAAAAATTAAAGTTTAGTATTTTGAATAAACGGGTTAAATCCACTCCATCACCCAGAAATAAATCTGTCAGTATTCTTATAGGTTAGTTTTATTATTCTCCTGATGAAGGAAGGGTACTTCTAAAACCGGTTGTGCTCGGGCCAGTTATTGTTGCAAAGTATTTGGTTCTGTTGTTTCCCACCCGCGTAACGCGCCTTTTACCTACATGAGTCAGTTGTTAAAGTATCGCGCCGCCCGCAAGGTTCAACCGACCGCTTCCGCATAACCTATCTTGAGTTATTAAAACCACCGCGCCGCGCTATAAACGGCAAATGTTATACCGCAAAGAACGCCGTGAAAAGTGCATAAAAATAGCAATCTATAACGCATTGAACCATTTCGCAAATCCAATATCACTATTCCTTTCCTTGACCTCCTCCAATACTAACAATTACCCCACCGGTGATTACCGCAGTGCAAAGTGGAAAGGTGCCGACAGCTTGGAGATATTGGTAAGTCGATCAAACAATATCACAAAATACCGCAATTACAGTCCATTCACGCCGCAACATTTGGTCCTATTCGAGCCGCATTATTTAAATTGAGAATTACATTTTGGTAATTCTAGAACCATATTTGTTCCTATTCAATCGCAAATTACATTCATTTTGTGTAAGAATTCAGTTAGCAATACTCGTCCGCTATTTGAAATTACATGCCTAGGTATAGATACTCCTTGATATCTTGGGTAATTAAATTATTTATCGATGTTGTTGTAGCAAATTTATTCGGTGCAAATCGCAAAGATACTACAGTGTAATATATTCGTCTATATGTATTAATGCCAACCTAAGTACGTACGTAAACATCGCTTTGAGTATCGCTCAATATATTTAATTATTTGGAAAATAACTTCTCCACTAGATATAATTCGTCAGTACAAATTGTCGCCCAGTACACTTGTGTTTCTTGCGCATTATTTTATAAATAATTAAACTTTTAGTTTGCAAATAATTCTAAAAATGGAAGACAAACTAAAAAGACAATTAGTTTTACTAAAAGGTAAAAGAGATATTATTCTAAAAAGGGTTCAAAATTTAGTTTTGCTTGCAAATAATTTGCCAATCAATTTCGAAGCGTCACGCTCAGGTGAAGCATTTATGTCAGAATCTGAAAGTATTTTAGAAATTAAAAATAAATTTGAATTAATTATTGATCAAATTAACGAGAATACTCTTACGTCAGACCCGAATTCTGAACCAGATTATTCAAGCTGGGAACAGTTTGAAGAATTATACACACGTATTATTCGCGCACGAAATAATTTAAAACCAAATTTAGCTACAAAACCGCAAACATCTACATCTGCGTGTGCTGCTATGACTAATAATAATAATTTTATTAAGTTACCCGCTATAGAATTACCTACGTTTGATGGACGGATGGAAAATTGGCACCTATTTTATGAAACATTCAAAACAAATGTTCATTTAAATTCACAACTATCTGATTCGCAACGCGTACAATATTTAATTGGAAAATTAACTGGAACCGCGAAAAATGTTACGTCAGGTTTAGTGCCAACTGGAGACACATATAAAATAATCTGGGATACGCTAGTCAATAAATATCAAGATAAGCGATCTCTTGCCACTTATTATCTGAATAACATATTTCATTCAAAAACCGTAGCTCACAACGCAAACAATCTGACAGTTTTTATAGAAAAATATTCAGCATCTATCGCCGCACTAAAACAATTGGGAATAGAAGACCTTTCGGATTTTATATTACTACAATGCGCTTTGCAGAAGTTAGAGTCGCAAACTGCACAAGCATTTGAGCTCTCAGTTCGAGAAATTGAGATTCCCACCTGCAAGCAATTGGTGTCGTTTGTGCAAGATCAGGTCAAAATTCTGCAACGAACTTCAACAACTCGTGGACCTAACACCGCCAACACACATTCAACCAGTTCCGGTGGAACTGGTCGCACAGCTCAACTCCGCACACATCATACTTACACGAGTACGCAATCAAAATGCCTTTATTGTCAAAATGAGAACCACACGCAACTGTACACTTGTACACAATTTTTAAAATTATCACCAAAGGAAAGGTTTTCCTTCGCAAAGGAAAAATCTTTGTGTTTTAATTGCTTGAGCCCGCAACATACATCTACAAAATGTAAATCAAAAGGCACTTGTCATAAGTGTCATGGCAAGCACCATACTTTTCTTCATTTTGATAAACCCAGTCAAGCAAACGCCTCCACATCCAATGGAGAAACTCAACCTAACGATGCAGAACCGCCGATATGTACTATGTCAGCAACCACGCGACAAGGGGCAACCACTGAAGTTCTTGCTACCGCCAAAGTTCACACTGTTGATCGAAACGGTGAAGAGAATACCGTCCGCTGTCTTCTAGACCCAGGCTCACAAAAACATTATATAACTTCACAATGTTGTGAAAAATTAGGCCTGGCAGTCAGTTCAGGAACGCGCTTCGCAGTCCAGGGTTTAGGTGGCAAAACGCAATCAATAAGAGGAAGTGTCACATTGACAATTCAATCTAGGATTGATCCCTACTTCAAATACTCCATAACCGCTCTAGTTTTAGAAAAAATTACCGCTCATTTACCTACTTGCAAGGTGGACTTGACGTCATATAAATTTATAAATGTTCCGCTGGCAGACGACACCTGGGCAATGCCAGGCCCAATCGATTTGCTAATTGGCGTCAGTCTGTTCTCTCAACTGTTGCTACCAAATAAGATAATCACCCCCGGTTTTCCAGTCGCGATTCAAACCACATTAGGTTATGTTTTTATGGGTGACGCCCCAGTAAATTCTCAACCAAACACCGCATTAACTTTCTGCGCTATGCACGAAATTGAGAACTTAATGCAAAAATTCTGGGAAATCGAAGATATTGGTTCGGAACCAGTTCACAGCCTCGAAGAAAAAGAAGCTGAAGACATTTTTAAAGGCACCACAACTCGCCTCGAGGATGTGATGTTTTGGACACTCACATAAAATAAACGAAACGAACGTGCTCAAAAAAATTTTTTGTTTAGACAACGACGGGAGATTTATGGACAGACAGGCCTGGAGTAAACACATTCACACGGGACAGGGCGCAGGGACGGGCAGTCGAGTTTTGAACTTGGGTGGATTGACAGCCCCGAGAAAGGGATACAAATCAGAAGTGTTGTTTGAAATTGCAGTTAATTATTGAATTCAAATGGTATTAGAGAATATTGCGGAATATTGAATTAAAGTGAAAGATTATTGATCCGGTGTTTGTGTGAAGTGAAAGTGGTTCGACTCAGTGAGAAAACAATTAATAATAATGACAATAATAATAATTGGATAATTTGTAGAGCGCCGTTTTGTAAAAACCCACCTCAGGGGCGCCAGGTGTTGTGCAATCGCGATTGTGTTATAAAGTTGTGTTGATTTAAACGTGATTTCGTATACAGTTCGAACTAGATTGCTTGTCTTAAAAACATGAAAATAATAAAAATAATGATCGCGTTTTTAAAACAAAGTGAACATATAAAGGCAGGAAGTGTTTAATCGGGCTAAGTTATTGATTTGGCGAGATGGCATTCTATCCACGGAGACCGAAAACCAGAGAATCAAATAGATTATTAACTGTGGGTTCGAATCCTAACAGATTAGGGAGGTACAATTTTATTTACAGGAATATTTAATTACCCTTTTATAAGCGTAGGGAGGAGGTCGAAAATTAAAGTGATTTAGCTATATAGTGTAACCAGGTAAGTTTCACACGAGGATTTGGAGGTGACTAACAGGGTGAGTTTTTTTATATTATTTATTAAATTTCAGAGGACCCTTTTAATAATAGGATACAACCGAGGTACAGGAACCGAGTTTGCAACGCCTGCAACCCAAATAATCTTCCCATAAGAAGGGATACGCTAGACGCATTGTCAATCAGCTGTGAGCGAGAGACGAGTCAACGACCTTTTCATATATAGGCCGAGAGGCGCGGAGTACAGTCAGTCAAAGGGGAAGTTTTGCTAGCGTATGCCGTCCCAAATTGAAAGCGATCGGATGCAACCAGACGGAACAAAATGAAAACTTTTCTTCTGTTATTTGACTTTCTAATTTAATACTTTTCATCTATTATTTGACTTTCTAAGTTACGAATTGGGATGCACAAAAACAAATCTAAAGTCGAAAGAGGGAGATGGTAATCTCCGAAATAAAACTACCAACCGAACAACTTTTCTCAACAGGTATCTTTCGAGAGGTAGGCAGCCTCTTTAAATTAAATGCAAAACATCAAACCAATTATCCGTTTATACCTTACCTGAGAGGATAGGTATTCAGTAGAAGTTACCCATACCTAATACACGAGGATGCTAGTAACCTCATAAAATAAATACTGGAACCAAATATTAAAATACAGACAGTCCTCATCCTAAATTTGGCATTTCGAGTAGACCTTACATATATCTCACATGATAATTGGCTGAATGGGTAGGCACACAACCTATCGTTAATAAGCAGGCAAAATGTCGACAAGATTGTCGTGTGTTATCTATGTATTGACCTAGAAAGGGATGTAAATCCCCGACGACGTGGGAGTTACAACGTTTTCTAGAGGTGGCACGTAACTTAGGACCTTACGTGTCACATTTTCGCGACTAGATTCGTGATAAAGGGATGTTATGGTTTTCCCCTTCTACACTCAGTAAAGTAGTTTATCCTGGAGGTGTTTGAGATTGGGGCAATTCTGAAATTGGTGAAGAGACCTGGTTTTCTTTATTCTGGCGTGAAGGTTGCCGATTTGGAACAAGGGGAGACCCGGCCGGTTGTGATATCCAGACACGCAGATATCGATTGCCTTGTTCGAATTATCATCCATCAGTTTTGTTTGGTAAGCGGAGGAGCCAGTCTTAGCTTGAAAAAAATTCATTTCCTTTCCTCTCCTTCCCCTCCCAAAATATATACATGGATGGCGCCGACAACTAACACCATAAACTTATCGTATGTATATCACATATATAAAATCTAACACTTTATTATATTCACATTACCCTACGATAGGTAGAATCGAGTAGCTAGTGGGGGGGGAGCAGGCGACTTAGAAGATAAGGTTTATAAAATGGTTTTAAAACACAGCGGTAATGGATTCAACTCACTCTATCTCAAAAGAACCAAGGGATACCACACATACATAAATAACTAGGTTTCTAAACCGAGAAACAAAAAACCAACACAACGTTCGGTGAAGCCTTTTTATACTGAACCGTCACGTGAAATGAGTACGTTCAAGGTCGTACGTCACGTAGACAAACTAGGATGTACACTCTTGAAGGGGTGTGTAATAAAGAAAAGACGGCAGGGAGGACCTTCCTACCCCGGATATATATATAACCAAAGCCTTATGGAAAAGTTACCTACGGGACTTAAGGAAAAGTTTGAAGTAGAAAGGGCAGATCATTACATCTGATGCCGCAAACCAGGAGAGATAGATTTAAAAGCTGGCTTGAGTTCATTACTGTTGTTGAGGGAAAAATGGATTTCATAAACCTTATTAATTCACACTAACAGCAAAAGAAATGGTACCTATCGTCAAAAATGATAACAGAGACATCGTACTTCAAAGGCAAAATAGAATAAACAGACAGACCCGGAAAACATTGAATTCATTGTGACGACAAAAAACATCTAAAAATGTTCATAAACAACTCAGCCAAAGGATAAACAAACATCGAAATCGGATTAATTATAACACAAAAATTAGAATAACTGTAAACAATTATTGTTTATTCCAGATCTAAAAGGCAGAGAATGTTTAAGTCATAAATAACACAGACGGACAAAAAACCATCGGATCACAGCCGAGGACACAAAATAAAAACAAATCAACATGGAAATAAATAACACTCGAACATAATACAAATAACGTATTGAGATGAAACAACACTGTTTAAACAATTAACTCAGAGTTTAAAATTCGAAAATAAACAAGTGTGACATGACATATTGAATTTCTACCCATAGAGACACAAAAGCACTTGAAAAAGCTGAGGGCGGAAAAAAACTCACCAGTAGAACAAGCCGATAATCACGGGAACCAAAAAATAAACAGATGCTAGGTTAGAAACGAAGAACAGGGGCGCTCAACATTTTGGAAGAATTAAAATAAAATTTAAAATAAAAATAAAAAATAAATACAGAGGTATTCGAGAAACGTAAATTACCTATAGTTATTTCTAATCCCATCGACTAACACGAGGAAGCGAGATTACCCGCTGGGCTTAGAACTAAAGGGAGGCTGTGATGTTTTGGACACTCACATAAAATAAATGAAACGAACGTGCTCAAAAAATTTTTTTGTTTAGACAACGACGGGAGATTTATGGACAGACAGGCCTGGAGTAAACACATTCACACGGGACAGGGCGCAGGGACGGGCAGTCGAGTTTTGAACTTGGGTGGATTGACAGCCCCGAGAAAGGGATACAAATCAGAAGTGTTGTTTGAAATTGCAGTTAATTATTGAATTCAAATGGTATTAGAGAATATTGCGGAATATTGAATTAAAGTGAAAGATTATTGATCCGGTGTTTGTGTGAAGTGAAAGTGGTTCGACTCAGTGAGAAAACAATTAATAATAATGACAATAATAATAATTGGATAATTTGTAGAGCGCCGTTTTGTAAAAACCCACCTCAGGGGCGCCAGGTGTTGTGCAATCGCGATTGTGTTATAAAGTTGTGTTGATTTAAACGTGATTTCGTATACAGTTCGAACTAGATTGCTTGTCTTAAAAACATGAAAATAATAAAAATAATGATCGCGTTTTTAAAACAAAGTGAACATATAAAGGCAGGAAGTGTTTAATCGGGCTAAGTTATTGATTTGGCGAGATGGCATTCTATCCACGGAGACCGAAAACCAGAGAATCAAATAGATTATTAACTGTGGGTTCGAATCCTAACAGATTAGGGAGGTACAATTTTATTTACAGGAATATTTAATTACCCTTTTATAAGCGTAGGGAGGAGGTCGAAAATTAAAGTGATTTAGCTATATAGTGTAACCAGGTAAGTTTCACACGAGGATTTGGAGGTGACTAACAGGGTGAGTTTTTTTATATTATTTATTAAATTTCAGAGGACCCTTTTAATAATAGGATACAACCGAGGTACAGGAACCGAGTTTGCAACGCCTGCAACCCAAATAATCTTCCCATAAGAAGGGATACGCTAGACGCATTGTCAATCAGCTGTGAGCGAGAGACGAGTCAACGACCTTTTCATATATAGGCCGAGAGGCGCGGAGTACAGTCAGTCAAAGGGGAAGTTTTGCTAGCGTATGCCGTCCCAAATTGAAAGCGATCGGATGCAACCAGACGGAACAAAATGAAAACTTTTCTTCTGTTATTTGACTTTCTAATTTAATACTTTTCATCTATTATTTGACTTTCTAAGTTACGAATTGGGATGCACAAAAACAAATCTAAAGTCGAAAGAGGGAGATGGTAATCTCCGAAATAAAACTACCAACCGAACAACTTTTCTCAACAGGTATCTTTCGAGAGGTAGGCAGCCTCTTTAAATTAAATGCAAAACATCAAACCAATTATCCGTTTATACCTTACCTGAGAGGATAGGTATTCAGTAGAAGTTACCCATACCTAATACACGAGGATGCTAGTAACCTCATAAAATAAATACTGGAACCAAATATTAAAATACAGACAGTCCTCATCCTAAATTTGGCATTTCGAGTAGACCTTACATATATCTCACATGATAATTGGCTGAATGGGTAGGCACACAACCTATCGTTAATAAGCAGGCAAAATGTCGACAAGATTGTCGTGTGTTATCTATGTATTGACCTAGAAAGGGATGTAAATCCCCGACGACGTGGGAGTTACAACGTTTTCTAGAGGTGGCACGTAACTTAGGACCTTACGTGTCACATTTTCGCGACTAGATTCGTGATAAAGGGATGTTATGGTTTTCCCCTTCTACACTCAGTAAAGTAGTTTATCCTGGAGGTGTTTGAGATTGGGGCAATTCTGAAATTGGTGAAGAGACCTGGTTTTCTTTATTCTGGCGTGAAGGTTGCCGATTTGGAACAAGGGGAGACCCGGCCGGTTGTGATATCCAGACACGCAGATATCGATTGCCTTGTTCGAATTATCATCCATCAGTTTTGTTTGGTAAGCGGAGGAGCCAGTCTTAGCTTGAAAAAAATTCATTTCCTTTCCTCTCCTTCCCCTCCCAAAATATATACATGGATGGCGCCGACAACTAACACCATAAACTTATCGTATGTATATCACATATATAAAATCTAACACTTTATTATATTCACATTACCCTACGATAGGTAGAATCGAGTAGCTAGTGGGGGGGGAGCAGGCGACTTAGAAGATAAGGTTTATAAAATGGTTTTAAAACACAGCGGTAATGGATTCAACTCACTCTATCTCAAAAGAACCAAGGGATACCACACATACATAAATAACTAGGTTTCTAAACCGAGAAACAAAAAACCAACACAACGTTCGGTGAAGCCTTTTTATACTGAACCGTCACGTGAAATGAGTACGTTCAAGGTCGTACGTCACGTAGACAAACTAGGATGTACACTCTTGAAGGGGTGTGTAATAAAGAAAAGACGGCAGGGAGGACCTTCCCTCCCCGGATATATATATAACCAAAGCCTTATGGAAAAGTTACCTACGGGACTTAAGGAAAATTTATCGTAGAAAGAAGAGAAGGAAAAGTTTGAAATAGAAAGGGCAGATCATGACAAGGACGGTTCTTATGAAGTGGCTTTGCCATTCAAAAGCAACCCTTGTGACTTAGGTGATTCATTGCAAGCTGCGCAAAATCGGTTTTATGCACTAGAAAGAAAATTTAATCATCTGCCAGAACTAAAACCGCTTTATGATGAAGTGATAAGAGAACATATTCATAAAGGTTATCTGTCCCAGGTGGAAGCCTTACCGTCAGAAAACGCATACTACATCCCGCATCACGCAGTTAGGCGTGAAGATAAAATGACAACAAAGGTGAGAGTGGTTCTGGACGCAAGCGCAAAGACAAAAACTGGTTTATCTTTGAACGATATTTTACACACGGGACCAAGCCTACAGAATGATTTATTTTGCATTCTTCTGAATTTACGCCTTTTTCCTATCGCAATATCCGCAGACGTTCGTCAAATGTATTTATGTATAAATGTTCGCAAAGAAGATCGTCGTTATCAACGAATTTTATATAGATTCGATCCGCAAAAGCCGCTTCAGGCTTACCAATACAATCGCGTAACATTCGGTCTTAAATGTAGTCCGTTCTTAGCCCTTCGAGCAATCAAACAATTAATGTTAGATGAAGGCGCTCGCTTCCCTCTTGCAAAGGATATTATTAATAGAGATGTTTATGTAGACGACATCGCTAGCTCTGCTTTAAATGAGCAAGAAGCTATCCGCGCGGCTGAAGAGTTGATTGAGCTCTTCCAGTCAGGAGGTTTTCAACTCGCTAAGTGGGCATCCAATTCCAGCACAGTTTTAGAAAACGTTCCATTGGAACTTCGCCTGTCGCAAAGTGTAACTTTCGATAATGATGCATCGCTAAAAATCCTTGGGCTACGATGGCATCCTTCGGATGACATTTTCGCATTTGAAGTTACTCCAGACAATCGAACTTGTACGAAACGCAATATTTTATCATCTGTCGCTAGACTCTTTGACGTGATGGGTCTGGTAGCACCTATAATTGTACAAGCCAAGCTTCTAATAAAGGAGCTGTGGAATTTAAAAATCGATTGGGACGAAATCGCAAGGATATCACAACAGTGGCAGCAGTTCAACGCGGAATTGCCGTCAATATCGTCGATTCGTATTCCACGTCATATAGGAGTCACTGAAGGATGCACGTTAATACTTGTTGGATTTGCGGATGCCAGCGAAAAGGCATATGGAGGAGTGGTATACGCTCATGTGACCACTCCTGATAACCGAATTAAGGTTCAATTAGTTTGCGCAAAATCAAAGGTAGCGCCGCTAAAAACCGTTTCCTTAGCACGCCTAGAATTATGCGCTGCATTATTGTTATCGCACCTGTTAAAAAAGGTAATTGATAATTACTCCGCTAGGTTTACTATTCATTCAATATTTGCCTTTTCTGATTCGACTGTAACTTTAAGTTGGATTCATTCATCACCTCACCGCTGGCAAACCTTTGTTGCCAATCGTGTAGCAAAAATACACGAAAATTTAAACAGTAGTCATTTTTATCATGTCGCAGGTGCTGATAACCCTAGCGACTGCCTGTCAAGAGGTATGCTACCATCGCAATTGATAGCAAACGAAATTTGGTGGAATGGTCCAAAATGGCTTTGCCAGCCGAATTTCGAGTGGCCTATTTCACCATTTAAGCACGCAAATTCAGAACAGTTACCGGAATTGAAACCCAATCAGTATGAACAGCCAACTACTTTTGGCTTGTGCTCTCGTGTAGCTGATCCACCCGAAATGAAAACTAAAACCGATAATCGTCTCAAGACAATCGTGTCACCTTTATTATGCACGTTGGCTTCTCGCATTCATTCGTGGTCGAAATTAATTCGAATTGTCATTTACGTGTTTCGTTTCATTAGGAAATTGCCGCGTAAATTTGAGTTAAGCCATATTGACATTGCAGAAATCGCTATTATAAAGGCAGTTCAGCAAGTACATTTTTCCGATGATATGAAGTCAGTGAACGACGGCAAGAAAGTACGGCAAGTTCTTGCTAAATTAAATCCATTTATTCAGGACGGTCTCCTAAGAGTAGGAGGCAGATTGAGAAACGCCGAACTCGAATTTGATAGTCGTCATCCTATTTTATTACCCGCTCATGATCATATAGTTGATTTAATAGTAGATTATTACCACACTAAGAACTTGCATACGGGACCCACCCTACTTATGTCTCTGTTAAGGCAAAGGTTTTGGATACTTTCTTCGCGCAATTTGATTCGGAAACGCGTGCATCAGTGCAATACATGCTTTAAAGTCAATCCCAAACCGCAATTCCAAATAATGGGAGATTTACCCGCTTGCCGCGTCCGCGAAGCTAAGGCCTTTCTGCACACGGGGGTCGACTACGCTGGGCCGCTTCAAATAATCCCGCATAGACGTCGGGGTGTTAGAAGCCAAAAGGCATACATTTGCTTATTTATCTGTCTGGTGACCCGCGCGGTTCACATTGAACTCGATTCAGACCTCTCGACCGAAGTCTTTCTCAACGCGTTCAAACGTTTTCTATCCCGTCGAGGGCCTGTAAATGTAATGTATTCTGATAATGGGACAAATTTCGTAGGAGCCAAATCGCATTTGAAGGCTTTATTCGAACTTTTAGAGTCACCGGACTACAAGAAAGAATTCTCAGAAAATTTGTTGGAAAACCGTATCGAGTGGAAGATGAATCCTCCACAAGCACCCCACTTCGGTGGGATCTGGGAGAGTAACATTAAGTGCATTAAATGTTACTTAAATAAAGTTGTGGGTACATCTCTTCTCACATACGAAGAGATGCAAACGGTTCTTCATCAGATTGAAGCTATTCTAAATTCACGCCCATTATCAGTGCTCAGCGTTACCGATGTTTCGGCTCCATTGCCTTTAACACCCGCGCATTTTTTAACGCTCACTCCATTACAATCTTTACCCGCTGCTGATTTGTCAGATGCGCCAGTAAATTTGCTGCAACGAAAACATCTTGTCGATCGTCTCGTCCAGACTTTCTGGAATCGATGGCGAATGGAGTATCTGAACACGCTGCAATCGCGTCAGAAATGGAATACAAATTCGAATCCAATAACGAAAGGCACCGTGGTAATAATTAAGAGTGACAATATCGCACCACTACAATGGCCTATTGGCGTAGTGGTAAACGTCCACCCCGGCGTAGATGGGGTGATCCGCACTGCGGACGTTAAGACTAACTCCGGAACATATCGCAGGGCAGTCGTTAAACTCTGTCCCCTGCCTACACAATAACTTTAACGTTATCTTAGATTTAGTTAATTTAGAATTTAGTTCTACCGCGGGTTCAGTATTGTTTATTGAATCCTTTCATAACGTGTTTCTTTTGTTGTATTAGTTACTTTGACCATTGGTCAAGGCGGGGGGCATGCTCGGGCCAGTTATTGTTGCAAAGTATTTGGTTCTGTTGTTTCCCACCCGCGTAACGCGCCTTTTACCTACATGAGTCAGTTGTTAAAGTATCGCGCCGCCCGCAAGGTTCAACCGACCGCTTCCGCATAACCTATCTTGAGTTATTAAAACCACCGCGCCGCGCTATAAACGGCAAATGTTATACCGCAAAGAACGCCGTGAAAAGTGCATAAAAATAGCAATCTATAACGCATTGAACCATTTCGCAAATCCAATATCACTATTCCTTTCCTTGACCTCCTCCAATACTAACAATTACCCCACCGGTGATTACCGCAGTGCAAAGTGGAAAGGTGCTGACAGCTTGGAGATATTGGTAAGTCGATCAAACAATATCACAAAATACCGCAATTACAGTCCATTCACGCCGCAACAGGTTGAGTATAATTAAAATAGAGTGATCAAAAACAAATCTATGTGTTTATATTGTAAATTATGCGAGCCACAAAGTTAATGTAAAGTTGAGTATGTAAAATTCATAATTTCTCCGAAAACCGGTGTACTCTATCGACTTCAAGGATAGCTCCCCACATCTCTACTGCGTGCCACATATTATGCTATGATCCACTCTCACCTGACAGTTACCTAGTTAGTATCTGGGGCAGCATTACCAAAAAAACAAACATACGAAATACAAGTCATTCAAAATAGAGCCGTAAGGAATATATATCAATGATACACATGTCAAAGATATATACTCACAGACACAAATACTTCCTTTTAAGATTCTGCCAAATATAACATCACAACTGCCATTCTACAAATAATTCAACACTCACACGCTAACACTAAACCAGTCTTTAATTCTACCAGCACAAAACACAATCACAAAATCAAATACACTTCTTACACAACTAAATTTGGAATAAACTCCTTACAATACATCGCATATAAGCAATACAACGCATTACCTAGTAATCTAAAACTTCCAGCAAAGAACAAAAAAAAACATTGGCAAAAGCTTTTTCCTGAACAGTTTTACTAACCCTTCAGAACATTCTTCACAATTGTTCAGTGTGCAATGTTTTCTGTGTATTTCAAATGTGCTATATACATCTTTTTTTTTTTAATTCACTGTAAAAACAAATACTGTTTTATAAACTTGATAAAATTATCTTTCCGGTGGATACATTTAAAATAAACATGACTATTTCTAAATAATAAAATTTTAATATCAAACGTGGTATATGTTGCCAAAAACGCTAACCACATTTTTACTTAATTTTTTACTCCAACCATAGAAAAATTGAGAGAACTCGATATATCGAAAATACTTTCATTTTGTTTGGAGAATTTGTAAGAAAACTGTACCTTCACTGTTATCTTGTTAATATAATAAAAAATTAGATATAATTTTTTATGTTAAATTGATTGTTACGATAGCGGTGCGAAATATGAATTATTCATTTGAGCTATTTTTAGTATTTTATTAATGGATTCCAGTATAAATATTTGAGACAAACTGGAAAGAATTATTATTTCTCTTTCTAACATCAGAAAAATTATTTACTTTTACATGATAGAAAAAAAGATAAAAATTCTATTATAAAATATGGAGGGGTTAATGAGTGACACATTCTTTCCTTGGAACTCCAAAAGAACTTCTGTGTTTATTTCTTTTAAAGTATTTATGAAATATTTTCCATTTAATTGTGCTAACTGTCTAGTCGGTTTTAAAATCTATGTACACTGTTCATAAAACTCTCTTTTAAATTCGTTTTCTTATGTAAAAGTAAGTTCCTTTTATTTAATTTGTTGTCTTTCCCGAAATGGGAATAATATATTATTTATAACTTCCGATTTTATGTCCGGGTTAAATCTTCCCCATAGGAAAAACTAAACCCTTCCACACACTTTTCCACAAATGATCATCTAGTCAATCAACATTATGCAAGTGCATTATATAAGCAAAATAAATACAAAACAATACAAGAACAACACGTCAACTCACCAGAGATCAAATGGGAAAATAATTCACCGACTCCAGATATTTTCATATCAGAGGGTTCGGCTCGGTAGAACTCCTAACAGGGCCTATAAATCCTACTGATCCCTCAACATAAATATTTAAAAAATCTTTCATTATCCTACATGTATTCAAAATGACCGACTTTTGCATCTTTATATATAAATTTTTTGATAGATCTAATACGCCTAAATTTTTAACGAGAGAGCTAGGTATAATGCCAGTAGCCGAAATAACGAATGGTAATATTTTTATAGTCTGAGAATGCCAAATTCTTTTTATTTCATTTCCTAAATCTGTGTATTTTCTTATTTTTTCATTAACAGATTTTTTAATATTACAGGAATTTGGAATAGCGACATCAATGATATGTTATTTTTTTAATTTTGTCATGTAAAACTATATCGGGTCTATTATGACTAATCGTTCGGTCTGTTAGTATAGTTTTATCATAATATATTTTTAAAAATTCGTTTTCTATAAATGAATTTCGTTCGTATTCATAATATGGTATTATATTACGGCAGTCAATCAAGTAATGTTTAATTACCAAACTTTGGTGAATTATTTTTAAAACTTGATTGTGCCTAAATGTATACTCGGACGGTGCTAATATAGAACATCCCGATATAATATGTTCTATAGTTTCCGGAAAAGCCAAACATTTTCTACACAAATCATCAATTTGATTTGTATCTTTGATTATATGCTTCCTATAATTTTTAGTATTAATGACTCTATCCTGAATGGCTAGCATAAATCCTTCTATTTCTGCGCTCAACTCTCCAATACTCAACCATTTGTTTGACGAAAATTTGTCAACATACGTTTGGTTGAGATAATTGAAGTGTTTTGCGTGTAAAATTTTATTTGACCAGAAATCTAATAATTCCTGGTTGGGATTTATAAAAATGTTGGCATTCTCATCGTTTAAATTTAAAGGTGTAATATTTCTATCTGCCTTGCAAATTATTTTGTGCATTTCTGAGCTATGAGCTTTCCTATGGAAAAAAGTTCTCAGCATTTCTACCTGATTATGTTTCAAAGAAGTTATTTTGACTATACCTCTACCTCCTAAATTTCTAGGTAAATTAATTTGTTCTATGGCTGAATTTGGATGATGGCAATTAAACTTTGTTAGAGTAGTTCTAATTAATCTTTCTAAGTTATCTAAATCTGTATTGGACCATTTAATTATGCCAAATGAGTACGTTCATAGAGGTATTGCCCAAGTATTTATTGCTTTTACTAAATTTTTAGCAGATAGATTGCATTTTAAAATTTTCCTGATCGTAGTTTGAAATTTAATCCTAATATCATTTTTAATACTAGTATGGTCTAATCTATTTGATTGTGGGTATCCTAAATACTTATAAACCTCATCCCTTTTCATACTAGTAATTTTGAAATTTCTAAATATACTCTCGGCCCCATCTACAATTTTGCCTTTCTCTATATGGATCGTTCTACATTTATCTAAACCAAAAGTCATTTTGATATCATCTGAAAAGTTTTTAACTACCTCGATCATTTCCTCTTAATTTTGTTCAGAATTCGAAAATAATTTTATATCATCCATAAATAATAAATGCGAAATTGTACCACTCTCCCTTGTATTACCCTTAACTTTTATTCCAAACTTGCTTTTAATTAACATTTTAGATAGAGGATTCAATGCTAAGCAAAACCAAAGAGGACTCAATGAGTCTCCTTGAAAAATTCCCCTTTTAATTGAAATGTCCGGTATTACTATTTTCTTACCTTTAAATTGATAAGTAAATTGGTATTCCAAAAGGACATAATATTTTCCTAAAAGCTAATAATAATGGGGTTAATTTTATATATATTTAATACTTTGATCAGCCACGAGTGCGGGACACTATCGAAAGCCTTTTGGTAGTCTATATAGCAAGTATGTAAATTACGTTTTCGAGTTTGAATCTGTTTTAGAATTACAGAATCAATAACTAATTGTTCTTTACATCCCATATGTTTTCTGCGACAACCTTTTTGTTGTTCAGACAAAATATTTTTTTCATCTAAATGAGTATATATTAAATCTGTCAAGCAAGAGGTTAAAATTTTGTATATTGTCGGTAAACATGTAATGGGTCTGTACTGAGAGGGATTATTAATATTTTCGCTTTTGGGCAACATATAAGTAATGCCCTTAGTTAGAAAATTTGGAAAATTTCGAGGTTGACTGACAAATTTTGAAAGATTTTTTGCCAAAAGAGGATGTAAAGTAGTCAGACGTTTGTACCAAAAATTATGTATCCAATCGCAACCCGTGGCTTTCCAATTATGAGTATTTTTAATACTTTTGGTTAACAATTCAACCGATATATTAGAAAAACTCATCTGTTCAATGCCTGAAAAATTGAGTTCTTCATTTTCTATCCAGGGACTTGACTCGTTATGTTTTATATCTTAACTTCAAATTTTAGTCCAAAAATCTCGCATATCTGATTCAGATGGCAACGGAATATTATTATTCGAAATAATATTTTGTTTATCGTCAAGTTTGGAATAAAATATTTTTTCATTTTTCTGGAATAATCTGTTATTATTTTTTTTATTACAAGTATAATTATATCTTTTTAATCTACTAGCTTTTACGCCAAATTTTTGTTTTAATAAATCCAATAAATCATTGATTATATTTTCATTATTATGACTATCTATGTTATAACCAAATTTTCTCCCAATTTCATCTACATGTCTCACAAATTTTCCTACTTCTATTTCCATTTTTATATTCTATTACTCTAGCTATGTTACTTTTTAAAAATACTACATCATTTTCTAATTTGATCTGCCATTCTGGTTTACTATAACTATATGATCTATCATCAGAGGATGATAATTTAATTCCTAACTTATTACAAACAGTAATAGCACTAGCATATACTATTGTATGAAGATCTAAAAAACTAATTTCGTCAAATATAATTTTTGGTAAAATTATGTTATTTAATTCAAAAATTAATTTAGATAATTTCTTTGATGTGTGCAATTTTGGTAATTTTGGTCTAACTGTTGGCTCTACATCTATATATCTGTTTATATTATTATGAAGTAAGTTAGCTAATTCTACTACATTATCATCAACAAAGTTTAAATTTGCAATGTTGATTTCCCTAAGATTATAAATAACGTTATTATTTTATGTTGTTATTATTTTGTAATGTATTATCACTAAATGTAATATATAATATTTTTTATCTCTCATTCATTTTTTTATAGAATGACTTACGATCTTCGACTTCCGAGATGCGGATAAACGTGATACATAACATGATTTTCAAAGAAATCAATCGTAAAATAACAGTCATAATATTCTGTTAATTGAATTTTCCAGATTCTGAATGGTGCAAATATGTAATCTGTCATTGCAATACAAAGTGCAGAATAATATCATTAAATTATTCATTATCAGTTATAACAAATAATCAACAAATGCAGTCAGTTGTTTATGAATTATTTATTAAACCCATAGACATATGAATATTAGTAGACCTGCCCTAAGTGATTAAAAGCGTATTATCCCCACTCCCCATACCGGTTCCATTGGAGCCGGCTGGGCTCGCGTATGGCCTCAAGTGAAATTTGAAAACGTGACGTCATCATTCTTGTGCGAACTATGGTCGAGGCATCATCGGTTCATTTTACGAAATAACACGGCAAAATGTTGACTTGTGATATGAAAACTTGTAAAAATAGACGTGAAAAAGAGAATAAACCCAATTGTCGTATTACATTCCATAAGTAAGCATTATTTTAAGCTTATTCACACCGTATTATATGGATCAGTTTTAGAAACATATACTATCACATCACAATGTAGCGATTCTCAAGTGTGCTCATCGTTGTTTACTGGGGTAAGTAAATTATGAAACATTTGTAAAAGTGTCTTAACTAAATACTCTGAAACTAACTACGACTCTGCAAACAGAAGAAATTTACTTTGCCGAATTTGGACTTCGCAAATTAGTTCATAACGTGACGAGTAATTTGCGCTCCCATGTAAAAATGTCTATTCATTCAAAAGCAGATTTTACTTTTAAGAACTAAATGGTGATATTATAATGCGAGATGCCTATTTACTGTCAGATTGATTTATTGACGAATCACAGTCAGCTTAACCCCCTTCGTTCTTCAACAGTTGATTTTACCCCTCGCCATTATCTTCTCGTCTATTAATTCCTATGTCTGTGATTAAACCAGTAAACATAATTAACTTGTATTGGATTCAATTAAAATTGCCATATACTAAATAGTATAAAATAAAGTTGCTATTCGCGTCTGTCTGTTTGTGCGCTAAGGTTTCCACCACCATTTTCTTCCGGAAGGTTTATATATAATACATGCATATTATATTTATAGATAGTAGAGAAAAGTCGATGTTTTATAATCATGTTGAAAAAAAATATTTTCGCGTGCTTACATTACTAACGTTGGCTAAAACCTATGAGATACGTCAAAATAATCTAATACCATTTATAAGTCCCGAGTAACGCCGGGTACACGTCAGCTAGTAAACATTAATTTGATGTTGTGGAGAAGTTCATCATTAAGTGTATTCATATAATGTTAAGTGATTTCTGCATTCAACGAGAACTTCAATAGAATGATAAGAATGTTTTTCTGAAACACTAAGGACGGGTTGTTTCGGAGAATTTGAACAATTCATCAAATTTCAACGTTCATTTTCAAGTTCTGTGAAAGATTTTTTCAAGTTCTGTTTTTATTTCAGTTTTGTCAATCAACTAGCCTACAATGATATAATAACAGAACTTGAATAGGACTTTCACAGAACCCGAAAATGAACGTTGAAATTTGATGAATTGTTCAAATTCTCCGAAACAACCCGTCCTAAGAGATCCATAACATCCAAACAGGAAAAGTCATCCGTAATGTCATAAAGGAATGCCTCCAACTATAGGACGACATGTCTTGCCACAATAATATCCAGAATATTTGAAAGAGAACTCGGACAACTAAACCCCTGCAAACCCAATTTCTGTTAAGTTATTTTTGAAGATACTATCTATACATTTTTTTATGCCGAAACGTTAATTATATGAAATTCCGATTAAAAACACGTTTTGTTCTATTATTTAATATGTTATAGACATGAAAAAATTCACACTGTTTCTATGCAACTAAAGCATTTGTCGAGAGATTTTTGCTCTATTTCAAACGAGTCCTCTTTTATTAAATATATTCACCATTTTTGCTTAATTATTATCGTTTTTTAGTATTCGCTCCCTCTAACATTTGTGTTTACATATCTCCCTTTGAAACATCTTTGAATTCTTACTATGGGGCGTTAATTTGGTTTTAAATCTAAACTGTCAACAGATTTTGACGGCCGGCATAGTCCAGTGGTAACGCATTGGACTGCCATTCCGAAGGTCGCGGGTTCGAACCCGGCGTGCGCAAATAAACTTTATTTGATTAATTTGTGTTATTTCACAATTAATTAATTAAAATAATATATAGTATATTTGCGGCACGTTCCAGAGTGGAAGATACTACCAGTATCGCCCTGGTGTAAGACCACCATTCAGAATTGAAACGTTGCTCCAAATGGCTTTAGCCGTGTTTAGTGACTAGATCTGAATAGCCAGGTACTTCCCCACCTTCCTCTTTCCCTTCCCCACTTACCTTCAGCCTCACAACATCCCCCAATTGGGGATGCCATAGTCTCACTGGCTCCAGACGGGAGCAGTTGGGACTCTTGTGAGGTATTCACTATAAAAATAAAAAAAAAGATATGGCAATATTTAGCTTGAAACAGAGTGTCGAATATTCTAAGGCAAGAAAAACTAGCGAAAAGCAGCACGGGACTTGTTCCATTTACAAACGTTGGAGCCATTCCTGACGTCATAGATGTGTTTTCTTTATTATTATATTTCTTTTCTATCTTACATTTACTTATTTTTGCTTTATATTCTTTGTTTTATATGGAACTCGTGGGATTGCACAACCCTCCGAGAGATCTGGAATAAACAAGGCAAAAAAATAAAATAAACGGTAAGGAAAAGTTAATCCATAATACCATAAAGAAACAGGGAAGCGTCATTCATAACATCACAAAGAAACTGGAAAAAGGCATCCATAAAGCCATAAAGAGAAAGGAAAAAACATTCATAACATCACAGAAGGGAAGAGTCATCCAAAACATAAAGGAACAGGAAATGGGCATCCATAAAGTCATAAAAGAAAAGGAAAAAGGCATCTATAACATCATAAGAAAGTAGGGATGAATCATCCGAAACATCACAAAGGAACAGGAAAAAGGCATCCATATAGTCATAAAGAGAAAGGCAAAAACATCTATAACATCATAGAAAGAAAGGAAAGAAGGAAAGAATGAAAGGAAAGAAGAAAGGAAAGAGAAAACATCATAAAGCAACAGGAAAAAGGTATCCATAAAGTTATAAGGGAAAGGAAAATGGCATCTGTAAAATCAATAAGTAATCCATCACCTCATAATGATTTTGAGAAGAAGTCAAACTCAAAATAGATAGAGAACTGACAAAACATGATATAATGAATTGAGAAACGAACCACTACATCCTCCAATTAGTTTGACTAATTTTTACTGCTGTTACAGCTATTTCAATAAATAGCTGTAACCGGCCTCTGTGTTTCCTCCCTCCTACAACATGGGACTCTTCAAGACCCATGTTCACTCCTTCCTCTCCACAAAAAGACCCTCCACACAGCATCCCCAAAGATGACATAGGCCCTGAGGGAAATTATTTTCTTCAGGGCCTCCTGTGTGGAGTAAATATAAAAAAAAAAAAAAAAAAAAAAACTCAGCACAATGACAATTCAACACACCAGTGACATAAAGTCAATAAAAGCGATGAAAAAAACTAATCTATAAACCTAACCAAAGTAACCTATTTAACCTTTTTTTAGTTTGATCACTTTTCATGACTTTATATCACTTTTTAAAGGTGTGTTGAATTGTCATTTTCACAAGTTATCCGGTAACTTTCAACACCAATTATTAGCGCACCCACTAAACGAAAAATCAATTGGTTCAAAGAATAATTAGTATTACCAATTAAATACAATGATTTGCAGATTTGTAAAAACTATTACATAGACTGCTACTGATGTGGTTTTGTGATGCTTCTACGTAAGACAAGATAATATACACGACCATACTTAACTGGGAGGTCACTTGAGATCAACATTGTTTATTGTTTATTAGAGAAACTTAGATACAGTTTTCATGCAGAGAACATAATTGGAACACATTTAATTGGAAATGCCACTATTAATTCTGGTATTTATTTATTTATTTCATTTTATTAACGCCTAGAAGGCTTTTACATATACATGTTATGGGTTTTGTTGTTCAGTAGCATTATAAAATATTTTAATTACATAGCATAATAAATTGAGTATGAACTTACATAACAATGTGTAGGGTTATTGTTATGGTGTTATTATTTTATAAACATAAGCAAGCAAAGTTTATTGTACAAAGTACGTCGGTTGAATATTTTACAGAACATAGGTTAAACTAATACATAAACTTGAGAAAAATATAACAGATATAGGTAGGTAGTTAAGTAGATACAATTCAAGTATATAGTTACGGTGTTATTGGAATTTGGACAATGAGTTCGATAAGTTTATATAAATATAGTGTAGTTACAAGAGTACAATAATGTAAGTAGGTAATACACACAAGACAAGTAAGTTTGTTATTATTATTATAAAGATAAACACTACAGTTTGTTGTAAACCATCTTTGTAATCATCAATCTTTATTTTGCCCGATTGGGAATTTTACAAAACAAAGCTTAGTTAATGAAACAATAAAATATGCATTGAAAAAAAATTATGAATCTGTTACAAACATTCTAGTATACTGTATTTATTATAATTATATATATGTATGTTCCTTAATGGGCTTGTTTAGGAGAAGAAAATCAAATTTTATGTTGGGCTGTACGCTGTACAACAGTACAAGGATTTTATAATATAATATATATGGTCGGTGGCCGAGTTGACATCGCGCTTGGGTCCCACCCAGGCGTAGCGTGTTCAATTCCTCGGCTGGCTAAGTCCTCCATCACAACACAAGCAAGATTTTCCGCTTTCTGTGGTGGTAGTAGGAGATTTTCAAATATTGTCAGGTTATTCGTAACTCGGGAATGTTTGTCTTCCTTTTTTTAAAAAAAAAAACTTGTATACCTATGTATTATTTCATCCTGCAATATACATATTATCATAAATATCTTCATCTTCACTGTTCATATTAATTTGATACTAAAAATAATACGCAATACGTAAAAAAAGACGTTGGACATTTCGGTGTCATTTTTCACTCTGTTGACACTTTTTATAACTAATCCTTTTACTGAGCCTGAGGTTAATCCAGCTGTTTGGTTCTTCTAGCTTTATAGGAGAGTTGCATTGGGAAGAGCTTCTTTGTGCATTTAAGGAATGTTGAGCCAAAATTTCAGTTCAACAGTTGATCAGTAGGATTGGGAACAACGTTCGAAAATATCATTCGTCTCTCGCTGTAAGACAGATTAAGTAGTGAGGCTTTGAATAATGTAAATTCTATTAGAAAAGTGTGAATACGATTTATTAAAGACAATACGGGAATGCTAATCTCAGGTATTTGCTGTATTTAATTTAAGGGTTTAAGAGCCCAAAAAGGTATGTTTTTAGTTTAGACATGAATTCTGTTGGGTTTGTAATATGTACATCTTAATTTTACAGTTGTTTATAATCTCTTTAAATATATCATCAAAATAAAAATAAAATTTGGAGACAAATACATTCATATTAGTAAAAAAATATATACATATATATATATAAGTTCCAGACTTGGGTCTTCACTACATGGATCGATAATTTACCTAAGGACGGGTTGTTTTGGAGAATTTGAACAATTCATCAAATTTCAACATTCATTTTCGGGTTCTGTGAAAGTCCTATTCAAGTTCTGTTATTATATAGGTATAGGCTAGTTGCTTAACAGAACTGAAATATTAACAGAACTTGAAAAAATCTTTCACAGAACTTAAAAATTAACTTTTAAATTTGAAGAATTGTTTAAATTCTCAGAAATCACCCGTCCTTGGGTAAATGATCGATCCATATAGTGAATTCCCAGTCATGCTCAGCCCAGCATAGTTACACGACTTACAGGTGACCGCTGGAATCACAGTATCATCAAATGGCATCTTTGGTTGAGAAAGAGAATCAGAGGTCCCCCAAAGATGAAATGGGCTGACGATTTGAAAATAACTGCAGGTTTAGCATGAGTAAGAGCTGCCGAGGATCGGTAAATCCAAAGCTGGATGCCAGAAGGCTCATGAAAGACAATTTACCTAGGATATTGGTGTCGCCCAGATACTGCGTGTGCCCCTGGGGATAGAGGTACAGGGGTACGGAGTCGGCCAGCTGGAAGGCGGGGAGGCTGGTGGGGTCCAGCCGGAGTTCCCGTGCCGCTATGAAGATGTCGCGGTGGAGGGCGATCGCCGACACTTTCAGATCTTGGATTTTCAGATTCTGAAAAGAAAAGCATAAGGACTTTAATCTTCATTAGGAATATACCACACATGGACAAAGACACTTCCAGTATAACGCTACAAAACTTTTTAATTGTATGCCCACCACTCTGAAACTACTACTAATGGGAAATACATACACAAACATTCACAAAAAACTGATCACAGCCTGGATCAAAAAACAATATATCCACTTTATACAAAACATTATAACATCAAACCAAACATAATCATGGATGAATGTGAATGTATGTATGTATACATGTGTTTATTTATATGTGTGTATGCATGCATATATGCACGTATGTGTATACATGGGTGTATGTATATATGTGCATATAAATAAATATTTTTTTCCTTTTTCTTTAAATAAAATGTACAATAACCATTAAAAAAAATTTAAATCCCAACTTACACTTATATAAGAAAATTTAACCAATACACATAAATACATGTATAGGTAACGCAACGAAAGAAGGAAGCAATAAAAATGCTTAGAATTGATGTATTGGTCTATCTGTGTGAACGTCAAGCGCCGCCCACTAACGCGATAAGGCTCTCTGTCTTGCTTACGCTCACCTATTGTAACTAGTTAGAAGAGAGGCAAGTTTTAACAATACCGTTACGGGGTATACTTACGGGGTGTCCTATTCATTCAGTTCGTAATTTGATTTAAACATACGTGCACCTACATATCGCAAGTGAAATAATTACCAATTTTTGAATTTGAAATAATAAATAGTTTTCATCATTTTTAATTCGAATTAGTAGATTTACAGAGTGTTTTTAAAGTGTGCAAGTGAATATTTATTACGACATCATGGAGTCCTGTTACAAAACGGGACGTGGCAAATCACTGAATGAACAAAGTCGTGAAATTTTATTCCGCGTGTTTAATTATTTTATGCATAATATAAACATATTTCAAAGACATAAAGAAACCATCCCTTCGTTAAAATAGATAAATAAATATTCTAGGAAACGATAAAATTTTGGAAATGTGGGTTAATTATACTTCTAGGAAATATATCAAATTAATATTAAACATGCTTTGTAAAATAAATATTTCTGGTCAGAATAATAATTATTCCCCGAAAAACAATTAGGTATAAATTCCAATTGCCGTAATTTCCGTGAATTAGGGTCATTATCGATGGAAGTTTGTTATGTACAGCATTCTTACATAAATGACTAAGGACGGGTTGTTTCGGAGAATTTGAACAATTCTTCAAATTTCAACGTTCATTTACGGGTTCTGTGAAAGTCCTATTCAAATTCTGTTATTATATCATTATAGGCTAGTTGCTTGACAGAACTGAAATAAAAACAGAATTTAAAAATATCTTTCACAGAACTTGAAAATTAACTTTGAAATTTGAAGAATTGTTCAAGTTCTCCGAAACAACCCGTCCTAAGAATTGTTAGCAATACCATTGTATTTTTTAAGAATACCTACCCATTTGAATTCAATCCTGAAAATTATCACATTAGTTTAGAAAAAAAATGATAAACTTCAATATTTCAATAACGATGTCGTAAAACAAAATAAGTTTTATGTGACCGACTTCAACACGCTTTGGCTTAGAGTTCTCAATTGTGAAATAATCATCAATTGTTTTTTTTTTCAATCTTAAATCGAAACACGCTGTATGTAAGTTTTGCATCTGTGTGAGTACTGTGATGAAGCCAACTTAACTTGCGAGACCTATACCATTTAACCATAACCACGTAAACACCTCAGCACAGGTTCTCCCAGTGAGGTGTTCACGAAACATATAACATTACCCACCACAGTGTCACCTACTCAAACCTACCTCACACCCAGCAAAAAAAAAAAAAAATTAAAACACCATATTAACAACAACAATTTGGTAGGCACTGTAATGTATGTATAGAAATAAATAAATAATATAAAGATAGATCATGACTGTGGACAAATTAAAACAACAAAAGAAGTATATTCTCTTAATTTGGTTCCTGGAGGCACATTTGCACTGAACACTAGTAAAATAACCTCAGCATCCCACTTTGGCCACCAACAAGAATTGAGGAGATGGATGCAATAACAACTTGTTGTGTCTCCAGGGTTTCTCACAAACTAAATAAAACTTCGGCTCCAACAAAGCACTTGGACTTTTAATGTGATAGATTGGCAATGGGCTTTGATATCTTAATCAGCAGGCTAATCTAGTGCCATCTATGGGTGAGCTCATACACTACGTATTGAGGATATTACACAACTTATGATGAAAATTTTGAGTAAAACAAGTTTTTTTAAATGCGTAGTATTCACCTGTAACCTAAAATCAGTATTCAAACCTTTGCATACAGCTCCATCTGTGTAAAGCCTATAAAAGTAATATTTACTCAATAGATAACGAAGGAGTTGGAGATACCAAAAAGGGTTCCATGATATTTCATCAAAATGAAAATTCAACACACCTCCAAAAAGTAATATAGAGTTAAATAGGTTACAAAGGTAACTATTAAACCTAGTTTTTGTTTCATCACTTTCATGACTTCATATCGCTTTTTGGAGGTGTGTTGAATTGTCATTTTGATGACATACCCGGTCACCATTTAATTTAAGAGTACGACAACTTAAAAATGTAAGTTTTTAGTTTAAACTTGAATTCTGTTGGACTTGTTATGGATCTTAGTTCCGGAGGGAGTTTATTCCAAGCCTTCGGCCCAGATACTCCGAAAGCGCGATCACCAAACTTAGTATTTGGCTTGCGCTTAGGTTCCATCAGTCTGCAGAAGCAGTGAACATGGGTCTTGAAGAAACCCATATTGTAGGAGAGAGGAAACACAGAGGCCAGCAAATCGTTCCACAGCCGAGCTCTTGAACTTAAGAACGAGTTGTAGAAGCGACCCGTTCTCATGTGACAAATATCAAGTGTATTGGGCATGCATTTGGCGTGTTTTCGTACTATGCACCAGCGTCGAAGGGATCAATGATGCTAGTTATTCGGAGCATCTTCCATTATAATGCCGGTAGAACAAGGACAGCATACCAATCTGATGCCTGTTTTCTAAAGATTGCAATCCGTGTGCTAAGATAGGGGAATCTATCAAACGGAAAAGTGTTTTTTTAAGGGATTTTGGGGCTCCAGACCAGAGGTGGCTGCCGAATTCAACAGTGGGCGTAAAGTTCAGGTCTAGCTTCCGAGAGGCAAACTTGATTCTGGCTTCGAAGGAGCCCCCGTGCCGTTTAAAAGTAACCTCATTGATGCTAAATACATTGAAATCCGAATTAATTCTTTTTGTAACTACACTTTGGTTGCCTCCCAATGTTTTTTAAACAAAAACTCCGAGGTTAACAAAACACTTCTGACCCTTATTTTGTGATAGATTACAGTGAGCTCGGACGGCTTTATTAGCAGACGGTAGGAATGATTCGTGGGCCAGCAAACATATTTATCTAATAACAAATTATTTTAATCATTAATTACTCGCTTGAAATATCCATACAACTTGAAAACATCTCCCGAGTAAAAAGTAGCTCAGTGGTCCAGAGCACCTGACCGGACATCAGAAGGTGCGGGTTCAATTCCCGACAGCGGCATTTATTTTCAATTTGTATGGATATTTCAGGCGAGTAATTAATGCTTAAAATAATTTGTTATCCCTTGTGCTATGCATAAAAATCTTGTCTTATAAACATTAGTTTATCATTAAAAAAATAATATTTATCTAAGTTTCAATCGACAGCTTTATTGTTACCTGTGTCATCTACGAGTAACCTCTTAAACTGCTATCTAGGAATCAGGACTAGACCAAGATATCACAATTCTGTTCAAGAACAAAATTTCCCTCCTCATGACCATTGGCAATTAATGCTTCTTTTATCATCTCTCCCGACGTAAATAGTTGTTTCTTGCAGTTATTAACTTGAAAGGACGTGTTATTTCAATAATTTGTGCATAAATAAGTTAGCAGAGTATGGAAATTTTACCAAGAAAATTAATAAATAACTTAACTAATGTGAAAACCCATACTAGTTATGTTATAGTCCAAGTTGTCATGTGATTAAATTCGAGTTATTATCCTAACGACTTTACAGTTTAAAACTGTTGTAAACGGAAGTGGTGCCCTCTGTTATTTAAAAAAAAGAACTGTTGAAGTTTTCAAACAGCATCAAAAAGAAAATTCACAAAACTTGGAATTTTTCAGTTTCAAAAAGTGTAATGAATTATTGTCTTGCTCAACAGTTGACTGAGAGTGCAAGTACTACCAACCTTGAGATATGAGTGTATCCTAAACATGTGCTTGTGTTCCTTGACTGGATGCATGGTGATGGCCTGATGAACTTCCCTCTTCTTTAGCTTGCCCGTGAAGGCCAGGTTTCCACTGGAGTTGTGGTAGAGGATAGACTGCATCTGGAATAAAAATTACATCTGGTTAATGGTGAACTTGAAATGTTGGATATTCTGTGAAGAACTATTAATTGTGTTTGTCAAATACGGTTTGGAAATATTATAGTGTGTTTGAGAAATGGGCAGTTTCACCAAGATGAAATGGGCAGTTGCCTAAAAAAGAACTTTAAAACAGACTTTTGATGTTGGTCAAGAATCCGCAAAATGGGATGCTTTTGAGTGAGACATGTCAAAAGTAGGAAGCTGTAATGAACGTTTAACACAAAACTTCTTTTAATACCGATCCCCATACATAGAATATTAAAAAGATTCCCAAAATTTGCTTGAGAATTTAAAATACAAAACCAAAATTTCCCTAGATTTCGTGCTTTTTCCTTAAAAGTTTTTTTTCCCTAGAACTAGGGAAAATTTTCTTTTCCATTACTGTATCTGAGATTTTCATAAGACTTAGGTATGAATGGCGTACGGCAAGATCAACTTTTCTGCAGCCAGACTATCGTTCTACCTCCTGGTATGGTAATATAGATATTATGGAGATGTATAGAGGATGAGGTGACCGGGTATGTCATCAAAATGACAATTCAACACACCTACAAAAAGTCATATAAAGTCATGAAAAGTGATGAAACAAAAACTAGGTTAAATAGGTTAATTTTTCACTTGTAGCAAACACTTTGTGGGTATACATAATTATAATAATTAAAATAAAATAACTTTGTTTAAATACCACTTTATTGTATATATTTATAACCAACCGGTTTCAGTTCAGCCCGAACCTTCATCAGGGTTAATAAAAACATATTGACAAATATACAAATATATACATATTGACAAAAAAACAATA
The DNA here is from genome assembly GCF_061612785.1 of Hesperophylax consimilis. NCBI lineage: Eukaryota > Metazoa > Arthropoda > Insecta > Trichoptera > Limnephilidae > Hesperophylax > Hesperophylax consimilis. Next base: position 43,004,386 of record NC_142837.1, on the reverse strand, counting down.
TGTTTTTATTAACCCTGATGAAGGTTCGGGCTGAACTGAAACCGGTTGGTTATAAATATATACAATAAAGTGGTATTTAAACAAAGTTATTTTATTTTAATTATTAAATAGGTTACATAGGTAACTATTAAACCTAGTTTTTGTTTCATCACTTTTAATGATCTATATCACTTTTTAAAGGAGTGTTGAATTTTCATTTTGATAAAATATCATGGAACCAGTTTCATTTCATTAACGATACTCATTTTCCGAATCGGGAAGTTAATAAAATGTTACGCATATACTCTTTACAGGTGCCACAACTTGTGTCATCTTCCTGGGCTATAAAAGGAACAGTTTAAGTCAAACGTAGGTCTAATTTAACGGGGGCTAAACACATCAATGAGAAAATAAAATCAGCAAATAAGTCAATATCAGCACTCTACCCGATGCTAGGTAGAAATAGTCGACTATCAGCAGACAATAAATTACTAATCTACAAGACGACCATAAGGTCGGGCTTTACATACGCTGCACCCGTTTGGGAACACGCAGCTCACACACAATTAAATAAATTACAAGCCCTGCAAAACAAAGCCATTCGATTAATGTTGAATGCGCCGAAGTGGATCAGGGTTAACACTCTCCATAAAGACACAAACATTTCTCTGATAAAGGATTTAATTGTTTCACACTCGGAAAAATTCTACGCCGGCCTAGCCGGACGTGAAAATCCAACCATTAACACTCTCGCTCAATACAGCGAGAAAGAAATTACGAAACATAAAAGACCTAGTAGTAATCCTCCGCAAGGAGTAGGCAATTAAATATATAACAATAAATAAATCCTGTCCCAAGTCGCAGTATAGTTTTAAGTTTCATTTCACACCACCATAATAAAATCATTCCAAGTAAAATTTCAAAATAAAATACAAATTTTCCCTTATTAAATAATATCCATGTCCAAATGTAGGTCATTCACTATCCGAACCTTGAAGAGGACACTCGTGAATAATTAGCGCTAGACAATAGCCCCTTAAAATGGACACCACTGCTGACGAAGCCGTTCAAGTGGTGGCACTACTGCAATCAGAGATGTTCGGCAACTAAAGTTAAGCCGTTTTGCCGTTCGACGGGTTTTCAGACGGTTTCAAGAGACTGATGGCTTCATACGAAGGCGTGGATCAGAATGACGATGTTGCACACCCGAAACAGGCGATAGCTTTATTGTCTCGTAAGATTTTGCAATAGGTGCGATTTTTGTGAAGCCGAGTGTACTTTGGATTTCATCCTACGCATAAAACAAACTAAGAGTGACAGAATTAGATTTATTGCTGCTAAAATACATTTATCAGGCTCTTATAGATGACATCATACAGGCCATAAAGAATTTATTGTGATGATGATATATACATATTTAATTAATTGAGTAGGTAGATATTGGATTATGTAGATAGTATGATGATTCTATTTTTCTTTTTTTTTGCGTAGTGGACAGATTGGGTGGTTCAGGAAGTGTATTCCAAAACTAAATTGTTATCATATTATGTGACGCTTGCTCGAGATTGATGAATAGACCTAAAATCTATGTCACTGTGCGAATAGTATAAAGTAAATTAAATTTATCATTCATATATCAGTCGTGCTTTGTGATAAACCTCTGTGGAGGTTGGAAACTGTGAAGGTTGGAAATTAGCAATTAACCACTTGATGATCAGGAGATTTTAGGTTCGTTCTGAGATTACGATTATGTTTATTATCGTGTAATATCTAAATAGACTCACGCCCATTCTATAGGATGCTTTGAGTTATTCTAAAGCGGGAAACGCTTACGGAAGATGCTCGCCTGTAGATCGGCTACCTTCGTAACCATTCGGGTATTAAACCCGAATGTCTGACAGTTATCTCCATCGTGTGGTACTACTAGACACCTATGGAGACACCTTCAAACTAGATAAACTATTATATATCCTAACTTGAAACTACACACTGGCGGCAATAAAACTACATATATATTTACAAACACTATAGAAACTATTCGGCGATTCAGATTAAGTATCTAAACATTGCTTTGAATAATTAAAAAAAAAGTGATTCTGTCTCTAACTCCAGTTCAATGAACTCTAGTACTTAGATTTGCTTTGAATTTATGTGTCATTTTCAAAATTGGAAATGATCGTGGGAACAATTCAGACAAGCGACAAAGTAGATAGGTACCGATTTTTTTTTAAATTTCTGGTTGATAAAATGATTGCTTAGTTTTTGCAGTACACCCATTACTCTAGAAACGTCACAACAAAATTACGTATTATATTGCGTGTCTCAGTAGCTAGTATTCAAATGATGGTGTTTACCACCAGTAATGTAGTGCATTCCTAGCAATTAAAGCTAAATTATTACCATTAAAAATTAATATCACTATGACTAGTGGATTCATTGAATACCCGTGTAGTCAGAAGTCGCCACCTGTAAAACACGTACGAAAATATTTGTAGAAAAATAAAAGGTCTGACTTGTTACCAGAGCAGGCGGTAAAGAAGGAAAAAAATGTATCCTAATTTTCTTACATAAATAATTAAAGTTTTTTTTTTCTTCTTTTTAATTATTCATATGTGATCACCACGCAGGTGTCCGGACGTTCTATTACACGGTTACTTGCACAAACACCATAAAAATACACGAATGTATAAACACCAACATATGCGATTGTGCTAGTCTAGAAAAAACAGACCAAATAAAATATCTAGGAATCATAATTGACCATAACCTCAGAAGAACACATCACAAATAAACTTCTCAAAACAATACACATTTTTCCTAAACATAAGAAAATATATGAACATCACAAATGAAAATGAAAAATAATACCGTCTGTAAATTAAGATATCTTACATACACATTTTACAGACAAAAAAAAGTGCTCAATGTTGAAAAACTGAAAATTATTTATTTTTCTTTGGTGCAATCTTCACTCATATACGGAATAATAGGATGGGGCGGTGCGCCTCATGCACATATAAAACCTTTACAAATAACTCTAAATTATATCATCAAAGTTATGCATAGTCGGAAAAGAACATTTTCAACAGATGAGTTATACAAAGAATCTAAACTATTCTGTCTCCGTAAACTATTTATTTTGCAAACTATGAGAACAAAAATAAATTCGAAATAAATGAAAACAGAATCAACATTAGAAATAATACTGTATTTTATACTCCACAAACGAACACAAAACAAATGAAACACACTGCAGTTTCATTGGACCTCGTACTTTCAATCTTTTACCGAAAAATATTCAAGTGATTACTAAACTTCCTCAATATTTAAAAGAGTTGAAATTATGGCTTTTCGATACAGCAGTTGAAACTTTTTTTATTTAATTTGTATCAATTTATGTTCCTCATAAAATATTCACCATATATTACACTAAACACTTATAACTTCACTATACACTATTGTAAACACTTTTTATACAAACCGCTTAGACAAAATTTAATCTCGTTTTTGTTTTATATGCCCACAGTTTGTTTATTTCTAGGTACAATAATATAATAACTTAAACATATTACCCACGCACAGGCTGCGCCTTAGTGGGTATATTATTCTATTCCTATTATTCGTATTGATTTATATAATATTGTATGTAATTAATGTAAAAATTGGAAAAAATAAAGGAATTAAAAAAAAACAATTTATTTTGAACATTATCAATACATCAATATGGAATCATTGCTCTAGCAGCGCTCTACGCGATGATGGGAAAAAAGTCGCTAATCAACAGACAATAAATTATTGTTATACAAAACCACCATAAGGCCATGCTTCACCTACGCTTGCCCCGTTTGGGGGCATGCTGCTCCAAGTCACATAAAAATAATTAAAAACTTTCAAAACAAAGCCATTAGACTAGCGTTAAATGCGCCCAAATGGAGTAGAATTTCAACTATCCATAATGACTCCAACATTCCGTTGATAAAAGACTTCTTTGTCTCCCAAGCAACCAAAATTAATGCCAGCCTTCCCAGCAACACTAATCCTACAATACTCGTATATAGACATAAAATATAGTTAAAATGAAAATTTAAAAAATACAAGATAATCCTCCGGAAGGAATAAAAACGTGCACACAGCCGCAGTATATTTTAAGCTCTCATTCAAACCAATCCTTAACAATACAAATATAAAAGTAAAGTATCTATAGAAAATCCAATATAAATAATGTATTTTATAATAAATAATAATGTATTTTATACTCCCCAAACGAACACAAAACAAATGCAAACACACTGCAGTTTCATTGGACCTCGTACTTTCAATCTTTTACCGAAAAATATTCAAGTGATAACTAAACTTCCCCAATATTTAAAAGAATTAAAATTATGGCTTTTCGACACAGCAGTTGAAACTTTTTTTATTTAATTTGTATCAATTTATGTTTCTCATAAAATATTCACCATATATTACATATATTACAATAAACACTTATAACTTCACTATACACTATTATAAACACTTTTTATACAAAACGCTTATACAAAATGTAATCTTGTTTTTATTTTATATGCCCACAATTTGTTTATTTCTAGGTACAATAAAATAATAACTTAAATATATTACCCACGCACAGGCTGCGCCTTAGTGGGTTCCCATTATTCTTATTGATTTATATAATATTGTATGTAATTAATGTAAAAATTGGGAAAAATAAAGGAATTAAAAAAAAATATATATATATATATATATGGTAGTCAGTAAACTCATATTTAGAAACTCTGTAAATAAATTAAATCAAAAGTCAAAAAATGGAATCATAGTGTGGCGAGAAGCAACAAACTCAGCTACCGGTCATATGGAAACCCCACAGGAAACCATATTAAAGGTAGGTAATACGCAGAGAAAATATTCAACATGTTTAACGTACAAGATATATATATATACTCCAATTATACATACAAACACACTACAAAACAAAATTTTTAACAAAAAAAAAAAACAAATTTCAACAAACACACCCCTTTCATTAAGAGACCATTTAGACAAGCGTACAAAAAATATAAAAACTCCGACGGTAAACACAAGCTTTGGACAAAGACACGATAAATACCAGACAATAAAAGGATTCAACAATCTTTCACTAGATACAAAAGTGAGGGAAACAAAAAAACATTTTAGATACAAAATTAAGAGATGGATTAAATAAAAAAACCATATTACAAAAAAATTATAAGGGGTAAAAAGAGGTTGACGCCCGAGGAAGACATGGCACGACCAAGTGAATCAGATACTTGAGTCGGGCCATGTCAAGAGTCAGAATAATAGAAGAGTAGGTATGTATGAATGTTAATGAGACCAGTAATGTGGGCCAAGACCGAGTTGTTTGGCGGTCCGTCCTCTCTGCCTACCCCTGCGGGGAATCGGCGTGATGGTTAGTTAGTTAGTTACGTACACACATCACTATTACATTATACACATTTTTTTATTTCATTACTGCCTGTATTATTTGGTTGTATTTTGTTTCATCTCTTTTTTATTTTGTTTGATTTCATATTATCTTTTATTGAATATTATTAAATTGTAAAAAGGGGCCTCGGGACGGGTAAAGAAGCACCCAATGAGGCCCACAATATCAAATAATGTTTTAAAATATGTTAAGATATTGTTTCTATAAAAACTAATACAAAAAATAAATAAGTCTGTGGCACTTTCCATTCCTAATAGAATACAATTTATAATAAGGGGAGCGGAAGGAGAGGGGAGAGAAAAATTGAGAAGTACCCGGTTATGACTATTAATTATTATGGCCGGGTAATATGTTCCTATTAGACGCTTTTAAGCTCTGCTTGGTTGGAATTATACAGAATATATCGCCAATATTAAACGTTTTGTCTATGATTTTAAACCAAACTACGATAATATAATATACAATATCTACGGCAATGTTTCAAAATGTCAACGACAGCAGTTATTTTTACGCGGGTTTAATTTACGAATTGATTTTTGATAAAAATCACCACTTCAATCAGCATTGTGCTTCATACGAGAATACGTTTATGGAATTTATTTTGCTGAAGTCAGTGCACTATTCGTGAATGACGAACACACTGCTAAAAATAAACAGTTCTCACATTGGAACTTTAAAAATACCTCACCTTACCATACAGTTTTAGATTGAGTATCATCCTTCAATTAATATTATCAACATTCCTCATTGCTCGATGAATCACCGAAGGTAACACCGATCAATTTAGGTGAGATGAAAGTATGTAATTATTTACGTAAATGTCAAATTTGACATGATGCGTCACTGCTAACGCCTCGGCGGCGTCTTAAAATAAGGATCAACTGATATATATTATATACAGGGTTTTCCAATAAGAGGTGTTATTTTGATATTCAAAGAAAAATGCCATTTTTTCATATAAATGATCGAATGTTTATTTCATTATAATGAGGAAGGTATGCCGTTAATAGTGAAAAATAACATCAGTCAAATGACCACCACGACCACGCCTACAGGACCATATCCTTTTCATGAAATTTTCCATAACCAAATCGCTGCGTGGCTGCCTTATGTCCTCGATAGCCTCACGAATTCCATCTTTGAGGTCTTGAATCGACGCTGGGCTGTTGGCGTAGACCTTCTCTTTCACGTGGCACCAAAGGAAGAAGTCAAGGTGTTAAATCACAAGATCTCGGTGGCCCATTGTGATCACCTCTTCGAGAGATAACACGGTCCGGAAACTTTTCCCGTAAAAGATCAATGGTTTCGTTGCTTGTGTGGCACGTAGCGCCGTCTTGTTGAAAGTAAACGTTGTCCAGATCAATACCATCCAATTCCGGCCATAAAAAATCATTAATTCCTTAATTAATATTCAAAATAACACCTCTTATTGGAAAACCCTGTATAATGGGTCGATGTATCAGTTGCTTCTTATGTTCGCTATGAGAGAGATACTTCCGTCTAGTTACTAGGTAGGAGTCCTGAGGTTCTAGCACAGAAAAAGCGATAATTTTACTATATCGGATCGATATGCGTAACTACCGATGACGTTATACCGATCTCCAGAGCACGGTCGCTCTGTCGACAGCCAGAAAGATATTAATAACGCAATAAATCATAAATCATACTCTAGCAACACTGGAGGTATTATATATCAGTTGACATTCTGAAACGTCAAAAAGTTACGTAAAATATTAATAAATTGGCAATGTTGAATTGAAATACTAACCTAAATACGTATTTGCAGCCCTCATTTACTTATTGAAACTAAATAGGTAGTTAATTAGTCAATGAGGTCTTTATTGAAAACTTGTTAACAGCATAAACCAATAAAGCGTCATTGGTTCGAACGGATTCAACTAGCCGCGTATATGAATTATTTCAATTCTAAGAGATTCGTTAGTTCAACTCCGTTCGTTAATAACGCAATTTCTGAATCTGATACTATGGAGGCCACTTTAAAATTTGCCCATCGTCGGTCGGAATATTTCTTATCAATCGTTGACCGTGCTCGCAAATATCGCCGTCAAATTTCTTCAATATCGTATTGACATAAGGCTTTATCGATTATCCATGCTAGACCTCCTATTACCATTACTAAATACCGATATACCGGCCCTATGATTCGTAGCGTAATTATCTACGCTTTCCACCTATTAGAAAATTGCAATCCCAATTTACATAAGTAAATACCGATAATTAAAATAATATTATCACACATTGAGAATTAATTGCACGTGTAAGGGATGAGATAATCTCCGACATAAATAATATCTCTTTTATCGAGAATAAACATAAAAGTAATACGAATAACGTGTCTGACGCAATATTAACATTTTTATTCGATCAGAATAGCAACAAAAGCAAAATTTAGCAGAGTGCACAAAGAAAAATGAGTATTGCTGATTTATTGAAATCCTGTTAAAAACGTGAAAGCAGGCCATTTTCTAATAAAATATTCAGAATATATCGGAACACCTGTTCTGGCATTCCCATAACACTTTTATGTTTTACATAGTTTGTTAGGAAATCTGTCAATTCAGTCGTACAGGCCTGCAGTCCCACTTTTAATAGTAATACGAATAATTTGACCAGATTATTAAAAAAATGGCAATATTTCATATCAGTGAGTATTCTCCGTGTGGTTACAAATCAACTCATTTTTTAAATTCTGAAAAATGCGTGAAAATTCCGGGTTTAAAACTTTTTACAAATTACGACTTATCTTGCTCTAATTCGAACTAAAGCCGTAGTTATACCTACATAATAAAATTACTTGATATCTTTCTGTCTAATTTCTAATCCTTGAAATAGTTGGTTTTCCTGTTTATTTCTCTGTACTCTGTAATTTTGTAACTTTACTTTCTTCAAGAAATCCAACAGCAAGGATTATAATCTCATAAATACATAATTAACAGGGTTCTAAGAAATTAAGGCAGTAAAGGAAAAACCAATATAAAATATGAGTGACTTTAAAATACTTGACTTTTTAATGTAAAACCATTTATGATCGTGTGAGAATTGGGGAAATCCACGAAGAATGTAAGGCAGGTGTAAGCATAATGAGTAAGATTAAGAACGCTTAAATTTATTTATTTATTTATTAGTGTAATGAGAATATAAGACGGAAATGCGAATGGTAGCAGAAGTCGGGGACGCCCGAGGAAGACATGGCAGAATCAAGTGAATCATATACTTGAGTCGGGCCAAGTCAAGAGTCAGATAAATAGAGAAGAATATATGAGACGATGTATGAATGTGGATGAGACATGGAGTGGGTATAGGTAAAGGTAGTAGGCATCAAGAACGAGTTGTTTGTTTATTCGTTAATTCAAAATCTTAAGTCTCCGAATGTTAAACACCGATTGCTTAGAAATTTTGACCCAACGTTACATAAAATATTACAATTTGAGGTTTTACTCATTAAGTTATTCCAATAAAATAAAAATTTACATTTTTAATTATATGTGAGATAGATTAGGAACAGGCGTTCCGCCATTGTGATAATACATTTCTCTTTTACTAAAAGTTTAACAGGAAACCTATCAATCCATTCGTCAAGGGCCTAAAATCCCGTTTTTAACCGGATTGCGAATAATTTGAAGAGATTCTTAGTAAATTAGCAATATTATTAACATTGACATATTTTCGGATTCACTGCCCAAATTCAAACGTGGCATCGTGTCAATAATTTAAACTATTCAATGCGCATACATACATACACACACAAACAAACACTCACAAATACATTTCACACGTCACACACACACCTATAAACTACACCTAGAAATTAAGGAATAAACATACCACATAGCAGACATTACAAGGAAACATATCATTGGTACCCAACATGAAATATCTCTGTATAATTCCTGTATATTGTTTCATCTCTGTAAATAATGTACTGTTTGTTTCTATAATATAAAATAAAATAAAATAAAAATATATATTATATCCGTAAGTTTTCTTCGGGCAGCATTAATATGTATTCCTTTTCCTGGACGGAATCGTTCAGTCTTGATGTGTAATCCTCGCGTATCCTTGGTACAGAGTTCATCGTTGAACGGGTCATCGCTAACGACCTCTCAGGAGATAAGTGAAGAAGTCACTTATAATATCTAAGACTAAAAGCAAATCATTCCAGACACCAGACCACAACACAAGACAGGACACAGACCTCCGTGGGCGTGACAGTTGACCTCTGGTCTCAACTGTTGTATATCACAAAACAAGCCACTAGATCTTATAGTTTAATGACAGGAGCGAGGCCAAACAGCACGATCCCGGACTAACTGGCTTGTCTGCAATTCGACACGCACGCAAGTGTCACGAAACCTTGTTTTTTGTATGAAAATTTTCAGGAAATCGGTGCAGCGCACTGCCAAACTGAAAATTCCTCAAAATCTTCAACAAAAATTAAACAAAAAAACCAAACAACATCAATAATGTCGAATTTGATACACTTGTAGAATTCCACTGCATGCTTATTATACAAAAAAAAATTAACACATCAATTTAATTACTACAAAAAATAACTATTTATGTCGTGGGAGTCGGTAAAAGATGCATTAAAGTTCCATTTTTCGCAATCAAAGTTAATAAAGGTTAGAAAGTAAGCCCCTTGAGGAGATTTTTCACAAAAGCGGCGCTCTACAAATTATCCAATTATTATTATTATTATTATGAATTATTAAAAATAACCCAAACTAATACCCTAAAAACCTATTTTGTGCATGTTTACTTAAGCCCCCAACTTAAATAGTTGCTTCCATTAGATATTTAAGTTGAAATCAGATGTTTCAAAGAGCCATTGCATGCAGCGGAATTTAACAAGTTTACCTTGAATTCTACACACTTCCCAACCTTCCTCTTACCCATTTCCTTCCCTTCTCCGCTCTCCAAGAGCCTCATCCTCATAACACACCCCAATCGGGAATACCATAGTCTCATACTATCATCATAGTAAGCGGAAAATGTGTCATGATGGGGGACTTAGAACTCTCGACGCCTGGGTGGGATGCAGATGCGATGCTAACTCAGTCACTGACCGGTCAAATATATTTTCAGACTTCAGAAAACTTTGTGGGAAAAACTTTGTAAATAATAATCACCACAGATTTTAGTAATAAAACATTTATAATTTTTACATTAATTCCATCAGGCCCTTAGAAAAGTAATTTCCTTAAGGGCCTATGTCATCTTTTGGGATGCTGTGTAGTGTGTATTTTTGAGGAGAGTAAGGATGAATGAAACACAGAGGTCGGTAAATCGTTCCACAGCCAAGATGTTGAACTCAAGAACGAATCGTAGAAACAACCCGTTCTCATGTTAGTAATGTCAACCGTGTACAAATGTCAGACACGCGTTTGGCGTGTTTCCCGACCAGTGCCGTAGGGAACAATGATGCTAGTTTCTTTGAGCATCTTTCATTATAATACCGGTAGAATAAGAACAGCAAACCAACATGACGCCTGTGCTCTAAAGATTGCAATCCGTTCATCAAGATAGGGGAATCCATCAAACGGACCGCCCGTTTCTGTACAGAATCAAAGGTTTTTTCAGGTATGTTGGGGCTCCAGACCAGAGGTGGCTGCCAAATTCAACAGTAGGGCGCATTTGCGTCTTGTACAGCTTCAGCAGTTGAGTACTATTAATGATACAATATGAAACAAACGAACTGCGTTCCGGTTGAATTCCAAAACTCGCAATTTTGAAACTATGGGTTCATCCAATCGGCCCAGGGGTAAAACTTAGCCAGTCAGTCTGTCAGTTTCTGTTTTGATAGCCAAAACGCGAAGAGCTAAGGTACCTATTTAAAATGTGTTTTGTGATTTTAATTTGGCTATTTCGCGTAGGCTCTAACTAGATCTGCTTATCGTCCGAACTCACCCGAGGTCAACACTTCAAAACAATTTCGCGGCCAACACTTTATAATAATTGTGTTAGCAAACTACGCACAGAAGTGTCTACAGGCTCCAAATAACGCGGCTAAACGTAATACAGGTAGACCGTGGGGCTATATATACTCACATCGACTAAACATAACGGTCTAAGGATCTCTTAGAAGAAAAGGCATTGATTGACCAGTGAATATATTGAGAGATGAAAACGCTCATAGAGATATTGAAAGAAGAGTAAACGCAGGAAATGGGGGACGGCAAAACGTTTGGTTTGATATATTATTAATTTCGGTGACCGGATAATCATCAAAATGAGAATTCAACACACCTATAAAAAGTATTATAAAGTTTTGAAAAGTGATGAAACAAAAACTAGGTTAAATAGTTACATATGTAACCTATTTAACCAGGTTTTTTTCAACACTTTTCATAACTTTATAATACTTTTTTTGTTCTAAAAGTTCTCAAAATGAGAATTCAACACACCTATAAATAACTTTATAATACTTTTTTTGTTCTAAAAGTTCTCAAAATGAGAATTCAACACACCTATAAAAAGTATTATAAAGTTATGAAAAGTGATGTTAAAAACTAGGTTAAATAGTTGCATATTATGTAACCTATTATTAGCTTATAACTAGGTTAAATAGTTACATATTTAACAATGTTTTTATCATCACTTTTCATAACTTTATAATATTCTTTATTAATGTTGAATTCTCATTTTGATGAGTTATTCGGTCACCGAAATTAAAAACATATTTCCAAATACCGAAATTCTTTCATCAGCTTATCTGGGGCCTAGACGACGAAAGGTCATAGGGAGTTAATTAAAAGTTCAACCCTGAAAAGCGCAAAGGCTGACATTCAATAGGCGATAAAATCGCAGTACGCAGAAATTTGTTTCGCCTCGAAGTTCAAAAGTATTCCGTGAAATCATTATTTGCCTCCATTCGGAGAAACCCAGTTTGATGGTGGTTACAAGATAAGTCAATGAAACCTAAATAGAGGCATTCAAATAATAACACAGCGGATAAGGTTCCGTGAATTTCCGTGGTTAAATTTATGTTTTATTATTAATAAATTTTAAACAGCTTTAAATTTGATTTCTACATAAAAATGCTTATCTGAAAACCGTGTATTAGAAACGATAACCTAGTAACATAGATAAAAGAAAAGATTCTGAGGAATTCAGTGAAAGATTCAATGAAATCAAAACATGTACATATATTAATTTAAATATTTAATACAAGCAGACATGTACCGGCGTTGCTCGGGGACTTATGAATGGTTTGGGAAATAGTTTTGAAGTTGTGAATTTTTTTTTATATGTTCTTTATTCAGTAAGGTTTATACATTACAGTAAACGGGTAAATTTTTGGCCACCACACTAGGCACATGCCCGTGTTGTAGTGGTCAATTTTATGTTAAGTATAATAATACAAATTAAAAATAAGTTGAATGAAAACAAAATAATATAAAAATAAAATAAAATAATTTATACATCTAAAACAAGTATAAAGGAATTAAAAATAATGCAAAATATCTACATAAGTTTAAGATATATGAATATAAAAAATAGGTGTGGAAAACAGAAAAATTAAAAATAATATAAAAAGTATATCAAAGAAAATACGTATTATTGAATTAAAAATAATACAAGGAGCATGTATAAAAAAAAAAGAAAAAATACAAGTACATTTGTGTAATTAAAATAGAATTAAAAGTGTAGTAGAAATACAAGTACATTAAGTACAAGTGTATTTCTAAAAAAAATACAAATACAATATAAAATCAAAGAAAGTACTATTTGGTAAGAAAGTAGGGATAAGTTATATCTTGATGAGCGATTTGCATGTGCGTGTTATGGTAACATAGGTGTATAGATATAATATATCTGCAATTTTTGTGTAAATCCACGTTTGAGCTACGGCTAAGGATATGTACGCAAATGTGGAATTATTGTCACAATATTTTTCGTAATAAATACTAGAGTATAAGAAACATATCAGTGGTGGTAAATATATATATTTTTTTAATGATGAATATGAAAAAGAAATACATTGTTTAGTAATATACAAGTTATAGTGTAACTGTCACATGGGTGCATTTTAAAAGTGGAAATACTATTATTGTATCATGACAAGAATTTGTTTCACTTGATCGTACCATGTATTCCTCGGGCAACCTCGAATTTTTCAATCATTCTCTTGAACACACTGAGGTTTGTCTATGGTGGTAGCAATTTTGGTAATTGAATTTACAAGGAAATAGGAACGCATATTTTTAGGCAATTCAACTACGTACGATTACCAAACCAACTAAGTTATATGTAGGTACCAAACCGGCGAAACCATATGTAGAGATGGCAAAATTTCGTTTTAACTAAAAACGCGAAAAAATATTTATGGTTCGAAAATAGGGCATTTATAAGTTTTCTTTGCGTTTCAAGGCATTTGAAAGTGTTTCTAGTGATTTCTATTTCGCGAATTAACGCGAAAAACGTGATTTTGGCCGTATTTCAGCTAAATTATTCTATTTAGCGAAATAGGCGCGAATTTCCCGAAAATACCGGGTATTGAAATAACATGTGAGAATTTAAAGAAATCGATATTTATCAGCGGAAATAATATCAGTGCCATTTCCATTGTTTTTTTTCTATTTACCTGTATTTCAAATATGCCCACTTTATTTCATTGTTGGAAGCCTGTCCTAACTCTTTTTACAATTTTGTTACTATTTAATGTGTAAATATTTATTATTTTTAATTTATACTGTACGCTGAATTTTAACGCTTTCCGAGAATATGGCGTATTTCAGAAGTCAAAGAACCATACAAATTGGAGAAGCTGATACAGTAATATTTAGTCCAGTACAACTAAAGAAGAATTGAGAAAAATGCATAAGGAAGGTAGTTTCACGTGAATGTGCAGGGATAAGTATTATGCTTACTTTATTTCATTTTTGGAAGCCTTTCCTACGATTTTTTATAATTTTGTTACTATTTTATGTGTAAATATTTAACATTTTTGTACTGTAGGCTAAAATTGCTTTTGACATTACACAATTTGTGCGAAATAAATGACGCCTATTGATGTTAATCGCAATCTGCATTTGTTGTGTTTGTGTTCGACCTGTACTTAGAGTTTCCTTCCTTATTAATTTAATATTAAAATTAATTATTTATAATCTTTCACATGGAAATACTTGCAAATTAAGGTTAAACATATATTTTACCAAAAATACTTAAAATATGCGCTAAAAACATTCAGGAAATACATTTTTTTCTATTTTGCTACAAAACGCGAAATTATGCCTCAAAATGCTATAAAACGCTAAATTTCCAATTTTTAATGCTAAAAAATCTGAAAATTAATGCTAAATTTTGCCATCTCTAACCATATGGTATCTTGCAAAATGCCGGCTAATTCTTGAGAATTCTCGCCTCACCTTTCCAATCTTTCGTCAAACGGTAAGTAATTTGGATAGTGGCCTTCGTTATCGATAAATTTAACAGATTCGTTATTTCCTGTAAACGAAAGACAAGTAGTGCTAAAATACTGTCCTAAATTTATTTTGCCGTTGCTGCAGTTTAAAATATTAGGTAAAATGTGCTGTATTTTGAAGCTAGGAATCTTGTACATAGCTTTAAAAAACTACATGTATCTGTTATTATTGTTACGTTAATCTCTGCCGTAGGTACACAATCGCTCCGTTTACCAACAGAAGTGACGCCATCTATAACTTTAAAAAATATGACACCATAGACATATGAATATTAGTAGACCTGCCCTAAGTGATTAAAAGCGTATTATCCCCACTCCCCATACCGGTTCCATTGGAGCCGGCTGTGCTCGCGTATGGCCTCAAGTGAAATTTGAAAACGTGACGTCATCATTCTTGTGCGAACTATGGTCGAGGCATCATCGGTTCATTTTACGAAATAACACGGCAAAATGTTGACTTGTACTATGAAAACTTGTAAAAATAGATGTGAAAAAGAGAATAAACCCAATTGTCGTATTACATTCCATATATAAGCATTATTTTACTTTATTTTAAGCATATTCACATCGTATAATATGAATCAGTTGTTACTATCACATCGAGAAACGTCTGGACGCGAAACACAAAGCTGGTTGGTTGCTGGGAAGTAAATTATAAACATTTATAAAAGTGTCTTAACTAAATACTTAAACGAAATATTTGACTCTGAAAATGGAACCGAATTTTTTTGCCGAATTTGGACTTCGCAAATTTGTTCATAACGTGGCGAGTAATTTGCGCTCCCATGTAAAAATGTCTATTCATTCAAAGCAGATTTTACTTTTAAGAAGTAAATGGTGATATTATAATGCGAGATGCCTATTTACTGTCAGATTGATTTATTGACGAATCACAGTCAGCTTCACTCCCTTCGTTCTTCAACAGTTGATTTTACCCCTCGCCATTATCTTCTCGTCTATTAATTCCTATGTCTGTGTATGACACCTTTTTTTACTAAAAATAATAAAATGACAACTGTAAAAACTTGTGAACACGAAATAACAATAATAAATAATACCATAAGGTAAAGTTACAACACATCTTGTGCGATCTGGGCTTGAATCTTCAATTCATAATTCAGTTTTACACTTCCTCCTTCAAAAACCGACCCTCGAGAGTGAGATAAATGTGACATTTATAATATTTGGTTCGGAATTTTGCCATTTCGGAATTTGACAGTTAAATTGGATTTTTTTAAATATAAGTGTCATAAATAGACTTTTTACTGATGTGAGGGAGATGTCTATCCTCCCGCGTGATCTCAGTCGGAATGAACGTGGTGATGACTCGGTAGTGAATACGTTGAGAGAAGCAGAGAGGGGGGAGTTTTGACGTGGGCCCCATGGACCCAAGACGTCACTTAAGGGTTAATAAGGCGTGTCACTATAATATAAACTATACAGAACTATAACCGAAGCAGTGGGTTTTTGTAATGATTTATAGTAATATTATAATGATTTAATAAGATGTATTTTTGGGGTCGAAATAGCTGTGACTCATTAACTATGTCACCGTTTCCCTGCCGGGGTTCGCAGAGAGGATGGACCGCCAAACAACTTTGTCTTGACACACACTCTTTGCCTCATTTATACATAGTCTCACACATACTCTTCTGTTATTCTGACTCTTGATGTGACCCGATTCAAGTATCCGGTTCACTTCTTCGTGTCTTCTTTGGGCAACAAAAAATCATAAATTATATTTCCAATTCACTTCCGAATCAAGGGTCGTGCAGCGTTATGTTTATGTCGATTGCTTACCGACCAGTGGGACGACGGGCTTAATTATTTCAACAATACGGTACTGTTACCATATAAACCTAATTTAGTTTAGGGGTTTATTGCCATCAATTTTAAAACGTCATAAATATTAATGATCGACACACTTAAGAAAAAAAAGTCAGTTTTATTGTCAAGATGGCGAGTCAAAACCCCGACCAAGTACTAAAGATATATGTATACTGTCGAGCGTTGGCTACTATAGGAGGAACCGTAAAACAAAGAATAAATTTAAGATTCACTAACTACGACTAATGAAAAAATTTTCACACAAAACTACATTGCTTTTTTTACTGGGCTGTATGGATCGGAAAACAGACGGGAAACACGCCAAATACGCGACCACCATTTGTACACGGTTGATATTTTTCACACGAGAACGGGTCGTTTTAACGACTCATTCTTGTATTCAAAAGTTCTTCTTATTTCGTATGGTGGGGGAGGGGTCAAATGGGAACATTTAGGTCAGTGATCCAGTCTAGGGCCTCAAACGTCGCCCTGTGGACATCATCAATCCCGCCGGGGAATGAATTCAGCGGGCAATCTTCGACCACACGTTCGGTGGTCTGAACCGTACCGCATTCACGCATCGCGACTCTTTAAGGCCCCACCTGTGCATCATGTGAAAATTTAAAAGAGATTAAATTTAATTAATAACCTAGTAGACCTAGTAACCCAAGTAAAATGCGGTCAAGTGTTTATGAGAAAAACCAGTGCCAAAAATCTTTACATACCAATGCCAACAATTTGCGAATCATATGCGCCTTCTTGTCTAGTATTCGTGATAACTTAACATCTGAATAAAAAAATACATAACATTATATAAATGCTTCGTAGACGTCAGAAGTCTGTATGGATAATAATATAATGTATGTAGGTAGTCTTGGATTTCACGCATTCTTTGGTGAGATTTTCCAATGTTAAATAGGTCAGATAAACAAACAAACCACGGACTAGAACCAGACAGCCGGAATGCTACGAAAATATTTTATAAAAAACATCAATAATTTTTTGGCATGTTAATAAATTATTCTGTATTTATTTACTTCAGTTGATAAATAGGTAATCACTGTAACGCCCGCCGAAATACTTTTAAAAAACCCAAGTAAAAAATATAACATATTATATCCCCAGGCTGGGATATGAGACAAGTTACAGAAAAGTGAGTCATATTATACGTAGGTAGGAAGGTGGCTCATATATTGGAATATTTTAATAAAGGTATTTAATTTGACTAACACATAATAATTTTGTCAACTGAAACAGAATTTTTTTTTTTTAGATTTTTTATGTTTCGTGCCTGCATACTGTGTAGATCAAATTCAGTGATATTTTGACTTTATATTTATTTTTCTGCAATTGTTTCAAATAGTCATTTCCTGCACTATTTTTGTGTATAATTTCGTAAATATTTTTATATATACCTATATATGTATGTGAAAGCCTTAATAGGCGTGAAATAAATAAATAAATATAACTTTGTCGATAGGAGTGTAAGGAGGATATATGATGCAAATGCGAATGGTAGCAGAAGTCGGGGACGCCCGAGGAAGACATGGCACGATCAAGTGAATCAGATACTCGAGTCAGGCCATGTCAAGAATCAGAATAATAGAAGAGTATGTATGAGACGATGTATGAATGTGAGTGAGGGAAGGAGTGTGTGCCAAGACCGAGTTGTTTGGCGGTCAGTCCTCTCTGCCTACCCCTGCGGGGAAACGGCGTGATGGTTAGTTAGTTAGTTGTTGTCGTCTATTGTGCTCAAGCCGTATGTCCTCTCTGCGTACGTTATCAAAGAGAAAGTACACAAAATGAGTACTGCCGATTTATTACAATCCTGTTAAAAACGTGATGGCACCCCATTTCACAAAAAACACATAAGACGAATATAATGAAGAAATGAATCTAAATCATCCATAACACATTTGTGTTTCACTAATAGTGTTTTTAGGAAATCTGTCAATTCATTCGTTAAAGGCCTGCAGTCCCATTTAAAACATGGCTCAAATGTCCTGAAAGAATCCAGTTCAAGGTATGCTGGATGGTATTTAAGTCACTTAACGGAATGGCTCCGGCTTACTTATCAGAATTGTGTATTCCAGAAGATTCCAATTCCCGACAGTCAACCCTTAGGTCAGCAACGTCATCAGCTATCGGAAGGTTGAAGGAACCAAAGCGCACACCAGATACTAAGTTCGGTGAGCGTGCTTTCGCCGTGTCAGGACCTAAAGCCTGGAATGGACTGCCGCATGATTTGAGAATGATCGCAGACTCGACAGAATTTAGGTCTAAACTTAAAACGCACCTTTTCAGACAGTCGTATCCATAATTTCAGAAACCTCCACTTTCACAGTCGACGGCAATTTAAATTAACAAAATGTAAAAAAATACTAAAAATAAAATAAAATAAATAAAAATAATAATTTAAAATAAATAAATAAAAATGATAACAACTAACAATTTGTATGCTTTTTAAGACAGTTAAAATACAGTTAAATTAAAATAAAAACTATAGCAGACTTAAAGTCATGCGATGACCAGTGTTTTTTGATATAGTGTCCTCTGCGTGCAGTTTTATCTTTTATAAGCATAAACTTTTTAATATAAGTGTGTTTGTCGGAAGTGACTTGCCAGGTAAGTATGTTTTGGTATCTTTTCTAAATAACAAATGTAGATCCTAGGAAATAAATTGTACAGCGCCCTTGAGGTGATTTTTCACAAAAACGGCGCTATACAAATTATCCAATTATTATTATTATTATTAATAATAATATCAGTAAGTTTACAGCAGAAATAATCCTCTAGGGATCAACTGGCAAAGGGATCAACTGTCCGGGGGACCAATGGTCCGGGGGACCAATGGTCCGGAGAATCAGCAGTCCGAGGATCAAGCGTAATGGAATCAGATTTTGAATACCTAACCTAACCACGTTGTTACTTGTAACCTTTACTTCCTTCTCTTAAGGCGATGCACTACGTCGTGTAATATTTTAAATTGAGCCGCTATCAATAACAACCCTTACGTAGATGGCGATAAGGTTTATATTCCCGCTTAACACCATCCGCCTGTTTTGATTTGTGCAAGAAAAAAACATTGCCAAAAAGTGCCTTTTATTTTATTTTGTGGATGTTTAGGCATAAATATTAAAAAAAAATTCAGATCATTTTAAAAATAACTTAATTTTCCACACTATACAATAAAATCACAATGAAAATGGGTTCTTAAGTAGGAGATTTTGAACTTTAAAGCAGTTTTCATAGACCTTATACATTATTTTTTTCTGGGCTTATAAAAAGACTTATCTAAAAAATACTCGATTATTTCAAAGGTCAAGATGTATTCTACTCGCAGTATTTAATTAAAGCATCTCAAACATTTCTAGGCGATCAAATTTTCAAACCAAAAACACAGGATTTTGCATTACTACGTATGGCATCGCCTTAATTCATTATCTTGTGAATACTATATTCGAGACCATCGGCCATACGTCATGGCAGTGTATAGGAAAGGAGATAGGAAGATTGAGTAGTTATTCAGATCTAGTCACTAAATACAGCTAAAACGCAACGTTTCTAAGCAACGTTTCAAAAGTGTGGACTTTCACCAGAATTATTAAAATCGAAAGCCATCAACGACAGGATCATAATAATGAACGGTGGACTCTCTCGCTGCAGCAGCTGGTCCAGTTTCTTCACCACCTAGGATTCTTGCTGCAAAGTCTCCATCTTCTATCTTCGTGTCACCTGTTCCTGTTCTTCAGTTTGCTTAAATTCACTTTATTTTTTAATATTAAATATTTTTTGTAATACCTGCATCAACTGTAAAGCGCCCCTGATGTGATATTTCACAAAAGCGGAGCTATACAAATTGTCCAGTAAATTAATTAATAATCCCTAAAAAAAGAAGCTAAAAGCGTTGCGATGATTAGTGGGACTCAATGTTGTTGTAATATGAACTAGGTTAAGGATAATTCTAGCTATATTACAATATTTATAGCTACATACAAAATATCAAATTGACAAACTTCAATCAGTGTTTAATGCAGCAGCATGGCTCATAACCGGGGTTTCAAAATATTCGCACATTTCAGAACACCTTAGTAACCTTCACTGGCTCAATTGCCCTGAAAGAATCCAGTACAAACTGTACTGGAAGGTGTTTAAATCCATCAATGAAATGGCCCCACCCTACATTTCTGAACTATGCATCCCGAAAACACTGGTCTGAGGCAGTCAACTCTTAGATCAGCAACATCATGAGCTATAGGCAGACTGATAGAACCTAAGCGAAAGCCAAATACTAAGTTTGGTGATCGCGATTTCGGAGTATCTGGGCCGAAGGCTTGGAATAAACTCCCTCCGGAACTAAGATCCATAACAAGTCCAACAGAATTCAGGTCTAAACTAAAAACTTACCTTTTTAAGCTGTCATACCCTTAAATATATACCATTCCTAAGAGAAATTCCAGTTATATTCAATTTTCCAATTAAGTCCTAAATCCTGTATCTAAATTTCGCTAATATTTTATTTATTAATTAGATAATGTTAATTAAGTGTTAATCTCAAGTGACCTACCAGGTAAGTATTGTACTGTATATTATCTCCATAAATAGTTAGTAATAACATAGATCACTGTAGAAATTAGAAATGTATTATAAATTTGTACAGCGGCCTTGAGGTGATTTTGCACAAAAACGGCGCTATACAAGTCATCCCATTATTATTATTATTATTTTTTTTAAATACATATAAGTAAATAAAATAAAATAAACTTCTCTGAAATTAAATTCCATTGAAAATGAACAATTGAATTATCCGCGGCGCTAGATAAAGATTTAAGCCGTTTAAAAAAATTGGAAACTTTCCAAATACTAGCCAGATGTTTTGCCAGAAATCAGTGCATTCTTTGGAAAGTGAACTCTGGCGTTTAGAAGACTTAATAAATAGCCTTGAAATGCATTAGTACGTGAATATATACAACCTTACCGATTCCGTCAATCCTGCAGTATCGCATTTTTACAATATTATTAATAATTTGATCGCTGATAAGGTTCCATTGAGGCGTACTGGTAAATATTCCTACCCCCCGTGGTATAGCTCATCATTAATAAAACTTATTCGTGAAAAGCAGAAATTTCACAGACTATATACAACCTACAAGAACCCTTCCGATTACATTACTTTTTCAAGGCTACGCACCAGACAGAAAAAAATGGCAAAAAAGTGTCACGAAGACTTTATTAATAATGCTGAAGAGAATATCGCCAAAGATCCCAAGGCATTCTGGTCATATGTTAAATCAAAAAAACTATCAGCATCTATTCCTAGCGTATTAAATCTTAAGGATGTAACAGCCGAGGGTGGACAGGCAGTCTGTGATTTATTTGCTGATTACTTTCATTCTGTCTACGAACCGGCTGACCCTCTGGGGATTTCCTGCGATGACTCTGTAGTTAAGCAGGTTTGTGCGATGGGATCAGTTTTTATCGATGCTGACCTCGTGTCCAAATATTTAAAACGGCTCGATTCTAGCAAGGGAGCTGGGCCGGATGGTATCCCACCACTGTTCATTACCGAGTGCGCAAATCATTTGTCACTCCCGCTATCAATACTGTTTAATATATCGATCAAGACTGGTACATTTCCAGATATATGGAAAAGAGCCTACATCACACCAATTCATAAATCGGGAACTAAGTGTGAAGCAGATAATTATAGACCCATTTCCAAGCTTTGCATTTTTTCAAAGGTGTTCGAAAACATAGTCTATGACCAGTTATTCCCTGTGGTAAAGAATTCGATCAACGAATTTCAGCATGGATTCTTTGCAGGTCGCTCTGTTGCTACTAATCTTATAACTTTTACAAACTTCTTGTCTGCCTCCATGGATAAACGTGTGCAAGTTGATACAATCTATACCGACTATAGCAAGGCTTTTGACAAGATCAACCACAACATTCTGCTTAGAAAACTTGCTAATCATGGTATTCATGGAGATCTCCTTCGTTGGTTATCCTCATACGTAACAAACAGATCCCAGGCTGTGACAGTGGGTGGATTTTCCTCGGTCTGGAAAATCATTACTTCCGGTGTGCCTCAGGGGTCCATTTTGGGTCCTTTGCTTTTCTCTATCTATATTAATGATATTACGACATGTTTTCACAACGCTCAAATTTTACTATTTGCTGACGATATGAAGATATACCTTCCTATAAGCTCCCCGGACTGTTCTGCGCGTTTACAAGCAGATCTTGATCGACTGACGGATTACTGTCTCAGAAATAAGCTTTTTATCAATATTTCTAAATGTTGCAAAGTCACATTCACACGTAACCGTGTGAAAATACTGCATGATTACACCATTTCTGGATCGATTTTAACAAATAAAGACTATGTGCGTGATCTCGGGGTTTTCTTGGACTCTAAACTTACCTTTGATAAACACGTTGATAACATTGTCACCAAAGCATCAAAAAGTCTAGGTTTTGTACTGAGAACATGCAAATTTTTCAAAAATACTAAGACATATCTGACTCTCTACAATTCACATGTTCGTCCCCACCTGGAGTACTGTTCACCGGTTTGGAACCCGCGCTATATTGTTTATGTTAACAGGTTAGAAAGAGTTCAGGAACGATTTCTCAAATTCCTCAATTTTAAATCATTTAACATATACAACTCTTACGACGAAATCGAGAAACATTTTCGAATCACGAAACTACTCAACAGGAGGATTGTCGCTGATCAGATGCTCTTGTATAAAATTATTAACTCTAAAGTTGACTGCCCGGAGTTGCTGAACAAAATAAATTTCCATGCGCCAATTCGATACAGCAGACAAAATACCCTTTTCTACATTGATAGATGCAATACCAATTCCAACCAAAATGAATTTATGCAAAGGACATGTAACTACTATAATAATAAATTTGCAAATATAGACACTCGTGCTGACATATTCACTGCTAGTTACTATCACTACAGAATTTCATTGTATCACATTCTAACTCATATTAACCACTGTTAAAATGATTGTACCTAATATTTTAATATTACCTGCGTGGCAACTTTTCCTCATCCCTCTCCTCCCCTTTCCCGTTCCAACCCAAGTCTATTTAAGTATAGTTAAAATCACTTTTATTTATTGCTGTTTATGGTAGGCATATTATAGGTTTATCGTTTGCAGGTTAGTTTTATGTTTCTATATATATCTGTGAACATTAATAATTGGTCTGTTTTTTGTTATTCTCTTATGTATATTATATTACTAAGACTGTTAATGTTCCTAAAATAAATAAATAAATAAATAAAACACATCTAGGAGATATTTAAATTATAGAGATTGCATGTTAACTCTTTGGGTAAACTAACGGAGGGAGGCTGTGTATATGGACCAGCCGAAGTCATATAAGAATTTTTGAAATTTTACTTAAAGCCGTGTAATAAGCGTTCAAAGATGGTTTGAAAGGGTGATATTTAAATACTAATATAAAAAAACGATAATAATTAAGCGAAAATGGTGAAAATATTTAATAAAACACGACTCGTTTGAAATAGAGTAAAAATCTCTCGACAAATGCTTTAGTTGCATTTAAAAATATACTGTGATTTTTTTCATGTCTATAACATTAAATAACAGAACAAAACTATTTTAAATCATTTTCGGAGCTTACTTTGCGATTTTTTTCTATCGAGGCATAGACATATGAATATTAGTAGACCTGCCCTAAGTGATTAAAAGCGTATTATCCCCACTCCCCATACCGGTTCCATTGGAGCCGGCTGGGCTCGCGTATGGCCTCAAGTGAAATTTGAAAACGTGACGTCATCATTCTTGTGCGAACTATGGTCGAGGCATCATCGGTTCATTTTACGAAATAACACGGCAAAATATTGACTTGTGATATGAAAACTTGTAAAAATAGATGTGAAAAAGAGAATAAACCCAATTGTCGTATTACATTCCATAAGTAAGCATTATTTTACTTTATTTTAAGCTTATTCACACCGTATTATATGGATCAGTTTTAGAAACATATACTATCACATCACAATGTAGCGATTCTCAAGTGTGCTCATCGTTGTTTACTGGGGTAAGTAAATTATGAAACATTTGTAAAAGTGTCTTAACTAAATACTCTGAAACTAACTACGACTCTGCAAACAGAAGAAATTTACTTTGCCGAATTTGGACTTCGCAAATTAGTTCATAACGTGGCGAGTAATTTGCGCTCCCATGTAAAAATGTTCATTCAAAAGCAGATATTACTTTTAAGAACTAAATGGTGATATTATAATGCGAGATGCCTATTTACTGTCAGATTGATTTATTGACGAATCACAGTCAGCTTAACCCCCTTCGTTCTTCAACAGTTGATTTTACCCCTCGCCATTATCTTCTCGTCTATTAATTCCTATGTCTGTGTATCGAGGCAATTTCATATAATTAACGTTTTGGCATAACAAATGTATAGATATTATCCAAAAAATGTGTTTTATTTTATTTTGCGATGTTCAAGCGCAAATATTTTTTTGTGATCATTTTCAAAATAAGTTAATTTTTCCACATTATAAAATAAAACCATAGTCGAAATGGGGTTCGTAAGTCGGAGATTTTGAACTTTTAAGCAGTGTGTTTACAGGCCTGATACATAAATTTGCCAAAAAATGATGGATTATTTCAAATAGTATTTAATTAAAGCATTTAAAACGTGTGATTTTGCATTACTTTATAGAGCTTCGCCTTAATTAGAAACTGTATGATATATAAATAATCCTGAGTATAACATTAGGAAGGAAGGCATAATATTAAAAAGTGAGAAACGTGCTACGGCAGAGTTGTGTGGTGGTATATCCTCTCTGCCTACCCCTCGGGGAGACGGCTTTGACATGACATTGGCAGAGGTAGAATGAAATAAAACTAAATGCAATATAAAATAAATCTCGTAGGCGTGCAAAGTATAATGTGGGAAAGCAGTAGGACATAATGAAATTTCAATTCATAAATATTACTTTTGGTGGGCAGCGATTGCTTATACTGTATAAAATGATATGCGAAATTATACATAATTTTACGATACTCTTTAAGTATTTATGTACACTTCGTAAAGATTAAAGCAAGCGTTTAATAATTAAATATGTTTATCCGGGTTATTGCCCTTTCTTAAGTCGATGCCATACGTAGTAATGCAAAATCTTGTGTTTTTGTTTTGAAAATTTGGTCGCCAAGAAATGTTTCAGATGCTTTAATTAAATACTGCGAGTAGAATACATCTTGACCTTTGAAATAATCGAGTATTTTTTATATAAGTCTTTTTATAAGCCCTGCAAAAAATAATGTATAGGCCCACGAAAACTGCTTTAAATTTAAAAATCTCCTACTTACGAACCCATTTTCGGTTGTGATTTTATTGTAGAATGTGGTAAATTAAGTTATTTATAAAATGATGGGAAAATATTTAAATATTTATGCCTGAACATCCACAAAATAAAATAAAAGGCACTTTTTGGCCATGTTTTTTTCTTGCATAAATCAAAACTGGCGGATGGTGTTAAGAGGGAATTTAAACCTTATCGCCATCTACGTAAGGGTTGTTATTGATAGCGGCTCAATTTAAAATATTACACGACGTAGTGCATCGCCTTAACAAACAGATTGCAATACTTGGAGCACAGGCGTCAGGTAGATATGCTGTCCTTGTTCTATTGGTATTACAATGGAAGATGCTCCGAGGAACTAACGTCATCGATCCCTATGGTACCAGTGCTTAGTCGGGAAACACGCCAAACGCGCGCCCCTCATTCTAGAGTAACAGCTCGGCTGCAGAACGATTTGCCGGCCAGCCATGGGACCCATCTTCACTCATTCCTCCCCTCAAAAAGACCCCCACACAGCATCCCCAAAGAAGACATACGCCCCAAGGGAAATAATTTTGTATGTAGTTAATGTAACCTTTTATCTACACATATAGTGCAATAAACAATATAAATTAGCAATAATTTATTGGTTTATCTTTGGGCCCACTAAAATTTTCGCCTGCGGCGCTTTCATTTTGTGCGCAATGGTTGATCTGTTTAATAGTTTCCGTTTTGAAGCTTATTTAGAGTAGCGAAAAACATCGAGCGGGATTCCGCCGGATATTTTGTATCAGCTTTGGCAGCAGAGCTGGCACGAAACTAGAACCCCGCTAATTCCGCCATACCCTGGGAGGCTGTATCTTTTCGCTTTGAAACAGGCGCTATCGCTATTTTTTCTATTGTTCACGCACGATTACAGTATATGTACGTGACTGACTAGAAAGGCGAAAATTACGCTACCTTTAGCATAAGTGAAATCCGCCTAGGTTAGAACAGTGAGAATACCGCATACCCACTCGGTTTACCCACAGCGACAGCGAATATCGCCTTTATAGGGAGAAAAATGAGTATTGCTAATTCATTAAGGATCTCTTCAAATTATTCCTAATCCGGTTAAAACGGGATTGCAGGCCCTTCAGGAATGAATTAACAGGTTACCTGGTAAACTTTTAGTAAAATACCAACGTATTATCACGATGTTGGAACATGTGTTCACGAAAATCTTAAGATTTTCGTATTTCGCCATTATATATTACCAAGACAGTTTGTAAAAAACGGTCTGCAATCCCGTTTTTAAACGGATTACCAATAATTTGAAGATATTGTTAATAAATTGGCAAACCTCATTTTTCTCCGTGTACGCTTATAATGGAGTGACGAGTACACTCTTTCAGAGCGCTTCTCCGCCATCACATGGGAAGCTTATGGCGCAGACTGCGCCAATCAAGCAACAAAATCATCACTGCCATGGTTGCCTGGATGGAGTCCCCTCTGATGGCCCTCTGGAGACGGGAGATGTGCAAATATCCCCCATAAATGGCTGTTTACACTCATTTTTGTGTTTATATTTTATCTATTTTCCATAGACTAATTTTGTCTGTCGGAATCACGTTATTCCCTACCTTATTATAATTATTTTTACTATGTATATTATTTCAAATATGGAATGTATTGCATTGCACTACCCCTGCATATATTCTGGAATAAATTATTATTATTATTATAATGTATAAGTAGTAGGGGTGGGGGATGGGCCTTGATAAAAATAAATTTTAAAAGTAATTGGGAACTCCTGGCAACACTTTCGGCAATGATGTAGAAAAATAAGAATTTGCAAGTCTTATCTTCGCCAGTTATCTCAATAATAAAGAGTAATAATGAAATAATCTTCGTTTTTAACCGAAGCGGATCTTAAAACTGGATGACTGCTGTTTTTAACCATTCAGTACTTTCATAACATTTGTTCTGTGTACCATGTTTTCTGTATATTTCAAATGCGCTATATAGATCTTATTTTTTAATTTTCCTTAAAAACATATACTGTTTTAGAAACTAGATAAAATTATTTTTCCGGTGTATACATTTAAAATAAACACTTTTATTTCTAAACAATAAAATTTTAATATCAAACTTGAAAAATGTTGGTAAAAAAGCTAACCACATTATTACTTATTTTTTTACTCCAATCATAGAAAAATTGAGAGAACCCGATATTTCGAAAATATTAGTTTTGTTTGGGGAATTTGTAACAAAACTGTATATCGTTCGTATAGTAAAAAAATAATTATGGAAGTTAAATTTATTGTTACGATAGCGGGGCAATATATTTATTGTTCATTTTGGCTATTTTTAGGATTTTATTAATGGATTCCGGTAAAAATATTTGAGGCAAACTGGAAAGAATTATTATTTTTCTTTCAAAAAAATATAAAAATAATTTTATAAAATATGGACTCCCGGTCATATATGACCCTCAAAAGCTGGAGGGGTTAGATAAAATAAATGTTACAATTTCGAGTTTAAGTGGGAATGTAATCTTATTTGATATATTGACAGATGGTGTGTTGCGTATTTTGTAAAGAGGAGATAAAACTACTTTTATCGTCTCAATATGAATACAAATTTGACGTATACGTAATATTTATTATAGTAACGGAATGGCTCCGGCTTCTATCTGAAGGTTAACTATCCCACAGCCAAGTGGGGGAGAAGTTGGTAACCAAAATTACTATCCTCATTATATTAGTTTAAATACTTGACATATCGTTTTTGTATTTTACGTAATCCTTAATACATAAGTTAACATTAATAATTGACTGAATAATTGAGATTTCTATAGTTCTTGTGCAGCTTTTGACAATGCCCAAACTGCTCGTGATACTAGAACTAAAGGACATAATGTATTACTTATCCCTTTGCAACGAGGCTATACAATGCTTTTCCACTAACCATTAGACTGAAAACATTTTTTGTGAAAAATAAAACTGACACCAAGTCTTGGATTATCAGCCAAGACAGATCTAAGATCAAAAATTTAATGAAATATTGTTATTTTTTTTTATTTTTTTATTTTTTAAATTTTTGTTTTTGTTTTTTTTTTTATTTAGTTTAGGTTTTCAGTATATTTTTTTAATTGTGTTTTGAATTCTTTGAAACTATCATTTAGTGATCTTATATTTTCTGGCAATTTATTGAAGAAATTTGTTCCTAAGTATTTGTAGTTTCGCTGACCCAAAGTTTTTTTACAAATCGGAATTGGTAACATGTATTTTTGCCTGAGATTTGCTTTGTTTTTGAATGGTACGGTTTTGTTTAGGATATCATATGTGTTATTTTAGGTTATACTGCTTATATTAACTTCCATTTATTATCTCCATAACTATTTTATCTTAACTTTTCCATATACATTTATAATTATTTTCCGATTTTATGTCCGGGTTAAATCTTCGCCATAGGAAAAACTAAACCCTTCCACACACTTTTCGATAAATGATCATCTAGTCAATCAACATTATGCAAGTGCACTATATAAGCAAAATAAATACAAAACAATACAAGAACAACACTTCAACTCACCAGAGATCAAATGGGAAAATAATTCACCGACTCCAGATATTTTCATATCAGATTGTTCGGTAGAACTCCTAACAGGGCCTATAAATCCTACTGATCCCTCAAAATAAATATTTAAAAAATCTTTCGTTATCCTACATGTATTTAAAATGACTGATTTTTGCATTTTTATATATAATTTTTTTGATAGATCTAATACGCCTAAATTTTTAATGAGAGAGCTAGGTATAATGCCAGTAGCCGAAATAACGAATGGTAATATTTTTATAGTCTGAGAATGCCAAATTCTTTTTATCTCATTTCCTAAATCTGTGTATTTTCTTATTTTTTCATTAACAGATTTTTGAATATTACAGGAATTTGGAATAGCGACATCAATGGTATAAGTTATTTTTTAAATTTTTTCATGTAAAACTATATCGGGTCTATTATGACTAATCGTTCGGTCTGTTTAGTTATCCCTGTAGGATAACCTACAGGGATACTTTCTATTATGTCTTCATGGTTTAAAATGTATACAACTTTATAATTTATATTTTAGTAAATACTAATTATGTATCCAATACGTCTGTCTCGACACAGGTATATCCTAGTGAGACAGATATCGAAGAACACCTGTAAAACAACTTAATATTGATAATAATAAAAAATAAAGTTTAAAAACACATAAGACAGCAAAATGCATGGGGTCGTCGGAAAACCCACTTGGTTACAGACGTCTTGTTTGGCATCTTGGCCTGTCAAGAGTTAAAGGAACCAAAGCCTACACCAGATACTATGTTCTGTGAACGTGCTTACGGAGTGTCAGGATCTAAAGCCTGGAATAAACTGCCACACGATTTAAAAATTATTAAAAATCGAACTCTAACTTCTCCTCTGGCATATTGACAATTATATTTCTTAAAGACGTTGACAAAGAGTCGGAGAATTGGAGTGTGTTTCCGCTTTGCAGTAAAATACAAATAAATGGAATATTTCAAACGTATCCGAAAACTAAAGCATGATTTTGAAAGGTGAAATAAGCTTTCAAAATTTAGAAATAAACATATAATTTTTGAAGAAATGTGTTATATATTTTACTGTCAATTTTTTTCATACAAAAATAATTAATTAAAAATTCAACAATTAATTTTTTTCTCAAATTACAGTCGGAACAACCTTAGGTTTCATAGAGGTGTACAATTCAATTATTTTGTGGTTAACTTCTAGGTTTGAATATAAAGCGTGGTGTTTTCTCTTTCTCACACCGTTTAAATTGTATTTCTCACCATGACAGTAAGGTAGACAAAACGATTTTTATTATACCGTATGTCGGTTGGTCGGTACTTACCTAAAGTCACTTATAGAATATAATATAATTTCGTATCCTTAGGAGAATTTTTATGTGCAGTGTTTTTTAATTATGTGACGTCTGCATGCAAAATCTAATCTTCTCCAGGATTCTCCAGAAAATTTTCTAATAGAGGTCTTTCTAGGGTCAGGAAGAGGGTACGGACCGCCAAACAACTTGGTTTTGGCACACACTCCTTGCCTCGTTCACATTCATACACACTCTTCTGTTATTCTGACTCTTGGCGTGGACCTACTCAAGTGTTTCGTTCACCTGATCGTACAATGTCTTCCTCGGACGTACCTGACTTCATCCTTCATCAGCTCTATTGATACCTACATGGCTTATTATACTGTATGTATCAATTTTAACTAACTAAACATCACACTGTTTCTAAGTAGGGTTAGGCAGAGAGTACGGACTGCCAAAAAACTCGGTCTTGACACACACTCCTTGCCTCATTCACATTCCATACATCGTTTCGTACATACTTTTTTTATTATTCTAACTCTCGACATGGCCTGACTCAAGTATCTTATTCATTTGATCGTGCCATGTCTACATCGGGCGTCCCCGACTTCTGCTACCATTCACATTCGGGTCATATATTCTCCTTACACTCCTTTCATTAGCTCTACATTTCATCACTCTTGAATTCTATGCGGATCTACACATTTCTTCCACGATCATAAATGGTGTTAAAATATATACGCCTCAGGGATCACATTTCTACAGCATCCAGTCTACTTTCATCTTTCCTCTGCCAGTACCATGCCTTACTGCCAAACATCAGGGTAGGTACCAGCACTCCATTGTGGACTGCTAGATTCGCATCTTTGGATATTTTTTGTTAGTCCGCGTTCAGTCGTCCATTCTAATAAAACTGTGTTTGTACCATGAACCTAATTGTCTAAAGTAAGATTAAAAGTAAGTAGGTATGTGCAGAGGCGGCTCTAGGGATTCAGTCGTGGTAGGTCATTTGAAAAAAATGTGTGACTAATCTTTATTTGATATTGTGAAAAATGCCCATATATTATTAACTATATCAATTTGTTATAGAGTTTTAGAGTCGCGGACTCTAAATAAATATTATGTTAATATAATAAATTGGAAATAAATACACAATCCATGTACTTACGGCAAATTATTTTTAAGATATTAAGTTTTAATGTAGTTGTCCACAACATTAAAATAAATAAAATCAGTGTTTGATTCTATTTGACAATGATTTTTTACGTTTTTTGTTTTGTTTCATTCTAAATCGATAACAACATAAATAATTATTCTAATCCTTTCCCGAACTATGCAATTGAAAAACAACCATTGTTCCACACACTACAAGCGTGTAAAATGAAAAAACGACATTTGTTTATGTCACCATCTCTGTAAAACATATAATATTCACCGTGTTGTCTCCCCCACGTAGGAGTGAGCGTTATTTAACGTAACTAGATACAATAACTAGTTTCGTCGATGTAACGGAAATAACTAGTCTCGATAAAATTACAAGTAGTTATTTTTGTAAATGCGTTATTTGGTGTTGGGTGTGATGTAAAGTAGTTTCGGCCGTTTCGCATGCGACCGCGTTTCAGTAACGCCGCGTTTCGTAACGTAACGCGGTAGTCGGCGCCGTCGGCGGGACGGATTGTTATTTGTTATGCATATGTGAGACTAGTTTCGGTCGTTTCGCATGCGACCGCGTATTTCCAATCTCTGCCGCGTTTCAGTAACGCCGCGTTTCGTAATGTAACGCGGTAGTCGGCGGTATTGTTATGTTATGCATATAAATCACCATTAGTCCTCGTTTCAGTCGCCTACGCGTTTCGTTGCTCTATCTATAACACTTGTACACATTTTAATATTGACAGTTATTTTGAAATATTATTATGTTATTTTTGCTTATAAATGTATCTTATGTAATAAATAAATAAAAAATAAATCTGTTTGTATGAGGGTGACGACCGTAATTATAGAAGGGTAAGCAGAGAGGATAGACCGCTTTTATTACCTCCAATGTTTTGTTTTACATTGAAAATAATTAAATAATTTTAGCGCGACTGAAACGTGAAAGGGATTGGAAATACACCTCCCGGGCAGCCGAGCGAATACCGCACAAGAGTCCCAACTGCTCCCGTCTGGAGCCAGTGCGAAACAATTTATTTTTGGGGTATACCATGTAGCGCTACCCCCTTCTTTAGCCAACGTTTCGGACAGCGTTACAGTGTCCATCATCATACCGCACAAGAGTCCCAAAAGCTCCCGTCTGGAGCCAGTGCGACTATGGCACCCCCAATTGAGGTATGTTGTGAGTTGTGAGGCTGAAGGTAGTAGGGAGGGGAAGGAGATGGGGTAGATGACGGTGGGGAAGTACCTGGCTATTCAGATCTGGTCACTAAACACGGCTAAAGCCATTTCAAGCAACGTTTCAATTCTGAATGGTGGTCTTACACCAGGGCGATACTGAGTGTATCTTCCTGTATAGATAATTTAATAGTACACAACTGCTGCCCCTGTACAAATGTCAAGTGCGCCACACTGTAGAATTTGGCAGCCACCTCGGGTTTGGAGCCCCAAAATACCTGAAAACAACCCTTGACTCTGTGCAGAAACGGGCGGTCCGTTTGATAGATTCCCCTATCTTAACAGAACGGATTGCAATCTTTAGAGCACAGACGTCAGGTTGGTATGCTGTCCTTGTTCTACCAGTATTTCAATGGAAGATGCTCCGAGGAACCAGCATCATTGATCCCTTCGGCACCGGTGAATAGTCGGGAAACACGCCAAACGCGGGCAAACACATGTAAGTACACGGATGACATTTGTCACGCGAGGACGGGTAAGTGAATGAAAATAACTAGTTACAAAAATAACCGTTTTGAAACAGGTTACGCCGACCAAGAAACTTGTTTCGTTACGTTTCTTGAAAATGACGTTACGACCCACGTCTACCCCCACGGTCATGACCTAAGCGTCCCTAAACTTTCTTCGGAAGCTAATTTTTACTTCGACGAAAAATATAGTGCCATCTCGTTTATTCTATAGCGCGCGTAGGGACAGAAGATGCCAAATTGGACATTCTTTAAATTGACCCAGCGAATCGTGTGGACTTGTGAATGAAAGCTTCTATTAGAGACAACAGATGTCACTGCTAGTCACTCGCCGCCGCCGCTGTTTCGCGTTACATTTTAAATGTTTTGATGCACATAATTGATTATTATATTTATTATTGTTGTCTTATAATTTTGGGGGGTCAAACACCAATTGACCTAAGGGAAGAACCGCCACTGGGTATGTGTAATTAAGGTATGTTTAGAGC
The DNA here is from genome assembly GCF_061612785.1 of Hesperophylax consimilis. Taxonomy (NCBI): domain Eukaryota; kingdom Metazoa; phylum Arthropoda; class Insecta; order Trichoptera; family Limnephilidae; genus Hesperophylax; species Hesperophylax consimilis. The sequence goes on along the minus strand of NC_142837.1, from coordinate 42,970,103 downwards.
CTGGAAAGTCATACCTACTTTTTACAGCACCTTTGATGTTATTTTTCACAAAAACGGCGCTAAAAAAATTATGAAGTATTATTATTATTATTATCCAAGGAAAGAAATATAGAACTCAATTCTAAGCAATCCGATCCAAAACTAACATTCAATGTTTTCTCACGCTCCTTGGAAACACGTGTTCCTCATCTTGGCTAACTTGACGGAAAACAAATTTAAAAAAAATATACTTTAATAAATATATACGCGTTTTGTTTATACAACAAAATAAGATTGACGGGTAAAGTTCATGCGTTTTGAATTACACGAACGCAGTTACTAAAGAACCTTTTTTGTTAATTCTGAAAGCTAAGCGATAAAGTTCAGAGTGGAAGTTAAATAAATACTATGGGATTGGTTTTAAACGTTATTCCGAGAATGGGGATGCGCCTTGAATCAATTAATAAATTAGCTACATTTAAAATGAAATGTGCGTGTGTTTGTATATTTCCTACGAAATGGTTATCATGTCTGGTTTTAACTTAATTGCTAACTAACTGACTAACCGTCACGCTGTTCGCGACAGGGGTGGGCAGAGAGAAAGGAACGCCAAATCAGTCTTGATAAACACTCCTTGTTTCATTACATTCATATATCATATTCTGTTATTCGACGACTTAATCGTGCCTTCCTAACAGGCATGTTTTTTCCATCTACTAGCGGGTCATAACATTCTCCCAAATGAAGTGCACTAATTAATCATATTATCAATAAAATTATTGCAAGAAATCAATCCAAACTTTAAAAAATACGCGCGAAGTTCCTGCTATGAATCGCAGCGCGCGGACGTTCCACTGACCGCCTTACTGCATATAATATAACGGGTGAAAAGCAGGAACTAAGTACGCATAATGACGCACATGTCATATTCAAATGTTTACTTAATTACACAAAATGTACATGTATGTGAAGACTCGTATGTGTTAGTGTCAAAAAAGGCCGTGACTTTCGCTACAAATCACAAATATAGCAATCAGTGCCATCTGTTGGTGCTTCAATTAAAAAGTATTTTTATGGAAATATACGAATTTAACGTATGTAGTATTTGACTTGTAATATTAATAAATTAAGAGTATATTAGATACTCGAGTTAGGCCATGTCAAGAGTCAGAATAATAGAAGAGTATGTATGAGACGATGTATGAATGTGAATGAGGCAAGAAGTGTGTGCCAAGATCGAGTTGTTTGGCGGTCCGTCCTCTCTGCCTAGCCCTGCGGGGAAACGGCGTGATGGTTAGTTAGTTATTTCAATATTTGATGTGACTGTAATCCCAATCAAATATCGGCTAAAGCTAGCAGTTTACCAACATTTTTTAATGTAAATTAATTCGTTGTTTCTCCTGCTGTCTAAATGCTAATTAAATTCACTACGCACGCCACTGATACTATCGTATTTGACGTACGAAGCTATGATGTTATTTGGTGAATTACCAGAAGAAATAAAATTATAAGAAAACACTGATTTGATAGACTGTAAATTTATTAAAAATCTGGCCAAATTATTCGTTTACCTGTTAAAAACGGGACTTTTTTTTAATTAACCCCCCACAGGAAAAGAAAGACCTTTTTTATGTAAAGGAAGTAGATAAAGTTCTGGGAAGGTAAAAGGTGAGGGTTGGGTACGAATCTAGGGATCAGTTTGTCAAGGAGTGACGGACATATGTCCCCCCCCACTGTGGCGAAAGGGTGATGGGCCTAGAGAGGTCAAAGGGTCTCCCCAAACCGGCCTCTTCCGATCTGGCAAGCCACGCAGCTGGCGGGCTAGCGCATACTGAACACACCTCACCCGATGAACCGGGCACCCCTTCTAAATCACCAAACGTAACGAACCACTTGGGGTGACCTATGGCAGAGGTGTTGGTTATCCAATAAATGGTTACGGCGCACAGTGGGCTGAAAATCGCCTTTCATAGATATAGATCCTAGAATTTTCAATGGTATTTTTTTTGGCTAGAAATGGATTCTGCTGATCATTACTATGCTATAAAATTTCGTATGAAGCAATTGCGTGTACAAATGAAGGAGTTATCATTTTTTTAAGAAAAATTTGTATGGCACTGACGTTTAAAATGAGGTTATCTCTCAAAGTTTAATAAAACACTTTTTAATGTTGATGATTCATTTTAATGCTTAAATTCAAGCTTAAATGCTTGCTGATATGTAAATTATTTGAGCATTAAAATGAATCATCAATATAAAAAAGTTTTTTTTTTCAACTTTGACGATTTAAAAAAAAAAATCGCAAGTTGCGCCACAATACGAAGTATGTCAAAAAAATACAAATAAATATTAGTATATCTGTGTGTAAGGATATAATGGCCAACCTTATGATTCCAGAGATAGCCTCATATAGGCAGATAGGCAGTGCCCAAAACTTACCTCCCAAATTGAACGAATGAATTGACAGAGTTCGTAACAAAGTTTTAGTCAAAAGCAAAGTTTTATTAATTTTTAGGACAGCGGAACACGTGTTCATATAAATACCGATATTGTCGCATTCCGTCACGATACTTGTTAGAAAAAGAACACGTGTTTTCTATATATTCTGAATGACTAATATTTTATCAGGAATATAGTCACTTTTTTTTAACAGGTACATTTTTCTCCGTGTATGTACAAATACGTAAAAATAGCATAAATAAATACGTAAATATACGTACCCATAGCCCATAGTACTGGGGTAAGCACAATAAGAAGGTCATTGCTTGGAGATCCCACGTGTCATAAAATTACAAATCCATTTGTTACGGCCCTAACAATTGATACAATGTCTAAGTGTGAGCTTTGAACATAAAACGCATATGATAAAACCAGTCGCTGTTGTCTGGCTTTATTTATCCTTGAGGAAAGACACAAACTGTGTATAAACTATATGCGGTCCATATCCAATATCAAAGATTTAACATGCTAACTAATTACGGCATGTTATGGGAATTGGATGCATCTCGGAGGATATGCGGCAGACAGTCATAAAAACCATGTGTTACATGTTACTGTAAAGGCCTTTGCGATGCTCAAACTTTAAGGTATAAAATAGCGAGAGCTTTAGAAATACATATCAAATCAAATATTAAAGACAGTACCTTGGCATCGATCAAGATAAGGACACACTGGGTTCACGTACGCAACGTAAGCAATACTACGTTAGCAGGCCGACGTGCAAACTTTTCCTACGCACGAAACGCAAATTCGAATCGTAGTTTCGCGATATTCAATGGGTTTTTGTGTTATAAATCACTGCATTTTTCTAAATCTATTAGTTGTCCATCCTATACCTATGTGGAAACCTGTAAATGGTTTATTTACTGTAACTAAATTATTATTGTGCTGTTATAGATGTAAACTGTTGGCATCCCAAATAAAATAAAATAAAATCTCCGATTTTAACAACAAAATGAACAATAGATGTCAATAAGCGCCAAACGTCAAAATAAACAACCCTAAACGTCAAATAAACTTGACGGAAGGCATTTCACAAGTGCCATATTTCTTATACACGTCATAGAATTGCGTAGCGTGTGACAAGTGTGTTTCTAAAGCATCTACGAGTATTTTCATATGAAATGAATGTATTTATTGTTATTAAGTTTAATTTGTAGAACTCCATTTTAATTTTTATTTTTTATATATTCAATAATATTGTTATTTGGTTTATAAAAACAGTTTATTTTTAAACAAGTTCTGCTGTCACGCGTAATAATAATTACACAGCAGAACTTGTTTAAAAATAAACTGTTTTTATAAACCCAATAACAATATTATTGAATATATTAAAAAAAAAAAAAAAAAAAAAAAAAAAAAGAAATGAATGTATTTAAGTTCTCTAGATGTCGTAATGCGTCGCCTACGTAGGGTACGTGGGCCTAGTGCGTCCTTACCTTCAAGTGCGGTGTGAGAGGCAAGGGCGGCGTGGCGAGCCGCCAAAAAACGCTAGTGAACTACTAATAAATCAAGCCTTTTCTGCGCATGGCAAGAAACGTGAGTCTGCGCACCCTATTTTTCTAGCGGTCTTGTTAAAAGAACCATTTCTTATTTATCATCGTCATCGGCGCCCTTGGAGAGTCCTGATCGTCTACAGAAAATATTGGCACTCCTGCGGGTCTACCGACATCTTCCTACAGAGTCCAAGTATGGCATATTAATTAGCCCCCACATTACAAGCCATAAGTCTCCCAACACATCATCGTCATGCAGGATTATTACAAAGAAGACTCTTTGGTGGCAGCTATTTTGTAATGGAGCTAACCCAGTTTTATAAATCTAGTTATGTACCCTTCACACAGTTGGTATAGCCCGTGATTTTAACTTGTCAAAGATACGGCCAAGAGCAAAAAATAAAGAAGTTATAAATATCACCAGTAAGAAAGGAGAATGGAGCATTTAAGATCTAAAGCGACAAAAAGCCGACAGAAGCACAAAGTACATAAATAAATTGAAGAAACAAAAAAAAACTTTGATGGTTTGTTGTAGAGGAAGTCAACGCTGTTTTTAATGAGGCGACAATTCCGACCCTCGGTTCAAGATCTGTTAAATAAGGACGATAGTTTTACAAAGTTTAAGTATTCGTGGATCATTAAAACACTACGCATGAGTAAAAATTACGATGCAATCAAGCCACATTTGCTTTCTCACGTTAGTGCTGATGGTTTTATTTATTTATTTATTGACGGACATCGTCCAAATTCCAAAATAATAACAGGAATACAGTAAAATGAAAAATACAGGATTAGACAAAGGTACATGAAAGCAAAGACATAAGGCAGATATAATATAAGAAAATAAAGTGACAAGTCGAATCAAGTCAAGACTACGCCGTGGGTCAGGACCACAGGACTCTTATAATATTCCGTCACTTGTTTAGCGACCGGCAAAAATCATTCAGATTTATACCAAAAAAGTTAAGGTTTTGACTTGAGTTGACCAGTCTACACATTCTGGACAATGGTGAATAATATCCAAAATTTGTCGAATGATGGTTGAGGAAGAGCAGTTCATTATTTCTGAGTCTGTACGAGGGGATATTCAAGGGAATGAGTTGCAGTAGAGTAGGTGAATCAATCAATAATACCATTTATAATTTTGAAGAAGCAAATGAGGTCATTTCTTTCCCGACAGACTTCCAAAGGAGAGAGGTTTAGAGTTAGTTCAATTTCATCATATGAGTATTTGCCTTTTTCTAATCCTAGCCTCCTAGCAATCCCTCTTAAGAACCGTTGTTGAACAGATTCAATGCGTCGAATGTGGACAGCATAAAAAGGAGACCTGATGACACAAGCATATTCAAGATGGGGGCGAACCAAGGGGCAGTAAAGAGTTCTAAGGGTATTTACGTTTTTGAATTCCGAAGTGATTCTAGTGATGAAACCAAGTAGTTTGAGGGATTTATTAACGATTGCAGTTATGTGATCCCGAAAAGAAAGTTTTATGTGCTTCATTGGCCAAAAAACCGACGATGAACTCAAGAGACTTTTGAAGAATTTTTTAGAATTTTGAGAAAAGCTTGTGACTTATTTTTAAATGTACTTTTTTTTATTCATCCATCATTGTAAGCACCCGCTAAACTGGCAGAGCAGTTTTCAGCAGGTCAATTTGATAATATTAATTATAACCCTACAGCACACGTATAACGTGAAACCACAATATAGACAATAGATAGATATAGAATAATAACATTTGAAGTGACTACAATACAAAGGCATAAAATACAAAACAGATAGATATAATACATACAACATACTTATAGGAATATTTGCACTCAAAGGCACACAAATTAAACACACTCATAGGCATATTTATACAAAAGATTAAATGCATACAATCAGTTGATACTAACGTATTTAGAAACAATATCAATATACAAAATTGTTGAACTAATAAGCATTTTTTCGGCATTTTTTTAGTTGAGTGGTGCAATTTGATTCACTTGTTATATAAATTGGCATCTTATTAAATATAGTACGTACAAGATAAGTGAATGTTCGTTGCCCATATTTATTTGCAATTTTTGAATAGCCATAATAATAATAATAATAATTCAAAATCTGTTTCTGAAAAAATAAGAAAATACACAAATTTAGGAAATGAGATTAAAAGAATTTGGCATTCTCAAACTATAAAATATTACCATTTGTTATTTCGGCTACTGGCATTGTACATAGCTCTCTCATTCAAAATTTAGGCGTATTAGATTTGTCAAAGAATTTATATATAAAAATGCAAAAATCAGTCATTTTAAATACATGTAGGATTACGAAAGTGTCATGTGGTCATTTTAAATGAGGATCAGTAGGATTTATAGGTCCAGTTAGAAGTTCTACAGAGCCGAACCCTCTGGATTCGGTGAATTATTTTCCCATTTGATCTCTGGTGAGTTGACGTGTTGTTCTTGTATTTAATATGCTTATATAATGCACTTGCATAATGAGGATTGACTAGATGATCATTTGTGGAAAAGTGTGTGGAAGGGTTTAGTTTTTCCTGTGGGGAAGATTTAACCCGGACATAGTCGGAAAAAAATTTGATAACTTGTATAGCGCCGTTTTAATGAAAAATCACCTCAATGGAGCTGTACAATTTACGAAATCCTAATTTTATAATTAGATTCAGAAAAACATACATATTATTTACAAACAGATACAGAAAAACATACTTAGCCAGCTGGTTACTTCAGATAAATACGCTTTTATTTTAAGAATTTTAAGACTTTGCACGCAGAGGACACTGTAGTAAAAACACTGAACATTGATTTGCCATTTTACCCTACATTACTAATGATTAATGATATTACGTTTATTAGAATATTAGTGGCAAGAGTAGAGCATATATTTATTTTAAAAGACTGGAGACTTTAGGACTCTTTAGAACTAAAGAATTTTAATGAAATGACCATAAAAAAGTTACAAAGCTTACAAAAAACATTTACATTCAATTACTTACCTTCAATTTGACAAAATCTATTGCTGTGTGATCTACTTTTCTTTATATATGGATCCGACGATAGGTTTTGGCATACAATTTTAAGCCATAATATCCCTCGAACAGGTAATATATTAAATGACTCATATAATAATTTTATACTTTACAATAATTTTGCTTACCAAAGCATAGGAGTTCGGATTGTTTGAATGTAACGTATATTTGTCTTATTCGTAGAGTTCGGATTGTTTGAATGTAACCTATATTTGTCTTATTCGTAGAGTTCGGATTGTTTGAATGTAACCTATATTTGTCTTATTCGTAGAGTTCGGATTGTTTGAATGTAACCTATATTTGTCTTATTCGTAGAGTTCGGATTGTTTGAATGTAACGTGTATTTGTCTTATTCGTAGAGTTCGGATTGTTTGAATGTAACCTATATTTGTCTTATTCGTAGAGTTCGGATTGTTTGAATGTAACGTGTATTTGTCTTATTCGTAGAGTTCGGATTGTTTGAATGTAACCTATATTTGTCTTATTCGTAGAGTTCGGATTGTTTGAATGTATATTTGTCTGCACGAGTATCCCCAAGACGTTATTCCGTAACTGATAGTAGATTCCGCTAAAATGTGTGTTAGCTTTACTACCCGGCTTCGTACGTGATTTGGAATAAAAAAAATGCACTTAGAACTTACTTTATCAGGTGAAATTGATTATATTACAAACCGTGATCACGTGGATGTGACGTTTCTAGATGAAAACAGAGGAATTGACCTACAAATTGACCTTACAAAAATATTGGTGTAAATTTTGTGTACACCGTACGATTTTTTTGCTATGAAGTTATTATGTATTATTATTATTAGTACATAGTAATGTATTTATTCTTGTTTTCTATAAAATAGTTATGCACCAATATATTGCGGAGATAAATCGGCAGAAATTTGGTATGTCGGGGCTTAAGCAGTCGCTCTGTTGATTGGCGAGTTCTGATAGGCAGAAGTCCTCGCTTTCGGAGTATAAAAAAGTGCATGGGATCTCCCACGAATATAATTATTAGGCACATATACGTTAACCTCTTTCAATATAAGTGGATTAAGTGTAGTTCCAGAGATCAGTTTAAAATAATGTTTGCCTAAAAATAATAACGACGTGCTTCCGAGATGTCCAAATCTAGCATCCATGTTAAGAACAAGGACGCATACAGGAATGGATAGTACGCATTTCTAGGATATGGTTTTGTTCTGAAGGGGCCCAAAAATGAAGTACATACATATATACCTAGTATAGGTAAAACAAGTCGATATTTCAATCAATTAAAATATGTATGTATCAGACGTAGAAATAGTTAATAGTAATTAATTTCAGGAGACTAATTATTTGCTATCCTTTATGCTTTGCATAAAACCTTGTCTTATAAACATTAGTTTATCATTAAAAAAAATTGTAAAAATAGTGTTGAAATTATGGGAAACCGGGGGGTATAACTATCAACGGTTCACCAAAACTAAACGCAGAAAAACACATAAAGATATTACCCGGTCAGTGGCTGAGTTTGCATCGCGTTTGGGCCCATAAGTACTCCATCACAACAAAAGCATCATTTTCCGCTTACTGTGGTGGTAGTAGGAGATTTTCAAATATTGTCAGGTTATTCGTAACCCGGGAATGTGGGTCTTTCTTTAAAAAAAAATTGAAACACGGTATCATACTTCATCATAATCTACAGATCTGCCCTGATAATGGACACTGCAATGTTGTTGCCTTAAGAAGGAGGAAGCAACACGGCATAATCGCCCCAAAATTAATCGCGATAATACTTATATTTAGCATAAACGAGAACAATTATTAATTATTATTTTTTTGGTAAACTAATGTTTTTAAGACAAGATTTTTTTTATGCATAGCACAAAGGGTGTTATGCATAGTACAAAAATGTAACAAGCAGTAATTGTTGAATGAAACACTAGTATATATTGAATAATTTCGCGGGCAAGAGATAAGCCGCCATAGCTCAGTGGTCAGAGCTGTCGACCGGAAATCGAAGGGACACGGGTTCGAGTCCCGTTGGCGTCATGTATCATGTATCTTTTATCAGGAGATTTTTCAATGTGGATGAGTGTTTCAGGCGAATAATTATTGCTTGTAAAATAATTGAGGACAATTATCTTTGGCAAATGAACCGTGGTGAGGGGAAACCTTTGTGGAAGACAATAGCCTAAAAGGGTACAGTCACAGACAGTCTAGAGACGAGAGCTAAAGCCTAAACTGGTTAGGCACGGTTTCAACTTCTGCACGCAGAGGCGGCTCGTGACAATATCAAAATCAACCCTAAATAAAAAAAACATATTTGTACTATTTTTACTTTATTATCTATCTTTTTTATCTATTATCTTTCGTCTTACCCAGTAACTGGAGTCGATTACTCTACAAACCTCGCCAAATTCCGATCGGGTAGGACCGACATTTATTCTATATATTGACTGGAGATAGTTGATAGAATACATCGTCATATCGAGCCTATCTGCCGAGTTTCAGCTCGATCGGATGTCGTGAAGTGGAAGATTTGCATTCATTCATTACCGAAAACAAAACTGAAATTCAATTAGATGTATTTAAAAAATACCGTTTTTTAGGGAGCCACGATTTTTACTTTGGAAAAGAATAGAATTCTTGTAAATGTGTTGTATAAAATAAAATGTGTTTATTTGTTATCTGGTTTATGCCATAAATTTATTAACACGATAATGTTAATAAATTTCTTTTGCCTGCTCAGGCAAAGTCGATCGTAGGTTGGTCCGTTAAGCCGGGCGCGCGCGAAATATTGTTTTTACACGACTTCATACTTATGTCGTTAAGATTCCCACTTTGTTTTAGAAATTTGACAGGGCAAAATCAACCGCAGATCTGCCCAATACACTATAGTCGCGCGTCGCATATTTTCGTGCACGGCTGGTTCACTTACGTCGTTAAGATTCTGGCTTTATTTTATGGTGTTATGTAGAAGTGATACCCTGCTGCAGAATGAAAATTGTGAGTCAGCACAAATATCAATCTGAATATTATATTAAAAAAATATTGAAACGTTCTCGTAATACTAACTGCAAAAGATTTTCTTGTTATTTCCAGATGTCTAAATAAATTCGTAAAATAATCTTAAAACACAATGTCCCTAAAATTAACAACATGTTACCAAACTCAATAAAAAATTGTGAACAAATTTTCAGAATTGTGGAAAAATTTTTGCATGCTAAAATTAGGTGAAAAATAGTTTTGGACTGACCTTTTTTGTCTCTGATTTTCTCTATACTTTTTACTTTTGGACTGATCTATTTTTTTCTCTCATTTTCTCTTGACTTTGTACTTTTTTACTTTTGGAATGATCTATTTTTCTCTATACTTTTCTACTCTTTTCTGACAATTATTTTTTTATTTTTGTATTATTATTATTTTTTTATGTTATGTCCATGATTTAAAAAAAATAATGTTATATAATAGTATATGTACATCCTAATTATTTTTTAAATATATAAAGTAGATTGTTAATAAGAACTCGTTTTCAACTTTTCTAGCTGTTTAATTTCATATATATTTCTTTGTAGTTATTCATTAAAAAAAATTAAGCATTAATAATCTTAATGTGGTTTTCTGCGTTTAGTTTTGATGTAGCTGTCTAATACCGGTTATCAAGAACAACGAGTTTATGCACGTAAACTGCTGGGTATAAGGTAAGAACAGCGAAAGGGTTTAGGAAAATTTTGAGAGAGCCGGTATAAATAAGGACGATTCTGAAATGAAGACGATACTCGGGCAGACTCGGACAATTCCAAACCTATCTGCTGCACCTGCCAGCAATAAAAGGATATCATAGCTTTAAGTAGATACATTCCTATTCTATTACAATAATAACTGTGCGTTCCGGTTGGTATTTAAAAAACATTTCATTCACTGGCTAAACGCATCGCCACATGAATCTATTTAAACTCCAGTGAGCTGTTTAAAGTGCCTACCAGTTTCCATAACATACAAAAGAGTAAAGGAGATTGTTGCTCCATTGTTTACGTTATAATTTAATTTTGTATGTTTTATTTGGAATGACCTCACTGCGTTGAATCGGCGCGGATTCGCGGGATACATCCGGCAATTCGCTCTAGAAACGATAGAAACGTATAAATATGTTAGTATTTCGGCAGAAAGCATGTTTAAAACTTCATAGACTGATTTATTTCGTTGAAGCAACCAACTAGACTTTAAACCAGAGGTTCCCAAACTTTTTTGCCCCGTAAACCATGACGGCCGGCATAGTCCAGTGGTAACGCATTGGACTGCCATTCCGAAGGTCGCGGGTTCGAACCCGGCGTGCGCAAATAAATTTTATTTGATTAATTTGTGTTATTTCACAATTAATTAATTAAAATAATATATAGTATATTTGCGGCACGTTCCAGAGTGGAAGATACTACCAGTATCGCCCTGGTGTAAGACCACCATTCAGAATTGAAACGTTGCTCCAAATGGCTTTAGCCGTGTTTAGTGACTAGATCTGAATGGCCAGGTACTTCCCCACCTTCCTCTTTCCCTTCCCCACTTACCTTCAGCCTCACAACATCCCCCAATTGGGGATGCCATAGTCTCACTGGCTCCAGACGGGAGCAGTTGGGACTCTTGTGAGGTATTCACTATAAAAAAAAATTTAAAAAAAATAAAAAACTTGCCAAAAATTTTTTTCCGTAGACCCCCTGCCTGCCGAATATTGAATTTTCCTAAAACTATTAACGTCCCATGTGATAATCATTTATTTTTTTCGTAAAAAGATTCCCCTCCCTTGCCTGTCCAACAACCGGATGGCGGCACAGTTCCTCTGTCTTTACACTGTGCAGACAGGGGCGCCCTTGTGAGGTATTACACCAAATGAAAATGAAACAGGATAAGCAACGGGAATTTCTTTGTGTAACTGGCCCTACAGAACTGCCCCTTAAGTTCTTTGTTAATGATTATTCCGGTCAGTTCTTCTTATCACATGATACCGATTCTTCAACGTTCCATTTCCATAGTCAAAATGTCCTCAAACTTAGTTTTGAAGTCTGTGTGAAGTGCATTTAAATGTTGAACGACATTATTCCCCTCGACGTTTTTCAAAAACAAGTCGGAGAACTAGGAAAATTCGCGGTGGAAAATTAGCAATGTTTTGCTTGAATATATTAATTCTGACGAGAAAAGGAACGTAGACTTTATTTATATACCTCAATTAACAACTTAATATTTATATACCTCAATTAACAACTTTAAGGTAAATGGGGATCCGCTCGTATGTACCCCCATTTGAATCTCGTGGACCCCCAAATTTTTTTCTCTCTGACATAGACCCTCAGCAAGCTAATATCGACCCCAGGGGGTCTATATAGACCACTTTGGGAACCTCTGCTTTAAACATTAACCCTTTACACAGCGTTCATCCGTCCCCACCTAGAACACTGCACACCGATCTGGACTCCTTTTTACCAAGCTCACATTGAAAGAATCGAAAGAATTCAAAAAAAAATTTTTAAACACATTAATTATAAACAAAACTTACATTTCTTAAATTACACCGATACCATTAAATACCACAACTTCAACTCCCTTCACACACGACGTTTGATTTTTGACCAAATCTTATTATAAATTCTTAACAATGGTCTCGACTCACCAAAGCTAACCAATTTAATAAATATTCATATTCCAACAAGATCAACACGGCAATCCCATTTGTTTCATTTACCTACATATAGAACTAACTTTAGAAAAAATTCACCCATTCCACGTATATGTGCCCAATATAATACTAAATTTCAATACATAGACATTTTTAGCAATACACTTCACAAATATCGATTAGAAGTAACTCGTACGATCGAAAATTAATACAATAGTATGGAATGTATCCAGAGCATCTCCTATCCTCATCCTTAATTCCTATTCCTCCCCTCCTCACCGTTCTCGGGTTTTTTCGGGTCGGATGTGTGTTCAGGTCTTATTGGCAGGCCGGTTAAGGGAGACCCTTTGACCTCTATAGCTGGTCTCTCTCGACCCACCGCCTTGCACCGCATCGGGAGGGACATGCATCCGTCACTCCTGGACAACTGACCCCTAGATTCCTACAAACCGTTCACATATTTTTCCTCCCCAGAACTTCCTCTTCTTCTTTTCCATAAAAAAGATCCCCCACACAGCATGCCCAAAGATGTCATCAAATTTTTACATTATAAAGAAGTACAAATCTAATATAACATGAGATTTTCAAAAAATATCAAAAGTATTATAATGATTTATTTTTGGGGTATTATGCCGTGTTTCACTAACTCTTTGTTTAGCCAAGGTTTCGGACGCAATTACAGTGTCCATCGTAAGGGCAGATGTGTAGTTAACATCATCAAGGCAAATGTGTCATATGATGTGATGATGGAGACTGTAATGCCGTCCAAAACGATGGCAAAATAAGAAGTTAGCACAACACGGCATAATACCACAAAAATAAATCACTATAAGCACGATTTTTTTTTTAAATTGTGAAATAAAAAAAACTTACAATTGTTCCCGATTATTTTTAAAATTGATATGAAGCCATGACACAAAATACACATAAAGATCTATTTAAATAGGTTGTTTTTTTTACAAAAAATATTTCTAAGATTCGCAAATTATCTACTCCACTGCCGACAGCAATGCGCCATGTTGTTGCGGTCAAAGCACAAAACTGGTATTCGGAAAGAAAAAAGGTCGGCCTGTGGTACAAAAAGCTTACCCATCTCCGAGAAAGCACGGGCTATAAATTAGGCATCAACATGGTTGCCTTAGACAGCGGATAGACGTTTGACAGAAAAGGTCACCGGTAAAACCATTTTTGCGGACAAGGTCTAAGAAACCAGAAAAAAATGTCTGATTCCTAACTAGAGATCACAAAGTAAATACGTAGATAGGAGAAAAGTAAGGCAGCATAGCTTGGAAAGTTGTATTCGTAACTATTTTGTAATTATTATTTAATAATGAAACACATTAGTTAACGTGAATTTTGACCAATTACGAGAGATGGGAAGGCTGATGAGAATGCCTGTTGTATGCTGATGATGCGGTGCTGATTGCTAACAGTATGGAAGATCTAGTCTCTCGTGTCTAGGATGAACGAAGTATGTATGAAGAATGAGTTAATGATGAATGTAAGTCTAAAGTAATGGAAAGAGAGAGTGCGAAAACAGTGTGCAATATAGTTGTGAGTGAGGAATACTTGGAGCAGGTGGATGAGTTCGTGTTTTAGGAAGTATGTTTACGAGAGATGGGAAGGCTGACAAGAGAAATTGAAAGAAGTTTAAATGAAGATAACTCAATTAATGGAGGACTCAACGCGGTTGGCGCTAACAAAAAAAACTGTCCAAAGAAGGGAAGCTAGCAGTCCACAATTTAATGCTGCAACCTACTCTGATGTATGGCAGTGACCCACTGAACTGGCAGAGCAAGGATGAACATAGATTTAATGCTGTAGGAATACCCGGAGGCTTATGTGTGGTAAAATCGTGAATGATGGTGAGAAACGTGGAGATCCGAGTGCAAGGCTGATATAAGCGTAATGACTAAGATTGAGAAAGAGAGCTTAAATGGTTTAGGCATGTAGAGAGAATGAACGAAGAAAGGAGTGTAGGGTGAATATATAACGCAAATGTGAATGTTAGAAGAATTCGGGGATGCCCGAGGAAGACATGGCACGATAACTTCTGTACGTTCTACATCATCACGTTCATTAATTAAATGCATTGTACATATAGTTTTGTATCAGTGATCGACGAACCGGTGGATGCAATCTGTTAGCCATAAGTTGATAATAGTTTGTCTAGTCTATAGTTAGTAATAAAATAGATCATCGTATAAATATATTATATATTTGTACAGCGCTCTCGAGATGATTTTGCACTAAAACGGCGCTATAAAAATCATCCAAATATTAATACAGGGTTTTCCAATAAGAGGTGTTATTTTGAATAGCCCGCTATTTCGGTAGATGTTACTTTTGAAGCTGTAATTTTTTGACATTTGTGGCTTCGTCAAGAAGCAAAATTGTCGCATCTGGGACTCGGAAAGCCCAAGAGTTATTGTTGAAAAGCCTCTCTATCCTCAGCGTGTGACTGTTTGGTACGGTTTATGGTCCGGCGGAGTCATTGGACAGTTATGGTGGATGGATTGCGCTATCGAGAGATGATTAATGATTTTTTATGGCCGGAATTGGATGGTTTTAATCTGGACTACTTTCAACAAGACGGCGCTACGTGCCACACAAGCAACGAAACCATTGATCTTTTACGATTAAATATCAAAATAACACCTCTTATTGGAAAACCCTGTATTATTAAAAATAAACATAGAGAGTATCACTTAGTGTTATTGCTTCTGTTAGTTGTGTTGTATTTATGGTTCCTGTATGTACATGTGCATATTTAATGATTTTAAGGGGGTGACAGATTGCGCTATAATTTCAAAGCGTTTTATATAACTCCATATTGCTCGCTATACAATCCCATACAGACCTGTCACACCTAAAAAGATGATTTGTTATAAGTGCGGACGTGGCGACGATATGCGCAGTGATCTGCTAGCTAGGCTATGTTTGAAAATGTGAGAACAATTTATGGAGCGCCGTAATTAGGCGGCTGTCATCCGTTAAAGTGACAGATCCCATACAAATAAATGATATTCCGCGGCAGTTCCCCAATTGATCTGACCCCCTCTCCTGAGTAAGATTATAGCTTAGTGTGTCACCCCAACATATATTACGTATATGCCACGCCCAAGTTGTGCACACATAATATGGCGTTATTTGTGTAAGGCTTTAATGTACATATATTATTAAGCCCCCGTGTTCCGATTTTCTATCGATTATATTTCTCTTTAACACTTTAAGTTTTTTAAAGCCGAAACGGTAATTATATGAAATTCCCTGGATAGAAAAAATCGCTAAAATCATTAAAATCAATTCTGTTATTTAATATATTGTGGATATGTAAATCTTTAAATGCAACTAAACCATTTGTCGAGAGATGTTTTCTCATTATTATTTTATTTTTTACTATCCGTTTTCCAATAACACCACAAAGTATTATACTTAATAGAAAATCCCTACTAGCAAAACAAGTACTCTTACAACAAAAAAATTAAGACCACCTGAAAGCCCTGAATGGGACTTTTATAAAAATCTAGGAGGATATTGCAAAAATGTATTCACAAACAATATCAATAAAACCTGACGAATTCCTTCAATGCAGCCGCTTGCAATAAAGAAACCCGCGGGCAGGAAACAGGTACCTACCGATGAACCTTAACAATAGACTCTAAGGGAAGATCCTGAATATCAATTGATCCCTCGCCCTTCGTTCAAATCGAGATAAAAAAACTGGAGCTAAACAAATAAATACCTTCTGTTGAACCTGTTTCCATTGTCACGATATGGCCTAGGGCCAGCATTGCTAATGGTGCCCTTAGGCTGAGAGCGGTCACTTCCATTATTTGTAAGGGTGCAAACAAATAATTCATCTTAAGAGGAAGCCACAAGACAAAAATGTGTATATTCCTGATATACCTTATATTGCAGGTAATAGGCATTAAAGCGTTTGACAAACGGAGTCTAGAAACGTTCGATTTCAAGCACAAAACTGGTTTTTATTTGTTTTGTAAATATTTTTTGTAAGAAAGCAAAAAAAATTATCAATGAAACTGTCACAGATTAGATTAATGCTAAATCAATACTTTGATTAATCTTTATAAAGAATTGGTGTACATTATGAATAAATATAACTAACTAACTAACTAACTAACCATCACGCCGTTTCCCCGCAGGGTAGGCAGAGAGGACGGACCGCCAAACAACTCGGTCTTGGCACACACTTCTTGCCTCATTCACATTCATACATCGTCATGAATAAATATGCTTTAGATTAATTGAAGGTTTTCCTACCATTTCGCTTGAGTAGAATACAAATAAATAAATAAATTACTCAGTAAAAAATATAAATGTACTGAAATTATTTTTTTTCAATATAAATGTATTAACGCATATAGGAAACAACTTTTAAAAATACTGTATTATAGCTAAGATTATCTGTGACAGTTTCACTTGATCAATTTTTTTGCTTTGTTATAAAATTATTTACAAAATAAATAAAAACCAGTTTTGTGCTTGAAATCGAACGTTTCTAGACTCCGTTTGTCAAGCGATTTTAATGCCTATTACCTAAGATATAAGGTATACCAAGAAAATACACATTTTTGGCGTGTAGCTTCCTCTTAAGATTTATTCAATTATAAAAAATCCACCTAATTATCATTTATTTTTTTAAATACAAACGGCTCGACATGTGCCTTTAATAAAAATATAAAGTTAAAAAGTATAAATTATAGAGTAAAAAGTATGAAGTAAGGCATACAGTATGAAGTAAGGTATAAAGTATAAAGGTTAAAGTATAAAGTAAAAAGTATGAAGTATGGTAAAAAGTAAGGTATAAAGCATAAAGGTTAAACTATAAATCATAAAAAATGTAAGTACAAAAGGCAAGAAAAAAAATAATATTAATAATGACGTATTAATGAATAATTGTAAGAATTATTTGCCAGCGATGCCAATCTGTATAAACCATAAATAACCAAAATAATTATCAAATTACAGGTGACTTAAATAGCGTTGCTATCTATTTATGGTCAAAATAACCACTTATTTTATATGGTTCAAGAAATCACAAGAAAAAACAAATAATTATAAATCAATTATCTGTTAAATGAAAACTATATCAAGTAACAATGTAAATGTCACACCAATCAATTAATAAATAAAAACAGCTAAAATGTCTGGATCAATGAATAACAACAAATACAAAATACTTATGAAAATTGTCATGACAAACAACTATAGTTTGCATATGTATGTAGCCATTTAGAATTTGTGTCGACTGTGTGGTCTCCATTTTTTTTCAAATTCAAGAGATCAGCTAACCAAGAGAGAAAATACTCGATGAAACACTTTTTGTAAAACAAAGGGTAAAGGCGACATACTCGTAATACGTTCCTTGGCGAGGAATGATATAGATGTAACTGGTTTCCTCAGTGAGGTACACAAAATAAACTAAACATACACAAAAAGACTAATTGTACGTTAAAATTGTGCATTTATTTAATAATCCCGTAAGTTGGCTGTTTCGATTATTTCTAAATACAAAGTATTGTCGATACTCTTTTAAAATGACGAGCGTTATCTTTGTGTAAAAAAATCTTGCAGAAATCGGCAAAACGTTATCGCAACCTTCAGTTTGATTCAAATACATAATCTTATCTCGACTTTACCGGCTGCACGCTCAACTAATCTAGATTCTAGATTGTGGCACATTTCTGAGTTTATGGCACCTAACTTTAAGAGATAATTTAAACCAAAATATATACTGAGAGTTTCTTTAACTTCCCTACCTACGAATCATAGAAACTTGATTAACAATATATTATAATAATAAGTTTTATTTTTTTTAAACTATATCGACTATTTAAGTATTGTACATACAAAATATGATATTAAATATACGTATAGTAAATTGCATTTCTTAGTCCTCATCACTAGGGTGACCTGTTCTGAGGCGAACTAAAATTATTGATTTTTTAAAGTTTTTTCATTAATCTCGTCCAGTCAGATTTTTATTCTTATTTGTAATCATTCAAATTTTCTATTCGCTTTATATCAGGGGGAGGATATTGTGGAGTTTCGTAGCAAAATAAATATAATTTCTTTGTCCGAATGTGGTTTTATGACCTGGAATATTTTTAATGACATTGGGATTTGACCTTGTTTGAAGAATACGCGGTATTGTAGAGGATTCAGTATTTTCGAATAGTTTCAATAGTATATTTTTAGCATATATTTGTTACATCAAAAGTATTGAAAATTTCAGTCAAAGGCGTTTTTATGGGTTCTTTCAGTGAGGTCTTTATGATTCCTTTTTGAATTGTGTTTAGGTTTCGAATATACTTAGATACAGCAGATCCCCATCCTATAATTCCATATTCAATGTGAGAATGCGATAAAGCGTAATAGATTTTTACATGTCCTTTTTATTTACCACATTTCTCAGATTTTTAAAGAAATATGTAATGTTTCCGTATTTTTATTTTAAGTATTTTATTATCTTTCTTTTTTTAGAGTAATAGAGATAATGAAACCTCATTGGGATCTCCCATGATGAAGATTATGGATAAGTAGTTAAACTTCAGTAGTATGGATTATATGAAGTATTAGAGATATATTAATTAGTGTATGAAGTGTATGGTATAAAGTATTGGAGATATTTTAAATAGTGTATGAAGTATTAGAGATATATTAAATATTGTATGAAGTATTAGAGATATATTAAATAGTGTATGAAGTGTATGGTATAAAGTATTGGAGATATTTTAAATAATGTATGAAGTATTATAGATATATTAAATATTGTATGAAGTATTGGAGATATTTTAAATCGTGTATGAAGTATTAGAGATATATTAAATATTGTATGAAGTATTAGAGATATATTAAATAGTGTATGAAGTATATTGTGTGAAGTATTAGAGAAATATTAAATAGTATATGAAGTGTATTGTATGAAGTATTAGAGATATATTAAATAGTGTATGAAGTGTATTGTACGAAGTATTAGAGATTTATTAAATAGTGTTTTTATGAAATATTAAAAAGAATATTACATTGTGTATTTTGTTCAGTTGAATGGTTTCGGTTCAGTCTGTATTTGATGTCAGTATATTTTCTATTTCTGATCTCCCTATGTTTTGGTTCCAGCTTTGTATTTGAGATTTAAGTGTTACAATATTGTTGTGAGTTTTAAATGCGAGTGGGATTTTGTTGTAGAGTTCAGTACCATATTATGTATAAGAGGTTTTGACGTCCAAATGTTGTATGTTTTATTTGCTTGTTGGATTTTTTTGACCCAATTTCTTACGTATATATGTAACTTGTAATTATTTACTCGTGGGTACATACAATAGAATGGTAATCTGGTTCAATGAACTCAAATATTGCTTTGAATTTAAGTGTCATTTTCGAAATAGGAACTAATTGTGTGAAAAATTTACCACAAATAAACCAAATATATTAAACTTCGTTATTATGTGTAGGTTAATAAAGAAGTTTAATACATATGGATGAAAAATTGATTGTTTGCTTTATTGATTAAATTAAATTCAAAGTAATACATATCAAACTGTTCGAGACATTTTGTTGATAATATAAATATCGTTTTTGGTTTACAGTATTAAACGCTATGGCCATTGTAAAAGTAGAAAATTTATAGCAATTTTTAAAATTATAATTGAACTGTTGAGAATTCAGATAATCCCGTGATTGTTCGCGGGTCTGCGCTAGAGTAGGAATAGAGATCAATAATATTTTTGAATTATACAAAAATTTTGACAATTTTATTATATACTTAAATCCTCACTTAGGTACACCGACATAGTACCTTCTTATATCAAGGGTATATCAGCATGAAAATGTACCATAAAAAAGCAGTGCAGGTTTATTTTTTAATTCCAAATATTCTAAGAAATCACCGTTTAAAGTTTGTCCCTGATATTTTATTAAAAAATGTATTATTTGGTATTATAGAAATGTAGCGTCGAGAAAAATCTAGATTAAATAATTAATAATAAACCGCTCGACCTACTTAGTACCTACTCCCGAATTATGTACCTGCAGTCCAATCGCATCGTAAACAAAGTAATCTACGTACTACAAGACCTACTTGTCTAACGACAACAATAATATCGCAAGTCGGTCTTACACATTACGAGAACTCGCCAGAAGGTTCGAGTCTACGGCCTATGCATAATTGCCGCGCTATCGAAGGTTCCTGAAACATACAGTCTGTGCGAGTGCCTAGGATTTAGTTGCCGTCCATCTACCTACTGCTACCGTCGGCCGTGTAGTATAAATATGCCCGACGCAGCGAGTCAGTCAGTCAGTCATCTATCAGCCGTCAGTTAACAAATCTCGCGAGTGACAACTGGTGCGCCCCGCGCCCCCCGCGAAGGACATATACCCGGCTTCGCCCGTACCATCATGGACTCTATCGGGACATCATCTTAGCGCCTTGTCCAGATCGCCGTTCCTGGCAAGCGCTACTCGGATTACAAGCGCCCTGGTTCCAGCGTCTCTGACCAGCGCTTCTTCCACGCCATCATGACCATCACAAGGACACGCAGCATCCTCACTGGTCACGCCGTTCCCGTTCAACCGCCTACAAGGTCCGCCGCACCTTCGGCCGTCTCGTCAGCACTGGAGTGCCTGAAGACCTACGTTCTTCGCCAGTGCCTGACCTTCATCGAGTCCCGGTCACCAGCGCCCGGCGTCGACTCACTGACCCGCGCTTGACCAGCACATCACCGCAGCGTCTGGAGAATACATCTGTCCTACGTCCACTCTCGTCACGGCTACCTGACTCATCAATAAAACACAATGACCTTCACCACTCGCCTTTCATTTCGTGCCTCACCACCTGATCCCCAAAGAAACAAAGATTTTTTTATTTAAAAATATACATTTCTTTTATATAAAAACATAAATATGTTAAACTAAAAAAAAAACTAATTACAATAAAAATGTTTTCTTTTTAACGTAACTACCCAATTCAATAGAGAAAAACGTTACTCGTGTTTGATTTGGGGAGTAGTGCCATTACAATATATTATATTGGATAAAGAAAAGAAAGAAAGTTTTTATTTATAAAGTAAGAAATAAACAAAATGTATAAAGCATGATAACAAAAGTATAGATAATGAAAATAGACTACAATAGCTGTTACTAAATTAGATACACAGTAAATGTAAATAAATATAAGAATATATTTATTTACATTGAACATTAATTTAAGAATAAAAATAATATTATTACATTTCGATTAATAAGTAGGTAGTAGGTGGTATAAGTACATGGAGTTATTTTATTCATTTGGAGTAAACAGAGCTGATAATATTGCAAGCGAAGGTACATAATAAATTGCGTCAATAATCTGTTGGTGGCTCGAATGCTGATATAATATTTTAAGAGGATATGGTAAAAGAAGAAAAATATATTTTTTTGTTAATTAATTTTATGAAATTAAATAGTTAATTATATACTGAGTATGTACAAATAAAATTTGAATTTGATCAATTACTACTAATATGTACCTGTAATCATTACAGGTACATATTAGTAGTACAATACAATTATTTATTATTATTTATTATTTATTTATGTCTATTCTTGAATACACGTTTTACAAATTATTACAGTGGTTTATATTGCAGTACAGAGAAAAAAAAGTACAGAAAAAAGGTATAAAAAATGAAGAAAAAAGGTATAAAAAATGAAGAACATAGGTTGATTTAGGTAAAACTGTGTGTGTGTGTGATATTATATGTAACGTGAGCACCTCACTAGGAGAACCTGTGCTGAGGTGTTAACGTGTTTGTGGTTAAGGGTGACAGGTATTTATGTGTTGTGGTAGAAAGTTATTATTATTTTTTTTTTTTTCACAGACATATATTGAAACATGAAAACACACTTTTACATGTGAGTGTATGAATTTGTGGATAATTCTTGATGAACGTGTATAATATTAAGTTTTACTTGTTATATTTTGGTTATGTTTGGTTTGGAATTATAATCTTTTGAATAAAGTGAATATCTTGATTTTTTATCCAGGCTATGATATGTTTTTTGAGAAAGTTTGTAGATGTGTTTGTAGTCAATAATTGTTTCAAAGTAAAGGGCATACTGTTAAAAAGTTTGGTTGCGTAGTATTGAAAGTGTCTTTGACCGTGTGTGGTGTGTGTTATTGGAATGTTCAGTGTTTTATTTGTTGAGGACCTGGTTTTTATTATGGCTTTTGCTTGATTTGTAATATGAAGATTATTATGGATGAGGTGTAGGAGAGCAGTTTTGGCGTAAAGTTGTCTTATTGACATGACGTCTAGTGTTTTGAAGATTTTGGTTGAGTCTGTGTAGAATGGTACTTGCAGTATGAGTTTTATTATTGCCTTTTGAACTTTTTGAATTGGGTCAATTGTTGTGTTTGTAGCGCTTCCCCAAGCTAATATTCCATAAGTGGCAATGGATTGACACAGTGCAAAATATATTGATCTGAGTATTGTTAGTGGGAAAATGTTTTTAATGGATTTTATTAGGTGTAAGACTCGTTTTAGTTTATTGGTAATAAAAGTAATGTGGTCAGTCCATTGTAAGTATGCATCAATAATAACTCCTAGGTACTTTATTTGTTTAACCCTTTCAATGTGTTCGCATTGGCAATTGGATGATGTTTGTTTACATTCATGCAAAAACAAGTCCAAGTTAGACGGAGGTTGACCTCTTTGTGTAATACTGTGTGTGATATATTTTGTTTTGGCTGTGTTAACGGTAAGAGTATTTCTGTTTAGCCATTTTATGACAATAGACAAACTTTTTTCAGCTGTTATGAATAAATCTTTCCATGTGGCTGCTTGACACAGAAGAACTGTATCATCAGCGAAGGTCACGAGTTTACCATCAATTTCAATGTCACATAATTCGTTTATGTATATGAGGAATATTAATGGACCAAGGACACTCCCCTGTGGGACTCCGTATGTGATTAAGAGTGGTTCACTTGTCTTGTTATCAATTTTAACTTGTTGTGTTCTGTCAGACATGAAACTTTTCATTAATTCAAATTCTACTCCATTTATGCCAATGTTTTTTAGCTTCTTGAAAAGTTTTTTGTGCGAAATTGTATCGAAGGCTTTAGATAAGTCTAAATAGATTGAAATAACTTTTTTTTTTGCATCTAAATTATGTGTAATAAACTCGGTTACAGTGGCAATTGCGTTTTCTGTGTTCCTATTTTTTCTAAAGCCATGTTGGTTAACTGAGAGTATTTGCATGTTTTCCAGATATTGTTGCAGCTGTTCTTTTATTGCTTTTTCAAGAATTTTTGACAATGTGTTTAATAGTGTAATGGGTCGAAAGTTGTTTACATTATTTTTAGGTCCTGATTTATGAATAGGAATAACCAAACCTTTTTTTAGGATGCTCGGAAAAATTCCTTCTTTCAGGCTAAGATTAATAACGTATGTTAGTGGAGTAAGTAGTTGTTGGCTTAGTGTAATTATTGTTTTAGAGTCTATTCCGTCGGGACCTGATGTTGTATTATTCTTTAGGGAATGTATTAATTTGTTGGTGTCTTCCAGAGTTACTCTATGTAATTTGAATAGACTGTCACTATTTTTGTGTGTGCACTGAGTCGGAATTTTTTGAGTTTCTTGATTATCGTTACTAGACGATTTTTGTTTTATATTTTCGGCTAGGCTAGCTCCGATATTTGTGTAATGTCTGTTTATGTAGTTCAGGATAAGTGTAGGATTTTTGTGGAAGTCGACTTCTTCGTCGTTGATAAGTATTTTTTTTATTTCATCATCTTTGTTTTTTTGTGTATTTGTACTTTCCCTCAGAATAGACCAAACGCTTTTCGGGTCAAAGTTAGCAGTTACCAGTTTGTTTCTGTAATATAATTCTTTGGCTTTTCGTATAATTAGAGAGCAAGTATTTCTGTACCTTTTATAGAAAGAGTTCAGAAAAGTATCATTTGGGTTGTGTTTGACTTGTTTGTGCAGTTTGTCCCGTTTTTTAATGCTATTTATTATGCTTTGGGTAATCCATTTTTTGAGTCTTATTTTGCGGTGCGTGAAGGATTTGAATGTTTTTGTGGTGTTTTGAGTGATGAGCGTTTGTAGGTATGTAATAAAGTAATTCCAGGCTTCTTCAGTGTTGTTAATTTTTTTAAGGTGTTCCCACGTTTGGTTTTCTAGGCAATGTTTTAGGTTCACGTAGTCAGTTTCAAATTTTGTGATGTTGTTTTGAATTGTTGGGTTCAATGCCTGTGTGGTCAGTCCTATCATTGTTGTGTAGTGATCTGTGATTGTGGATTCGAAAACTACGCTACAGAATTTGTTTTTGGATTTGATCATTAAGTGATCTAAACATGATTCCGAGTCTCTGGTAACTCTGGTTGGAGTGTTGATGGCGCTTATTATGCCATGTTCCAGGAGCATCAGTTGGTATTCGATATTCTGGGGATGGCCTTGTGGGAGTATATTTATGTTTAGGTCACCAGTTACGATGATGTTTTTGAAGTGGGTAATTTTTTTTATGTGAGAGTCGAGAGCTATTAGAAAGGGTGTAATGTTGTGTGATGAAGGTGATCTGTAAATAGCGAGTATGCACGTATCTGGGTCAGCGATTATTTGTAAACAGTTTGAGTTTTCTAGGGTGAATTCTGAGACAGAGGCGTTAAGATTATCTTTTATGTAAACAACAACTCCATCATTTTGGTTTTTGTATTTTGTTGTGAAATATGAGGAGTAGTTTTTTTTGTATTTTACAGTAAAAGAGGTTGGGATCCAGCATTCTGTTAATATAATAATATTGAAGTCTATTTTAAAGGAGGACAATAGTATGTCTAGTTCGTCGTAGTTTTTGTTTAGGGATCTTATGTTTTGATTTAATATAGTAAGGGTGCCTGGGGTGCTAAATAAAGAATCGCATAGTTTTGTATTATTGGTTGAATAATGTGAGTGAGTGCTAGTTGAGTGGATAGTATTTAGTAATTCTGCCATATTAAATAATTAGCAATACATTTAATTTACTTGGATTCAGGTGGATTAGTCGTCTAAGTTTGTTACCCCATTTTTTTTAGGTCATTTTCGTGTTTTATTTGGATGATTTTATCCCCAGTTTGTTTGCGGACAAGCAATTTATTTGATTTAAACCACACGTATTGGTAGTGGGTTTCTTTAGCCGTCTGCTTAGTTTTCCATAGAAGTTCCTTAAAGTACGGTGACAGCACCTCGCTGATGAAAATGGGAGAATTTGAGTATATGGTTTTAGCCGCGTTTTTTTTTGAGAGCATAGATTCCCTTATATTTTGACTATAGAGGGTGATGTGGAGTTTGTCCGGGGTGTTTTGTCTTCGATCTTGAGTCCTGGTCACCATGCGTATATCTTGTGGTTGTAAGGGCAGTCCCAGTGAGTTGGCTACTCGAAGTACTGCTTCCGAGGCTTGTTCTCCCGGCCGCAATTCCACGCCCGCCATTTCCAAGCTGTCGGAGAGCTTCACTTGCTCTAGATCTGCAAGACGGCTTTCCAAGGATGAGATTCTTGTATTTTTTTTTTCATTCTCTTCTTTTAAGAATTTTATACCTTTGAGGCCCTCCTCCAAATCTTTAAAGCGTGTGATCAGGTCATCATACTGGTTGCAAATAAAATTACTGCTTTTCTTAAGATCGCTGATTTCTTCCTCAAACATTTTTTTTATTTCACTTATTTTGTTGTCGAAATGTTTAGTGAGGCGATCGAATAATACATCGGCTTCTGAACCTAATGTTGATGCCGACGGAGCAGGTGAGCTCGGCCGGCTTTTACATTTTGGGCATTTCCATGTTTGTTTATTTTTAGATGCCATTCTTTTAAAGTTGGTATCGGAGATATTTAGGCAGTTATTATGAAAGGCAATATTGCAGATGGCGCACGTAAGTGCATGGTCATTTTTGGAAATGATGTTCAAGCATGCTTCACAGTTCATTGTAGTTCGATTTTTTTTCGAGTTTATTCCGTTCTCTTTCTTGTTAATGATTTCAGTTTACAAGGAAAAAGAAATAAAAATAAAAATCTTTGGCGGCAGTTGGGATCGTTCCGGGGTCCTTCAGATGTCTGAGCGAGTGCAATATATGCCGCTAGCTATCCGAACGCTCTTACCGCTAGGCCACGGACCGGTTACAGCTACTCGACAAATAAGAGTAATATTAACTGGCTCACTCTTGTATATTATTATTTGGTGAATCGGATGATGATAATTTTTTGTTTTGGGCAACAACACTTCTGTCACAACACAATGTATTAAAACACTTAGAATGAGAATAAAACCGAATGTTTATAAATTCACTAAAGTAGAAAATTCACTTTACTGATTTTTAGGAACACGTTTAACGATGAATTGCATGGATAATTGAGTTTTGTAAGGTTTAATTAAGGTGATTTCTGAAGAGCGAAATTTGACGTGCGGTCTGTTTGTGATCCGATTACTTTCTCCACTACACAATGGTAACAGTGATAAAACAATTAACAGATATTAAATATTTCATGAGTACACATGATATATTTCCTTGTAATATCTTCTATTTATATTCAGTTATTATCATGTGACATGTGTAGTATGTAGGTGTGTGTGTATATGTATGCACATTGAGCAGTTTATATTATTGACATGATGACGCGTTTAAATTTCGACAGTGTGTCTTAAAAAATATCGATGTTAAAGTTTAGACAAATATTATTAAATGTATGAAGAGCACGACAAATTGGCGAATTAGAAGCTGCATTTGTTTTTTTTAATTAAACGCGTGGAATAGCACTGTGTGTCGTGTAAGTCTCGAAGGTATGTCAACATTAATAAGGGATATTGTTTAAAATTTTATTTCTAAATGTTAAATCAGATAATAATAATAGTAATATTTGGATGACTTGCATAGCACCGCTTTTGTGCAAACTCATCTCAAGGGCGCTTTACAAATATATTAATAACTATAGACTAGTCACACTATTATCAATTTATGTCTAACAGATTGCATCCACCGGTTCGTCAATCACCGATACAAATCTCTTTGTACAATACATTTGATTGATGAACGTGATGCTAGAATATGTTATTATTATTATTTATTTATATTTTGTACAGGCAGATAATATAAGTACCATACTTACCTGGGAGGTCACTTGAGATTAACAATGTTTATAGGGAAATTTAGATACGGTTCGCACGCAGAGAACATAACTAGACTTTAAGGTATTTATTTTAATAATATGTATCTATGTTTTTTAATTAAGTAAAAGCTAAATTTATGCTGGCGGTACGGTACTACAGTACAAGGTTTTGTTCAGAATTAATCTTCCGACCCTCGATATAAAAAATATTTCGAAAAATGTAAATCTGATAAGAAGCTACTACTCGCCTCAGCTGCAAAGTTTGAAATGTACGTTCAAAATTATTGTTGAATTTGGAGGTTAGATATTTTGTACATTTGTTTTGAATATGCGTTATATATCTATCTATATAGTTTATATAGTGGATTCCAAATTGGCGATGCATATTCCAGTGTACTTCTAACTAATGCGAAATATAACATTACGATTGTACGCAGATTTCTAAATACTTTACTTACGCGTAGCACAAAATCAAGCATTATTATTTATTGATAAAGCCTGTATATTATTATCGATGTACACATATCTGATAATAAAATAAGATGTTAGCTGATAATAAAATAAGATTTGTATGCTGATTTCAAAAATAAATTAAATTGAAATATAATGTTGGTTTTACGCAGTGGCGTAGTAACAAAAAAACTTGCCCTCAGGCAAAAACAAATCGTTTTTTTGTAGCTATCCCAAAATCTTGAGCATTTTACTTAAATGTTTGTGTTATATGCACACACGCGGAGAAATATAAGTAATGTTGATTTAAAAATTAGCCATCCTGTTAAATACGGGACTGCAAGCCGCTTCCTTATAAAGTGTTGGTAATTCGTAGTTATATCGGAACACGTTTTCATCCACCTGCGTTAGTCTCAATAATATATCAAGACGAAATGCGAAAAAGAATGTTGGGATTTTTATGAACACGCGTATTCGGACATCGTGACAAAACATTGTTATTTTAATAAATTATTATAAACAATAATAAGTCGCTTGAAATATCCATACAAATTGAAAATATCTTCCGAGTAAAAATAATTTATAAATAATTAATAAGTTATTAATTATATAATTTATATTTAATAAATTAATAATCAATAAATTAATAAATAAATAATTAATAATTAAATAAGTCATTAATAATTCCCATCGGCGGCATTTATTTTTACTCGGGAGATATTTTCAATTTGTATGGATATTTCAAGCGACTAATTATTGCTTATAATAATTTGTTATCCTGTCTTATAAACATTAGTTTACCACTATTAAAAATATTGGTATTTTACTTAAAGTTTATCAGAGTACTTATAAATGCATTCGGTAATGGCATAAAATCCCGTTTTAAACAGGAATGCGAATAATTTAAAGACATTATTAATAAATTTATGACAAAAAAATTCCGGGAAGTCATTCACAACCAATATTTAGATAACTAGTCGTAAAAACGACCAGTTTTCGTGTTGCCTCTCGGTGCTAAGCTTCCAATGACGATAATTCTTCGGGGCACGTTTTATTGAAATACTGGTAGAACAAACACAGGTATCTATTTATATATATTAACTTTACCTCTAACTCGTCAACACAGTTACGGAGAAAAATTACTGATATGGAATATGTGTCCGAAAACATGAACAAACATCGAAAGGTGCGTACATTGCTTACATGCGTAGTGTTGTCTGTACAATGAGTCCTCACTTTGTGATATGGTGGTTGATTTACCTGAAACAAAACAAAATTATAAGATTAGTATGTTAAAATTAACTTTTTAATGCGTTAAGCCGGGAATACACATGCCTGTAGCTGGCACACTTGCATGCAAGCTCCTTGCACATGCCAGCTACTATCATGTGTATACGCTAACTTGCATGCCTGTACCTGCCTTGCAAGTAGATTGCACAACATTTGATTTACTGGCATGCAAGTTGAGGGAGGGGACGAGGGGGGCTATGAAACCGGCATGTGTGAACGTCGCGACAGGTACGGGCATGCCAGTAGCTCAGTCTCTCATTAACGTTTTCATTATGATAATATTTATTGAAATTATACTAAAAATATTCGTACAATGTGAAAAATGAAGAGAATTAAAATTTATTTTGGTGCAACCGAGAAGTAAATGAGGAAAATTCTCTGCAAAAAATCACTAAAATTGTTTGAATTTATTTTATACTTGACAATATTAAAGAATCTTCTATCGTTACGACGCACAACACGCTAACATATTTCCTAATTGATGTTTAAAATGAATTAATTTTATATTCTTTATCCACGGATAAAAATTACTTTTCCTATTTTAATTTTAGAATCTTTTCAGATTATTCGAAGTAAAAACGAGAACAGGCCCTTAAAAAATGAATTGATAGGTTTCCTAATAAACTTTTAGTAAAACACAAACGTATGTAGGAACACGTGTTATTAAAAATCATAATATTCCTATCATCAGGTGCATGGACACGTGTTCCGATATGTTAGAAATTTACTAAAAGTTTATCAGGAAAAGCCCGCACTCCCGTACCGGAGTACCAATAATTTGAACAGATATTTAGTAAATTGGCAATACTCATTTTTCTGCACAGACAAACTGAGCCACAACAACGAAAACAAAGTATACAGCTAGTATAAAATAAACCAGTGGAGTTCCATTTACAATCTTTTTTATGGTTATAGGTTACGAAGAAACTAGATATTTAAAGTTATTAGTAAAAAATATATATTGTTTTGATTTAATTACATTGTAAGTTTAATTTGATTTAATTTTTTTGTAGGATAAAGAGGTAAATATCAATATAAAATCAAAACAAGTGATTTGAGGTAAGGTTTGCCATCAAATCGGTTTGGTAGAAATATTCAATACAAGAATCAGATATCTTATCTCTACTGCTGATCCAAATTCAAATCTGACCTTAATCATTAATTTACGTAGCACATGGGTGAGATAAGAATAATATATTTATTGGGTTATGTATATGTATATAGTATATATATATATATATATATATATATAGGTCCCACAACATTTATTGCGTCCGTGCGTAAATCCGTCTTTGGGCGTCCAGCACTTCTAGTTCTTTTTTTTAGATTGTTTTTGTGAATATTGCACTATGTTTTACTCACGATAATCGCTAATATCATATTTTTTTAATATTCATAATAATGCAGGTTTTGATGTTTATTACACTCTCATACATTTCTAGCGTCACGTACATACTCACGTCCGGGTGTATATTTTTTGTATATTGAAGGTTCCTTTTAATATAGGTTTCACGTCCGTTCACTCTAATTTAATTGTTACGTCTGCCGTATATTGCTGACTATTCTAATAAAGGTTTCACGTCCATACTGAATAATATATTCTTGCGTCCGAGTGTATATTATTTGTTTGTTACATGGCGTTTTTAAGGTCGATTTAATTTTTACGTCTTCCGTATATACGGCCCTTAAGACTCTTGGATTTGTTTTGAGAGTTTCAAAAGGTAAATTTAGGCCGTTGTTATGCCCCTTATATTATTAAACCCCTTAGGATTACATGACTTATTCTGATATGGGAGATATATTTCACCTTAAAAATAATCAATAAATATATTGTTTATTTTAATTCTTTTATATATCGAGACAAATAGACATCTATAATTTTTGCAATCTTTTCTTTATTTTGAATATCTACTTATGTGAGACTTCTTATCATTTTTACCAATGTATCTTATTTTATTATACGCTTTCGTTGTAACATTTTTTTTTTTCATTCTATTTTGTTTTCTCTATCGTTTTAATTTTGAAGAATTTATAATAACTGCGATACTCAACTATTAAACTAGAATGTAAACGTCTATTAGGTGTAATAAATAAATTAACAAATAAATAAACAACACAAAATATTTCTTACTTTTCTAGTGAAGTTTTCACGTTCATAGTGAATTAATTAATTAATTACAGCATCTGTGGTTGAGAGATAAGACTCTCGACTCGCAATCCGAAGCCCGTAATCTGACGGTCAAACCCGGCGTGCGCAAATAATTTTTTATTTGTTTGTGTTATTTCACAATTAATACATTAAACATAATATAAAGTGTGTTTGCAGCACGTTCCAGAGTGAAATATACTCTCAGTATCGCCCTGGTGTGTGACCACCATTCCGAATGGAAACGTTATTTCCAAGCTTTTGCCGTGTTTGGTGACCAGATATAAATAGCCAGGTACTTTTCTACATTTCTCTTCCTCATCTTCTTCCCCTCCCCAATACCTTCACCCTAGTACTCAGATTGGGGATGCCACAGTCTCGCTGTTCCAGACGGGAGCGGTTGAGACTCTTGTGCGGTATATAAAAAATATATGTATATATATTTATGTTTTATTTTTTTGACATCCAGAAACACACCAGACCTGACAACAAACTGTCTATTGATAGTGAGAAGTTTTAATGAATATCTTGTTGCACCTTGTATACAAACGTACCTACTGTGCGCAGGCGTGCGACAATTTTTTTTACAACGATATCCTTAGTAAAAATGTATCATTTCATAACGCGCCAGTTCGCTCCATTGCAGAGGGCGGTCGGACATTTTTAGGTCGGGATATCAATTTACCGTCCACTTTAAACCATCTTACAAAAATGTCCACCCGCGCAAGGCGCTTTTTAGTTCTGAGTGCTAAGTGGCAACGTTGTAAATGAACTGAATGTTGCCAAATCTGGGGTTTTGCTTCACCAAGGACTCAAACAATACATAAAAATGTACAAATTCGCCAACGGCCATGGGGACGCAATACTATCGACGAAATGCGTGGACGCAGCACGGCCGTCGTTATGTATACAAAATAATATCTACTCGTGATTGGTCACGAGGATACAATACCATCGACGCAGAACTTCTGTCGTTACGTATTCAATATAATAATATCTGTTTTTATATTTAACTTAATTAGTTCAACCTCAAATTGCAATATTTTAATTAATGAGTTAAACTTATTAATACCATTAAGTTCAATATAAAAATATATTTTTTTATTTTTATTTCTTAACATCTTTAGTGTTACAATATTTACAACATAATATTAAATAATATTTAAATCACTTTTCTGATAAGTAAGATGCTTGTGCTTAGAAGAGGACAACAATATATTTTTACATATTTATGTTGCAAATATTATTACAAAAACTATTAATAGCCTTACAAGAAAATACAATAAAAGTAATAAAAACAGGTTAGTTATAAATAATACCAAGGAATGATAAGCAGAAACATAATATGTGGAGTTTATTAAGCAGAATTGATTTGAAAGTACCTACACGGCACACACGCTCATGTGATCTAGTAAAATAAAAATGCTTGTCTTAGAAGAATATGTTCAACATATGTATGATAACATTCTCTCTGATTCTATCTTCAATGTAACCAAAATAAATATAAAAACTATATTAAAAATGTATTAAACGTGTACCAAACTGCATAAAATGTTATTATATTATGTAATGACATATATTATGTAGTATTACGTTATAATAATCTTCTGTTTTAATAATCTCCTGTTATAATAATCTCCAGTTAAAATAATCTCATGTTATAATAATCTCCCTCTTGAATAACGTTATATTTTTTACAAAATGAAACAATACTATGTTTTAAACCACTTTATATTTATTTTATACAATATTTGGGTTCAATCCAAACCGGTCGACGAAATATAAATAAAAATAAAGTGGTTTAAAACAAAGTATTTGTTTCATTTTGTATAATGTCAAGCCACTAAATGTTTGCTTTCTTCGATAAATTTAATATTTTTTAGTTCTTGTAAGTATAGTTTTTAAATTTTTACATACATAATAGAATAGAATATTGCGGAAATCTGCAATTGGTTTCTCAGTTAGGTAAATTAAACGTGTATAAATGAACCACATTGTAAACTGTTGATTTCCCTGAAATAAAATAAATAAATAAATAATTTAAAACAATAAGAAAATTTATTAGGTGGTATTAGAGAATTTTAAATTGTTTTTTTTTTGTAACTGTCATAATTTTCCTCAGATATATCCAGGAGTAAATTATTGAATAATTTTATACCGTTAAATAAATAATGATGTTTTGCTGTTTAACGTTTAAGTTCGAACTAGTGGTACGGTTAGTCCTCCAATATAAATAATTATTTAGCTTAAAATTAATTATGGAATATTTTTTTATCAAATAAATCTTTATCTAATTGAAGTTCTTAATGTACGAGTATTTTTGTCATAAATTTTTGTGAGAAGGGGAACCGGGAAACCTTGGAAAACATTTATTGTTGGATAGTTATATGGCTTTTTTAAATATGATTTTTATAAATATATTTTTTGAATTGTCACAAGTGGACGTAGGTATGATTTATACGCACCCCCCCCCCCCCCCCCCGCAAACCACGGATTTCATATTGTAGTAGTGTAGAATGTGCAAGTGCAAAATAAATACCTTTAAGTATTTTTAATGATACAGTATTTCTAAATCTAAAAAACATTTAACAAAACACAAAACAAAAAGTTTCTGAAGGAATCGCTTGGGTACCTACTGGATTATTTTATTTTATTTATTTATAATGTATTACAAAAAACATGGTAAGTAACACATTATTCCCAATGAGTTGAGATAAAACTCATTACTCATTAAGGGTATAACAAGCTATGTATTCGATACATGCGATTATATTAATTGGCTAATTATTTAGATTCATTAATTGACAAACAGTTTGCGTTACATATTGGTATTTCGTTAACATTGATATCAGTAAATTTTTCTTTAGCATATTCCACTACTTTTATTTTTGTGATAATTTGTGACATATTGTTTGTAGTTTGGAATACTTGGTATATTTTTATGTATTGCATGCGAGTGTGCCTCGGATAGTATTGAAAAATCTGGTTGTGGACATAATGTTAAATACATAGGTATACCAGAAGTTCGTCCATGTTTCAAATTATACTCCTTATGAAAGTGCAAGATTGTTAGTAGATTTATTATATTGTTCTAGATTTTAGTGCATTCGCTGTATGTTTCACATACGTATTCTTCTATATTTTGATTTTTTGTTGATTTCATTTAAGTTAAAGTTTTCATTGCATTTATGAAGGTGTGATAAAATATATAGTTATAATTCTATGAATATATTAATAATAATCCTCACAATTTGTGTTACGATATTCTTGCTAGATTTCAATTCATATCTTGAGGTTTTTATTTTATTCTATAAGATTTATTTTATATTCAGATAATATTCGGGAACTTATAAATTGTTTGTTTAATTGACAACAATATTTAATTTAAAATAAAACAATAACTTTGTAAACACTACTTTTATTTTTTATACTTTGTGCCGACCGGGTTTCGCTCCCAAAAAAACGCTTTTTCTTTTAAAAAAAACAACAACGGACGCATCACGATCGTCGTTATGCATTAAAAACTACGCAGGATGCTTCTTAGTTCTTAGTGTCAAGCGGCATCGTTGTAAATTAACCCAACGTAGCCAAATCTGATGATTTACTCAACCAAACGCTCAAATAATTTATAAAAATGTACTCGTGAATGGCCATGGGGACGCAGTACTATCGAAGTAATGCGTGGACGCAGCAAAATCGTCGTTATGCATTAAAAACCACGCAAGACGATTCTTAGTTCTGAGTATCAAGCGGCATCGTTGTAAATTAACCCAACGTAGCCAAATCTGATGATTTACTCAACCAAACGCTCAAATAATTTATAAAAATGTACTCGTGAATGGCCATGGGGACGCAGTACTATCGAAGTAATGCGTGGACGCAGCAAAATCGTCTTTATGCATTAAAAACCACGCAAGACGATTCTTAGTTCTGAGTATCAAGCGGCATCGTTGTAAATTAACCAAATGTTGCCAAATCTGTTGATTTACTCAACCAAACGCTCAAATAATATTTAACAATGTACTCCGAATTGCCACGAGGACGCAGTACTATCGACGTAATGCGTAGACGCAGCAAGACCGTCGTTATGTATTCATAATAATATTTCAACGTGATCGGCCAGGGGGACGCAATACTATCAAAGTAATGCGTGGATGCAGCATGACCGTCGTTGTATATTCAAAATAATATCTACTCGTGATCGTTCACTGGGACGCAATACTATCGACGTGATGCATGGAAGCATCATGATTGTCATTATGAGTTAAAAATAGTATATTCTCATGAGCGGCTACGGGGACGCAGTACTATCGACGTAATGCGTGGACGCAGCACGACCGTCGTTATGTATATAAAATAATATCTACTCGTAATCGGTCTTGAGGACGCAATACTAACGATGTAATGCGTAGACGCAGCATGATCGTCGTTATGTATCGAAAATTATATTACTTCGTGGACGCGGCAAGATCGTAGAAATGAATAAAAACATACACTGCTCGATATATACATCGTGTAGCGAACCTGTCGGCAAAATGTCGAACGTTCAATATTCGTTTCCAGACATTCTGAGACATTTTTTGCTTCCACAAAAATTTTTGCCATACGATTCTACATGGGATAAGCATCGTTCTGGCCAATTTTGAGGTCAAAACATTGCAGCGTCCGTATATCGGACGCTGTAAGTCGGTGGACGCTGCAATGCTATGGAGTTTTTAGGGGTCGGACGCAACAAATGTAGCGGGATATATATATATATATATATATATATATATATATATATATATATTATATAGAGGTATATAACATTTTGTTAATACATATTTTTTTATACGTCGGTCAACAATAATTTGTTTTGTGCTTAACAGACTGTGAGTCCATTTAAAATACACATGTTACAAAATAATAATGATATTAGGCTAATGTGTTTCGCGCGTTTTCGTGAAAAATCACCTCAAGGGTGCTATACTAATATATTTATTAAATAATACTAGAACTTCTGATTTTAAACTAGTAACTTACATCTAAGACTTATATCTAGTGACTTACGACTAAGGCCCATAACTACTGTCTTACGACTAAGGCCTATGACTAATATCTTAATGATATATATTTACATATGCAGAATATAATAATGCATGGGGTCGTCGGAAGACCCACTTGGTTACAGACGTTTTGTTTGGCATCTTGGCCTGTCAAGAGTTAAATAATATTTAATTTTTTGGAATAACTTTATTGAGTACCTAATAATTTAATTATTGAAGACAATATTAGCCAGAGACTCTGCAGCAAGAATCGTAAGTGGTGAAGAAACTGGACCAGCTGCTGCAACGAGAGAGTCCACCGCGTCCACCAACAGCGTCCAGGTATGTGTCTGCTGCTAATAAAGCGATGGGTATCTATTCCCCAGTCGCGATCGCTCGCAATTTCCGCCGAAAGTACATACACTGGTAGAGTTTGCTATTCTTGAGTCTCACCGAAAGTACATACTACACGCCATACGTCAAAATTCATTCGACTTAAACAACGAGTGGGTCGAAGCAGTAGAGATCGGCAAAACTGTCAAAATCTCATTGCATCCTGGTGAATTGCCTTATACTTTATAAGATTCGTTTAGTTCTGCAAAGTTGTTTTAACAATTTTTCTGGCATTTCGATATGTATCCAGTCTATCCACCACCCCCATTCATTTCAGAAAAAGTGCGGTAGCAAATAAAAACGTTGACAGAACGACGCGGCAACGGTTTGTTTTTGACATTTCAAATTAACTCCATAGAAACCTCAAACACATCAGAAACATAGACAATATTCACAGGGTTACCAACAAATTCATCTCTTCAACCGTGCGACACTCAAGAATGTATGAATATAGAACTTATGATAAAAGTCGTAGAGATTTTCGTTCGTAGATGGCGCATAGCAAGTAATTCGTGGTAGAGACTCTGGAATAGATACACTGATACCTCACGTAGATAAGAGACCCTGGCAGCACTGCTGTGACGTTCGGCAAGTCCATCATTCATCTCCATGTAATCCTGTTCCTGGTGACTGTTAAAGTGGTGCATTCTGCCCGCAATAAAAAACGACGGTCGGGATAATAAATTACCCTGGGCTTTGCAAAACACTTGCCTTCAGAGTTTCCGTTGAAAACGTCTGGATTGTTCTCGGCGATGCACTACGTCGTGTAATATTTTAAATTGAGCCGCTATCAATTACAACCCTTACGTAGATGGCGATAAGGTTTAAATTCCCGCTTAACAGCGCCCTTGAGGTGATTTCTCACGAAAACGGCGCTATATAAATTAGTCAAATATTATTATTATTAACACCATCCGCCTGTTTTGATTTATGCAAGAAAAAAACATGGCCAAAAAGTGCCTTTTATTTTATTTTGTGGATGTTCAGGCATAAATATTTAAAAAAAATTCAGATCATTTTATAAATAACTTAATTTGCCACATTATACAATAAAATCATAATCGAAAATGGGTTTGTAAGTAGGAGATTTTGAACTTTAAAGCAGTTTTCAAAGGCATAAACAATTTTTTTTTTCTGGGCTTATAAAAAGACTTATCTAAAAAATTCGCGATTATTTCAAAGGCCATGATGTATTTCACTCGCAGTTTTTAATTAAAGCATCTGAAACATTTCTAGGTGACCAAATTTTCAAACCAAAAACACATGATTTTGCATTACTACGTATGGCATCGCCTTAAGTGAGATAGTTTGTAAAAACCAAGAAAAAATAAATACGAGTATATAAGTCGAATTGTAATTTAACACAAACTTGCTCTTCACAAATCCTCATAAGTTATTTGAAAGCAAAAATCAACCAAGTGGCATTATTGTAATTGATGCATTCTAACACACAAATTAAAAAAATAATAATGCAGAACAGTTTGACACCAATAACGAAGTTACGCAGTTAACACAATGACATTATGGTATTGACCGTTGACAAGAAAGTCCCAAGATAGCACGTGATTAGCTGACTGGTCGCTGACGTGACCTTTTTATTTATTTGCAGGCGCACTGAGAACAGAAACGGTAGTTACAATGTTCCAAAGCAAAAAAGTCGGGTTATCAGAGGTCAACGGTATTAATACTTAGACGTACGACATGTGTGTTCTGAATAATATTTTACTTATTGTAACGAATAAACAATACTGCTAAATTGTTCAGCAGATGAAAAGCAAATGTCGTATAATATAGTTACGTACGTTTTGATCGTAAGCAAAAAGATCGTAATTATCATTTGATCGTAAGTGTGTGTGATCATAAAGGATCATGAATTACCATTTGATCGTAAATTTATTTGCCTACGATCATTTGAGAGTTACAATAATTTGATTACGATCATTTTGCTTACGATCGTTTGAAAGTTAAGATCAAATTATGATTACCATCATTTTACTTACGATCATTTGATTACGATCATTTTGCTTACGATAATTTGATTACAATCATTTGAGTGTTACGATCATTTGAGTGTTACGATCATTTGAGTGTTACGATCATTTGAGTGTCACGATCACGATATGATTACCATCATTTTGCTTACGATCATTTTACCTACTACCGTATAATATACCATCTCTTGTCAGCCAAAAGCCTTGGAAATTTTCGTGTTTAGTCTCAATGTTGTGAAGTCCAAATATTAGTACGTAGGTAATAAAATATTATTATAGTATTAAAATAGATATACATTAGATATTAAAAGTAAAATTTTATAGCCAAATAAAATATAATTTAATGAATACTTCGTGTCTTTATGCATACATACATAAAGAGAGTTGCTAATAAAAATGTGCGGTGAGAAAAATGAAGGCAATATCGGTAGTTCTTATTCGAAGTATGATACAGTTAAAAGTGACCGATGAGGATAGGGTCCCATTAGCGCAGTTGGTAGAGCGGTGCCCCAGCAAGGCAAGGGTCCTGGTTTCGAGTCCTAGATGTGACCGTATCTTTATCTGATATTTCTGTTTCAGATTTTCATTTTAGAATCGCTAATATTGTCTTCAATAATTAAATATTACAATTTGAGGTGTTACTCACCAAGTTATTACAAGTTATTAGGCGACGGCCGGCATAGTCCAGTGGTAACGCATTGGACTGCCATTCCGAAGGTCGCGGGTTCGAACCCGGCGTGCGCAAATAAATTTTATTTGATTAATTTGTGTTATTTCACAATTAATTAATTAAAATAATATATAGTATACAGGGTGTCCGGAAACTCGTAGTACAAGCGGGAAACTGGTGAATCTACATCACATTTGGAGTCGATTTTGTAGTATATTTTTTTTTTATTTGAGCTTTCGTTATCGAGTAAATCGAGTTTGAAGTTGATTTTTTTTTTTTTTTTTTTTTAATCAAATTCTTATAAATTATTACTGAAGATCAAAGTACCCAACTAATTAAAACTATTTGAAAGTAAAACAAATGAAGAAACTCGGATTTGAAGCATTATTTTGAAATCACCCTTCATTTAACCCGGTGTAATCATAAAATATTTCTGCTCTGCAGGGTTAAAACATCTGTTATTCAACCCTAAACACCAGAAAAAACTTTAACCCTAAAATAGCCGAAAAATATTTTTTTTTTGGTTTTTTTTTTTTTTTTTGAAAATGCTCAAATCAAAAAACTTTATGTTTTTTTGGGTTCCCCATGTGGTGTAGATTCTCCAGTTTCCCGCTTGTACTACGAGTTTCCGGACACCGTGTATTTGCGGCACGTTCCAGAGTGGAAGATACTACCAGTATCGCCCTGGTGTAAGACCACCATTCAGAATTGAAACGTTGCTCCAAATGGCTTTAGCCGTGTTTAGTGACTAGATCTGAATAGCCAGGTACTTCCCCACCTTCCTCTTTCCCTTCCCCATTTACCTTCAGCCTCACAACATCCCCCAATTGGGGATGCCATAGTCTCACTGGCTCCAGACGGGAGCAGTTGGGACTCTTGTGAGGTATGCACTATAAAAAAAAAAAAAAAAAAAAAATTAAAATAAAAAATATATTAATCAATTCAGAATACGTGTTCATACAGTTGTGCTTTCTCTGATAAATATAATGACAATATGCTATGCATAGACTAAATTTGCGACAAAATTAGAATTATTCGTGTTTTACCGACAGTTCTTTTAGGAAACCTGTCAAAGAAATGACCTCATTTGCTTCTTCAAAATTACAAATGGTATTATTGATTCACCTACTCTACTGCAACTCATTCCCTTCAATATCCCCTCGCACAGACTCAGAAATAATGAACTGCTCTTCCTCAACCATCATTCGACAAATTATGGATATTATTCACCATTGTCCCAAAT
The DNA here is from genome assembly GCF_061612785.1 of Hesperophylax consimilis. Lineage (NCBI taxonomy): Eukaryota > Metazoa > Arthropoda > Insecta > Trichoptera > Limnephilidae > Hesperophylax > Hesperophylax consimilis. The sequence goes on along the minus strand of NC_142837.1, from coordinate 42,929,109 downwards.
GTGTAGACTGGTCAACTCAAGTCAAAACCTTAACTTTTTTGGGATAAGTCTGAATGATTTTTGCCAGTCGCTAAACAAGTGATGGAATATTATGTCCAGTGGTCCTGACCCACGGCGTATTCTTGACTTGATTCGACTTGTCACTTTATTTTCTTATATTATATCTGCCTTATGTCTTTGCTTTCATTTTCCTTTGTCTACTCCTGTATTTTTCGTTTTACTATATTCGTGTTATTATTTTGTAATTTGGACGATGTCCGTTAATGAATAAATTCATTATTTAAAGGCCTGAGGACCCGTGTTTAGTTGGGATTGACCAGATTCTCAATAAACTATCAATATTTTATATATTTTTTAGGTACTTAAGTTTTCTCCGGTAAGTGTGTTATAACTTTCTCGGTATCTAGAAACAGCTTGAAACACTATTTTTACACAAAAAATAATACCTTTTCATATGAAGCAGATAGTCACGATGTAACATTATAATTTTTAATTAAACAATAATATTTGTGTTGATTTATGTCTTTGAACTTCGATGGTTAGTGAATAGTTATTAACTCTTTACATTAGCTCCACACAGGAGGCTCTGAAAAAAATAATACACAACAACCCCTACGCCATCTTGGGGAGCTAAGTGGAGAGTATTTTTAAGAAAAGGAAGGAAAAAGGTTTCTGGGGTGGATAGGAATCTGGGGGTCAGTGTGTCTAGGTGTGACGGACGTATGTGTTGAGGGAGTCCTGCCCAAAAACCTCAACCCATGAACACGGGAACCCCTGCTAAGTCACCAAACGTACTGGACCACATGGGGTGAACTATGTCAAAGGTAAATGACTTCAAAATCTAAGGAAGTGATGTAATTTTTAATATTTTGAGTTTTATATAGCTTACTCGTACGAGTGTCTTATTGTATATTTGTTAAAGCCCCTTTTCGGCCAGGCCCCCTAGAACCTACCTAGACTACTATTAGGGGGCTACGCCGCACAGTGGGCTGAAAATCGCCGAGACTTGAATTTTCAAGGGTATTTTTTTTGGCTAGAAATGGATTCTGCTGATCATTACTATGCTATAAAATTTCGTATGAAGCAATTGCGTGTACAAATGAACGAGTTATCTTTTTTTTAAGAAAAAATTGTATGGCACTGACATTAAAAATGAGGCTATCTCTGGAATCATAAGGTTGGCCATTCTATCCTTAAACACAGATATACTAGTATTTATTTGTATTTTTTTGACATACTTCGTATTGTGGCGCAACTTGCGATTTTTTTTTTAAATCCTCAAAGTTGAAAAAAACGCTTTTAAATGTTGATGATTCATTTTTATGCTTAAATGCTTTACATATGAGTACGCTTTGTCTAGTTTACAATATTTTATTTACACTGCAAGCCAAAACACTGTGCACAGTGGGCTGAAAATCGCCTTTCATAGACATAGAGACTTGAATCAGCCCACTGTGCGCCACTAGTTTCGTACCATAAATGTAATCCCCAAAGGAGAATATAAAATAAGGGCAAAAGCGCTATCCCCATTCTGGGATACAGATCTCACTTTATCCGCGCTGTAAACGTTTGTTTGTTTAGTCATCAAATGGCTTGATGTTTGAACGCCGAATTATCATGTCAATAATTATTTGATGGAAGTAAACGGGGTCTAAAAATGACAGAAAACTGAAAAACGAAAGATATCATGGGTTAGAGTGGGTAGACTATAAAGACTAATTTTGTAATGAACGAGAAAATCAAGTAAAATAATAGTAATAATAATATTTGGATGATTTATATAGCTCTGTTTTTGTGCAAAATCACCTCAAGGGCGCTGTACAAATATACAATACATTTCTACAATGATCTAACTATATATGGAGATAATATACAGTACCATACTTACCTGGTAGGTCACTTGAGATTAACACTTAATTAAAATTAACTAATTGTTTATTATTGCGAACTTTAGATACAGGATTTAGGACATAATTGGAAAATTGGATATAATTGGACTTTCTCTCAGGAATGGTATAAGCTTAACAGTTTTTAGTTTAATACAGCTTAAAAGGTAAATTTTAAGTTTAGACCTGAATTCTATTGGACATGTTATAGATCTTGGTGATGGTTAAAAAACATTACAGCTTGAAAAGTAACTAACCTAACCACGAAGAGATAAAATGCATATACCTACAGGGTGTTAAGGAACCTCCGTGACTAACTTTAACCAGTGATTCATAACATTATTTGGAGTAAAAATGTAATGAAATTTTGGTCTCCGGTGACTTTTTTTTTCTTTAAAAGCATACAAAACAACATTATTCCAAATGTAATTGCTGATCACTTAGCCGAGTAACCCAACCCCTCACCCCACCCCCAACCGTTGTATACTTACCTATTTATTTATATTTTAAGTAGGTACAATAAAAAAGAAAAAGCATCAAAAATGTCACCGGAGATAAAAAATTCATTTACATTTTTCACTCCAAATAATGCCAGGAATCACTGGTAAAAGTAAGTCATGTACGGCGTAAGCAGGCCGTTTCCTAATATATCGGAACACGTGTTCATGCACCTGCATTTGCCTTGATAATATACAATGACGAAATGCGGAACAACTAGGATTTTTACTAACATGTGTTCGGACATCGTTATAACACGTTCGTATTTTAAGTTTATTAGGAAACATATCAATTCATTAAGGTCTTGCAATCCCGGTTTTAACCGTATTACGAATAATTTGAAGATATTCTTAATAAATTAACAATATTTTATATCAGTAATTTTTTTCCGTGTTCCTTCTGGAACGAGGACTTCAGGAGGAGATTAAATCGAGATGGATGTCCTTTCTTTCATTCGTGCTGCAGAGGATCGTGGTATCTTCAAAACGGGATCTCCCACCTCCGCCAGGAGGTGGTACCACATCAAGCAGTCAAAAAAAATTCACAGATATGTAGGTACAGTACAGACAGGGATAACGCCGACGGCTACATTGTAACCTATAAGAATCATATGGCAACGATCATAGACGGATCACATGCCTTGGTATATTCTTTAAGTCCATCAAAATCGTTGAATATTGACGTTCTCTCTTAAATGTAAGTCTCCGAGTCGGAGTCACGATAGGTCAGGGATGGAAAACACTAGTAGAGAGTTTGCGAACTGAAACGCAAACCGAGCCACGAATTACGGGAAAGGAACGAAGCAACTGCAAGCGGCGTTTCGCGCCATTTGCGGTTGCTTCATTCCTTTCCCATAAGTTGAGGTTCAGTTCGGCATTTCGGCTCGAGTATGTATACGTAGCATTATGTACACAATTTCGTTTTTTTTTCGATTTTTTTCATAATTCTGTTCACGAGCAGACCGCTCGGACCTTTAGTCGTTGGTAATGCGTATATGGTGATTTTTTCACCGCCGCAATGAACGAAATAACAGTTATTATGACAACGTATGTTTGTCACGTCGATGAGTTCCAATTGACCGTGAAACAAACGCCTTAGTTAAGATTTAGCTGATATAACATTGTAGGAATAAATGTCACCGCGAAATTGTAAATTAGCATCGGAAGCAACAAAAATAGTCGCGGAGTTATAAGAAATCAGCAATACTCATTTGTCTTCATGTAGAACTGGGAATCATGATTGCAAACATATTTCATACAAAAGTGCTTCCAAAGAAACGTTTTTTTTAATGCAACAAAGATTTTTACCTTAGATTCTGTCTTCTGTGTTTTCTTATTTCCATCATCGAGCGTGTCACACGTTTATCAGAAATACAGTAAGTTATTATTATAAACCATTGTCATTTGTGACTGAAACCGGTTTCTGGTGGTATTTCCAAAGAAGGGTAACTGATAATGACGTGTTTCGAAACAATGTCTACCAGTGCACATTTAAATGTGTCATTCAAATTTGGTCTGCTGAAATTCGCGGAGCAAACATTCAAACGAGAACACATATTTTAAGGCTAGTTCTACCTATTTTAATCTGTGTAATATCACCTATACAATCGACCTTTTAGATACTACAGTAAAATACGGACTTAATTCGTTATATATATTTCATTCCATTAATAAAAACCATCTAAAGAAGTAAGCTTATCTCCTTCCTCTCCCCACTGCCTTCAGCCTCACAACATACCGCAATTCGTGATGCCATAGTCTCAACGTCTCCAGACGGTTGGTAGCAATTATTGGAACTCTTGTGCGGTTGGTACTCGCACAAAAAAGAGTAATTACTTTTAATAAGGTCATCGTTCGAGAGTTTTTGGTGGCACATATAAACAGATTTACTGTTCAAATAGTTAAGATAAGGTTTCATTTGAAAACGATATTTGCAGTCAGTTGTGATAACTAGCTACATAGGTAGGTAGTTGGCTAAAGCGAAAAGACCGGCTGCATTCCCCGTTATTCGATACGGATATCTACCCATATGGATATAGTGTAGGTACAGTGTATTTTATAACGCAGGATGCAGGTAGAATGTCAGCAGAGAGTACAAAGCATTGCGGTTATAAGGTTGAGGCCACAGATGTTGTCTGGTCTTCAACTCTTTGGAGGCATCAATACCCACTATTATAAATGGTACCTACTATTTAATATTTGACCAATTTAGTATCTATCGGAATTCCCCAGTTTAGAACCTTTGTTATTTGACGATCGCTGTGACACGCTCAGTAATTAACGAGTTGTATGTAGGCTCTGGACCCGGTATTCACATGTTAAAAATATGATTTTATATAAAATACTAAATAAATAAATTGAAACACAGTATATTTTTGTTCCTCGTTTTAGAGTGAAGATATATAACGCCTCGGTGAGAATATCATTCAGAATCGATGCTTTGCTTGAAATGACTTCAGCTTTGTTTAGTGTCCAAATAGGAATAGCCAAATACTTTCCAACCTTATTTATTTATTTATTGGATGATTTGTATAGCTCCGCTTTTGTGAGATATCACCTCAGGGGCGCTTTACAGTTAATGCAGATATTACAAAAAAAAAAAATTGAAATTAAGTTAAATAAAATGAAGTACAGAAACGGGTAACACGGAGAACCTTCCTCGTACCCTTCTCACCCCATTTAACCAGACAGCATTTTCCTAATGGAGATACCGTTGCCGAAGTGATTGGATAGGTACCACCATAGACATATGAATATTAGTAGACCTGCCCTAAGTGATTAAAAGCTTATTATCCCCACTCCCCATACCGGTTCCATTGGAGCCGGCTGGGCTCGCGTATGGCCTCAAGTGAAATTTGAAAACGTGACGTCATCATTCTTGTGCGAACTATGGTCGAGGCATCATCGGTTCATTTTACGAAATAACACGGCAAAATGTTGACTTGTGATATGAAAACTTGTAAAAATAGATGTGAAAAAGAGAATAAACCCAATTGTCGTATTACATTCCATAAGTAAGCATTATTTTACTTTATTTTAAGCTTATTCACACCGTATTATATGGATCAGTTTTAGAAACATATACTATCACATCACAATGTAGCGATTCTCAAGTGTGCTCATAGTTGTTTACTGGGGTAAGTAAATTATGAAAAATTTGTAAAAGTGTCTTAACTAAATACTCTGCAACTAACTACGACTCTGCAAACAGAAGAAATTTACTTTGCCGAATTTGGACTTCGCAAATTAGTTCATAACGTGGCGAGTAATTTGCGCTCCCATGTAAAAATGTCTATTCATTCAAAAGCAGATTTTACTTTTAAGAACTAAATGGTGATATTATAATGCGAGATGCCTATTTACTGTCAGATTGATTTATTGACGAATCACAGTCAGCTTAACCCCCTTCGTTCTTCAACAGTTGATTTTACCCCTCGCCATTATCTTCTCGTCTATTAATTCCTATGTCTGTGGGTATCACCCATTTTTAAATCGACAAAATAAATATGGTAGTAATTTCATAAAAATTAATGCTAAGCAAGGAAAAATATTATATCGAGGTCGTTATCTATGATATTTTATAAGAACCAGCTGCTTTGGGTAGTTTATCTATTGCTTTGATAAGTAATTGTGACTGTTTTAAATAATATATAGAGTCGAAGATACTCTCAGTATTGCCCTGGTGTAATGTAAGACCGCCGTTCAGAATTGAAACGAAATGCTTGGAATGGCTTTGGCCTTATTTGGTGACCAGATATTAATAGACGGGTACTTCTCCTCCTTCCTCTTCACCATCTCATTCTCCCCACTATCTTCAACCTCACAACAAATCCCAATTGGGGATGCCATAGTCTCACTGGATCAAGATAGTTGAATTGTGTGTTGTTCACATAAACTTAGTATGGTCGTGATGCTCGGATGAGAGCTCCGTTGGACTCCTCATTTCTGTTTTAAGCGTCGTTCATGAGGAAGAGAGAGAGGTAACAACAGAGCTATCTGTGGAATGACAACGAATGGCTTCTGCGAAGTAACTCCGTACATGGCACGATTATTTCTTATCTGACAGCAAGACCGAACTTTGCTTCTCTAATCCAATTACTGCGTAAGCAACTACACCAACATTATATTATTATACATATCATCGTCGTGAAAGTAAAATCACCAAGCGACTAATGTGCCTATTGTCTGGTGTAAAAAATTGACTTGACATAAAGACGAACAATTAAAAAAATGACATCAGAAGACACATGGTGTCTTTGGAACTGCTCTTCCGTTTAATCTGTTTTACGGTGTGCTCATTGTTGTCATGTCAGCCACTATTAAAAAAACCATAAAGTACTTATTACACATCTGCCCTGATGATGTGCACTGCAGTGCAAACTGAAACGTTGTTTAATTAACGAGATAGGGCAACACGGCACAATGCCCCAAAATTAAATACTATATATAAATATATATCGTTTCTTTATGTAGATGCCACACAAGAGTCCCAACTGTCACCTACCGTCTGGAGCCAGTGAGACTATGGCGTTCCCAATCGGGGTATGTTGAGAGGCTGAAGATAATGGGGAGAGGAAGGAGACGAGTATTAGGAAGGTGGGGGAGAACCTGGCTATTCAGATATAGCCACTAAACACAGCTAAAGCCATTTAAAACAACGTTTTGATTCTGAATAGTGATCTTACACCAGGGCGATGCTGAGAGTATCTTCCACTCTGGAACGTGCCGGAAGTATACAACATATTATTTTTAATTAATAAATTTTGAAATACTAACACTAATTCATCAAATAAAATTTACATGCGCACGCCGGGTTTGAATCTGCAACCTTTGGATTGACTTACTCCTCGATCACGGAGTCGTTTTTTTTTGCAGAGAAAATCTCAAATTATGATGATTTAAATTTTACTGCACAGAAATTAAAACTATAAATGAATTACTTGTGAAAAAATTAAAAATAGGCAATTGGCGATGACATTACGTAAACATTTATAAACATGTATGCATTACACAAAGGCAATTTAACAACTGATTTAAGAAATTTATGCTAACTTTTTAGAGCTACCTTGAGGTGGTATTTCACTAAATCGGCGCAATTGATTATTATTATTAGCAACAAGTAAATACCAAAACACTTTTGTCAACACGATTTATAGGTACCTACATCTACATACAAAGACATAAAAATTGATAGACTTGCCTTAACGTGAAATCTGGGTATCATTTCGAAGAGCTAGAGAACACCACGTGACCATATTTTTGGAACCAGGAGGGTTTGAGAATGCTTTGACAAAATCGGAGAAACATTGGGAGCTCAAACTAATGCATGGGCTTTTATACTACTATAATATATCTGCATGTAGCTCTAGAGTCTAGACTAACGAAGTCAACACACGACTTTATTGTCACACAAAAGTAAGGTAAAGGCAGTAGGTACATTGTGGGACTTTTCTACGCAACATATGAATGTTGGTTTTTAAACGAACCGCCTGGTGTAGCGACGCAAAAAATGAGTGAGATGGGTAAATAAAATTAACATTTTTGTAAAAGTGTCCAACTAAATAGTATAGCAAAATATTCAACTTTGGAAACAAGCCCGAACTTTTGTTTACCCGATTTGGGATTTGTAGTTTTAAAGCAGCCAGCAAATTGCACGCAATTTAAAAAAGACTAGTAATTGGTAAGTACATTTTATTTTCGAAGACTGAATACTATAATAACATATTATGACGGCCGTGGTCGAGGGGTAAGTCTCTCAACTGGCAATCCAAAGGTTACGGGTTCAAATCCCGGCGTGCGCAAGTAAATTTTATTAATATATATATTATATATATATTATACAGCACGTTTCAGAGTGGAAGATACTCTCAGTATCGCCCTGGTATAAGACCACCATTCAGTATTGATATGTTCCTTGAAATGGCTTTAGCCGTGTTTGATGACCAGATGTGAGCGGTCAGATCTTTCGCCACCTTCCTCTTCCCTCTTTACATATCCCAATTGAGGGGTGCCTTAGTCTCACTGGCTCCAGACGGTTGGGACCAGTTGGGACTTGAGGGGTATTCACATATATAATGATATTACAATGCGAGTTGCCTGTACACTTCCAGATTCATTTATTGACAATCAAACATAACTTGATTTGTTCCCCTTTCCCTGATTGGCTGGTCTATCGATTTGAATATCTATGGATACATATATCTTCTCGCAGCATTGAATTTGTCATTCAACGTTTAATCCGACATCCTTTGATTCCACAATATAATGGAATGCATCTAACTGTGTTCATTCTACTGGCATCCTGCTTTAATCCTTTATGTCACACTTCGAAGTGGCTCATTCATCCTGTCACACTGTCATTCCGACTACTTGATAATCTAAACGATTCCTCGAGCCCATTCTCAGTCCCATTTTAAGCCTTCAGTATTCATTAGTCAATAACGTACGGTAGCTAATCTCGAGAATTCAACACCTGGTGCTTGTTTCACTATACCGATTTCATTTGCACGCTAACAATTTCGTTTTGAGTTATGCGATAATGTCATTAGTCATTACATTATCAATGAATTTCAAAGAATGTCTCACGCTATTGAAATTTACTAAGGCTACTCGAAAAACACAAATGTAATGGAAATTTTAATTTTAAAAATTTCCTTAAGCCCCCGCATTCCCAATTTCTACCGATTTATAACAAGTTTCTCTTTAACTCTTTTAGTTTTTAAGTTCCAAAAAAATATATTTTTAAAGATTAATACCTATACATTTGTTATGTCGAAACGTAAATTATATGAAATTCCCTCGATAGAAAAAAATCGTAAAGCAAGCTCCGAAAATTATTTAAAACACGTTTTGTTCTGTTATTTTGATATTGTCATGAAAAAAATCACAGTGTATCTTTAAATGCAACTAAAGCATTTGTCGAGAGATTTTTCCTCTATTTCAAACGAGTCGTGTTTTGTTAATATTTTCACCACTTTCGCAAGTTACAAGCAAGCTACAAGCCAAAAATGTGTATATTCTCGGTATACCTTATATTGTAGGTAATAGGCATTAAAATCGCTTGACAATTAGAGTCTAGAAACGTTAGAGCACAAACTATTTATTTTGTAAATAATTTTATAGTAAAGCGAAAAAGTTAATCAAGTGAAACTGTCACACATAATCTTAGGTATAATACTGTTTTTTTTTTTAAGTGGTTTCCTTTACGCGTTCATACATTTCTATTGAAAAAAAAATATTTTTTAGTAGTTTACATTTATATTTTTTATTGAGTAATTTATTTTTTATTTGTATTCTTCTCAAGTGACACGTTACGAAAACCTAAAATTTATCTAAAGCATATTTTTTGGTATTCATAATGTACACAAATTCGTTATAAAGATTAATCAAAATAGTGATTTGGCATTAAGCTTCGCCTTAATTATTTTCGTTTTTTTTTAATATTAGCGCGCTCCCTCTAACATTCTTAATTTATATATCTCCCTTTCAAGCCATCTTTGAAAGCTTACTACGGGGACTTAATAGACAGAAAATAGAAATAAGATTTTATACAAAGGTTTTAGATTATTGAATTTACTTCTTTTTACAGCTTAAATTTATTAAAATAATATAATAAGTAGGTAGAGAAAATAACGCATTATAACCTCAAGTAAATAATAACATACGCCCATACAGAGAAAGGGTAAATACAGGAATACGCAGCTAGGTTGTGATAGTGATAAGTTGATAATTACTTAGAATTTGGGGGTTCAATTCTAAAATGAGTACAAAAATAAGTTTTTATTATTATTACTCAAATTAATAAACTTTCAAATACCACCCAGAACAACTAGGTATAACGACTTATTCTATATTATCCGGTCGCGCACAAATGCTGGTGTCAAGGATCCAATCAGAAGAATGTGTGAATTGATTAATTAAAAACAAAACCTGAAAGATTCTGACATATTTGTTGATACATGCATTATCTTTAGTAGAAAATTGAAAGCTGTTTTCCTATAAAAACAACAACCTTGACATACTTCCATCATATATTATTTCTTTTCTCACTTTTCTGTTCAATTAAATTTTCGAATTAATTGACTTTACCCTCTATTCTCTAAAAAATATTTTTTTTTATTTATTTAAATTTACATAGTAAGAACATATTTTAAAAAAAAGTTAACATGCTTTCCTTTACAAGAGTCAAAAACTCGTGTGTAAAGGGAAAAAATAAAAATTTAACATAAATAAGAATAGAAGAAAAAAAATAATAAAAACATATCAAGTGAAGATATTTTAGTTTTTTTTTTAAAATAATAATATATAAAGTAATATAGTGAGATGTCATCGTCATTCTAATTCGCTAAATTATTTAAGGTAGTGAAGTTTATTTTATTTTATTTGTTAATGGATATTGTGCACCTTCTCCTATTTTGAATGAACAATTCAATATAACTTGCTTTGTAATATTATATTTGTAAAGGCTTATTATTAGTATAAAGCTACCGTATAAATCTGTGAGAATTAGTTAGGAATGCAGGCGAATTCACCAATGAATTTTTTTTACTGTCCGTATCTGTGTTTTCTCTAATTAAAAAAAGAAACCTCCAAAAATATAACAAATATTTTCACTATTCTATGAATATTTTGAAGAAAATAAGAATCTTTATGTTTCATTATCTAAAATCTTTGATTGAGTTTGGTTCACTTTAGAACTGTGTCCCCCAATTGTTTTTTTTTTACACTAGCTCCACATAGGGATCATCTTTAAATATGCTGTGTGGAGGGTATTTTTGAGGAGAGGAAAGAGTCGACGTGATGTGAACAATGACGCTCGTTCCTCAGAGCAGCTTCAGTTAAAATACCAGTTTATTTAATTGTTTAACGATGTTCAAAATGTTGTACAGTTGTATTATTTTTGTGGTAGGTTTGACGTACTTTTGAAAGTTTTTGATTGTTTAACGGTTTTGGGTAATGGATGATTTGTTTAAATCTTTTAAAGAAAAACGTTATAATTAATAATGAATTGTTGTTATAATGTTGTCTATCAAAATGAAAGTGAATAATACAATTATAGAGAATAACTAGAATCTAGTAATTAGAGGAATGAAAGTAGGCATATACATAAAATGTAATGTTTCGTTGAAAGAGCGCAAGCGCACGATCACTTTTTTTTTTTTTTTTTTTTTTTTTTTTATTAACAAAATTTTTGATACATATACAATTCAGGTACATACATAGTAATATAGAATGAAAGAGTAACAAAAAAATCCCACAAAGGCGAAGCCTGAGCGTGGGTATTATAGTGTAAGGATAAAACAGTGGTGTTTAAAATATAGTTTTTTTTAAACTTGTTAAATGTATCTATAGAGATCAATGTGATTGGTTTTTTTTTTTAGAGAAGTTTCTATTTTTTCTTTTTTTTTTTTTAAATTTACAAACATATACACACACACACACACACACACACACACACACACACACACACACACATACACACACAGATACACGCACACACAGACACACGCACACACAGACACACGCACACACAGACACACGCACACACACTCACGCACACACACACACACCCACACACACACATAAAACATAGATGCATGTATATATTTCTTTGATTTAAAGAAATTAATCTTTAATTTACAGAGAGACATGTGGTAGTTTAGTTATTTAGAAACAGATGGCTTAAATTATAGAAAAAAGTTACTCGCTTCGAAATTATTTCTTATCCAACTTTTAACATTTTTCTTATATAAGTTCAGGTTTTGAGACATGTTGATGGAATTGGGTAAAGAATTGAACAATTTTGGGGCAATATAGTTGATGTGCCTTTGGCCCAGCCTAGTTTTGCAGTGAGGGACTGTGAACACGCATGTGGTATGTCTCTGGCTCGAGCGATTTGTGTTTTTGGTGAAATTGATAGGACGCGTAAATATAAATTTGAGACATTGAATACAATAGATCCGTCTTAGTTCCATGATTTCTGTTTCTTGAAATAACTGGTTGGTGGGATATGTCTTGGTCCTTTGGTACATTATTTTAATGATGGATTTCTGAGCGATTTCTAAGGGTTTTACGTGATTATTGTAAGTTCCTCCCCAGGCAATTATTCCATAGGAAATAGATGAAAGCACTAACGCGTCATAAACAAGTTTCATGGTTCTTATATTGACAATGTTGCTCATTCGTTTGAAAATGTAACTTAGGTATCTCAGTTTATTGACCGTCTTTTCTATATGGTAAGTCCATTTGAGTTGGCAGTCTATAGTAACTCCTAAATACTTGATATATTGTCCGAATTTCACGTCTTCGCAGTTTAAGCATGTCGCAAAGTTACAATTAGGGTTGTGGAACTTCAGATTAAGATTATTTTTAGGGGATGACTTTTGGGAATTGTAAAAGGGAATAAAGATAGTTTTATTCAAATTTAGACTGAGGAGATTTCTATCAAGCCAATCTTTGACTGTTGCAATACATTTGTTGGCTTTCCTGGTTGTTTCTTCCCACGTTTTACCTTGTACTGTTATTGCAGTATCATCGGCAAAAGAGAGAATTTTACCTGGTATTGCAATATTGCATAGGTCATTGATGTAGATTAGAAAGAGTAGTGGCCCTAAGACAGTTCCTTGAGGAATACCATGTTTTGTCAAGTCATAGGTACTTAAGCTTGTTCCTATTTTTGTGCGTTGTTAGCGATTCAATATATAGCTTTTTAATAACATGAAACTTTTGTTTTTAATACCGACTTTAGAGATTTTTTTTAATAAAATTTTGTGGTTGACTGTGTCAAACGCTTTCTTTAAATCCAAGAAAATGGTTAGCGTTTTAGTGTTAGAGTCAAGGTTAGAGTATATGCTTTTGGTTAAGCTAAAGATAGCGTCATCGGTGCACAGTTTGGTTCTAAAGCCGTATTGATTAGCTGAGAGGATATCATTAGATTCTAGAAAGTTCATAATTTGTCGTTTTAAACACTTTTCGAAGATTTTGGATAATTGAGAAGTTAAAGTTATAGGTCTGTAGTTGTCTGTTTTGAATTGAGATCCGGATTTATGTATTGGAATGATGTGAGAGAGTTTGAAGTCATTGGGGTAAATGCTATGCCTGATGCAGTTGTTGAAAATATGATGTATTGGAATGATTATATGCTTTTTAATTGATTTAATTGTGGTATTGCTAATGTTATCTGGGCCATTTGCAGACTTCTCTTTAAGGTTGTCAATTTGTTTTGAGATTTCAAGTTCTGTTATTTCGTTGAATGTAGATAGTTCATATGTAGTGACATTAGAATCTGAAAGGCCGGGAGGAATTTGATTCGAGTGAATGCTAAGACTGGGATTATCATCTATGAGGGTTGAGGCGATGTTTGTAAAGAAGTGATTGAAATTGTTTGCAATGCTCTCAGCGTCTTCGATGGTTGTGTTATTGTCAGTAATGATTTTTTGAGGAATTTTATGAACTTTTTGGTTCCTGTTTGAGATTTCGTTTATGACGTGCCATGTTTTTTTGGAGTCGTTATGAGCATTATGTAGTTGTGTAGAGTAGTATTGTTGTTTTTGTTTTTTTATGATTGAGTTTAGGTAGTTTCTAAATAAAATGTATTCGTTCCGTTTGGTTTGGTTCTGTGCTTCGTTTTTGGATGTGCAATATTTTTCGTGATTTTTATAGATCTTAAAAAGTTTGTTTCTGTGTTGTATTGAGATTATTAGTCCGCGCGTAATCCACGGTTTTATGTGTTTGTGCTTACTTTTTGGCGGTGCTATTGTTTCTTGACTTTTTTTAATATAATTTTGAAGTATTTCATAGAAGGTATTTAAAGCCAAATTTGGGTTGTCATTAGATAGGACAGCGATCCACGATTCTTCGTTCAGTAAGTTATTTAAAGTTGAATAGTTGATTTTAATCATTGCTTTGTTTTTCGGTTCAACAGAGATGGATAAATTTGGTGTATGATGGCCGTAAAAGGTGGGATAGTGGTCAGTTATGTCGATTTTTAATGTAGCGGATTTATGTTGGAAATTTTTGTGTGTTTTTAGAAATATATGGTCAAGACATGTATCGTTTGGATGATTAGGTCTGGTAGTGTTGTTTATATATGATAGGTATCCTGTGGAGTATAGAACATTTAGATATTCGTTTGCGGTCGGATTTAATACAGCGTTTTGTATATTTATGTTAATATCACCCATAAAAAATGCAAAATCGAATTGATTAGAGCTGTTATTGTTGATAAAAGTTTTGATTTCTTGTGTAAACAAAATTGGGGATAAAGAAGGGGAGCGGTATGCTGTTAAAATTGAGTATTTTTTTCCTTTGGAGGAGAAGGTTGCATGGACGGCATTTGCATATTTGAAATGAGTGTTGTCTATGCTAATGTTGGATATGGTGTGTATATTGTAAAATATGGTTATGCCATCGTGAGAGGTGTGTCTAGACGGAATTGAAAAAGTAGTGTAGTTTGGTAAGTTGAAAGGGGTACATTCACGCATTTGTGTTTCAGTGAGTGCAATAAAATCAATTTGGAAGGTTAACGAATTTAAAAGGATACAGAAATCATCAAAATTTTTTCGAATGCTTCTGATGTTCATGTTTAGTATGTTGAAAGATGTGTCGTAGAAAAGTGTGTTTACATCTTCAAAATTGTCACATTCAAGAGTTTCAGGGATGCTGTTTTCTTCTGAAGGGGCCATTTTTAGTTGAGTCCGGAGGTCATCTTTGAAGGTACAGGAGGGAGTCCAGGTTATTGAAGGGGTATGTCGCTCGCGTCTCTGATGTATATAATTGGAGTATCCTTATTTTTGCGGAGAAGGACGTTCCCGTTCTTCGTCCACGCGTATTGGTAACCCATCGCCTTTGTTGCTCTCGCTAGCCAGAGTAATTGCTTGTTTTGTGGCGTCAGCTTTTCATTTATGTAGATAGGGTTTATCGAGGTGGAGTGATTTATATCTTTGGCGGAGAAATATCCCGCTTTCTTTTTTTGGGAAAGGATCCTGTCTTTCAATTCTTTTGTAGCCATCTTTATTGTTATACATTTCTTTAGTGAGTTGGTGTAAATGTTTATTATGGAATTATTATTTAGTAAATCTTCACACCCTATTTTTTTAAAGATGCATTCAATAGGTAATTTAGGATTTTCTTCTTTTTTAGTTTCGATTCCGTTGATTTCGAGCGATGTTTCAAGGCAGTTTTGTAGAGATTGATTTACAACAGATTTTAAATTTTTGTTTTCTTTTTCCACTTCCTTAATTTTTTTGTGTAGTTTATTTCTCTCTACTTCATAGTCATCGATTTTTAGTGAAAGAAAGTCAATGGTCTTGGTGAGTTCGCACAGCTGGTTCTTGAGGTTTTTTACATCTTTTAATTCAGCAGAGAATTTTTTTTCTATAATTTCCGACATATCTTTTTTTAAGCTATCGATGTTTTTTTGGTTTTCAATGTTTTGAATAGCTATTTGAGACATTATGTCTTTTTTCATTACGTCCATTTTTTTTTCTAGGAACTGTATGATTTTATCTTCGCTATCCAGAATGGTTGTCTTGCCTCTGGTGCTGCTCATTGTGTATTTTTTAAAATAAGTTTATTGTTTAATTAGATGTTCTATATTTTTTGTTTAAAGGGTTTCAAAAATATCACACGTTACAATGCAGATTAAAATTAAATTTAAAAGAACAAAAAAAAAAATGCGGTTGAAAAAAAAGCAGCAAAGTTTTTTTTTTTTTTTTTTTGGAAACTGTGGGGTTTGAACTGACTTCCCGTATTCCACGGAGAGAATTGGCGAAACGTTTATACCACCAGGCTACTGACCGCCTGTGACGTATCGATAAATAATTATAATATTAATTGTGAGGGCACAGGTCCGTTTGTATTTGTTGTAATAAAAGGTTTTGATTGAGTTTGCAAGGCGGTCACTGTCACTTCAAATTGTCACTTTAATCACTTAAAATTGTAATGACTAGGCCGTTTAGACTAAACTAAATTGGATGAATCACTTCACTGGTTTTTCAGGTAAACACCAACCGTCGGTTGTTTGATTTTGGTGAGATTTTAACTATGAATTTGAGCGATTTTTGTGGAGCGATTATTTGACGTGCGCACTGTTTTAAATGTTGTCGTATCCAATAAACTATCCTTAAAATTATCCTTAAAATTGAACTTTTGCAGGAGAGCTTACAGTAAAACTACATTTGTGCGTAACTCATAAAAGATTTTATGAATTTAATATAATATGTCAATGACAGCAGATTATTATGTTTAAAAGAGGGGTCTGCAAGAATCCTTCAATACTAATGGATTCAAAGGCTCAATGCGAAATGTTGAACAAAATGAGATTCAAATGAGACTACGGACAGATTAAAAGGTTAACAGTACACCCTCGTAATAAGAGTACAAGAAACAAAGGTACAAGGCTGATGGGCCAAAGAGAAAATGAATTTATAATTTGCAAGTTGAATTGAAGAAACTTTATAGCCACTAAAGGATTCAAGTAATCACATGATGCGGGCTGCAGAACACAGACTTCAGACCAGTTCTGTTGGGACGCTGTGTGGTTTGTAGGTGCAGATACACTAGCTAGGATTGAAATGGCGACCTTTTGTTTTTAAGTAAGGGCCTAAAATCGAGCCTTTAGGGTTGCCATGAAAATCTTTTAAAATCCACAGATCAAAACTAAGAAATGCTATTCAGTCAGACATCCAAACCCATCTATGTAAGAAAGTAATCTAGGTACACTACGGGTTATCGCTTAGCAACGTTTGATAAGTACACAGAGAGCAGTTGTTTTCTGTCGGGCTTTAAAAAATGTAATAAGCGGAAAGGCAAAGATGTTAAATGCTTATTTGAAGCGATTTATTATTCAAAAGATTAACTTTATTCAACACCCTCTAAATCACAAGGCGATTTTATCCGAAAGGTTTCGGAAACACGTGAGATTAATAGGTATGTCGGAAAAACAAAATAAAGAGAGTTTTCAACAGCGCTGGCTGTTTCGGTAAATGTGGTCGTACGCGCATGCGTCCAGTGTGGCGATTAAATAAATATTGCCAGCGCCTTAATTTAAATTACGAATAGTTCCGAAAAGTTTTATGAAACAAGTTCACACAAATCTATACATTTACGTCAAATTATATTGAAATCTCGTGTAATCAAGCGAAAGTGTCGACTATAACCTGTAAATTCAAATGTATAACGTCTTGGCTTTTTTTTGGTAGTTCAATGAAAACGCCAAGTGTTAGAAATAATGTTGGGGCTGAGATCGTTTTTTTTTTAAATTTCTGACAGAAAAAAGTCGTCCGAATCATTTTGTGCTCAGTGTACATTGATTTTCTGCTTAATTCTCAATGATTCAGATCATCTATTTTTATCTGCTAGGATGAAACGCATTTATCAAAGGCATCACATAAACGGTCATATTACTGAACAACCGACAGCTGTTAGAGCTGATCAGAACGTGAGAACATAAACAATTTATGCAAAAGATTTAATTCCTAGGCAATCCGGTATATAATAAAAGAGACGTGCTTGCAACACATTATTTCAGAACGAAAATAAACTTCATCGATTACGAAGATATTCAATTTTATGTTTTGATGGATGTCTTCGTCATTCACAGCCTGTTTTGATGGATATCTTCAATTCCAAGCCTTTTTTGATTGATATCTTCGTCATCCACAGTCTGTTTATCCCCAGCCTTGTCAATAAAAATAATCACGTGGTCCATCGAATGGCTTCGGAGATGGACAGTTTTTGATTCAATTGCACTTTTGATGCTAGTAAAACCACAATACTTTTTTACCTTCGGTATAATGGGCGTTACCTTGATTTAGACGGCAAAAATTATTTGCCAATTATTTTACGTAGGTAACTATATTATTATAAAATTTTGCATGTTCATTTAGTTTTATAATTAAAATATTGATAAAAAAAACACTATACTAATATGTGTACATTACTGATCGTGAACTTGTATTACTCTTCGGTCTTGTGAATTTCGCGTGAATGATTGATGATTTGTGGACAACGGCAAAGGAAAAAGAAAGATGCTTTCATGCGATCTATGGTTTGTTCAAGGTTTTTAATTCAATTTTTTTACGATTTAGATTTAAAATATTATTTCCTCTCTAATGGCAACTATCTGCTTGAAATCGTAATTATGAAAAAATTGTCATTAAAACAAAGGCTTTCCATATGGGTTCCGATATATTTTCATATTATTCAAAGGATTGTAGCAAACTCTTTATAACAATTTTAATTAGCCAACTAATTGCACTTCAAACTTTTAGGAATATGTTATTTCTAAAAACACCACAAAAGTATTGAAACGAATTGAATTCTTCTACGCTTATAAATAAAAACATGGCGTCATTCACCATCCTTCCGGACAAATAATTTGAGAAAAGATTTCCCGAAGACCTAAAGCGTTGAGCGAGGACAAACATCCTTTTGAGACGCTAATGCGAGGTCCTTGACAATTTAATTCACTAATTGAAATATTATATTAATTCGTGAGTCCAATAAGTCAGCCGGTCGACAGCTTTGGACATAGCCAACAGGGCTGTCAACGTTCAACAATCAACTTAGTTATCGTTGTTTTAGACGTTAAAATTATTGACCGCCCAGAATGGTGAGAACATGTTGACGATGTTGACAAACTGTATGCATTTCCCTTTAACATATGTTCCTGCATTATCCACCCAAATACCTGTCCCTGTCTGACAGTGTGGAGTGTATACATGCCTACATCAGTGATATTGCAACAATTTATTATATATTACCATTATGTTAAGAAAACCTGTACAGTGTACGGTAAGTGTTTCCTAAGAGCGTTTAATTCGAGCTTGTGCAGTGGTAACCGCAAGGCCGTAATGTCGATTTGTAACAAGACGTATACCTAATACCAAGGGTGAGTCATAATCCTTTTCCAATTCTAACTGTTAACCAGAGCTCCACATCAGTTGTCTCGAATATTGATTACAGTCCACAATAAACCACAAACAGATCGCGTACAATATTTGCGACTCCAATTGTAACGGTGTAGCGTTGTTAATTTTGTGAAATATGACGATCGAATGTCATTGATCAATAATGGCAAAAGGTTTGTTGAACGTGTTTTGTGTTGTATGGAAATCATTTTATATGGTTTATAAATATTTTGTTCGTTACAACTGAGTTACTAGACAAACAACGATTGATAAGTACTCGTAAAGTATACCAATCGAATTCAAAAATTAAAATTATTCTGTAGGTATACCGAAGATAAACCCTTAAATAATGCATCTTGCAATAGAAGTACGACGTACCATTATATTATTCTATGAATTTTTTTAGGGTGTAGAAGAAAAAAAATTGTGAAAAAAATTGTATGTTTTTACATATTACTTTATAACTTTTCTTCGTAATTTGTCGAATTTCACGACTTTATTAAATGAATCATTCGTTTTACATTTTACAATTTGCACTCAGTCATTTTAAAATATTGAAAGAATTCATCCCAATTCAAAATCAAACCATAATTTCCGAAAGCTAAGAGTGAGTCTGACCACTGCACCCAACACACAGAAAAACTTTTCGAGTAATTCATTCATCAATTCTGAATCTGCAACTGTCAACAGTGGTATGCGAAATTGTTGATGTTGCATGTCGTTTCAACCCGTGTAGCGAAAATGCAACCAAGACACAAACTATTCGCGATTGCACGAACACAATTCTGCGTGCGTTTTCTTATTAGGTTTAGAAATTAGCGTGGGTGCCATTATAATTGATTTTTGGCATCCCTGCTCGCTCCACGGTCATAAGTCAACTCTCCTAGCATGCATATCCAATGTCTACTTTCCGGACTATACAATTACTCCGACAAGCAGTCGAGAACTCACAAAAAGGAAGTGCGCATTTATTTAGAGTCCTTATGAATACGACGACCATTAGTCTCGCTTTTGCAAAAGTGCCGGAGATTTAGGAACATTGGCTTGAAGGGCGCGGATTGTGGATAAGGATAATGGGCGACTTCCTTCCACGGAATGGCAGGACGAATGCTCCTTGCCTTTTACGAGTAGCGTCCTGCCATGCCAATTTAAATCTAATCTCCTTCACTCAATGGCAATACTCTGGGTGGAAGCGACGCCATCTTATTTTTTAGCGCAGCTGTCAGTTACGACCCAGTGACAGTACCAAAGACTGACAGTACGAATAGATTAGCATGAGAGCCGTTGTCGCCGCTCGCTACTTATTGATCTGTGTGATTAGGGTTGCCATACGTCCGGATTCGATTAAAATACATGTCTGGGGTTTTAACATGTCCGAGATATCAAATTTGATATCAGTTTTAAGTGTACGAAGTCGAGTTTGCGATCAAATTCAAGATGTTCGCAATATCATTCATAATCAAAAGTATTTATTTTTATTTATGGGCCTATGTCATCTTTGGGGGTGCTATGAGCAGGGTATTTTTGATGAAAGGAAAGAGTAAACACGGGTCTTGAAGAGACCCATGTTGTAAGAGGAAGGAAACGCAGAGGCCGGCAAATCGTTCCACAGCCGAGCTGAACTTAAGAACGAGTCGTGAAAGCGACCCGTTCTCATGTGACAAATATCAACCGTGTACATATGATTCACTTGATCGTGCCATGTCTTCCTCGGGTGTCAATAAAATTGTAAATACATTAAAAAATATATACATGGATATCTTGTGTTCTTCTAATATATAAAGATGATTGTTTGTGGCGGGCGTCGAGGAATTGATTTTTCTACAAATTTACAGTATTTTTCTGTTGTTTTATTGTTTTTTCAAAACAAGAGGAAAGTCACCGTCTAAGTCCGATTTCAGACATTCTGTGTAAAGCCAGGGAAACGCCGGGACTTCAGCTAGTAATATAATAAAATTGTTCGTTAGTTTACTTGATTTTTGTTGACGTAAGTACTGTGCGATTTACTGGGAAAAATTATTACCTATTATTTAAACAAGCTATCATCGTGTTTATTAAGAAAATGGATAAAATCCTTGAACGAGCACTGTTTACAATATTTAATAAACGTATAAACATAAGTCACTTGCGATGTTTTTTTTCTTGATATCCTTGAAACTGTGCCATTTAAAAAATCATTGAATAGAATACAAGCGACTTAAATCTGTGTATTCTATTCAATATCTAGATTTTCGTGATTATTTTTTGCTTCAGTATTGTATTGGAACCCAATCGGGTATTCGGTTATAATTGATTCGACTGACATTGGTACATTGGACAAATTGATTGACTTGCAATCGAAGCGAATTGGACACCTTGTCTGGCAATATCCACTTTCGAGTATTAAGTAACGTTTCAGATATGCAGGCTTTTCCAATAAGAGGTGTTATTTTGATATTCAATCGTAAAAGATCAATGGTTTCGTTGCTTCTGTGGCACGTAGCGCCGTCTTGTTGAAAGTAAACGTTGTCCAGATCAATACCATCCAATTCCGGCCATAAAAATACATTAATCATCTCTCGATAGCGCAATCCAATCACCGTAACTGTTGCTCCAGCCTCATTTTCGAAAACGTAAGTTCCAATGACTCCACCGGACCATAAACCGCACCAAACAGTCACACGTTGAGGATAGAGAGGCTTTTAAACAATAACTCTTGGGTTTTCCGAGCCCCAGATGCGACAATTTTACTTGTTGACGAAGCCACCGAGGTGTAAATGGGCCTCATCACTCAAGATGATTTGCATTTGATTCACTCAGTGAATTTTAATAATTTCAATGCCTTGTAGAAGCGTGTGTCGTTCCATTTTTATTAATGGCGTAGTTTCTACTTGTGAAATGTCAAAAAATGACAGCTTCAAAAGTAACATCTACCGAAATAGCGGGCTATTCAAAATAACAAGTAGATTGTACAACTCTATAGATGTCTACATGGCTTATGATACTATATGTCTATTTTAACTAACTAACCATCACACCGTTTCCCTGCAGAGGTAGGCAGAGAGGACGGACAGCCAAACAACTCGGTCTTGGCACACACTCCTTGCCTCATTCACATTCGTAAATCGTCTCCTAAATACTCTTCTATTATTCTGACTCTTGACATGGCCCGACTCAAGTATCTTTTTTACTTGATCGTGCCATGTCTTCATCGGGCGCCCCCAACTTCTGCTACCATTCACATTTGCGACATATATTTTCCTTACACTTCGCTCATTCGCTCTACATGCCCGAAACATATAAGCGTCCCTTTCTTAATCTTACTCATTACGCTGTCATTAGTCATTCTTTGCGGATCTCCACATTTCTTACACGATCATAGATGGTTTTACCACACATATGCCTTAGGGATCTCATTTCTAGAGCATTTATTTTCAGTCTAATTTATCATTCCTCTGCCAGTTCCATGCCTCACTGCCGTACATCAGGGTAGGTACCAGCACTCCATTGTGAACTGCTAGCTTCGAGCTGCACCATACTTATTATTTGGTATCCAAATGAAACTAAACCTTATTAGCTAATACATATTGTAGGCTGTAGGCAGACTGATGGAACCTAAGCGCAAGCCAAATACTAAATTTGATGATCGCGCTTTCGGAGTATCTGGGCCGAAGGTTTGGAATAAACTCCTCCGGAACTAAGATCCATAACAAGTCCAATAGAATTCAGGTCTAAACTAAAAACTTACCAATTTTTGTTTCGAAGAAAACTTCTTCTAACTGCTTTTCACTTTGTGATGGCATTATTTATTTTTTATTAAAACACAAATAACATTGTTTACATCACTTTATTTCGATACAAAATCTCAACATGTTTCATGAACCAAGTTCACTTCATCAGGAGCACAAGTATACTAAAGTTATAATTAAAATTAGGTCTAGAAAGAAGAGGTAGAAGGAGCAGGGAGGGGTAAGAGTGGGGGAGGGTTATTCAAAGTAGGAATTAAAATGTCATTAGACGGGAAAGACCGGGTAATTGGGAAAATATTTAAAATGGGGTTTATGGGGTAATGGGTCTATTTTCATACTTCCTCTGCCAGTTCCATGCCTCACCATACCTAGAAGTAACCATATCTACTAGCTACGCTTCTTTGAACTATTTTTTGCTAGCGCCAACTGCGTTCAGTCCTCCATTAATGGAGTTACCTGCATTTACCCTTCTTCTGTCAGCCTTCTGATTTCTCTTAAGGCGAAGCTTAATGCTAAGTCACTATTTTGATCAATCTTTAGAACGAATGTACATTATAAATACCAAAAAATATGCTTTAGATAAATTGAAGGTTTTCCTATAGTTTTCCTTGTGTAGAATTCAAATAAAAAATTCAATATAAATGTATGAACACGTAAAGGAAACAAATTTTAAAACATACAGTATTATAGCTAAGATTATCTGTGACAGTTTCCCTTAATTGACTTTTTTGCTTTATTAAAAAATTATTTACAAAATAAATAACAACCATTTTCGTGTTTGAAATCGAACTTTTCTTGATTCCGTTTGTCAAGCGATTTTAATGCCTATTACCTACATTCGTGACAATATAAGGCATACCAAGAATATACACATTTTTGGCTTGTACCAGGATCTTAAATATACTTCCTAAATACAAAAACTCATTCACCTGCTCCAAGTATTCCTCATCCACAACTATATTGCACACTGTTTTCGTACCCTCTCTTTCAAACACCGTGACTTAAGACTTACTTACATTCATCATTAACTTGTTCTTAAATATAACTTCATAAATACTTCGTTCATCCTAAACACGAGAGACTGTAGATCTTCCATACGTCATATCGATCTTCTAACAAGTTGATAAAAATAATGATAATATTCAACTTATATAAGGAGTGTACGGTTGATGATTTAACCGTTTGGGTGCCAATCGTCGATTTTCGTCGATTCGTGTTTTAACGAAGATTGCCGATCGTCGATTTCCGTCGATTGCGTCAGTCGTGTTCTGATTCGCGCGTACGTCTGTACGTAAAATTCTAATTTTTTCGAAACGCCTGGACTTCGGGATCCTCCTCCGCGTGATTCTAAACCAATATTCTTTAATAAAACACCGAAAAAATCATCGAAATCCTTGAAAATTCAAAGAATTTATGGGGTTTTAAAAAAATATATAGTTTCATAAAAAATAAAAAAAATTGGTGGCATTTTACAAGCAACTGTATGAATTTTTTGGCACTCAAACGGTTAAAAAAAAAAGAGTTATGACACTTATGACTAAAACATGAGTTATAATTTTAAAAAGTAGTTTTGCTTGGCGTTGTTTTAGAAGAATTTTCTTTTTGTGTGATAGGTAAGAGAAATAAATTATTTATTCATGAATAAATGACAGTTTATAATATTTTCCTAATAAATACTGCTTACACAATCTAAATCTGAACATTTGGCCTAGATTCTTAATTATTTCATCGGTGTTTTGTGACAGTGGCGAATAAGCCATTTTTACGGAATTGAATTGCTTGTGATAAATTTTAATGAACCTGCCTCGCTATTATATAGAGAAGTTATACCCTACAATGTAGGGCTTACATAGATTACTGGGTGACCGGATAAATCATCAAAATGATAATTCATTACATCTTTAAAAAGTTTTATATAAAGTCATGGAAAGTGAGAAAAAAACTTTATTAACTGAGTTAAGTAGGTTAGGTTACGTTAAAATTTTATTTTTTTCATCGTTTTTAATGACTTTATATCATTTTGTAAAAGTGTGTTGAATAGTCACTGTGTTGAGTTAACATGGAACCAGATTACTAATTCGCTAGACGTTAGTTAATAATTAAGCCCCCGCATTCCAAATTTCTACCTATTTATAACAAGTTTCTTGTCAACTTAAGTTTAAAAAAAAAGAAGATATTTTTGAAAATAATATTTGTAATCAAAACAGTATTTGCAATCGAGCATAATCTATTTTTACCAGTGTATTAGTGGGCAAGTACCTTCTTCTAAATTCATACTAAATCTAAATTCATACAAATCTGTTTTCTTTTTGGTTTCTTCTTGTTTGTTCTATTTGACCTCCATTTTTTTCTATTTGTGTACTGTTTTGTATGTGAAACTTATACTTATGATAGTTTTCTATTTTTGTACTGTTTCATATGTGATAATTTTTATATCAAAATACCAATGTAAAATTGTACATATTAACTCCCACCTATGTATTGTCAGTTCCTCTCGTCCTACAATGAGTTTTGTAACTCGTCGGGATTGCTTTAGAAAGCAATAAAAATAATAAATAAAAAAATAAGAATTTTAATTATATGAAATTCCATCGATGGAAAAAAAATCTCAAAGCTCCGAAAATTATTAAAAACACGTTTTGTTCTGTTATTTAATATGTTATAGGCATGGAAAATTCACAGTGTATCTTTAAATGCAACTAAAGGGAGATTTTTGCTCTATTTCAAACGAGTCGTGTTTTATTAAATTTATATTAACGCGCTCCCTCTAACATTCTTATTTACATATTTCCCTTTCAAACAATCTTTGAACGCTTATTACGGGGTCTTAAGCATTAAAAAAGAAGAAGAATTTGATTTTAGAGGGAGATATGCAAATACGAACGGAGCGCGCTAATATTTAAATAAAAACGATTATATTTAATAGACATAATAGACGAAAATATTTAATCAAGCGTGACCTATTTAAAATAGAGCCAGTATCTCTCGACAAATTTCTTAAGTAGCATTTAAAGAAATACTGTGAATTTTTTCATACCCATATAATGTTAAATAATAGAACCAAATGAAAATTTTTTTATAATTTTCAGAGCAAACACGGGGAATTTTATATAAAATTACTTTTCCAACTCGGCAAATGTAAAGAGATTTTTATAAAATAACACTACGTATTTGAATTTCATCTTGGCAGCGGAAATTAACCCACTTCCTGACCTCACATCGAACTGAAATTCGGCAGATGACATGACAAATGCATCCTATCAAATTTGGGTGGCAATCACGCGTACTCAAATCTCTGAAATTTGATGTATACGAAATAAATGTCAGTCCTACCCGATAGAGATTTGGCTCAGTTGATTGACGTGGTTGAATCGAGTCCCTGGGGAGGAAGGTTCATTCCTCAGTAAAAAAATACGTGTTATTAAATACATATCAATTAAAATAGACGTAATTTTATTTAAAAAAAAACTAAAACTCATGTTATAGTCATAACTCATAACATTTTTTTTAATATTCAACCGTCTGATAAAAATTTTTAAAATTCTTTTGTTGTTTATTAAAACGTAATATTTCCCGTTTCTAAACAGGAATCGGCTTACTTCTGATATATAAAACACAAATATCAAGTATTTTATAAACCACTGATATGCAAACATTACTTGGACATTAAAGTTTTCGAGTATGTACACAGAAATCGAAATCATCGAAGTCTGCAAAAAAAATGGGTTTTTAAATCGCTCATTCGTGGAAAATATCTCATGTTTACCTTAAATTAATGTGAAGGATTTTATAAGCCAATAGCCATTTGACTTTTCAATTTGCACTTTACAAGGATCGTGTTAAAACATTTCCGGCTGAAATATGTTTATTTATTGAATACATCTTATACAAGAAAATTACAAGTATACATATCTCTATTATACTAAAAAGTCGCTATCCGTGTCTATCTGTTTGTGCGCTTAGTTTTTCTAAACTACGCAATGGATTTGGATAGGATTTTCACTATCATTTAGAGAATTTCTTGCGGAAGGTTTATACATATAATACATGTAGGTATATTATATTTATAGAAAGTAGAGAAAAGTCTCCGGGTGAACGTCAGGTAGTTTAAGCTAAATATTGTAGACATGGTTATATTCATAATAGATAAATACATAGATTATTGCAAATATAGTAATAGGTATCAATAAGTACTAGTACCTAGTACTATGAACAGTGTAGATCGCGCGTCCAAAAGGGTATTTTTTCTAATTTTCTCTTATTAAATAAAACAAAGCAAAATTTCCTCTCAAATCATTAGATTTGTAAGTAAATTGTAAATACCAACCCACATTATTATAAACCACATAATAATTTATGATTTCAAATTGTCCAAATGACAATTATTTGTAAGTAATTATTTTTTCAAACTTTCTTTAAACAGGTAGGTAGGTACCCTTATATTGAAAAGCTCAATCAAAGTAAGCCATCTCTTCCTGTCTCTTTTTCTGTTTTCGTTTTGCTTATTTTTGGATTTCCTTGTCTCTGCTTGCATCTTATTGCTTCTACTAACCTCTTCCTGATTATTCTTTGTTTTTTTCTGGCTTGCCTTTTCTTTCTTCTTGCTCCTTTATGATTCTTCTTGCTTCTTAATGGTTCTTCTTGGCTCTTCTAGTCTTCGCTAACGGCTTCTTTGATTTCATTTGCCTTCCCTGTCGCTGCAGGCATATTCTTGCTTCATCTTCACTTTTCTTACACTGTCGTAATTTTTTGTCTCTTCTTGCTTCTCTTCCTGCCTTTTCTTTTTTTTCTTACTTTTCCTTGGCTATTCTTGCTTCGTCTAGGCTGTTTTTGGCTGTTCTTGTATCTTCTTGGCGTTCTTGCCTATTCTTTATTCTTCTTGAATTCGAATCAAATAATACAATAGAGAATATAAAATAAACCCCTCCAATTTTCCCTCAAATGGGTAAAACAATAATAAAAATGTAAACAATTGAGTGATTTTTTTTTTAAATGTGTAACTGAAAGATCTTCTATCAGATTTGAACGAAACATACTAACAAATTTATAGAAAGATGAAATGCCAAACGGTCGATATAAAACAGGACTAAGCTTCGCTCAGTCTTAGTATTATGTACGTCGAGGAAAAGCTGCAATACATGTGTGAATAAATCATAGTCTAGTGAAGTTTCTAACTAGGAAGTGTCTGTTCCTAAGAAACCTAAGTTAAGAATAACCACTTTTTTCATGTGCACAACAGTGCCTGAAGCCAGTTGGACTACGGCATCGCAAATTGGGGTATGTTGTGGAGTAGGAGGGGATAGAGACGTGGAAGAAGAAGATCGAGAAAATTTTATTATTATTGCCAATTCAGATCTGGTCACAAAGCACGGCGTATGGAACAAGTGGAGCCTGCACACGTAGGTATTCAACGGGACATATATTATATTCCAGCTTGTAACAGGAGCTTTATAGGACCACTAGGAACTAACTAAAAACTAACTAAAAACTAAAACAACGTATTACTTTTCCCGTGCTGTCGGATGGGGAATGACTGCATGTACAAGTCAGTACTTATTGGGCAAAATTATACGTGTCTTATATGTGTTTAATAGGGGTAATTATTTTAATAGGGTGATCATCCTTATCTTCTCACAGGGTGCACGAGATAGCAGAGTTGAACCCAGGACATTATTTTTACATGCCTGATAAGTCCGAAAATTCATCAAAATTAATTGCATTGGTCTCAACATGAGGAAACGAGACAAGGATTGATAGTATGATATGATATGATACGATGAATCTATCATATACAGGGTGTATCGGCACTAACCCGACAAACTTTAACCAGCTATTCCTTAGCACATTTGGAGTAAAAAATGTTATGAGCACTTTGCTGTCCGGTAGTATTTTTTTTTCAATTAAAAACAAAAAAATTAAAAATTTCCACACTACATCACTGTCATTGGGCATTGCTTTTCGTTTTCAACAGCTGTTATAAGCAAGTATATCGAAAAGCGTCTTCGCTCTTTCGCACACACTAAATAATAATAGTTAAAAATGAGACGAATGGTGCCGTGCCATTTCGTTGTGATTGTAAAAGTGCGCCAATATAGGTACACACGTGCATTATTCAACGGAATTCGAATAAAATATTGCCAGATGGGTTTTCAAACTTTGACAAAGGATAAAACAGTGGTGACATGTGGTGAAAATATGAATAATAATTTTTTTATGAAAAAAAAACGTTACCGGACAGCAAAGTGCACATAAGATTTTTTACTCCAAATATGCTAAGGAATAGCTGGTTAAAGTTTGTCGGGTACGTGCCGATACACCCATACAGTAAAACGCCCATAAGTTGGAATTTGATCGAAAAAGAGAGTTTTGGAGGAGATTTCATAATATAATATTATAATCAGTGATCCAGATAACCAACAATTGATAAAGTAAACAAATAAAGTGGTATTCAAACAAAGTTATTTTATTTTAATTATTATAATTATTTTTCTAATAACCAGCGGTTTCGATGCATTACTGCCTTCTAAATGCAAATATTACACTAACTAACGATTACGCCGTTTCGCAGCAGGGGTAGGC
This sequence comes from Hesperophylax consimilis, assembly GCF_061612785.1. NCBI lineage: Eukaryota > Metazoa > Arthropoda > Insecta > Trichoptera > Limnephilidae > Hesperophylax > Hesperophylax consimilis. The sequence continues at coordinate 42,899,509 of NC_142837.1, read as the reverse complement.
AGAGAGGACGGATCGCCAAGCAACTCGGTCTTGGCACACACTCCTCGTCTTATTCAAATTCATTCATATTATTCTGACATGGCCCGACTCCAGTATTTGATTCACTTGAACGTGCCATGTATTTCTCTGGCGTCTCTAACATCTTCTACCATTCACCTTTGATTCATATATTCTCTTTACACTCCTTTCTTCATTCTTTCGCTCTACATGTCCAAACCATCTGAGCGTTCCTTTCTTAATCAGCCTCGCATTCATTGCGGATATCCACATTTCTCACACGATCATACATAGTTGTACCACACCTACGTTTCAGAGATCTCATTTCTACAGCATTCAGTCTACTTTCATCCTTCCTCTGCCAATTCCATGCCTCACTGCCATTCGATAGGGTAGGTACCAGCACTCCATTGTGGACTGCAAGCTTCGCAAATCTGCAAATTGTACTTATTGTCTTCACAAGCATTTAACCTGTTAACCGGGCGGGACGTATAAATACGTCAAACGTAAACAGTATCGGGTACGGGTAGGACGTATAAATACGTCCTTGAAATATATGTTGCGCCCTGGAATGAGCGGGACGTATATTTCCGAACATATCACACGGAAATTGAGTTTTTACATATTTTAATTTTTTAAACTTAATGTTTCTCTTTTATCTGTGTGCTTTTATTTATTGTTCTGTAATTCTTCTTCTTCTTCAATGGCGCTACAACCCATTTCAAGCCTTGGCCTCCTTTAACATGAGCCTCCACCGCCCTCTGTCCTCGGCCGTCGTCTTCCAATCTGCAACATGGAGTAGTCCTCTGGCATCTTTCCTGACATCGTCCTCCCATCTCAGCCTAGGTCTGCCCGCCTTTGGTTTGCCTCCCGAGTGTCCTGTTAGAACCTTCTTTGGTACACGTGTGCTTGGCATTCGGTGCACATGTAATTATAACCTTATTTATATTTTTGTAATCTTTATAATTGTTTGTAAATATTCTATTTTTTTAATTCGATGTTTTCACTTTTTTGATGCATAAATAAAAAAAATAAAAATAAAATTAACGTCCACCGGGCGTGACGTATTGATACGTCCTAGTGAAGGAGTTCGCGCCCGTTATATGCTGCGTAATTCAAAACTGAACTCCCCGGTCAACAGGTTAATAGGTGTTTTACTATTGTCTAGTAACATGGCGAGACACAAAAACGTACAGTAATGAATTTTATTCGTAGTCTCATAGAACTGTTGGTTGCCTTGACCTTTGACCTCGTACAGCGGTTATTACATTAATATCTCGGTGCCATTTCTGGGAAATGTACGCCGCCGCATGCACATATTTGCAAACATGTCGTGTCGGTAAAAAAAAACGGAAAACCATATTTGTCACAGGAAAATATTAGAAATCTTGTAATTAAGGCGATGCCATACGTAGTAATGCAAAATCATGTGTTTTTGGTTTGAAAATTTGGTCGCCTAGAAATGTTTCAGATGCTTTAATTAAATACTGCGAGTAGAATACATCTTGGCCTTTGAAATAATCGAGTATTTTTTAGATAAAACTTTTTATAAGCCCAGAAAAAAATAATGTAAGGGCATATGAAAACTGATTTAAAGTTCAAAATCTCCTACTAACATTTTCGGTTGTGATTATATTGTATAATGTGGCAAATTAAGTTATTTATAAAATGATCGAAAAAAAATATATATTTATGCCTGAACATCCACAAAATAAAATAAAAGGCACTTTTTGGCCATGTTTTTTTCTTGCATAAATCAAAACAGGCGGATGGTGCTAAGCGGGAATTTAAACCTTATCGCCATCTACGTAAGGGTTGTTATTGATAGCGGCTCAATTTAAAATATTACACGGCGTAGTGCATCGCCTTAACATGAAGAACGGCCGCGCGGTCTTTTTCATGCAAAAATTAAAATTGGATTTGAGGACAAACTGTTTTTTTTTTAAATCAAAATATATAACAAATATATAGTACGTATATGTGCCACGTTATTTATTTATCTTTAAAATTACAACGGCCTCCGTAGTCGAGGGGTGAAGCTCTCGACTAACAATCCGAATCCGTTGTGTTATTTCCCAATTCGTTGCCGTGAATAGTGACTAGATCTGAATAGCCAGATACCCCCCACCTTCCTCTCCCCATCTCCTTTCCCTCCAACCTCTCAATTATCTCTCTATTACCTTCAACCTCACAAAAAACCCTAATTGGGGATGACATAATCTCATTGGCTCCAGACGGTTGGGAGCAGTTGGGACTCTTGTACGGTTTCACGTGATTTTTTGTTTATTTTTTAATAACCATTTTTCACGATTCAATCAACGGTGATATTTCACATCGCGTTCTTTGGTTCCGACACTTAAAAGTTGAGTAACCACAAAATATATTTTTACCAGATAATCTTTAATTTTTTTTTCAACTAAAAACTTTATCTGTAGATAATTAGTACAAAAACCAATCGGATACAAGGATAAAGGTTGTTAAATTGTATATTAATCCTAAAAATAGGAAAGTCGCTAGCGTATTAATAAATTATATATTCATAAAATGCAATTCCACGTTATGTATCCACGTATAAAAAATACAGGTAAGGTAAAAAAACCCAAGGCAGACTATTATCTACCTGTAGTTTCATCTATTATCTCGCCCTAATAGACAATAAAATTTTATGGGACACGTGGATACACCTCTACCGGGTGGCCAATGTGTGTATTTAACTTTTAGTTTTTAAAAAAGAAAGACAAACATTCCCGAGTTACGAATAACCAGAAAATATTTTAAAATCTCCTACTACCACTACAGTAAGCGGAAAATGTTGGTTGTGTTGTGATAGAGGACTTAGCCAGCCGAGGAATTGAACACATTACGCCTGGCAAGGATGCAAACGCGATGCAAACTCAGCCACTGACCGGTCAATTATTATTTATATTGTTCATAGTTTTTTATTGCTCTTCGACTTGACTGATAATGATAATGTAATTATAGACAGCCCTGATTTATTGAGCCTAATCACCTTCAACATACCAACTAGGACTACTCGATCGAAAATTATTTTTAATTACAACAATAATGCTCTCTTGTACCTAGATTACATGCAGTTGTCAATAATTTTGCAGAAATTGTAAATGTGTTCAACTGCATGGAATATAGTTACAAGAAGGCTGTAGTAACATACCTCAATAATATTAATAACTAAGCTCAGCACAACACTATTCTTCTGTATTGTATTTCTATATAACTAATAGCAAACTTTTATTTCTTGAATAGCTGTATCCCGCCACGCGTTGCTGAGGCTAAGTCAGTCTGTGCATATAGAGAAACAATATTGCATGTTTCTTTTACGTCCAACAGATGGCACTTTCAAAAAAATCATGTTTGCTCAAAGATGGCGCTGTTTTTACCTGTCACAGGTGACACGCGTATTCAAATGCAACTTTGTGTCAAAATTTCAAAGCAATCGTGAAGAACTTTCGGATATTTAAGATCTTGAACAAACGAACGTTTATATTTTTATTTACGTAGATTATTTTGCGCCAAACAATTATGTTAGTAAAATAGTAGAATATAAAAATTAAAAAAAAAAATACACACATGTTGCGTAATGTGCATCAACAATTAACATTTGCTGGCGCAATTGTGGGGATATTTCACAAAGCCGATGCTATGTAAATTATCCAGGTATTATCGAGAAACATTTTTCTCTATTCAATTGGGTAGTTACGTTAAAAAGAAAACATTTAATCAAAACGTTTTTTTTAAGTTTAACATATTTATGTTTTTGTATAAAAGAAATATATTTTTAAATAAAAAAAATAAAAAAATGATTATAGAATAAAACCATTTTTTAATCTTCACTTTCTATAAAACTGCAAAACATAATATTTAACACCTTTTAAACAGCCTGTAGCCTAATATCACGTCTAGACCGTATCAACCTATACAATATAACATTTATTCTCACATAGCATCAGAAAAACTGGTTAAAAACCACACCTGTCCTCGTATTAGGGGACATACATAATTTTACTTTCGTTACCGATAAAATCGATTAAATAAAGGAATATATACTCGAATTGTTGACCAAATTAAAAATGAACTTCACGGAATAACTTCGGAGACGTTGTAAGAACCAGAATGTGACACAAAATTAAACCGTATTGCAAAATAAATCAACCTAACCTCACCTAATTCCAACAACAATATAATTTTTATTTGAAATTTGCAAACAAATTGCTTGACTATCAACTGTTCCAAAAATTAGTTCGTACTGCAAACCTTGATATTTCAATGATTGAAAAGGAAATTAACAAAAAACTCTAATAATATGTGTCAGGTTCTTCTATTTGCATAAACAAACAAAAGAGTGCGCTTAGTTCTTCTAAACTACTTTCCTTCCGGAGGGTTTATATGTATATATAACCTTCCGGAAAAAAATCTGTAAATGATTGTGAAAACCATTTTGAAATTAGTTGCATAGTTTAGAAGAACTAAGCGCACAAACAGACAGACGCGGATAGCGACTTTATTTAAATAAAATATTATATTTATAGAAATTAAAGAAAAGTTGAGAAACGTCGGGAAAACGTTTTCGTTTCAATCATTTTTTATCAACATGTCAAAATGTATTCAACAACGAAAAAAACATAATTGCTTTCCGTACAAACAAATTTTATACAAATATTAAAAATTGTTCGGCATATATTCACAGACGGGTAATTATCTTTGATCTGTTAAAATCTGAGTGAGCTAATGTTACGTATACATTTGCGAACCGAAACACGAGCCGAGTCACGATTACGGAACGAAAGGAACGAATCAGCCTTTCCTTTCCCGTAAGTTGAGGTTCAGCTCAGTAGTTCGGCTCGCGTATTGTAGCATGAGATAAACATTGGTGTTGGTATTATGAAACGGCAAAAAGAAACATTAGTTTTTTGTGTGAATAACGGAGAAATTTAATTATGTATTTACAAAATGTTTTGAGGTCAAGGATGGTTGGGTTTTAAATTTGCTACAATGCTTCCGTGCGGTAAAATTAAAATTTATGAGATGATTCGAGCTCGTTTTACACAACTCAATACCATTGAGCCTCGTTCGTAAACTAAGTATTTTTAGCTTGACGTTATATCTAGTAGATATTTACAAAAGTTTATGTAAATCTGTCAGTTGGTCGAGTGGTTCAAAATGTTAAAAAATAACCCGTAAAACATAAAGTTTTTTCACTAAAATACATTTTTCAATTTTCGACTTAGTTGCGCCATCTCCTGGGCTGGCTTTTTTCAATGTAAAAGTTTTTTTACTAAAACACATTTTTAAATTTTAGACTAAGTTGCGCCATCTCCTGGGCTGGCTTTTTTCAATGTGAAAGTTTTTTTTAGTTTCACCGAGGGTTGAACTTTCCTCCCCGGGGCTGACTAAAATAAGTGAACACCGCTAACGACGCAACACCTAAGCCAAATTCCAATTGGATAGGATCGAGATTATGAATAACTGCCGTAAATTTTTAAATATAATGACACCCAATTTCAGAGAAATGCTTTTATGTTCACATGTGTATCCGTGATTGCTACCAATTGATAGAATGCATTGTCATCGACAGAGAATCAATCTGCCGAGTTTAGGCTCGATCTGATGTCGAAAAATGGGTTCATTTCCATTTCTAAGATTCCATTTCATTAATTCATTGATTTATTCATTCAATAAAGAAAACAGAATAGAAATGTATATTTAAAAACAATCTATCTATATTGTGTCATGGTGCAGGTTTTTCTTTTGAACAAATCTACATGGTTTTTACCTTTGATTTCATAGAATTGTACGTTTGAATTATTCTCTGATTATCTTGTACGTTTGAATATAAAGCTTGGTGTTTTCTCTTTCTAACACCGTTTAGTTCATATCTCTAACTATGACTGTGAGGGGGACACACCGATTTCTACTAGACCATGTGAGCTGTTTCGAAAAGCGAACAAATTAACTCTACGGGTAATAAAGCTGTTTATTCCCAAAACCGAACAAATAAGCCTGGGGTACTTCAATACTTTCAACACAGTTGTTCAGATTGCAATGTTTTGTGTTTATTTCAAATGCGCTGTATACATGTTTTTTGTAATTTTCCGTACAAACAAATACTATTTTAGAAACTAGATAAAATTATCTATCCAGTAAATTAAAAATCCAGTAAACCTTTTCTAAATAATAATATATTTGTCAAAAACGCCAACCACATTTTTACATATTTTTTTAAACTCAAATCGTAGAATAAATCTACATTTTAATCCGAGATTGATGAAATTTTTCACACTTGACCTTCAAAACAGGTGAAAGGTCATTGTCTACATGAGATTTATAAGAAAAGCCACCTTCACCTCTTTTTTCCATCCCTTATAGAAGAATTTCGACACTTCTTGATGAAATTTTGCACACTTGACTTTCAAAATAAGAGGAAAATTAATGTTTACGTCATCTGATTTCGAAAACTATGCAAAGCCTGATATAGTAAGAATATAAATACTGAAAAAATTCAGTCAATTTCATCCAAAAGTAAGGAAAACTTGACCATACTTCGGGCATACCAGGCACGTCCAAAATTCTGCTACCAAACATCAGATTAACTATGGTCATAATGTGGGTGGAAAAAAATTGGCCCTAAAGGGTTAACATTGCGAAATAGCATGTTCAGAAGTGTTGATGGGGAAACAGAAGTGTTTATACTGCGGATTAAACGCAAACTGGCAGTTACCGCACGTATACTGTTACTGTATACAGCTAATTAATACTACCGGTGATGATTGCTATTGAGCAGATAAGATAAAAATACAATTTAATCAATAAACCGGAAAGCCGAATTCCCATCTGATGTGCGCACTTAAAATATGTGAGGAAACTTTTACAGTGAATTTTCAGTTTAAATCATTTAAACCATCCAGCGTTTTAGGGTCATATATGACCGGACGTCCATATTTTATCTTTATAAAGTATTTTTAATTTTTTTTCTATCATGGGGAAATATAAATTTTTTGACGTTAGAAAGAGAAATATTACTTCTTTCCAGTTTGGCTCAAATATTTATACTGGAAGACAGTAATAAAATCGAAAAAAAAAACAAAATTAATAATTCACATAATTCGCAATTATTTCTAATTTTTTATTGTATGAACGAGATAAAAGTTAAGTTACAGTATTCATACAAATTCCCCGAACAAAACGATTGTATTTTCGAAATATCGAGATCGTTCAATTTTTCTACGATTGGAGCAAAAAATTAACTAAAAATATGTTTAGCGTTTTTGACAACTTTTTTCACTTTGATATTAAAATATTATCACTTGGAAAAAGGTAATGTTTATTTTAAATGCACACACCGAAAACTTCATTTTATCTAGTTTCTAAAATAGTATTTGTTTTTACGAAAAATTACAAAATAAGATGCATATAGCGCATTTGAAATACATAGAAAACATTGCTAACTGAACAAATGAGTTGAAAGTACTGAAGTACCTCAGGCTAATTTGTTCGGTTTAGGGAATAAACAGCTTTATTACCCGTAGAGTCAATATGTTCGCTTTTCACATGGTCTCATAGAAATCGGTGTGTCTCCCTCACCGTCATAGTTAGAGATATGAACTAAACGGTGTTAGAAAGAGAAAAAACCAAGCTTTATATTCAAACATACAAGATAACCACAGAATAATCCAAACGTACACTCTATGAAACCAAAGGTTCCGACCGCAGTTTGAGAAAAAAATAATTTAATGAAATATTTTAATAATTAATTTTATATTAAACGGCAAAAAAGTGAAGTGGCCATAATGTTTATAATACATATGTCTAGTAAAAATTGAGCATTTTTTTCATAATCAGTAAATTTTGTTTAGTGTTCACACGAAAAATGTAAGGTGAGCCTTTTTTAAACTTTTTTGGGTTTGATTTCAAAATTATAATACATATTTCAAACATTATATGTTTATTTATAATAATGAAATTTAAATGTGTATTTCAGCACCTTTCAAAAGCAGTTTTTAGTTTTTGGATACGTTCAGGAAAGTCCCATTTATTTGGATTTAATTGAAAAGCGGAAATACACACAAATTTTCGACATTGTGACAGCATCTTTAAGAAATATAACGGTCAATATGCCAGAGGCCTGAGGGGTTAAGGCGATCCACCTCGGCGTGTAACATTCGAATTATACGGAATTTTGCACTTCTTACGCAGATGGCGATTGTTTTACGCAAAAAAATATTGTTTCTAAATGTGCCATTATTTAATTATATTTTGTAACGTTCAGGTACAAATATTAAAATGTTTGTCGGTCATTGTCTAAACAACTTAATCTGCCATATTATATAATAAAATCTGTTTTTTTTTTAAAAGCCCAAAAAAAATTAAGTGTCAAGTCTACAAAAGCTGCTTTACAGATCAAAATCTCCTACTTACGAACACATTTTCGACTATGGATTTATTGTACAATATGGCAAATTAAGCTCTGTAGGATATGATCGTAAAATATTTAAATGTTTGCGCCTGAACTTCGCAAAATAAAATAAAACACTTTTTAGTTAATTTTAAGCGGCTGGGGTTGAGCGGGAATTTAAACCTTACCGCCATCTACATAAGGAGTGTTATTGTTAGCGGCCCGATTCCAAATATTACACGACGTGATGCATCGATTTAAAAAAATAATTATCAATATTTGAAAATTGTATCAATTTCATCAGAAGTAAGGAAAAGTTGACCCTACTTCAGGCACACGGACATGCCATTAGACTTCGGATATCTCTTCAGTGATAAAATATCTACTGTGTTTTTTCTAGAAAAAGTAGTTAAATAAATTATTGTATAACAAATTTAAATATGTAACTGGTGGTTGAAAATGTTTAAAAAATATATCATATAATTAAATTATTATTGATATATCGTTTTTCGTCGCAGATAGAAACGTTTACCTAAACCGCTTGAAAATTCATGCTTCAGTAAAAGTACTAACAAAAAATACGACTGACATGTTTTTATCGTAAGTAAATAGTAATATCAATTGATAACATTTTTAATCTAGATAAATAATGTAATTCACGTAGAAACCAGATCCTTACACCTGCATTGTGGGTGTGAGATTCTTCGTAAGGTAAAATGTAAAGCTATGAAAAACAATAATTCATTAATTAAGAATTAAAAAAAATGGATGATAAGACATCTTTTTCGAACGTCACAGCGGTGCTGAAAAAGGTCTGCTATCTATGTGAGGATATTGTGTCAGCGCTTTATTAGCAGCAGACACACCTGGACGGATGATGAACCTCGTGCTGGCACTGTTGGTGGACGCGGTGGACTATCTCGCTGCAGCAGCTGGCCCAGTTTCTTCACCACCTAGGATTCTTGCTGCAGAGTCTCCATCTTCTATCTTCGTGTACCTGTTCCTGTTCTTCATTTTACTCAACCTAACTTCACTTTATTTTTGTAATATTAATATTTTTTGTAATGCCTGCATCAACTGTAAAGCGCCCCTGAGGTGATATCTCACAAAAGCGGCGACATACAAACTGTCCAATAAATTAATTAAATTACATTACATATTTAACAGTGTTTTAATAAATCAGCCGTACTCATTTTTCTCCATGCATTTGAGTCAAGATTTAAAAAAAATTCTATTAATATTAAGGGAAAATAGTTTTAAAATTCAAGCATACAAGAATGGCAGCTATACTTAATCTCAAATGATAATAAAAAAGAGCTATTTTACAAAAATGTATTGTAATCTAAAAGTGATTTATCGTAGGTATGTCCCTGCAATCCTGCCTCCGAGAGCTCCGCTGTAACCTGTAACCTCTCTTTTTGTTACACGTGTCGTTTATAAGAAACGAGATTGAGTTACGACGGATCTCCTAGCGGTATGCCATTGTTATAATCCCAGACCTTTGCGATAAATCAAACGCCGCGTTAGCGTCAACCTTTTGTAAATACTTGCTTTTCGAAATAAACACTTTGTTTATTAAAATCAATTAAGTAAACTCATAACCAATTTTCATGCAATCATTTTTTGCGTCTCGAACTTAAGGCGATGCACTACGTCGTGTAATATTTTAAATTGAGCCACTATCAATAACAACCCTTACGTAGATGGCGATAAGGCTTAAATTCCCGCTTAACACCATACGCCTGTTTTGATTTATGCAAGAAAAAAACATGGCCAAAAAGTGCCTTTTATTTTATTTTGTGGATGTTCAGGCATAAATATTTCATTTTTTTCGATCATTTTGTAAATAACTTAATTTTCCACACTATACAATAAAATCATAACCGAAAATGGGTTCGTAAATAGGAGATTTTGAACTTTAAAGCAGTTTTCATAGGCCTTTACATAATATTTTTTAGGGCTTATAAAAAGACGTATCTAAAAAATACTCGAGAATTTCAAAGGCCAAGATGTATTCTACTCGCAGTATTTAATTAAAGCATCTGAAAAATTTCTAGGCGACCAAATTTTCAAACCAAAAACACATGATTTTGCATTACTACGTATGGCATCGCCTTAAAACTATGAAACTTCCCACGATTCCGGGATACTAGAAAAGTATTCAAGAGGAAGCTACAAGCCAAAAATGTGTATATTCTTGGTATGCCTTATTTCGTCATGAATATTGGTGATAGCCATAGACATATGAATATTAGTAGATCTGCCCTAAGTGATTAAAAGCGTATTATCCCCACTCCCCATACCGGTTCCATTGGAGCCGGCTGTGCTCGCGTATGGCCTCAAGTGAAATTTGAAAACGTGACGTCATCATTCTTGTGCGAACTATGGTCGAGGCATCATCGGTTCATTTTACGAAATAACACGGCAAAATGTTGACTTGTACTATGAAAACTTGTAAAAATAGATGTGAAAAAGAGAATAAACCCAATTGTCGTATTACATTCCATATATAAGCATTATTTTACTTTATTTTAAGCATATTCACATCGTATAATATAGATCAGTTTTAGAAACATATACTATCACATCGAGAAATGTCTGGACGCGAAACACAAAGCTGGTTGGTTGCTGGGAAGTAAATTATGAACATTTATAAAAGTGTCTTAACTAAATACTTAAACGAAATATTCGACTCTGAAAATACAACCGAATTTTTTGCCGAATTTGGACTTCGCAAATTTGTTCATAACGTGGCGAGTAATTTGCGCTCCCATGTAAAAATGTCTATTCATTCAAAAGCAGGTTTTACTTTTAAGAAGTAAATGGTGATATTATAATGCGAGATGCCTATTTACTGTCAGATTGATTTATTGACGAATCACAGTCAGCCTTACTCCCTTCGTTCTTCAACAGTTGATTTTACCCCTCGCCATTATCTTCTCGTCCATTAATTCCTATGTCTGTGGTGATAGCCATTAAAATCTCTTGGCAAACGGAGTCTAGAAACGCTCGATTTCAAACACAAAAGTGGATTTAATTTATTTCTGCTAACAATTTTATAAGAAAGCAAAAAAGTTAATAAAGGGAAACTGTCACAGATAATCTTAGATATAATATTGTATTTTTTAAAGTTGTTTCTTTTTATGTTTTCATAAATTACAATTGAAAAATATTTTTTTAATAGTTTACATATAATTTTTATATTAAGTAATTAAATTTTTATTTCAATTCTACTCAAGGGAAACGATATGAAAAGCTTCAGTTTATCTAAAGCATATTTTTTGGTATTCATAATGTAAGCCAATTTGTTTTTAAGATTAATCGAAAATAGTAATTTAGCATTAAACTTAAACCTTAAATAGGAATAAGCTGTTGTTCACTCTTAATTTCAACGAAGTACTGTCTATACGCTGTTCTTCCGTTAATTGTGGACATTGTCTTTACTATTTTTAACTTAATAATATATTATTACTTTAAAATAAATAAATTAAAATTGAATAACAAAATTACCGTTTCCTACGGAACTTCCACCATTACCTCAAGACACGAGACCTCTATCATCTACATCTGCAGATCCCGATATCATCACATCTGCAGATCTCGATTTCATCACATCTGCAGATCCCGATATCATCACATCTGCAGATCCCGATTTCATCACATCTGCAGATCCCGATATCATCACTTCTGCAGATCCTGGTATCATCACATCTTCAGATCCCGATGTCATCACATCTGCAGATACAAATCTGAATTCCTTCACCATACAATTCAAGGAAAGAACTTCTGGAATATTACTCGCAGTGCGGGAGTTAATATTATTTCACTGCCTCCTCAACCGAGGGTCGTAGCACCATTATGTTAAAAACAGATGTTTTAGACGTCTGATTCATATAATTACAGAAAATTGTTTTACCGACGCGTCAATTTTAACGACTTGAGGAGGATTAGATCAGATGAGGCAATGAAGAGAGAATGGTGTCATGTCGATGGAAGATAACAGTTCATTCTTTAAAATTAAAGAGTGCGTGTGTTAATTTGACACTTTCGGAAGCGTTAATTGACGTTAAGCTGTCACCGATGAAAAAAAGGATAAATAGATAAACCTATTACGCTAGTCGAAATCTGCAATTTTATTTTAGTGAAGCATGTATTTCAAATTTGCCTACAAAGAAATTGTTTTGACACAAACTGTGTTCGTTTTAATTTATTTATTCATTTTATCCATAAAACTGTTAAGCACCAGTATATTACGGAGAAAATCACAAATTTGAGGTACGTGTAAGCATAAGAGATCATGGGGGCAGTTTTACTGATTAGTGACTTACTTCAAAAGACAGTTGCTGAACTATCTGTAAGTGGCGTTGAAAATGTCGCAGTTTAGTCACTCCGTTGGTTGATTGGCGCGTCCTGACAGGCAGAAGTCCTAGCTATCGGGTTATAAACAAGTACATGGGGTCTCCCACGAGTTAGACACACATAAGTTAACTTCTTTCAATTTAAATAAATTATGTATAGATCTAGAGATTAGTTTAAAAAAAAGTTTACAGAAAAATATTTTTCGGCTTGCTTCTAATGCCCATGTGTGATGCCCCAAAGCGTTGGGCCAACGTGTATTAGAGGCACATGATGTTGAAATCGAGAATTCCTGTTAAGAACAAGAATGGATAGTACGTATATTTTCTTATATACAGGTACCGCAAAAACCTCTTATGTACTTTTCTATTTCTAAAATATGGTTTTGTTCAGAAGGGGCCCAATTAATGAATTAATTAATGTGTCAATGGCCTTCGTGGGGGAGAGGTAAGCTCCTTAGCTCCAAACTTAACCCAATCACGGGGAAATATAAAATACAAATAAATTTTTAAAAACATGTAGCATATTTTCACATCGAGTGGAAGACACTTTCAGTATTGTACTGCTGAAAGTTCACCATTCAGAGTCGAAACGTTATTTGAACGTTATTTAACGTTACTGCTGGAAAAGTACTTCCTAATTTAATTTCCCTTCTCCTTAAGATTATCATTAAACACCATCGATAATATGTTGGTCGATGTTAAACACCTTAATGGTGGTTCCACAGATGGATTTTTTTCATACCGATTCCCACATGAAAACTGTATAGGAATCCACATGAAAAATCTTTAGTTTATACTTTATACGATCATTTGGAGTATCAAACTTACCCACAAACGAACACAACCATGAACACATGAAACCATTAGTCATTTACCTTTGCCGTTAACGTCAACAAAGCAAAAAAACATGCGGAAATCTCAATACCGGACAGTAATGAACACACAATATTATCAACGTTTTAAATATAAAACGAATTTCGCAACAACGACATATGACAAATAATGTCCGCCATCTTAAACCTAACGAAAATCGGAACCAAAATAGAACACGCACTTTACACGTACGTCATCTACAATCCATATGAAAAGAGGACGGTATGGAAACTGGACGAAAAAAGTATCGTGTAAAACACCCGTTAGTTAAAAGTAAAGCTCGAAAAGAAACGAAGCCTTGCTTGAAATGTCATTAACCACGTTTTATGACCAGATCTGAATTGGCAAAAATAATAATAGGTACTCCCAGGGCCGGCCCTGAGGTAGGTGATCACCATAATCGATAATATTCGGAAGATTAAAATTTTTGTGTAGCGCAGATTTTTATGAAAAACAATGTATTATTAGCGCCTTGCGCCTTGGTAATTCGACGACAGGAGCGGACTGCCTCAATTGCGTCCGCATAGTACCCTGGGTACTCTCACACCCTTCAGTCTCACAACATACTCCAATTGTGGATGGCATAATCCCAAACGGCCCATATGAAAACTGGACGATAAAAGCATCGTGTAAAACGCCCATTAGACACTGAGTTCGATATCATATAAAAAAATCTTATTAATTCGATTATCAATTTATTTATTTTATTAATTAACGCCCTTTTTCGGGGCTTTAACATAATACATAAGAATATCAAGAAATATACATTATTTATTGTAGATAACTGAACTGCTTCATTAACAACATTGAAGATGTCCACTGACTTGGTATACTTGTTGCCCCCCATTAGTATTCTTGGCAAAGAGGAATATGGTAGTTAGTCCTAGAATCTCAGCACTGAAATAAATTCTGACTTCTAGTATTACGTTGTGGAAACCGGAAGCTTATCAATTCTAGCAATACCGGGCTATCAACTAAATCATTTAGAATTTTATGTAGAAATACAAAGTCAGTGAAAATTCTTCTGTCTGACAATTTGATCATATTCATATAATTTAACATAATTGCTGGAATACCCATTTTTAAATTTACAAAACGTTTTGTTTTGTATTCTTTCAACAGCATGTACATGTATATTATTATGTGGGTTCCAGACAGGAGAATTGTACTCAAGTTGACATCTTACATAGGCAAAATATAACAATTTAATACACTTTATACTGTTCAAATTTCTGTTAATCCTAACATTTTTAAGCCCTTATTAGAGATTTCTGTCATTTTCAATGTCAAATATGAGAATCAGCATTTATAATAAGTGCACATGTCTATGTCTACGTTCCCCAATCTGCAATTATTACATACACGTGTTACGCTCTGCTTCTAATATCAATATTGCTTATACAAAACGCTTGCTTATTTTTGGACATAAAATAATATTATTTATCCTTCACATTCTTGGTTCTTTGAAACTAACCTAAAGCCGCATTTAGACGGGAGTAAAAAAAAACACCATGGAGTCTGTTTTAAAACAAACCATTAAAAACGGTCGTGGTGAGATTTGGTACACATTGACATCATCTGTATTTTGTCATAAAATTGAAGTTGGTAGGTATAAAGTACGTTTGACAGCGTCCATGGTCGAGGGGTAAGACTCTCGGAAACAAATCCGTCGCGGGTTCAAATCCCGGCTAATAATTAATTTGCGTTGCTTATAGCATATTTGCGGTACTCTGGAATGGAAGATACTTTCAGTATCGCCCTGGTAACCCACCAAAATTCAGAATTTAAATGTTGTTTGAAATGACTTTAGCCATGTTTGGTGCATCGCTACTTCCCCATCTTGCTATTTCTCTCTCCCCAAAGTTCACCCTCACAACATATCCAATGGGGGATGCCATAGTGTCACTGTCGCACAGTGGGCGGAAAATCGCCTTTCATAGACATAAAGACTTGAATTTTCAAAGGTATTTTTTTAGGCTAGAAATGGATTCTGCTGATCATTACTATGCTATAAAATTTCGTATGAAGCAATTGCGTGTACAAATGAAGGAGTCATCATTTTTTTAAGAAAAATTTGTATGGCACTGACATTAAAAATGAGGCTATCTCTGGAATCATAAGGTTGACCATTATATCCTTACACACAGATATACTACTAGGTATTTATTTGTATTTTTTTGACATACTTCGTGTTGTGGCGCAACTTGTGATTTTTTTTTTAAATCCTCAAAGTTGAAAAAAAAACTTTATTATGTTGATGATTCATTTTAATGCTTAAATGCTTTACATATGAGTATGCTTTGTCTAGTTTGCAATATTTAATTTACACTGCAAGCAATTATCGGCGATGAATATTTTATACCAATGTTTTAGAAGCCAAGAACTAGTAAAAAAAATATGTGTGAAATAATAATAATCAGTCAATCCTCATAAGTTACGAGCTTATCGGAAAATCTGCTTAAGTGACCTCTCGATAACATATTGGGTTGAGGTTAACAACTAAAAAAACCGCAAACCAATTAATCATTTTTAACATATTAAATAATAATTTATGTTTCTTTATCTAGAATATTACCTTCTTGAAGCGTTGTGTCAAAATCCTTATCAATTGTGGACAATTTATTCTCGGCTTTTTTTAAGCCATGCCTGATTTGTTGGGTTTTGGGCACTATTTACCCGTAGTCAATTTGTAATAGGTCTCATAGAAATCATTGTGTCTCCCTTACTGTCATAGTTAGATATATAAACTAAATAGTGTTAGAAAGAGAAAACACCAAGCTTTATATTCAAATATACAAGTTAACCACAAAGTAATTCAAATATGCACTTCTATGAAACCAAAGGTTCCGGTCGCAATTGGAAAAAAATTATGACCCTTTGTGAATTTTTTATTCATCATTTTTATATTTAAATGTTTATAATACAATTGTCTAAAAAATACGTACTTTTTTTGTTATTAGTGATTTTAGTTCATTGTTAAGATGAAAAAACCAAAGGTCGTTTGATAAAAACATTTTTATGATTAATTTCAAAATTTTAATATTTCCAATGGTATATTTCTAATAATAAAATGCAAATCGTATTTCACCACCTTTTTAAATCAGTTTTTAGTTTTCAGATACGTTCGGAAATATTCCATTTATTTGAATTTTATTGAGAAGAGGAAATACACACAAATTCTCCGACTTTCTGATAGCTTAAGAAATATAACCGTCAATATGCCAGAGGCTTGAAGGGTTAAATTATCATTATAACCATCACGCCGTTCCCCGCAGGGGTAGGCAGAGAGGACGGACCGCCAAACAACTCGGTCACACCACCCACTTCTTGCCTCATTCACATTCTTACATACTCTTCTATTATTCTGACTCTTGACATGGCCCGACTCGAATATGTGGTTCACTTGATCGTGCCATGTCTTCTTCTACCAATCGCATTTGCGCCATATATCCTCCTTAAACTACTTTCTTCGCTCATTCGCTCTACATGCCCAAACCATCTAATCGTCCCTTTCTTAATCTTATTCATTACGCTTACATCAGCCTTGCACTCTTTGCGGATCTCCACATTTCTCACACGATCATACATGGTTTTACCACACATACGCATCAGGGATCTCATTTCAACAGCATTCCACCTACTTTCATCCTTTATTATTATCTTTATACTTGGGAATTGATAGTTATACCGACATACTCAAATTTAAATCATCACTAAAAACATTTCTTTTAAACAAAAATGTCAATACACTTCAAATGAATATCTTACATAAATTAAATACCACTGTTTTTGATTTTTTATTTACATATATTTGTTAAGGTGATGCACTACACCGTGTAATATTTTGAATCGAGCCGCTATCAATAACACACCTTATCAAATTTGCATAGATGGCGATAAGGCTTAAATTCCCGCTTAACACCATCCACCTGTTTTGATTTATGCAAGAAAAAAAAACTGTCCAAAAAGTGCCTTTTATTATATTTTGTGGATGTTCAGGCACAAATATATTAAAAGTTTTTCGATAATTTTATAAATAACTTAATTTGCCACATTATACAATAAAACCATAACCGAAAATGGGTTCGTAAGTAGGAGATTTTGAACTTATAGGCAGTTTTCATAGGTCTATACATTATTTTTTTCTGGGCTTATAAAAAGACTTATCTAAAAAATACTCGACTATTTCAAAGGCTAAGATGTATTCTACTAGCAGTATTTAATTAAAGCATCTGAAACATTTCTAGGCGACCAAATTTTCAAACCAAAAACACATGATTTTAAATTACTACGTAGTGCATCGCCTTAACATGTAATTGTTGGGTTTTGTAATATAATGTGTATTTGCTGGGTTAGCTCAAAGAAATAGGATGTAACCTATAAGCTATACCCTTTGTATTCTGTATTTTCGTGCTATAAATGTTTTATGAATTTCGAATCTTGTTATTAGGGTATATATTAGGATAGGAACATTAGTATGTTATTAGGATAGGTATTAGGGTTTGATAGTTATTAGGGAATGGATAGTAATTATCTTTATACTTTTTGACATGGATTTAGAAACTGCGGGCTCTGTATGGAAAGCATTTAAATTTGTGAGATAAGGTGTCAAAATAAAAAAAAATATTAAAAACACACAGATAGCGAAATTTGCACAATGGCGTGAAAAGAATCTATATAATGGAATCTATGTACAAGGAGCCAGTTCTTCTAATGGGGTAAATATACAGATAAGTGAAACACGGTCAATACGCACTTTTATTTTTAAAACACTTTGTATCAGTTAGATAAGAAAGAGATGTAAGAATTTTAGATTCCGGTTCCAGAGTCCCAACTGCTCCCAACCATCTGGAGCCATGGCATGCCATCCCGAATCGGGTTATGTTTTGAGGCTGAAGGTAGTGAGGAGGGGAAGGATATGGAGAATAGGAAGGCGGGGAAGTATCTGGCTATTCAGATCTGGTCACAAAACACGGCTAAAACCATTTTAAGCAACGTTTCAATACTGAATGGAGGTCTTATACCAGGGCGATACTGAGAGTTTATTCCACTCTGAAACGTGCTGTAAATATACCTTATATTAAATAACACATTAATCAAACAAAATTTACTTGCGCACGCCGGAATACGAACCTGCGACCTCCGGATTGCCAGTGGAGAGACTTACCCCTCGACCGCGGAATCCGTCAATTAAAATCGATTGTTCACTTGGCGGCCATTGTTATTGATGTGAAAGTTTTAAGGTTAGGTTTTTCTTCTCTTTAATATTATTTAACCCAAAATAAGATCCTAACAAACTAAAAGGCTCTTAGATCGGGTATAATAAACAAATAAATAAAATTAACCCAAATAAACTATTTAAATATAAAGTGTTTTAAAAATAAAGTGTGCGTATTCACCGTGTTCCATTTTTTTATGTATATTTACCAAAAATGGATTCAACTTTAATATAATTCATTCAACAGCGTTCGTGTGTATAATCAATTCACTAAATGACTTAAGCCATTATTAATTCAGAGTTCCATCAACCTGCGCGAAATGAGAAGACTTTGTACTTGACCCAGTAGACTTTGTGACTAATACCACTTCAAGGTGTAGAGCTGTTATAATGTGTACTGGGAAAAATCGCTGATACAGCCATAATCCGAGAGACCAAATATATTATTCAGTTTTATCTGTGTGTACATGATGGAGGATCTGTGCATTTTTGATTAACAGATAAGTACCTACACATAATATCAGTACTTTGCGTGTTCTTGGAATAATAAAAAATATATAAAGATTCATGCGTGAGGTTCCTGGATAGAACATAATTGATGTAACACAAAACGATAGAATCAGCACAAAATGCTTCATACAGAAAAATCAAAATATCACATGTTATCGGAAACTTATGCTAAATTAACACTATCCTGGTGCGCCGCGATGTTTGATGCCACGTGACCTCCGGAGATTAACGGATGGCGTCCGGCCGGTCTTTGGGCACAATAAGGAAGTTAAATGTTATTTATTATGATATGTTTTAGTATTAAACATTTAATAGCTGTAAATTTTTGCTTTTGCTCCTGTAAATCTACTAGTAATATTAACAGATTTTAATGTATCTTTACTTATGTCTACGTATTTAAAATTCAACACTTTTTTAAATAAGACGCTGTATTCCTTGGTTACTTTTTATTTTTATTTATTTATTTAACGCCCAGAGGGCTTTTACATGTAGGTAGTACAATTTTGATGACAGACAATTTTGAAACATGAGAAATAAATAATAAAAATAAAATTACATTAAAAAATAATATATGCAAGAAACAAAATTAAAAATAACAAGAACATAAATAAAAAATACAGCGATTTAAATTGTTTACAAAAATACAACTTCAATTTAGGAATAGTGTTGAAATAAATCTTTTACGTGATCCAAAAAATTCGCAAAGTTAATAAATTAGTTAATAATAATTAAATATATCGACATCACATAAGTATTGGTATCCCATAGTGCGAAACCGTTGTATTGGGGAGTTCGCAAAGTAATTGCGCTTATGTGTGTTGCAGTGAAATAGTGTATTTTATCGTGTTGTTATTGTAGGTATTCCTAAGTTTGATTGAACTTTTATGAAAGTTTCGACAAATACCGTATTGTTTAAGTCGCTAATTATGCAATATTGTGTTGATCTTTCTCCAGTATACAGCGACAACAACAGTTTGATTAAATAATATATCTTCTCTCGAATTTCTGAACCCCCAGTTGAAAAGACAACGAACCGCCACTGATTTTAATGTAACCTTTTCAGTATCATAATAACGGCGCTAAATCCCAGGGTGGGTTTTGACCACCTTCATAAATGCTGATTGGCTCCGGTTCCTCTCTTTTTGCCTCTAGGTAATTTTTCACATAAATGGCACTATAAAAATTATCGAATTATAATTATTATTGCCTCCAGTCATCAGGCCTTCCCTTCCTGTTCTATGAAGTCCTGGGTAGATCGTGATATACCCAATCATTTTAACCTGATCACGTTCCACAAAAGATCGATCGGGCTACTTTTTCAAAAAAGATTCGATCAATTTTTGATAGCTGAGCTGTCAGCTCGTTCAGCACCCGCGAAGGGATGGCGAGCGAGTATGGATATTCTAATTCCGTGGACCGTGCGTCGCGAATCTTGTTTTCGCGACAGAGAAATAGAGAGCAAATAGGATCAAATTTGCAATTAGCATACCGTTCCAAAGTAACTGCATAAAGATAAGTTCCGGTAACTGGAACTGGAACCGCAGTGGTCGCTTAGACAGAGGTGTCCATTTGGTCGTGATTTTCGGTATAATATCATCTGGCTTTCTTTCAACATGTCTAGCCCATGAAGTCTTTGGACAGAAAATTACAATGGTCCCACACTCAGTTAATTTTCAGCATGTTGAGATCATGGTACATTGTGAATCGGATTAGGTTGTCAGGATTCCTACCCGAGAGCAACTGGACTAGAAACTGAAATACCGACCCTATCGTAAATAGCGGAGTGGGTTGCGATTGCGTAACAACCCGATCAATTATAGTGATTTTATAAATAGTATTTTAAATAATTTTTTAAGAATTATTTATATCCAAAAACTGGTGATCTATAATATTAATACGTAGATATAATATGTTTTAGTCGTAATAAAGAAAACTAATGCAATCCCAAAAAAATTCCCAGAGATAAACATTTGATTTGCGTTACGCTTATCACTAAATTGATTTCAACATTGATAAATTTGGTCACGAAATGGGTTTTTTATATCGTAAATAAATAGAAGGTACCTACTTTTATTTGAAGGTTTTTTTTGTGTAACAAGAGATAACCTACATACATATATCATACTATAAACATAATCAGACACGTAAAGTGATATTCAGAGAGATATATACTATACGAAAGCATTGTACAGATTGACAAACTTAATTTTGCAATCGGAGAAAATATGTTCCGCAAAGCTGACAACACAACTTGGCGTAAGCTCGTCTTAACACTGGAATTACTTTTTACAGATTTTCAGGAAATTTAAAAACTTTGAGAATAATTTCGTGCATTACACTGACTGCAGTTCATTGGAGTAAGCTTCCACATCACGGATCTCCTTGATCCTCGACTCCTCGATCTGTCTCATACCTAGGGACGAATCACATTAAGGAAGTTAAATTATAATCAAATCATATTATACAAACATAAAATTTGCTTTTTTCTACTAAACACGCTCATAGAACACAAATAGGTAATTTTTTTAAAATAAATACTAGTTAAATAAATTTCCAATTGCATTTGTTCCAATTATGTCCTTTGCGTGCGAACTGTATGTAAATTTCTCTAAAATACAATAAACATGTTAATCTCCAAGTGAATTTCCAAGTAAGTGTGGTTAGGTATGTTATCTGCCTAAACAAAATATAAATAAATAATAATGTATATGAACATTCTAACACAGCATCATGTTTATTGGTCAAATGCATTGTATATACATATAGCTTTGTATTAGTGATCGACGAACCGGTGGATGCAATCTGTTAGCCAAGTTTATAATAGTTTGTCTGGTCAAGAGAGATCATTGTAGAAATTCATTGTATTAATATGTTAAATAATAAAATAGATAATCCCGAATGCTATAAATCATTGGTTTAAATGTTCTATTGTGGCGTGCCAGCAAAGAACTCGCAAACTACTCGCACGATCACAACTTGTTCATTATGAAAAATGTCCATATTTTTCCAATACTTTGCCAACATATAAAACTACTGAGTAATTATTTTTTAACTACTTGAACTTAATTTTTCATCAAACTTTTATTAATAGTCAAAATTACAATAGTTCGTGAGCATGTAATTCTAGATTAAATTTTTTTCTCTTCATCTCTCCACACACTTTCTTGCTATTTGGTATTTTTTTGTTAATATTGCTCATACCTACAACAATTTTCATCACAGAGAATTTACTAATATATTGTATGTATTAGGTAAGCCTACCAGGTAAGTATGGTACTGTATATTATCTCAATATATAGTTAGTAATAACATAGATCATTGTACAAATGTACTTTATATTTGTACAGCGCCCTTGAGGTGATTTTGCACAAAAACGGTGCTATTCAAATCATCCAAATATTATTATTTTAATTTCCGGCTTTATGTCCGGTTTAAATCTTCCCCACAGGAAAAACTAAACCCTTTCACACACTTTTCCACAAATGATCATCTAGTCAATCAACATTATGCAAGTGCATTATATAAGCAAAATAAATACCAAACAATACAAGAACAACACGTCAACTCACCAGAGATCAAATGGGAAAATAATTATTTATTACTTACTTTTCCGATTTTATGTCCGGGTTAAATCTTCCCCATAGGAAAAACTAAACCCTTCCACACACTTTTCCACAAATGATCATCTAGTCAATCAACATTATGAAAGTGCATTATATAAGCAAAATAAATACAAAACAATACAAGAACAACACGTCAACTCACCAGAGATCAAATGGCAAAATAATTCACCGACTCCAGATATTTTCATATTAGAGGGTTCGGCTCGGTAGAACTCTTAATAGGGCCTATAAATCCTACTGATCCCTCAACATAAATATTTTAAAAATCTTTCGTTATCCTACATGTATTCAGAATGACTGATTTTTGCATTTTGATAGATCTAATACGCCTAAATTTTTAATGAGAAAGCTAGGTATAATGCCAGTAGCCGAAATAACGAATGGTAATATTTTTCTAGTCTGAGAATGCCAAATTCTTTTTATCTCATTTCCTAAATCTGTGTATTTTCTTATTTTTTCATTAACAGATTTTTTAATATTACAGGAATTTGGAATTACGACATCGATGATATAAGTTATTTTTTTAATTTTGTCATGTAAAACTATATCGGGTCTATTATGACTAATCGTTCGGTCTGTTAGTATAGTTTTATCATAATATATTTTATAAAATTCGTTTTCTAAAAATGAATTTGGATCGTATTAATAATATGGTACTATATTACGGCAGTCAATCAAGTCATGTTTAATTACCAAACTTTGGTGAATTATTTTTAAAACTTGATTGTGCCTAAATGTATACTCGGACAGTGCTAATATAGAACATCCCGATATAATATGTTCTATAGTTTGCGGAAAAGCCAAACATTTTCTACACATATCATCAATTTGATTTGTATCTTTGATTATATGCTTCCTATAATTTTTAGTATTAATGACTCTATCCTGAATGGCAAGCATAAATCCTTCTATTTCTGCGCTCAACTCTCCAATACTCAACCATTTGTTTGACGAAAATTTGTTAACATACGTTTGGTTGAGATAATTGAAGTGTTTTGCGTGTAAAATTCTATTTGACCAGTAATCTAATAATTCTTGGTTGGGATTTATAAAAATTTTGGCATTCTCGTCGCATAAATTTAAAGGTGTAATGTTTCTATCTGCCTTGCAAATTATTTTGTGCATTTCTGAGCTATGAGGTTTCAATTATTAATTATTATTTTTTCAGCTTTTAATTACTATTATTATTATTAGGAACAGTTTAATTTAATATTTAGCACCTTCTCACTTTTAAAATAGTAAAATAGTAAAATTTATAAAAAATAATTGCATCGGAATTTTTTCCATTAGTACATTAGCATCGTTTTTTAAAATCCAGTAATTGAATAACTTTCGTTCCGCTTCTTGTCGCTTGTTCCAATGATTTTGAACTGAATTCGAGTTGTGATTTTATGCAAATTTTGTAGATTTGTGATATTATACACTCTACAAACTCATTTCTTCGGAAACCAGAAATAAATATTTATATTAATTCATAATTATTCTAAGCTCAAAACAACGTCTGAAAAATGACTTTAGTTCTGGTTCAGAAAAAATAAGGTCTTATAAAAAGCAAGCGGAGTGAAAAGAACTAGGACAGTAATAAAAAGCAACGATTAGTAGGTAGAAAAAATGGAAAAAAAAACTTTTAATTAATTAATAAATTGACCAACCATTTGAATTACGACAGATCGTGTTATCAACATTATAATATACTAACTCAGACCCGTGAAAAATCACGGGATATTATAATATCAAATTTGAAAAAGACAATTAAAATAATAATCGTAAATTATAAATACGGTTAGGTACCTATCTAAATTAATGCTATATCACTATTTTGATTAATCTTTATAACGAATTGGTGTACATTATGAGTATCAAAAAATATGCTTTAGATACATTGAAGGTTTTCCTATCGTTTCGCTTGAGTAGAATACAAATAAAATAATAAATTACTCAATAAAAAATATAAATGTAAACTACTAAAAAAAATTTTTTCCAATAGAAATATATGAACGCGTCAAGGAAACAACTTTTAAAAAACACAGTATTATAGCTAAGATTATCTGTGACAGTTTCACTTGATTCATCTTTTTGCTTTCTTATAAAATTATTTACAAAATAAATAAAAACCCGTTTTGTGCTTGAAATCGAACGATTCTAGACTCCGTTTGTCAAGCGATTTTAATGCCTATTACCTACAATATAAGGTAAACCGAGAATATACACATTTTTGGCTTGCAGCTTCCTCCTAACTTCAAAAGTTCATTGTACCAGAGTAACAGATAGACACACAACAAAAAATAGTATTTTTGATGAAGAATAGAACAACTGCTTTAACGTAACCGAGCACCAGGATATTATTATACAAATGGATGGGTCTTTTTTTATCAAAATTATATTTTATCTACCATCCCAAAAATGTTGGCAAACCGATTCCCTAAAATTATATTTTGGCTACCTTGATATAAGCTTGATTATTCAATATTTAAATTTAATTTATCAATAGCAAAACAATCGTTTTGCTATTGATAAATTAATTATTTATTTTTACTGGGTTTTTAGAGAATATCTCACTTACTTGAGGACAACACAGTAGTAAAAAATCAATTGATTCACAAATAGGTAAAACAATTACATTTTTTTTTACATGTATGATAAATTAATTTTCGTACAACTAAATAAATATTAAAAAATAACACGAATAAAAATATAAATACAAAATTATATGAAAGCTCATTCAAATGGCAAATATGTAGTATAAAAAAAGTAAGAGACAAAAGACACAAAAAGAGACGCAAGTAACATATTTTTTACAAATATTAGAGCATTTTTTCTGAATTCGTATAAATTAACGACAAAAATGTCTACTTCAGCACACTCTACCTTATTATATGGTCGAAAAATTTGGGTCAGAGGGTTTGTTTGTTTTAGAATATGTAGGTATATTATATTAATTTTAGATGTCTACAAATTTTTTCATACATCTAGTAGGAAAATATATAAAATTCAATAAAAATAAGATACAGTTCAAAGATTACAGTTATATTGGTAAAAAATATGTTAAAAAATAAAATAAATACCTTCGTATATGATCATAAACTTTTCTTACTTATACATATAGCACATACCCTAAGAAAAGTGGACTTGTGGCTTCCTTTACGGCTTTTGGTATGTTATTATAAAGTTTTTGTCCTTGCACATATTATTATTTGTTTGAAACATGCTATGACGTAAAAAATGGTAATTGGAAGCTTTTATTTAAATATTGCTAACATGTAGGTACGCACTTGAAGTGAAATGACACTAAACTGCGCTACGTAACTGCCATGTTATTGTTATTATGTAACGCAGTATCAAGATGGCCGCGAATTATTATGTGTAAACATATAAGATTAATCAGTTGCCTTGTAATTTTAACTGTAGTAATCTTGACGTATTCAAGACGTACGTCGTATTATCAAAGATGGTTATGTAGACCACATTTGAAAGATTAACAGTCTTGGCATTTTTTTAACCGATTTCACAATGTTTTTAAATTTACGGTATTACATAGTACAGGGTTTTCCAATAAGAGGTGTTATTTTGAATAGCCCGCTATTTCGGTCGATGTTACTTTTGAAGCTGTCATTTTTTGACATTTGACAAGTAGAAACTACGCCATTAATAACAATGGAAAGATACACGCTTCAACAACGCATTGAAATTATTAAAATTCACTTGAGTGAATCAAATGCAAATCATCTTGAGTGATGAGGCCCATTTCCCTCGGTGGCTTCGTCAACAAGCAAAATTGTCGCATCCGGGGCTCGGAAAACCCAAGAGTTATTGTTGAAAAGCCTCTCTATCCTCAACGTGTGACTGTTTGGTGCGGTTGTCCGGCGGAGTCATTATGGACCTTACTTTTTCGAAAATGATGCTGGAGCAACAGTTACGGTGAATGGATTGCGCTATCGAGAGATGATTTATGTTTTTTTATGGCCGGTATTGGATGGTATTGATCTGGACAACGTTCACTTTCAACAAGACGGCGCTACGTGCCACACAAGCAACGATACCATTGATCTTTTACGAGTGAATATCAAAATAACACCTCTTATTGGAAAATCCTGTAAACAAAAATACATCAAAAAATATTTTTTATGCACAATTTCGCAGGGTGTCGATTTAGTTCGGTGAATATCAATAATGTACATATCAGCAAAGTACGTATAAAACCATACGTTTCGATCTATCTAACCAAGATTCTGGTGATCATTACAAATTACAAAGTTCAGTAATCTCTTCTGGTGCTCTTGATTGAACTCCAAATAATGTTTCTCCGATAACCATAGATAAATTTGGATGTCTATGGCACGGTATATAAGTCGGTCCGTAACCTCGCTATGTGCGACATTCCTGGCTCAAATTTAAGCGGGCTAAATCGGCCGCTCGAGCTTTGGTAACAAATGTCAAATATGATTTTTTTTTATTAAAACACAAATAACTTAGTTTACATCACTTTATTTCGATACAAAATCTCAACATGTTTCGTGAACCAAGTTCACATCATCAGGAGCACAAGTATACTAAAGTTATAATTAAAATTAGGTCTAGAAAGAAGGGGTAGAAGGAGCGGGGAGGGGTAAGAGTGGGGGAGGGTTATTCAAAGTAGGAATTAAAATGTCATTAGACGGGGAAGACCGGGTAATTGGGAAAATATTTAAAATGGGGTTTATAATTTTTTTTTGTTTATTAATAATATCTGCTTTCATATTCACGTGTTTTCTTATTTCTAAGATTTCAAAATTATTGATTTGAGATACCTTGTAACCAGAATGTAGTATTTTAAAACCTGAATTAATATCGAAAGTATGGTCGTTATTTAATAAATGATCCGCAAATTCTGATTCACAGTTTCCCTTTAAAGCCCTAAGATGTTCTTTAATTCTGATCTCAAAGTTTCTATTAGTTTTTCCTATATAAAAGGAATTACAGTCATTACAGTTGAGTTTATAAACACCTGATTTTTTAGTTTGACTATCAATATCTTTATTATTAAGAATATATTTTTTTAATTTGTTATCCGTATAAAACGCCGGTTGAATAGTGAAGGGGATGTTTTTATTTATAATTTTGGAAGTATCATTATCTACAAATAGAATTCTACGCCATTGTTTGTTTGTATCTTTATAAATAGGATAAATATAAAGTTTAAAGAGTTTATGTTTAATTTTTTTATTTAGTATTTCAACTATCAATTTATAAGGATAGCCGTTATTAGATGCTATTTGTTTTATGATATTTAATTCTGAGGTATAATTAGGATCCGACAAAGGAATCGAAATTAATCTATTAGAATGGAAAGCTGCGACTTTTTGAGAAAAGGGATGATTTGATGAATTATGTAGTGAGTAATTACGTACTTCCATCTCACCGCAATTGCCTAATTTTATAAGTATGTACTATTAGATTCATCAAGCGATGAGGGATGTTGATGTTATTAATTTATTGATAATAAATCTAAAATGGACAAATAGTCTGGTAAAGTATTACAAGAGGAATTTTTCAAAGTCAGGGCAGAGTTTTCAGTGAATAGAAAAAAAAAGTTTATTTTATTAATATTTAAAATTAGTATCCTTGCATGTAGTCCAGTCAGTGGGGGATAAAAAAGGGCTCCACCTTGCAAAAGGTTAGGTAGTAGCGATTTTCACATATGTTGTTAAGATTGGGACTCTAAAGAAAAAAAAAAGTTTTCGACCTTGGGGGGGTCGAGCTCGATCCGCCATCTTGGATTGAAGGTGCCAAAATTTGGTTTTTTTCAAATAATTATGAAGTGGTTGATTTTACAACCAAATTGTTGAAAGCAAACTTAAATACAACTAAATTACCTACATTTTTTGTAGAGAGTTTTTTTTTGTAAGTCTAATAGGTAACGAGTTACAGCGGTTGAAAGAAGAAAATTTTGACAAAAAATTGTAAAACTCCAGTTTTCTTGATAAATTTTGTACGAACATATTACACAATATCATTTTAACATATTTCTACGTTACAATATACTTATATAGCATCATCCGTGTACTCGATGACGTTGATTTGTTATAGTGGGATCCTAGTCTACAGCTGACATGGCAACACTGATTGAGTCCTGGTTACAGGACGTTGCCTGGATGCTCATGTCTGCAGATGTTCTTTTCGATGAAACAATGCCAGTTCAAGTTTCACAAAAACGATTTTTAGCCAATGAAAATAACAAAGTCCGTCTGATTTCGATGCTTACAAAGCAATTTATACAGGATGATTTTACAGTTAAGCAGGCTGAAGAAGATGCTGATGAGTTGATTGTCAATACTGCGATTTCCTTGTGTTCATCATATGACGCTGTTTTCATTATTGGCGAAGACGTTGATCTCCTAGTTCTGCTGACAGCATTAGCACCACCCAAAAGTAGTATATATCTTCGCAAACCCGGGAGAGGCAAAACTTTTGAAAGACTGTTCCGCGAATAGTGTGAAATACAAAGAGGCGGCTGAGAATATTCTGTTTCTTCATGCCTTTAGCGGCTGCGATACAACATCGTCCTTCTTCAACCAAGGAAAAACAAAATTTTGTTCGCTTGTGCAAAACGACACAAGACTCAATGCCATGATAGGAATCTTTAAACAACATGATGCAACACCAGAAGACATAGCAGTTGCAAGAACACGCTTTCTTGTTGCTTTGTACAGGGGTGACATGGATAAGGAAACCTTGGAAGAAGTCCGCTACAAACGTTTCGCAAAGTCGACAACAAAAAGCAAATTCAATATTGCCTCTTTGCCACCAACAAACGACGCTGCACGGTACCATGCATTTAGAACGTACCATCAAGTCGAAAAATGGTATGGAATCCAAAAAAATCCAGAAACTGGGGCTGGAAACGTGACACCAACGGGCTTGTTCTAGTAAGAATGACAAAGAAACCAGGACCCGAGACTTTATTAAAATTTATTTCATGCAATTGTAAAAAAGGATGCGGCGTTGCATGTAGCTGCAAGAAAGCTGGATTGAAGTGTTCTATTGTATGTGGGTGCTGTAATGGTCAAACATGCTGAAATTCGCTAGAGGTTCACATCGATGTCGAGGACGAAGAAGAAGAGATTTTGTCAATGAAAGCCCAGAATCTCAGTATCACAGGCAATGAGTTAGATGATGACATTGGTGACGAAGACTGTTATTAAGTAACATAATTTATAGTAACATAATTCATAGTAATGTAACATAATTTCGAAATCTACCATCGCTGGTATATCTGTGGAGTAGACCTACTGGAGATACCACAATAAAAAAAATGCGCCATGTTCTCTACCTCATGGTGGTGTGGAAATGAGTTTACAAAATTATTATAATTATGTAATGAATAACCCGAAAAAATTACAAAGTTGGGAATTTCATCATTTTTTAGAAACATATTCACATTTCCGCCACTGTAACTCGTTACCTATTAGACTTACAAAAAAATACCATAATACAAAATTTATCAAGAAAACTGGAGTTTTACAATTTTTTGTCAAAATTTTCTTCTTTCAACCGCTGTAACTCGTTACCTATTAGACTTACAAAAAAATACTTCCTACAAAAAATGTAGGTTATATAGTTGTCTTTAAGTTTGCCATCAACAAATTGGTTGTAAAAACGACCACTTCACAATTATTTTGAAAAAAAACAAATTTTGGCACCTTCAATCCAAGATGGCGGGTCGAGCTCGACCCTCCCAAGGTCGAAAACTTTTTTTTTTCCTTAGAGTCCCAATCTTAACAACATATATCAAAATCGCTACTACCTAACCTTTTGCAAGGTAAAACTCCCCACTGACTGGACTAATGCTGATGGATATGGGGAACTTTATCAAAAAAATCAACTCGTAAAAACCCGCCTAAAACATTTGACAATTTGAAACAATACGTGTAATATTTCAAAAATCTAAATTAACGACTTCAAAATGATTATGTTACAAACCGCGCTAAGCTCGACATTGCAGCCAAGCCGAGCTTAAAATCAACTGATATATACAAACCTGTGCAGACAACCAAGAAGCGTAGATAATCGTAGTAAATATTGTATTAGTAATTAAAATTAAATTTTACTACACAAGTACTAATGGAGGTCAATAAAAATAATTGTACGGTTTCTCACCTCATAGCTCCAAGTGCAAGGAACTCCCGCAAATTTCTTCACGCATCGCCCAAGTTCAACGTCCTCGTGGGTGGTGTACAGGTTCTTAAGACACTCCTTGATGTGTGGAGCAATCCGCTTCAAGGTCTCCCTGCTGAGTATCACCCCAGGCCCTCCCATACAGAAATTTTCGTCGTATTCCAAGGATAGAGAACCGAACTCCTCCGTGTTTCCTCGGCCGGCCTGCCCGATAAACTGGGCTACCCTGCTGTCGACAGACCTGAGCAACACTTCAAGCTTGTCAGCCCTTATGAATACATCGTCATCGGCACGAAGAAACCACTCGAACTTGTCTATAAAGTTGTCATGCATGTAGAGCAGCATCATAAACGACTTCTTTTGAGGAGGGTAGCTATCGTCAACACCTTTCAAAGACACTAAAGGCAAAACTTTACTACGCGACACTTCAGAACTGAAAAAAGCTAGACGACCTGGCAGTTCCTTGCCCCAGGTCTTGTAAACAGCGTAGGCTCTTGTCTTCAAGTATTTCTCTGCAGTCATAACCCCCACAAATAAAAGGTTCGTTTTTGAGTTGTGCACTGTTTTATCTTCTGTAAGTCCTATGATTTTAAAAGGGTCAACCTCTGGAGGTTCGTTTAATTTATTTATTGTGCTTATTTTCCTGCCGTATTGCGAGCAGCTTACAGAACTGTTGTCCAGCATTGTTTCTGCAGCGTTCCTCGGGTATATCCTGAATAGGCAGCCCGTTAGGATTCCTAGCAGGATGCCTGTCATGAGATGGAAGCTCCTTTTTCTCCTTGCCATCTTGTAATTATCCTTGACTCTTGTGGGGCAGTAGGTATTGTCATTTATGGCTATGAATTGGATCCTCTCTCCTCCGCTGTTGCGGTTGAGTACGTATTTGATTTGTTTGTTCTTGCAGATGACCATGCTGTCAAATGCGGCGACATTCGTCTGAACACAGAGGAGAGCCAACTTCAGGAGTGAGAAGCCATCTCCCTTCCAATAACTTCCGAGCACTCCGGGATTGAAGCAACTGTAACATTTCTCCAACTTTTAACAAACAATTTTTCATCGCCGAAATTCCTGCATCGTCAAAAAATAATATCTATTGCAGTTCCGCGAGTTCGCTATTGGAATTTCTTAAAGGCGGCAGTTATTATTTGATTATTGAATTAGCGACTTTTTTATTTCACTGTTTGCCCTAGGGCCGACATTTTAGGCACTGTCGAACTTCGAGTGGTTTGTAAATTGGATAACTACAGCGCGATAAGAATTTTTTTTTATGTCACGTATTCTTTAATATTTAAAAAAAAAACTCAATACGCACGATATCTTTCAATAAAAAAAATCTGCTTAACCACCTGACAGCGTAGGTATAAAACTGAATTATCGTAATTACTTTGTGGTTAGAATTTAAATGCCTAAACTTTTTATCAATTGGACCCGAATTTATTTAATCAATACCGCAATCCATATAATACAATAGAAAACTAAAAGCAAATGATGATTGCGATCACACAGGTTTACGCACAACGCTGTCCAAGTCATTAAATTGGATTAAAAATTGGCACACATTCCCCCGACACGGGAATTCAATACGCAGAAACGAGGCAATTAGAACAGTTCATAAATTAACACAATCCCGTAAGTGTTAATTCACAAAAATGCCGGTAATAACGAAGTAAACATAAACTACATCGCCTTGACATTGAAAGAAAAATTAGATAAAAAACGGAGACACCCTCCGGGCACGCGGACTAAAACCATACTAAACCAGCCGGCGAGTTCTATATTCATCTCAAGTCTGAAATCTTGAAAGTTTACCTATTCAACCGTAACCGCAGACAAACTGCTGATTGTGCGTCTCTTTCTTATTGCCCTCGACCTGAAGCAGCTGCGACAGAGATAGCTATCTGCAAGTAAGTCTGCCGGCGGTGGCCGTCTAGCGACAAACTAAAAATCGGGCAACACCGTTATGCCGATTCACGCAATATGGCATCATTCTAAATTCGAATGAATTTGAATAAGCGCGCCAGAGTTTAGCATTATACTTTTTGTATATTGTACTGCAAATAGATAACATAGTAATTTTATTGGGAAAATTGACTGGTCAAGTACTGGTTGTAACGGGAGACGAAGTTACCAACTAAACCAGATGGCTGTTAGGTAGGTACTGATTACACTCTTTGAGTCATGCAGCGTACGATTTCAATGATAATTATTTCTGCAATATAATTACCAAATAAGTTTGTGAGTGTAGGTAATCGTAGGTTGTTATATTGCAAAAAATTGTAACGGGAAGTAACATGCGCCAAATAAATTACAGTTATATCGTTAGTTGTAATATCTAAAAATAACACAATAATAATTATTTAACTTGTTTGTCATTTACTTTTGTGTAATTCTTACCGAGGCAATTTAAAATCACAATTTAGTAATTAAAAATAATATAGAGTAAATTAAACTTGCGCCACGTTCCAGAGTAGAAGATATTTTCAGTATCGCTTTGGTGTAAGACCACCATTCAAAATTAAAACGTTGGTTAAAATGACTTTAGTCGTGTTTGATGACCGGATTCGAATGGCCAGGTACTCCCCCCACTTTGCTCTTCCCCTCACCATTACGTGTTAATTATGTGTTTTAGTACGCTCTCGATTATATGGGTGGTGAAAAAATTATGTCTTAGAATATATAGATATATGTCGTCAAAAAAATGTGTTTTAGTACGCTCTCTATTATATGGGTCGTTCAAAAATGTGTTACAGTACGCTCTCGATTATATATATGACTTTTTGAAAATTATGTGTTATTACGATTATATTAGAGGTGAAAAAAATATGTGTTTTAGTACGTTCTCGATTATTTTATATAAAAAAAAATCCAACAAAAACTTTTTTTTTATACGGAACATAAAACATATCGCGAAAAAAGTGTGTGCTGTCAAATCAGTATTGTTTCTAAAATAATAATATCATGCAAAGTAAAATTAAAATATTACACACGTTATGTTCAATCGTGACCATAAAAAAAGGTAGTAACATTTTCGTCAAACGAGGTACCTACTTATTAGGTAGGTACTTTATTACAGTTGTACCCAGTGGCGCATCCAGGATTTTGTCTTGGGGGACGTGTTAAAAGATTAAAAATATGCTATGCATTCATTAATTCATTCAATAAAAGTAACCTTAATACAGAAGTTTTACAGGTGTTCCTGCGTACATATTTACTAACAAGCAAATTTAAAGAGTTAGGATACATAATTAAGGACCTGAATAATTATTTTTTTTTGTATACCGCACAAGAGTCTCAACCGCTTGTGTAGGGGTTGGGGAAGAGGAATAATGAGAGGTACACGGCAATTCAGATATGGTCACCAAACTGTGGCCATAAGTCTCCATGGATGGTTTTGTGATTTATTTTTATTTTGTGTTCTTTGAGTGTGGTGTGCCCACCAGCTGCGTGGCATGCTAGATCTAAGAATGCTTGTTTGGGGAGACCTTTGGCCTCTCCAACTGGTTCCTCTTGACCCATTTTCTTGCATCACAGCAGGGGATAGATATTTCCATAGCTCATGGAAACACTGAACTTCCTTTCCTTAAAAAGATCCATACAGCATCCCAGAAGATGAAATAGGTCCTGAGGGAAATTAAATTTTTCAGGGCCTCTTGTGTGGGTTAATGTAAAAAAAATACCATGATGTAAATGATTAACAATAAAAATATAATGACAATATTTTTATTGTAAGAATCTTCTTTTATCGCGAGTTGCAGACCAGCATGAACCTATAAATCCTTTTAGGTTCATGCAGTTCAATGACTAGTGATTCACATAAGGATAGACAAAATTCTTTGATTCCCGCAAGACATAGTTCGTTTCTGTAATTTTGTGTGAAAAAGATTCCTAATGAATATTATACAATAACTCACACAATGAACGTTTCTTGAGCCAGTACCTACGAGTTAAAATTCATAAATAAAAACCACTCCAAGCATTACGCACGCACTAAATACTATAAATCTTATTCTTAGATTTTTTTTATATAGATGTGCGCTAACTTCAGGGAGTGATAATAGTCCAAGTACAAAAGGTACATAATTCTTTAAGAAATTCCAACATTCTAAGGTAGTTTTTAGGTAAAAGAAAGTTGAAATGTCTGTATGGGAAAATAAATATTCTTCAATGGAAATATATTTTTAAATGGAAAAAAAAAGTTGGAATATCGAATAAAGTTATTTATCTTTTTTACTTCTACCATCATGTAAAATCACCGCTCGAAGTCAGCGCACTTTATTTCTGTATATATTTTTTGGCGGGGGGCTGGTCTCTGATGCGCCACTGGTTGTACCCATATTGTTGTTTAGGCTCGTACCAGCAATCATTAAAAAAACATATTTATTCTTCTCACTCCCGTCGTTTGACGTCATAACTAATAACACGTACATTTATCCACATACATATGTGCAGAAGAACCTACGTGCATTGGAGCATTATGTCTCTTTTAAAATGGCCATTCGGATAATCTTATACCAATAGCGTCTACCTATGTTCAAATTAATATACATAATATGGGTTAAGAACGTTAGATGTCACATTTAAATCCGTACAATAAGAAAAAAGACAAAGGCGAGTAGCAGCTGATTTAACATTTACATAGAATTTTAAACAATAACATAGACTGTACCGAACTTCTGTCCCTTATTAATTTTAACACACCTTTGAGACGTACAAGACGTACAGTGCTATTCCACACGCTTAATTACAAAGCAAATGCAGCATCATAGTCTAAATAATATTTGCCTAAACTCAAATATTGACATTTTTTCGGATTCACTGCCCAAATTTAAACGTGGCATCATGTCAATAATATAAACGGTAATGCTAGGTATACATACGCGAGCCGAACTGCCGAACTGAACCTCAACTTATGGTAAAGGAACGTAACAATCGCAAATGGCGTGAAACGCCGCTTGCAGTTGCTTCGTTCCTTTCCCGTAATTCGTGGTACGGTTCACGTTTCGGTTCGCAAATGTATACATACCCTATGGGGTATATTTGTGGATTATACACTTCGGCATAATCATGCTATCTCTTTCATACACTGAACATGGTAACAACTTTATCGACTGTCCTGGCTTACTCAATCTAATAAACTTTAAAATACCACCCAGAACGACGAGGCTTAACGACTTATTCCATATTAGCCGGACGCGCACAAATGCTGGTGTCAGAGATCCAATCAGAAGAATGTGCGAATTGTATAATAAAAACCAAAACCTGAAGGATTCCGACATATTTTTTGATACATATAGTACTTTTGGTAGGAAATTGAAGTCTGTTATCCTATAAAAAAAGAAAATGTGTACTTACTTCATTCAGTATACTCTTTAAGTAGTTTTTTTATGATTTATCTCTTAACTTGTATAAAGAATATTTGTACACTTTTATTTGACACTGGGCATTATACAAAATAATTTTCTTTTATACTTTTTCCTTATTTACATGTAAAAAAATATTTAAAATTGTTATCTACCAGTCAATCTGTGAGAAATAGTTAGGATGCAGGCGAATTCTCAAGTTATTGTTTTACAAAAATATCTTTTAATTTGTCTGTATCTGTGTTTTCTCCTTAAATAAATAAAAATTAATTACAGTATGTTACAGCGGAGATCTCAACGGCCCGAGGTCCAAACATTATTTGTAGATTTTTACTTTTATTTAGAACTAGCTTGCGTGTACCCGGCATTACTAGGGGTTATTCTTACGAGATAGACAAATACCAATTATTTTTTCAGTAGGCCTTTTTATGATATACAATTCCGTTGTACATTATGTTGATGTATCTCATAAGGTTTAGCCAACGTTAGCAATGTAAGCGCCCGAAAATATTTTTTTTGCCGGTTGATTACAAAACATCGTCTTTTTTCTACTTTCTATAAATAAAATTCGCATGTATTATATATTTAAACCTTCTGGGAGAAATTATTTAAATGAAAGTGAAAACCCTATCAAAATCCGTTGGGTACTTTAGAAGAATTAAGAGCACAAACAGACAGACGCGGATAGAGATACACTCAGCGAAAATAATTTGAAATGCATATTTCTAAAAATAATATTATGCTCGCAAATTATTAGTAAAAGGTACCTAAACAAGTTAGACGTTAGTTTGATGGACATAACGCCTTTGATGTCGGCTAATGTAGAAACAAAGAACATGAGTGCAGTGGCGTAGCTAGGTAACCAAGGGCCCTGGGGCAAATTAAAAAATGGGGCCCCACTGCTATGTAAACTGATTAGGTTTTATCAAATAAAAATATGAAATATACAAACACTTTAAAAATGCTAAGCTACTTAAGCTCTTTTTTGTGCACTGCAGACTGCAGGGCAGGTAATAAAAATATTAAATAGTAACAACATAAATTACAATTAATACTTGGTGTAGGTTTGGCTAGTAAAACGAAATAGAGAAGATTCAAGGGTTTATTGTATAAAGGTCGGGCCTACCAACTGATAACAATTATATTTACAATTTTTTCCTAGCTTTAGTTTTCGCAAAAGTATCAATGACTTCGTTTAAATCCAGGCTTGATGCAGTTTTGTTTTCAATTGCTATTAGCGATAAATGTGTTTGGCCCATCTTATTTCTTAAATTATTATTTTTAATTTGCTAAATGACCTTTCAGCTGCTGCAGAAGTGACAGGAATTGTAAAGAATAATAAAATTCCATATTTGCTCATTATTTCCTTACATAATTAGTGAACAGTCCATGCTTGAGTTAGTTGAGGTAAAACTAGATGGCAAATATTAATAAACTGAAGTGAAAAACTAGGCCCTATTATATCTGAATATTTTCTTTAGAATTCGTCACACTTTTGTAATAAAGTTGCTTCATCAACATGTAATAAAAATGTTGGTGTTAGAAAATCGAATATATGACAGACTGCACTCATACCAATAAAACGTCTATCTAATTGAGATATTACTGTGTCTAGTACATTATTGAAAATCTCAATTTTAAATATTTTTTCTCGGTTTGGAAATCGGTGATCAGCAGCTAATTCATCAAAATGTTTTAAAACTTTTCTTTGCCTTTTTTTTGTAAATGGGTATTGATACCATATTTTCTTGCAGTTTCACTGGCTTGAATAATCACTTGAATAATTCGAAATCATTTCTATAAATTTGCAACTTTGCTTTGTTTTCTGCTAAAACTTTACTCGCCTCACCCAAATTGATGTCGCATTTTTGTAAAGTTTTGGATGCACAATTGATGTCGTTCAATACACGGTACATGAATTCGCAAAGCAACACGAACTCACTACGCTCATCTTTATTAGGACTCTTTAGAACTATTTCTGATAATGCTTTGATAATATCAAAATAACAAAATTTTATTGTAGATATCGTATTAACCCTACTGGACCATCTAGTCGGATTTAGTTTTTTTAGATTTTGTAGATCCCAATGTTTGATGCTGTTTCCTGAATTTAGTTGAATTTAGGGGAATTCCCTGGGCATAACTTTTGAATTTCTCTCAACTGAGTTGTCATGATTAAAGTGGGGTTACAAGTTGCAACCTGTC
This sequence comes from Hesperophylax consimilis, assembly GCF_061612785.1. NCBI lineage: Eukaryota > Metazoa > Arthropoda > Insecta > Trichoptera > Limnephilidae > Hesperophylax > Hesperophylax consimilis. Next base: position 42,860,801 of record NC_142837.1, on the reverse strand, counting down.
ATATTTATTTTGAAAATGGGAGAAATTTCCAAAAGTTTAGTTCGATCGAGATTTCTGGTAAGGATTCGAGAGCCCCCTGAGCTTGAGGGCCCCGGGGCACTGCCCCGCGTAGCCCCTAGGTAGCTACGCCCCTGCATGAGTGAACTGGGAAAGTTTAATTGCTTGTATGGTCCGCGTTGGGTTATTCGAAAGCGGATTAGTACCTACCTACTTAACCAGGTTTTCCTCATTCAGGACAATTCAAGAGGCCCGAAAAATAAGTGGACAAATTACTTACCTACCATACTAAAAACATGACCAGTGAGCTGCTTGCAACAAGTACCTACCTACCTAAGATAAATTGTCTTTTCTCATCGAAATCGTTTTGTCTCCCTTACCGTAATTGTTAGAAATATGAACTAAACGGTGTTAGAAAGAGAAAATAACAAGCTTTATATTCAAGTATAGAAGTTAACTACAAGATAATTAACTCTTGACAGGCCAAGGTGTCAAACAAAACGTCTGTAACCAAGTGGGTCTTCCGACGACCCCATGCATTTTTCTGTCTTATGCGCTTATACTACCTACTCCCCCTCTTGTCTGCGGGATAGTTAAAATGAACACCTCTATGAAACCGAAGTTTTCGACTGCAATTACAGAAAAATTTATGAAACTTTGTGAATTTTTAATACTTTTTTTTATATTAAACAACAAAAAGTGAAGTGGCTGTAATGTTTTTTATACATTTGTCTGATAAAAAAGGTTTTTATTTCGTTATCAGTAATTTTAGTAAGGTGTTTAGAGAGAAAGTAACGTAAGATGAGCCATTTTTAAAACTTTTTTATGTTTGATTTCAAAATTTTAATATATCAAAAATTATATGTTCATTTCTAAAAACAACATTTTATAGCGTATTTTATCTGCTTTTCAAAAACAGTTTTTAATTTTTTGATACGTTCAGAAACATCCCATTTATTTGGATTTTATCAAGAACAAAACAAAAAGACAACACACCGCTTAAATCCTAGTAAAAAAAATTTCGAACTGTCAGTTAGGAACAAAATATCAGTTGAACATGGTTCAAATGAACGTTAGAACCTTGTCAAAATAAATGAAAATTAAAATTGTCTAACTTTGTTAATACCCAACAGAAGGACTTCAAAATTGTTTGGATGTAGATATGTGTACGTCAAACAGACGGTTTCCCATTCGAAGGTCATTTGGTCCAAAATGTCAGTTACAACCTTGTCAAACAAAAGTGGCATACACTTGGCTTACACCTCCATGGTTTTTTCCCGGTCATCAAAAGTATGTACTTTTGAGCGATTCTCGATTAACAATGTATCTTTATCTAATTTAACTCTGTCAATAAGTAATATGGATGCATTTAATAAATAGAAATGTATACACACAGTGGCGTAGCTAGGTAACCAAGGGCCCTGGGGCAAATTAAAAAATGGGGCCCCACTGCTATGTAAACTGATTAGGTATTATCAAATAAAAATATGAAATGTGGTTCCTCCAAACCCTCCGCTCTTATGTGTGTCATGCAAACATCATCCACGTTCACATGTTCGGCGGCGGAGGTATCTCCAACTGCAATAATTGTCTAATCTTCTTCAGTAGGCTTCTCAACCAACACTGCAGTTACCACATTATTTGAGTCACTATCAATAGAAATATTTTGACCAGATGTACTTGCAGAAGGCTGAATAAAAAACGTGTCAATTTTGGGCAATTTTCGTTTACTATCTTCTCTTTCTTGGCGTTGTTTGCGTTTAAATGCACCACTGGGTTTCTTCTGTTTATCTATATTTTAATACGCTATAAGTGTCGTTGGGGAATGAGGCACATATCACTTTCCGTCAAATTGACAACACTGCCAACCTACAGAAAGAATTTAGGGGAATTCCCTAGGCATAACTTTTGAATTTCTCTCAACTGAGTTGTCATGATTAAAGTGGAGTTGCAAGTTGTAACCTGTCATATTTATTTTGAAAATTGGAGAAATTTCCAAAAGTTCAGTTCGATCGAGATTTCTGGTAAAGATTCGAGGGCCCCCTGAGCATGAGGGCCCCGGGGCACTGCCCCGCCTAGCCCCTAGGTAGCTACGCCACTGTATACACATATCATGCAGGTAACATTATTTAGGTACCTAAACTAATTACTTTAAAATGTAGAAAAAAGTTATTATTGAAGTTGTGGGGAATTCTTTCTCCCTCATTTCATCGAAACATACTTTTTAATTTAAAAAAATCTATTTGTGTTCTAATATTCTTATTTAATTTGGAGTTCTACAAACTAAACTTGATCACCACAAAAAAAAAATATTATTAAGATTTGTACGGCGTGTTTTAAAAAAAACATTATTTTTCACATTTTTCAAAAAAATAAATTGTTTTTAATAAAGCATTGTAGATAGTTTACTTCGATACCGTTGTTTTCTTATTTAAATATATCTTTCTTCTTTATAAATAATAATGTTCGTTTGTTTAAAATCTTAAATCTCCAAAAGTTCTTCACCCATTGCTTTGAAATTTTGACAAAACGTTGCATTCGAATACGCGTTTGTTTTATAAACCTATATTAAATAGACCGGTCAGTGGTTGAGTGGGCATAGCGCTTGGGTCTCACCCGAGCGTCGCGTGTTCGATTCCTCGGCTGGCTAAGTCCTCCATCACAACACAAGCAACATTTTCGGCTTTCTGTGGTGGTAGTAGGAGATTTTCAAACATTGTTGGGTTATTCGTAACCCGGGAATGTTTGTCTTTCTTTATAAATTAAAAAATTAAAAAAAAAAAAAAAAAAATTAAATGTCACCTGTGACAGGTAAGAACATGCAGTGCCATCTGTTGGACATAAAAACAACACGTGGAATGGTTTCTCTGTCTGCACAGACAGATTGAGCCACAGCAACGAGTGGGTACAGCTAGTTCTCAATAAAAAATCCTGGAAAAAACATACTTTTTTATCCTTCAAACAGGGTAAAATATGTTTTTTTTATCCCTGAAAATTGGTTTATCATATAAAGCAACACTGACAAGATCCTATACAGCGGGCTGCAAAAGTGCCCAATAGCTAGTGCCATGATAACAGGGGGGGGGTATAACTACGATCGAAAATTGGAACCGAAATATTATGACGTCATATGTTTTGCGTAACTATATCCACCAATGAAAACTCTGAAAATCTATGGAATAAACTTTCACGCTTTTTCATTGGTGTATTGTATAATAAGTAGGCTCCAAATGAGAATTTTACTGTCTATATATTGGCATATCTATGGTTTTTAAGGTCCAATTCATTTCATACAAAAAAGCCCGAAGTTATCAATCTACAGAACTTGATTTGTGCTTGCTAGTGCTGCCCTGCCATTTTAAATAACCATTTCATTTACACGAGCTGAATTTAATGACATGTTTCGTTGCTAACATATTTTTAGCAAACATGAAAAACCACAGATAAAGAAGAAGTGCCTTCCATACAAATTTGAATGGAAACATCTGGGGCTCGTAAAACCCAAGAGTTATTGTTGAAAAGCCTCTCTATTCTCAACGTGTGACTGTTTGGTGCGGTTTATGGTCCGGCGGAGTCATTGGACCTTACTTTTTCGAAAATGAGGCTGGAGCAACAGTTACGGTGAATGGATTGCGCTATCGAGAGATGATTAATGATTTTTTATGGCCGGAATTGGATGATATTGATCTGGACAACGTATAATTTCAACAAGACGGCGCTACGTGCCACACAAGCAACGAAACCATTGATATTTTACGATTGAATATCAAAATAACACATCTTATTGGAAAACCCTGTATTTAGAGATTCATAATTTGGTCTCCGTGGTCGAGGGGTAAGGCTTTCGACAAGCAATACTAAGGTAGCGGGTTCAAATCCCGGCCTAGGCAAGTTAATTTTATAACATACTAGTGGGTCCGGGCAGACGTTGTCCTGCCACAGACCACTTTCTACGTAGGGAAGTTAAAATTTGTGGTTAAAAACAGTGCCACCTATCGGGTCAAAAACTATTCTATATTTTAAGCTGGAACCAACAATTCACATTCTCACAATTTCACTGAAATCGGTTGGGCGGTTTCGGTGATTAGCGTGTACGAACACAGTGACATTAATTAATAAAAGTAATTTTGATGTGTTTTTTATTTTTTTGTATGTTTTTTATTTAGTTATAAAATAACATTTTTATATCTTGTATAAACCTTTTTAACTTATTTCTATTACATTTAGGACACTTTACAATACATCTAAAACTTATTCTTATCGTATTTAGGCATAAACCACGAAAAGCAGCAAGGCTTTTAGCTTCTTTAACGTCTGTCAGTAATTCATTTTAAAATAGAGATTATTTTGGGTACCCGAAAAATTTGTTTTTGGAAGTCTAAAATCTCCATAGTTTCTTGTTGGGTAGCCATTTATTCCGAAATTAAAATGAATATTCTTAAACATGTATTTTGGGAGCATCTTAATTTTTAGCTTAAATATAAAAATTAGGGTATTGCATTAATTTAAATATTGTATTTACTAAATTTTAAATTATACTCTCAGTATCGCCCTGGTGTAAGACTAACATTCGGAATTGAGACGTAGCTTGAAATGGGTTTAGCCGTGTTTGTTGATCAGATTTAAATAGCTAGGTACTTCCCCACATTTCTCGTTCCCATCTCCTTCCGCTCCCCGCTACCTTCAGCCTCATAACATATCCATTACTTTTCCTCAATCAACACTCCATTGGTGAATGGTATCCAAATTATGGATACCATTCACCAATGTCCAGAATGGAAATACTTGCCAACTCAAGTCAGGACCTTGAATTATTTGGTGTGAGCCTAAATGATTTTTGTCATTAAGGCGATGCACTACGTCGTGAAATATTTTAAATTGAGCCGCTATCAATAACAACTCTTACGTAGATGGCGATAAGGTTTAAATTCCCGCTAAACACCATCCGCCTGTTTTGATTTATGCAAGAAAAAAACATGGCCAAAAAGTGCCTTTTATTTTATTTTCTGGATGTTCAGGCAGAAATATTTAATTTTTTTTCGATCATTTTATAAAGAACTTAATTTGCCACACTAAACAATAAAATCATATCCGAAAATGTGTTCGTAAGTAGGAGATTTTGAACTTTAAAGTAGTTTTCATAGGCTTATACATTATTTTTTTCTGGGCTTATAAAAAGACTTATATAAAAAATACTCGATTATTTCAAAGGTCAAAATGTATTCTAATTGCAGTATTTAATTAAAGCATCTAAAACATTTCTAGGTGACCAAATTTTCAAACTAAAAATACATGATTTTGCATTACTACGTATGGCATAGCCTTAAGAGGAAACCCGGGCGCTGAGAAATTTGAACAATAGGTATTTTAAAAATCACTTGCTATTTCACTCTGCTCAGCGAGCGCGCTATCGATGTGTAGGTACCCACCCAACTAAGAGTGTGTGGGTGCATGTTGGAGAGATTATTTTGGGTACCCGAAAAATTTGTTTTTGGAAGTCTAAAATCTCCATAGTTTCTTGTTGGGTAGCCATTTATTCCGAAATTAAAATGAATATTCTTAAACATGTATTTTGGGAGCATCTTAATTTTTAGCTTAAATATAAAAATTAGGGTATTGCATTAATTTAAATATTGTATTTACTAAATTTTAAATTATACTCTCAGTATCGCCCTGGTGTAAGACTAACATTCGGAATTGAGACGTAGCTTGAAATGGGTTTAGCCGTGTTTGTTGATCAGATTTAAATAGCTAGGTACTTCCCCACATTTCTCGTTCCCATCTCCTTCCGCTCCCCGCTACCTTCAGCCTCATAACATATCCATTACTTTTCCTCAATCAACACTCCATTGGTGAATGGTATCCAAATTATGGATACCATTCACCAATGTCCAGAATGGAAATACTTGCCAACTCAAGTCAGGACCTTGAATTATTTGGTGTGAGCCTAAATGATTTTTGTCATTAAGGCGATGCACTACGTCGTGAAATATTTTAAATTGAGCCGCTATCAATAACAACTCTTACGTAGATGGCGATAAGGTTTAAATTCCCGCTAAACACCATCCGCCTGTTTTGATTTATGCAAGAAAAAAACATGGCCAAAAAGTGCCTTTTATTTTATTTTCTGGATGTTCAGGCAGAAATATTTAATTTTTTTTCGATCATTTTATAAAGAACTTAATTTGCCACACTAAACAATAAAATCATATCCGAAAATGTGTTCGTAAGTAGGAGATTTTGAACTTTAAAGTAGTTTTCATAGGCTTATACATTATTTTTTTCTGGGCTTATAAAAAGACTTATATAAAAAATACTCGATTATTTCAAAGGTCAAAATGTATTCTAATTGCAGTATTTAATTAAAGCATCTAAAACATTTCTAGGTGACCAAATTTTCAAACTAAAAATACATGATTTTGCATTACTACGTATGGCATAGCCTTAAGAGGAAACCCGGGCGCTGAGAAATTTGAACAATAGGTATTTTAAAAATCACTTGCTATTTCACTCTGCTCAGCGAGCGCGCTATCGATGTGTAGGTACCCACCCAACTAAGAGTGTGTGGGTGCATGTTACGCTCGACTCCCGCCTCTCTCGCATCCCGCCTCCTCCGCCTCCCGCATCTCCCGTCTTCCGTCCTTCGTCATGTATCTGGTGTTTGTGGTTATCTTTCAAACTTATTTCTCTGTTACTGATTTTGTCTCGGCGTATAATCTCGGCGAAATGGATTTTGATAGGATTTTCACTATCATTTAAAGATTTTCTTCCGGAAGGTTTACACACGTAATTTATAAATATGTATTATATTTATAAAAAGTAGACGAAAGTCATTGTATAATCAAGTGATTTAAAATATATTTTCGGGCGCTTAAATTGCTAAAGCTGGCTAAACCTTGTGAGATACATCTAAATAATGTACTACTAATTAATTGTATTGCTCTTACTTACTTGATCGGTCAGTGGCTGAGTGGGCATCGCGTTCGATTCCTCAGCTGGCTAAGTTCTCCATCACAACACAAGCAATACCTTCCGCTTAGTGTGGTGGTAGTAGGAGTTTTTCAAATGTTAAGTTATTCGTAACCAGGGAATGTTTGTCTTTCTTTTAAAAATTAAAAAAAAATCTTACTACCCATATAGGTACACCTACTAAAATATGTAGGTGCGTACATTTGAACTGCCTCCGTGGTTGAAGGGTAAGGCTCTTGGCTACGAAACCGCAGGTCGCGGCGTGCGCAAGTAAATTTTATTAAATTAATTTGTGTCGTTTTGCTAAATTAATCCATTAAAAATAATATAAAATACTTGTTTGGACAGATAGTTATCTTTTTTGTTTATCAAAACTTAACTAAACCATTCAAGTTGTTTGAGACAGGGAAAAGTATTAAAATAAAATATTTATTTTTTATTTTAGTAAAATTCTTGAATTCAACAGGTTCTAATTCCCTTGCGATGTTTATTTGGCCAAAATGTCCAATTTTTACCACATAAACATCGCAAGTGACCAATTTTCGATATAATATTACAATTTTTTGTTCACTATTTTGTTTTACGAATCTTATTATTGTGTTTTTTTAATAGAGCCAACGCCAATGCCATTCGTTGAAATTTTGAAAATGACATGAAAGCCATAACACCCTTGCCAATCACCACACTGCAAATCGGATGGTGTGGAGGAAACCTCCATTTTTTTCCACTCTACCTCCAGACATGTCGGGGTTCTGAAAATCGGATCATGAGTAAAAATGAACTAGTATTTAAATATCCATGTAACTCGAAAATAATATAAAATGTTATGACTAAACGGCGCAACCTTTCCTACTGTGTTTTGTTATAACAGATCACCACGCAAATGGCATCTTTTAAAAAATATATATTTAAAAAAAAATTCTTTATTCATTGTAAGTTGAGGATTTTTTGACTTTCATGCTAGGTACATGTCCGTGTTACGACCAAATTCTGTATCGGGTTGCTACAGGGTTTTGTTATAATACTCGTCCAAATAAGTCGCGTCTCAACTTGAGCGCGCACATACAATAGTCAGGTGGCTTCTTGCTGCTGACTCATCTTCAGTCGCGTCGTGACTTGAGCGTGCGTTTAGACTTGTCTCCCGATCCGGCCTGCCACGCAACTGGCGGACCGATGCATATATCGCCAAGACCCGGACAATCCTCACCCCCATGAACCCGGGCACCCCTGCTCAAGTCACCAAACGTAGCGAACCACTTGGGGTGACCTATGACAGAAGTTATCCAATAAATGGTTCCCGGGGCGGCGGTACCCATAACCACCTCCCAAATTGAAAATTATTATAGTACTTGACGTATACAAATTGAATTTGGTCCAATTTTAGTAAGATCGGCAAGTATGGTATACTCGAAATAAGTCACTAAACCAAAAAAACTAATAAAATATATCAATAACTCGGGAAAAGACAACACTAGTGCACCGACACAATTCGATATACTACGCTACATCACTTTGCTGTATATTTATTTTTAGAAATAGAAGTTAAATAAATAAAATAACAATAATATACATTATAGGTTATTGAAGAATTATAATATTATGCTAGTTACCCAAAAGTTATTTTTTTTTTAAATTATCCATTTGAGTGTTTTGTATCCATATTGACAGTACGGAACGAAATCACCTCGGAGTTGGTCTGGCCGTAACGGATGTTTTTTTTACAGATATTATTTTATGTAAACATATGAAATTAAAGTAAGAATATCGGAATATGTTTGGTGAAACAAACACAAAAGTGACCAAACGGAAAAAAAATAATAAAAAACATCGATTACTCGGGACAACACAACACTAGAATATCGAATATCGATTTATGACTACGTGACATCACTTCGCACAAATACATACGTATTTATCTAAACCCTGTCCCCCGACCCTTACCTCCCGAATACTGATCGAAAGGGACATAGGCCAGTGCTATTAGCGCCAAAAAGGGGGTCGCGATCGAAGTAATTCCGGTAGTCCCAATTTTTTTATATGTTATATAAACTGATCCCCTGTTGTAAAATCTGAGTTTCCGACCTTGGCGCACCTGTGCTCGCGCCGCCATTTTGAAAAAACTGGCTGAAATCGGGCCAAAATCTAGTTTTTCCCAAATATCTCATTTCCAATGCAAATTTCGGTTAAAATATCTTAACTAGTGTAATAGAACATAAAATAACCTACAACTTTTGTAAAAACAAATTTCTTCTATCTCTAATAGGTACCGAGGTAGAAAGTCGTAAAGGTGCGTATATTTTTGAAAAAACAAGTTTTTTGCGCGACTAGGTTTGGTTTTTTATAAATACCTCGTTTCCAGTGGAATTTCATGAAAATTTTATTGATACCAATTATGTAGAACATAAAATTTCAAAAAAAGCTGTGCAGTTTTTATGTTTATATAGTTTTTTTTACCGATATAAAGAATAAACAAATCTAGGTAGGTATGCACAGAAAATCTATCACGGTTTATTATCACGTTATTAGATTTTTGTATGCATTTTTAAATACTTACATCTATAAATTTATTAGAGGGCACTTCGGTATGGGCAGGGGGGCTACCCACCCCCCACCCTTCTATTCCTCCCCTCCGGTTCCCTTCACAGACAGTTCCATCCTTCGTTGGACTGCTGGATTCGTTTATCTTCATAACATTTGTGAGGGTATCGAGTCATTCTGTGGGATTGAATCAGGAACGTCAGAGCAACATGTAGAGATGAGGCCTACAAGAATTAAGAGGGATGATCGAGACGTTCAAACTCTCATTGATTGGTTTGCTTGCCATGAACCATTTCCTAAAACAAACGTGATTATGTCTATTAGCAGTGGCACAATCGGGGATAGCAAAGTCACTTGTTACATGGCTGAAAAGATGGGGAAATTAGCTATGTCTAAAGTTATCAACCAGAATTTTGGAAACCTACACTTAAAACGTAATGATGCGATAGTTTCTCTTGCGGCGGTGACCAGCAGTGTAAAAATCAGGGTGTGACTATGGCAATAGATCCATTAATGCTATTCAATATGAACTCTCTCCTGTACCATTGTCTCTTTTCTCAGAGGAAGGCATGCGCAAAGGAACGAAGTCTATATTTTATTCATCATTCAACCCTCTACCAAATAATACAGAACTGGAAAGCAGTAAAATACACGTAATTGATGTAGGATATTTACTGCACAAAGTTGTATGGGGTCGTGCTCAACCTTTTTCAGTAATTTTCCAGCAATGTGTCAGGTATGTACAAAATCATTATGGATCCAATGCAGTAGTGGTATTCGATGGATATCCAGATTCTATGGAAAAAAAGCACTAAAGGGGTGGAAAGAGCACGGCGTGCCAGAGTTACAACTTCTGCTGAAGTTTTGTTTTTTGAAAGCATGCACCCACAAGTGCCACAGGAAAAGTTTCTGGGAAATGAGAAGAACAAGTCTCGTTTTATTTCCCTACTCAGAACCTCATTTAACGACAGTACAAGCTGAAGAGGATGCTTACGTTCTCATAGTGAACACAGCAAATTCGTTGTCATCTCAAGATGATGTAGTCATAATCGTTCGTCAGGATATTGATCTGCTGGTACTCCTCACAGCTCTCTCACCTCCCAACGTATATTACCAAAATGTTGGAAAAGGTAAATCACCTAATGCGTTGTACTCGAACAAATGTTTTAAACACATTGAAATAGTTGAAAACATTTTATTCCTTCATGCCATAAGTGGTTGCGATACAACTGGAGCTCCGTTCGGTCAAGGCAAACACAAATTTCACAAACTCAGTGAATGAACTTGTTCGTGTATTTCAAGACCCAAAAGCAAAGACAGAAACAATCACTTTGGCTGCCGAACAACTATTTGAACTTTTGTATGGCGGCAACGAGAAATCAAATTTGGAAAATTTAAGGTACATCATTTTTGTTAAAGGAGTAAAAAATAACTAATTCAATTTATCCAGGCTACCACCCACCAAAGATGCAGTCCAGCAACACGCTTCAAGAACATACTTGCAAGTGCAGACTTGGCTTGGTCACGATAAAGATCCGACTGAATGGGGGTGGAAAAAGGATGCTGTTGGGTTACTTACTCCAGTAACAATGTTGAAGGAAGCTGCACTTCAGGCCTTGCTGAACTTCATATCATGTCAATGCAAAAAAGGTTGCGCTGGAAAGTGCACCTGCAGAAAGTTGGGTTTGAAATTTTCCCTACTCTGCATTCATTGCAATGGCAACTCCTGCGAGAATGCTGTAGAAGCCTTCGTTGATGACGATGACGAGGAATATGATGATCCAGTCGCCACAAATTTGGGTGATGAGACAGATGAAGAAGCTATTCAGGGCCAGAAGTAAGAAACTATAGTCAAGGGCTCGTACTTCTGTCTAAACTGATCTACCATTAATTTTATTTTTTGTTATGCTGACAACTTAACTAATAAAGAAAAGAATGTCAATAAATGTTAATTTTACAAAAATACCAATTTTTTATCTTTTTTATGTACCTTATCATCTTAATTGTATTAATAATCTTAAATGTATGTTGTGATTACGTTGATAGGCATGTCAGACCAAGCTGCGAGCACAAATGTAGTGGCTTGGCCAATTTTAGTGGTCTTCCCATTGGGAATGTATGGCGACCAATATGCTGAAATAGTCTTATCTACTATATTTATAGCTAGGTCTGACACAGGCATGACGATTGTTGTCAACGTATATGTTCTTAGAACAATAATTGTTAAAGAAAAATAAAATCAAGGAATGCCAAGTTTAAAACACCTAACCTCTGTTTCAATTTTTGGCCTGGTTTTGGTGGATTAGAGTTTGGATACGTAATAGAGATAAAAAAATATAAATTATATACCTATTTCTTTAACGAAATTTTATTTTCTACAAAATTATTACCAATAAATTTTTCACAAAATTGTACTGGAAACGAGGTATTTATAAAAAACCAAACCTAGTCACGCAAAAAACTTGTTTTTTCAAAAATATACGCACCTTTACGACTTTCTACCTCGGTACCTATTAGATATAGAAGAAATTTGTTTTTACAAAAGTTGTAGGTTATTTTATTTAATATTATACTTTTTAAGATACTTTAGCCGAAATTTGCATTGGAAATGAGATATTTGGGAAAAACTAGATTTTGGCCAGATTTCGGCCAGTTTTTTCAAAATGGCGGCGCGAGCACAGGTGCGCCAAGGTCGGAAACTCAGATTTTACATCAGGGGATCAGTTTATATAACATATAAAAAAATTAGGACTACCGGAATTACTTCGATCGCGAATCGCTAATTGCACTGGCCTAACACATGCAGCTAGGGCTACAAATACCTAAATGAAATCTTCAAAATCGAGGTTTTGTATTCTCCATTTTTCTCCTCCAAAAGTTAACCGATTTTCAATTTTTTTTTACCAACTACATAGGGAGAAACTATTCTATATCGGACCGTTTTTCTTTTTTTCAAAATATATTGTCTAGTTTGTACACTGAACGTCTTTTGACTGCGTTTAAATCAGGCAATTTTATTGATTTTTGGAAGGTCATAACTTCTATAAGAAGCAATTTATCAAAAAAAAAAAAAACGTACCGACACGCAAGTCGCCGATATCTATTTTATGTTAAAAAAATATTTGCTCTAGGGTTAAAATCCAGAAAGATAAATGGGGACTACGTTTGTATGGAAAAATCAACGCCCGGTTACGTCTTAATAAGTAAAATTTTGTATTGACGTGGTTGAAGTCGTGAACTCTATCAAAACCTTGTTCCTGTCTTGGACTAGACATTATCTCCATTGTTTCTGTGCACTATTTTTGTCACAGCTTTTGTCATTGCATCTATTATTGTAATCGTTCTGTTGTATTAACTTCGTGTAATATGTGATGTACCTACTCAGAGATGTGCTTTATTTCAAATAAATCCATTTCAAATGGAAATGCAAAATGCAAAATGGGTATTTTCCATTTTGCATTTTAAATGCTTTTTTAAAAACCATTTTGCATTTTGCATTTTAAATGCTTTTCTCAATGCATTTTCCATTTTAAATGCTTTTTTGCAACATTCTTCCTACTATCTCCTCTCATCTTTTTTTCATAAGCCCCAAATATCAGTCGGTCCTCAACCTCGCTATGAGAGATAATTTACATTTGTCAAGTTGCTCCCTGGTAGGAGCCCTGGCAATTGAGTGATACAATTACAAAAAAATACTGATTCAAATACTGAACATGGGACCATGACGCTGTAATATTAAATGTTAGATAGCAGTTTCTATGTTTTTACGTTGGCAACATTAGTCCCGCGCAAATTTTTTGTGGTTTCATAATCTGTAGTCTTGGTGTTTTTGGATTTACCATCATGTAATATATGATTTAAGATTTTCACGGCCAAAAGTATTTTTGTTATTTGTTTTTGGGGTGTTATGCCGTGTTGCGCTAACTCCTTCTTTAGCCAACGTTTCGGACAGCATTGCAGTGTCCATCATCATCATCAACACATCTGCCCTGATGATGGACACTGCAATGCTGTCCGAAACGTTGGCTAAAGAAGGAGTTAGCGCAACACGGCATAACACCCCAAAAACAAATAACAAAAAAAATCATGTAATATGTTTGTTCTACATTGATGTCCATTATTAAATGACAAAATTGTCTAAAAATTCTATAATTATTTTGATTGTTTGACCTGAGAAACCATTTTGCATTTTCAATGTATTTTGAAAATAGGTATTTTGCATTTTGCATTTGAAATGCTTTTCTAAAAACCATTTTGCATTTTGCATTTTCAAATGGAAAAGTTTTGACACATTTCCATTTTGCATTTCAAATGGTTTTGGGTACCCATTTTGCACATCTCTGGATGTACTAATTGGACTTGGTCTTAACTTGGAAATAAATAAATAAATACCCCAACTGGGGATGTAGTCCCACTGGTTCTAGATGTTTGGGAGCAGTAGGGACTATTGTGCGGTATTCACATATAAATAAAATAATCCTCTACAAGTTACTTCTACTAATCTTTCGTACAAATTACTCACAATTAGGGTACGGCAGCAAAAATTGAGACAGTAATATATTTTTTTGTAATTCGTCACTGAAATAAATACGTAGGCAGATATTTCCCGGCGTTGAACGGGATTCATTATGCTTAGAGGGGTGGGAAAAAAGTATAGCGGTGGTTTTAAGAAAACTCATGTAGACAGCAACCTTCTTCTTGTGAGGGTCAATAATTGACAAATCTACAAGCCATTCACAATTATTAACTAACTATCTAACCATCACGCCGTTTCCCCGCAGGGTAGGCAGAGAGGACGGACCGCCAAACAACTCGGTCTTGGCACACACTTCTTGCCTCATTCACATTCATACATCGTCTCATACATACTCTTCTATTATTCTGATTCTTGACATGGCCCGACTCAAGTATCTGATTCACTTGGTCGTGCCATGTCTTCCTCGGGCGTCCACGACTTCTGCTACCATTCTCCTTACACACCTTTCTTCGCTCATTCGCTCTACGTGCCCAAACCATCTAAGCGTCCCTTTCTTAATCTTACTCATTACGCTTACATCAGCCTTGCACTATTTCATCATACATGGTTTTACCACACATACGCCTCAAGGATCTCATTTCAATTTCATTCACAATTATTATAAATAAAAAAATGTAGATATCTATCTACTACTCTAAATACATACGGGACACCATACAGAAGAATGTGCATATGAAATCAAAGCCACAGACTAAAAAGAGAAAAAAAATCTCTCGACAAATGATTTAGTTGCATCTAAAGATACACTGTGAATTTTTTCATGCCTGTAACATAAATAACAGAACAAAACGTGTTTTTAATAATTTTCGGAGCTTACTTTGCGATTTTTTTCCATCGAGGGAATTTCATATAATTAACGTTTCGGCATGAAAAATGATCAGATATTATTTTCAAAAATAACATTTTTTTTTTGGTACTTAAAACTTGAAGACTTAACAAGAAACTTGTTATAAATCGGTAGAAATTAGGTATGCGGGGGCTTATGTAGGTAGTCGATAACATTTGATGGGGGAACCCAAGGCCTTTCCGAAAATTCATTTTGTTAAGTAAAAAGAGTCTCATGGTTTTCGAGATAATTTGTTATTTTTTAATATTCTAAAATTGACACCCTTGCTTAACATCTTCGCAGCTTCAGCCTCTCCCGATCTGGTACGCCACGCAGCTGATAGGCAGGCGCATCGTCAACAGAGATGTGCAAAATGGGTACCCAAAACCATTTGAAATGCAAAATGGAAATGGGTCAAAACTTTTCCATTTGAAAATGCAAAATGCAAAATGGTTTTTAGAAAAGAATTTCAAATGCAAAATGCAAAATACCTATTTTCAAAATGCATTGAAAATGCAAAATGGTTTCTCAGGTCAAACAATTAAAATAATTATCGAATTTTGTCATTTAATAATGGACATCAATGTAGAACAAACATATTACATGATGGTAAATCCAAAAACACCACGACTACAGATTATGAAACCACAAAAAATTTGCACGGGACTAATGTTGCCAACGTAAAAACATAGAAACTGCTATCTAACATTTAATATTACAGCGTCATGGCCATGTTCAGTATTTAAATCAGTATTTTTTGTAATGGTATCACTCAATTGCCAGGGCTCCTACCAGGGAGCAACGTGACAAATGTAAATTATCTCTCATAGCGAGGTTGAGGACCGACTGATATTTGGGGCTTATGAAAAAAAGATGAGTGGAGAAAGTAGGAAGAATGTTGCAAAAAAGCATTTAAAATGGAAAATGCATTGAGAAAAGCGTTTAAAATGCAAAATGCAAAATGGTTTTTAGAAAAGCATTTAAAATGCAAAATGGAAAATACCCATTTTGCATTTTGCATTTCCATTTAAAATGGATTTATTTGAAATAAAGCACATCTCTGATCGTCAACACACCTCGCCTGATAAACCTGGGCACCCCTGCTAGATCACCAAAAGTAGCGAACCACTTGGGGTGACCTATTATATGGCAAGTGTTGGTTATCCAATAAATGGTTCCCGGGGCGGTGGTTGACCGCCTACCAAATTAAAATTTCCGCCTGATTTCCGTTCACGTCTGCTTTGCCAAAATTAATATTGCTATATGAGTAAGATAATTGATGAAGTACCTTATTAAATATATTATTTGATTTGATGTTTTATCAACGCAATAACCTTTGGACTCTTAGTCTCAAAGGGCGATATAAACATTGCTGCCTGCACTAATCCATAAAAATCCATATATTCATAATACGCTATCTTAAAATAATGTATTCATATGTACATGGTACCTGTAATCTTGTATTATTGACATTCATCTCATGTCGATGTCATGATAATAGAATAATTTGTATATAACCGTTTTTTATAAAGGGCCCTGTACAAATTTTAATTACAAGACTTTATATTATTATGTACACACATTCTTATCACAAGTTAATACACCTAAAAGTATAAATAATTATTATCTAACTAACTAACTAACTAACTAACCATCACGCCGTTTCCCGCAGGGTAGGCAGAGAGGACGGACCGCCAAACAACTCGGTCTTGGCACACACTTCTTGCCTCATTCACATTCATACATCGTCTCATACATACTCTTCTATTATTCTGACTCTTGACATGGCCCGACTCGAGTATCTGATTCACTTGATCGTGCCATGTCTTCATCGGGCGTCCCCGACTTCTGCTACCATTCAAATTTGCATCATATATCCCCCTTACACTCCTATCTTCGCTCATTCGCTGTACGTGCCCAAACCATCTAAGCGTCCCTTTCTTAATCTTACTCATTACGCTTACATCAGCCTTGCACTCTTTGCGGATCTCCACATTCCTCACACGATCAAACATGGTTTTACCACACATACGCCTCAGGGATCTCATTTCAACAGCATTTAATCTACTTTCATCCTTTCTTTGCCAGTTCCATGCCTCAATTCCATACATCAAGGTAGGTACCAGCACTCCGTTGTGGACTGCTAACTTCGCTTCTTTGGACATTTTTTTGTTAGCGCCAACGGCGTTCAGTCCTCCATTAACGGAATTACCTGCATTTACCCTTCTTTCAATATCTCTGTCAGCCTTC
Source organism: Hesperophylax consimilis (assembly GCF_061612785.1). Lineage (NCBI taxonomy): Eukaryota > Metazoa > Arthropoda > Insecta > Trichoptera > Limnephilidae > Hesperophylax > Hesperophylax consimilis. The sequence goes on along the minus strand of NC_142837.1, from coordinate 42,843,684 downwards.
CCATCTCTCGTAAACATACTTCCTAAATACACAAACTCATCCACCTGCTCCAAGTATTCCTCATTCACAATTATATTGCACACTGTTATCGTACTCTCTCTTTCAAACACTTTAGACTTAGGTACTTACATTCATCATTAACTCATTATTATCTACTTTTACTAAATTTCGTTCTTTATAATCCCACGGCCTGTGAAGAGTTTCTGACTTTTTATATCAGTAGATGGATCGACGAATGCGAATTACGAAAAAGCCTTATAAATAATAACATTGCTTGGAACTTGGAATAGGTAGGTACCTACAAATCGCATTCAAAATATTTAATAAATAATAATGGGTTAAATTAGATCATATTTTTGTGGAAATTTAAGACAAAATGTATGTAAATTGATGAATACACAATTTAATATGTATCGACGTGCGTGATCAAAAAAATTATAGTAATCATTCCTATGTCTGTGATAGTAATCAACATTTATGTTCGAGAGACTGATCAATGGTAGGTATTATTATGTCGTAATATTTTGACTATTAGCGGGATCTATTAACAATTATTTGTACTAATAGTCGGCAACGCCATCTATCGGGGCTCAATATTTTTAGTTGAAAGTCAAGGTAAACTTTTACTACTTTTTTATATATTTTTCAAAATAAGCGGACAATTACAATATTAAAAATAATATTTTTCTATTTATATAATTTAATGTCGATTTTTGGAAGTTATTTTGTTCCCGATTTGACGTTTTAATTGAGAAATTTCCAAAAAGGAGAGTTCTTTGAGAACCGATGCGGAGTAATTTTTTGGGCAGCCGGATGTAGTTGTTCTGCCATAATCGTGTAGGTTTATGCTTGTGTGGTTTTGGCTCACATTTTACCGGTGCCAACCATTTAGTTATTATTTTATCTATAAATAAGTTATGCGTATGACTCAAGAAATGGATGACGATGAGAAGGGGTAAGTTATATTTTTCTCAATTTCCCTTGTAATCGTAATTGCCAATATTGTAAATCTTAATAGGTCATGCAGCAGGCTTGGCAGTGAAACCACGTTTCAATTATCGGAGAAGGCCAATATTTTGCAATTTTGTGGTGTCTGTTGGGTTCATACATGCTTGTTAGTGTTTTTTAAACAATTCTCGGACAGAAATAGGGCGGAATAAGTTCGATAAGAGGGATAATATGGACCGGTATAATCTGCCTTCGTCACGTTCGATGCCGGCGAGCGGGCAGCGACCCCAAGCCTTTCGAGCAGTCTCATAGCGTTGTCGGCGGTCATGGCCGAAGTTGAAATGTAAATTTTAAATTATCACGATTCGGCCAACCTTGAGTATGAAAAACATTTGAATATATGTGGACTCTAGCCAAATATTTTTACTCGATTTATCCGATTAATCCCGGAATCGAACTTTTGTTGCCCAAGGTGTAGTTGTGTTGCCTTATGTTAATTATTTACCGTCAGGAAAATGTAGCTCGCTTCGAATCTACGCCTCTCTTGTTACCTATACAGAATTTAAATAAATACACAAATTTGCCTTTTTATTTGAAATCAATTCCGTTTTTGCATTCGAATTTCGACGGAATCAAAGATGGTGAATTTATTTAGTTATAAACACGCGATTAGAACATTCGTTCTTGGCCACGACTATTTCGAAGAATCAATAATGAGTTGAATCAGAATTGATTAGCGTTAGATCATTCTGTGACCATTTTCCGATGGCGTTATTTGTTATCAAAATTACATAGTTTGCGTTAATAGAATTCAATGTCCATTGCTTGCAGAGTGTGTAAACATAAACACAGACAAATTTACTCAGTTTTGTTATAATTGATAAAGCTTTACAAACAAGAATTTTCTTTTGCAATGCATTGACACTGAAGACATGAACATAAACATTTCACGGCATATCATATTCCATGATTATTATTCTAGTTTTTGCCTAATTATTTTCATAATTTAACACTCAAGGCCGAGATAGTACTTTCTCACATTTCAACTTTCTATTAACAGAAATAGTTGATTGCATCCTTATCAGTACATTTATTCTAAATAAACTGTAATTATTTCATCTACTGGTAAACAATGTGAACATAATGGAATGCTGCTCCCAACACACTGAAAACATGTGTAAATAAACAGTTAGCTTTGAAAACATAATTTGAATTTATTTGGCCATTATCATCTTTCAAGCTGCATTTAGAAAGTGATTCACTGTTCTGTGTTGGATATAGAGTAAATAAATTACCAGTCATCAGCTCCAAGAGTTATGTAACATTTACGTGAAAGTAAAAACTTAGACATAGTTATTAAGTTTAGTATCATCAAGTCTTCATTTAGTTTTTAAGATGTTTACAACCATACTAGTAAATCAGGCTGCTTGCCTCATGAGAATTTTTCATCAATTGTTTCCAGTCAAACCTAAAAACAAGTAGTTATTTTGCATTGCCCTTCAAGTCAAAGCTTAAAAATAATATTATTTGCATATACATTTAGGTCAAGAGTATGTATTTAATGTCTCTTAAACACAATTGGATCCTAAAAATATAAGTATTACTAACTTTCTTTTTGAGGATGGACAATTTTCAAGTTCTTATCTGCAATTCAAATATCTAGCTTAAAGAATTTTATTTTGTGTTGCTAGTCAGTTGTATTAATTAGATTTACACTTTAGAGCACACTATGCTAAAATCCCATATCATAAAACAACTTATTTTGAGTGGTTTACATGTTAACTCGTTAGAGCCGGCAAGAATGTACAATAAATAAAATTACATTTTTGTTAAGTGTAGACAATACCATACTTGATGAAGTGACATTTTGAAGCAATTGCAGTGCTTCATGACGTGCGTGGGCACAATTCTTCAATACTGCATTGCTGGACACCAGCTCCTAAGGGTTAATAAGCAGGCGCTGTAGTGTTCAATCCTCTCTGCCCACCCTTGTAGAAAAATGGCTGCCCACTCCTGGACTGTATTACCCTAGCTATATTCCATTATGAGAATACAAAATAAATTCTTACGCTTTTTAAGTTTTAATATGGGTTTTCCAGCAATTTTGTAGAACTAGGTACAACACTCTTAAATGATAAGAATATGCTTAAATCGTAGGGTGGAAGGATTATCAACGACTTGGTATTTCTACATAAAATTCCAAATGTTGCCTTTGAAAGTCCAGAATTGCTTGCATTGATAAGCGTAATATTAGAAGTTAGGATTTATTTCAGTGCAAAAATTTTGGGACTCGCTACCATACAAAAGATGTCCGGGGGTAAAGTCCACTAATTTTGAAAAAATATATATTTATCTTTTTTACTTCTACAATCATGTAGAATCACCTCCCGAAGTTAGTGCACAATACCCCGGACACCCTGTATATATATTCCTCATTGCCCAGAATACTAAGCAAGTCAGCTGCATGACCAGTTGTAAGAATGTAGTAAACAAGCTGAAACCTGTAACAGCTTGTAAATACTACACAGTGCTGTGGTATGGTTTGGTGAAGGCTCTGTTGTGTGAGGTTGAGGTGATGCTGTGGATCGCTGCAGCAGCCCTGGGCAGGCGTGGAGAACCGCCCGAAGACATGTTACTATTTATGTTCAGAAACAAGTATATTTTCGATTTATGTCGTATATTGGCTCTCCGACAGAAAATTGTTTGTGGGAGGCCTTTCCTGGGAGACTACCCAGGAGAACCTCCAGAGATACTTCTCGCACTATGGGGACGTCATCGACTGTGTGGTGATGAAGAACAGTGAGTCAGGAAGGTCCCGTGGATTTGGCTTCGTCACCTATGCCGAGCCCACCCTGGTCAACGTGGTGCTGAACAGCGGCCCACACACCCTGGATGGCAGGTGAGCACACCACTCTTCATTATTCTGCTCTGTTGTAAAAATGTATTATATTTGCAGATTTAATAACTACAGTAAAATCATTTTTTCAATATCTCAAATGACGACGTTATGAGCTTTCAAAGAGAATTTGGGTAAAACGTATGCAATGGCTTCTCGTGACATCACACTAGAAACGATTCAGTACAATTCTTATTTGGAACGACAGTGCTGCACTACCATCGCTTATGTATTGTGATGTTACAAGATTTTCGGCCAGCCATAAATATCAACACTTGTCTGCTTGTATCTTCAATACTTATTCGGTATTTTCTAAAAATTCAATAAGTTTTATCCTCAGCATTCTCTAATTGCTGTGATATATTTGTAAAAAAAAGATTGAATTTCGTTGCGGGAGACATCCTCATTGAAGGTTGAAAGTGGAACATTCCATTGCAGTTAGTTCATTCTGTTATGAAAAATATTGACTATTAGTTGACCAATGCAACATCCCAATCTAACTTCTCCTAGCTCAACCCAACTTTATCTCTCTTTTGTCAACCTAACCTAACCTAACTTATTTAAATGATGAAAGTGACCGTGATGGTACCAGTGAATTTGGTTGTAATTGGTGATTGTTTATTTGTGATAAAATCTGCTTAGAATGAGTAGAACTGTGCAGCAAGAACATATCCAAACTCTTCATAGATTTAACATTATCATACTTTTATCATTCCATCTTCCCAAAAAGGTTTTCAATTACTACACGCCAGTTGTTACCATAAGACTATATCAGGGGCTGCTTTGAAGCCAGGGTTAGTTTGGTCTGTCAGAAGGACAGCTGGACATGCTGTACTCAGTACACGTAGATACTACAATAGTACACCCTGTAATCACGAGCTGCTGTTATATATAGTATGGTAACCACCTCTTATCTAGAGCCCCCTAGACTCTCCTTGCAAAATCCTGGTTGATCTAATTTTTCACTAGGCGGGAATCAAAACCCTTCATTTAAGTTAAATGTATATACCACTTTGCTACTGAGGTCATATATACTAAACCTCCTCAATGGGGAATTTGGTGATTTAAAACTGGTATTTTTATAGTGAGTTTATTGGTTCCATGATATGTGATTTGGCCATTTAAGTACTGCTCAGCGCTAATTATATTTGTTGACTCACTCAAAGAGAGAATGTTAATATCACAATTCCTAATAACAATTTTGCAGTAAATTACTCTAGAGCAGTTAAATATTGTAGTCATTTAATCCAATCATCCGTGTCCATGAATAATCTGTATTATCATACCTATTAGCATGTGTTTATGCATTTGTTTTAAAATAAAATAAAATGCATGGCTCGCGACTGTGATAGTTTCTTTTACAGTATTGTTGAATTCATGCTGTGTAAAATGTGACATTGACAATCCTTTAATGCGCATAAACATTTGGAATCTTTCCATACTTCTAAAGCAAATGATTTTATAAGTTCCCGAGTCATTTACAATCGTAGTGGTTAGTCAGACTTATTTGGATATATTATACGTAAAATTATATCAAATTCAATTTTTTGATGGTCTACTTTGATAGCCTTGTTTACTAGTGATCACTGCTTTCTTCCTTACTACTACTAACAAGAGTAATTAATACATTTAGATTGCCTATTGTGTGCCTAAACTTTTTATTATTTAAGTGCACACTGAAATCAGCATCTGAAATGTGAACTTAGTTTATGTACAGTGCATTAGTAACAATCTTTTACTGAGCGTAATGTGTTCAAACAGTTTGATAGTTGAAAAACTGTGGCTGTAAGAATTAGTCCTTGATAAATCGTAAATTTTTCGAGTTACACACAAAACCTAACCTTTATTTCCTCACACATATAACTTAACCTTTATTTCCTCACACATATAACCTTACCTTTATTTCTTCACACATATAACCTAACCTTTATTTCCTTAATCATATAACCTAACCTTTATTTCTTTACACATATAACCAAACCTTTATTTTCTCACACATATAATCTAACCTATATTTCCTCACACATATAATCTAACCTATATTTCCTCACACATATTTTATGTTTGTGGTGTAGATGTGCGTTGAAATAAAAGTATTGTTTGTGTGTAACTCGAAGGTGATTTCGGAGTAATATATCAGTGTGGTAATTACCCTGCGAATTGACGTGACACATTTGTTTTATACAATAGATCCGCCCTCAATCTTAAAATACCCTACCCTTATTGTAAGAAAAATAACATGGGTGGTATTTTTCCATTCTAAATATAAATACATCCATTCATGAATGTTTTAATTAAGTCATATTTCCAAAGCAAACCCACGTCATACTTATTTTTATTTGCCAATTTTATTCATTCATAGAATTATTACAAATAGATTGATAAAACCTTATCAATGTTCACCACATCCAGGCAGTTTCCAGGCCAATGATGGTCTGAAAGCGTTCAATGTTTGTGGCAGAAAATACTTCACGATTTTCCGAGGATTTTGTTCTGCATTTCAACTTCCTTTCAAAGATTGTGAGACATTTAATTATTCACGTCACAACATGTATGCTCTATCGATCAAGCAACTTGTATGAAAAACTTTACTTACATTCTGAATTCTATAAACTTTTCACTCAATCTACATAATCCATTTCCCATTATTACCGTACATGTCTTTGATTGATAATGTATTGTATACTACACGCCTAGTTATATATTGCAGTTTTTTTTAAATTTTTTTATTTTTTTTTTATTTTGTCACATCTTTTTAGCTCTCAGGAAATGTCTTAAACATTGACACATAATGTCAAGATAATGTCATTTGGACTGTGGTCTTATCCTTGAAAAAGTGGGTCACGTATTATTAGGAAATAAGATTTTTTTATCTTCTGCTGCTCGTATTCCACTTGATTGATTTGGTGACTTGTAAATATACTTGTAAGGAAGTCTTATTTACTTCAAGTTAATTAATTGGAGTTAACCCAGTAGGAGTATAAATATTAAACAAACCTCTAAAGTTCTTTGGTTATATAATGGAAATAATTTTTTTCTTTCATGTCTTTTTTGTAAGATTACAATAGAAGGTCAAGTTGTATGATTCATATTTCACATTTTTTTTTAAACTTTAGCATTAAATTTTTTTTGATTTATACATTTGAACCTTTATTATTATTTATTATTGGGGCGACCTTGAATAAATGAGTGCCCTAGAAAGTTTCGATTGCAAAACTCCAAAGGTCGTGTATCTAATATCAGGATAGGTGACTTAACGGTCACCATGAAATATTGAGCAAGCACTGATATTCTATGACGAACAAAATCCTAACGGAATATTTAAAAATGTTTCTTTTGTCAAAATAAGGAATGTGTTATTATCATTTCAAGTTGTTTTTGAATCTCTCTTTTATCTTGCAACATCTGCTGAGTTTTATCACAACCTTTGTTCCTTGCTTTCCCGCTTACTCATCCTGTCTGCGAGCATCTTATTATCAACTCGCTATCATAATATGTATGTAAAATTTCCTGGAATACTTGTGATATAAAAGTATGTAACTATCAATCCTAAGAAGAGTATTATTTTTTAAATGATAAACTAATGTTTATAAGACAAGGTTTTTATGCATAGCACAAAGGATTATTATAAGCATTAATCTTTCCATTAATTAATATTTCCCGTCAGCGACATTTATTTTTACTGGAGATATTTTCAATTTGTATGGATATTTCAGGCGAGTAATTAATGCTTATAATAATTTGTTATCCTAAGAAGAGTAGGCAGAGGATGAAATGCCATAGTTCTCTATCTTGACAAGCATTCATTTAAGTATTTGATATACGTTATACCTGCATTTTACTTTCCTGGACTGTCTCCAGCCTATTTATTTCCGCATTGCATATCTTGTTACTCTGTTCTCAATCCTTACTTCACTCTTGACAATTTGAAGATGAATAATTAATGATGCTGGATTGTTCAGGACCATCGACCCGAAGCCGTGCAACCCTCGCACCTTACAGAAGCCCAAGCGAGGAGGCGGGTACCCCAAGGTGTTCCTCGGGGGGCTGCCCTCCAACATCACGGAGACGGATTTGCGGGTCTTCTTCTGCCGCTATGGCAAGGTCATGGAGGTGGTCATAATGTACGACCAGGAGAAGAAGAAGTCCAGGGGTGAGTTATCCACTATATTATCATTTGAATGGGATGGCAATGGAAGTTGATTTCGAGTTTGTTGTTCAAGCACTGCAGAAGTTTTTTTGTGCAGTGAAGTGCACATTTGAGAGCAAGAGAACATCCACCAAGGTAATAAATAGCATTCGGTGGCATTTCCCCAGCTGTTATCATTCTTTTTTCCCATCCCAAATACCCTTCTCCCATCATTTGGTTCCCAAAATTAACTCCGCTGGCATTATTGCATTTACCCAGGAGCTGTCAACATATATTGAGTCAACAAATCTACTTTTATATTTATGGTTTTAAAAGACGTTCTAAAAAGATCCATCTTTTTACAACTTCTTCAAAAGTCTTCAGATTTGATAATATTGATAAAAGTTGCAGATGCATTCTTTTGCCACATCAAAGAATACCCATTTGAAACATTTTTTCAAAACTTTAAAATTTACACCTGCATTTTTATCCTGTTGCCATCACAGTACTGAACTTGTTTTTTGTATTTTCGTCTCCTATCATTAGAGGTTTGGAGTAACGGACTTTAATTCTTGATCTATCTGTCCCTTATGGCAGATTAAAACATCATTGACCTGAAATTGTTTTGTTTAACCGGTCAGCAACGTAAGCAGATATACACGATAAAATAACGATAGCAGTCAAGTACAATAAGCGTGTTTACACGTCAACGCGTGTGTTTCCACAAAAATCGTCATAACTCCGTTATTCTTCTAGTGACATCCCTAAAACAAAAAGTAGAATATTCGTATTGAATGAAGCTTCTCATCTCTATTCAAAGTTATCCATAGAAACCCGTAAAAAGACCTACTCAGTGGAAGCAAATTTTACCCGCCAAATCGTAAAACGACGCCAAGAAAGCCGTTTGACGTGCCGACCCGCCTCGCAAGTTTAATTATTTTTTTAAAAATATATTTTGTATGAAATGGTCAAAAAGTGAAGTGACAGAATTGTTTATTGTACATTTGTACGATGAAATAAGTGTTTTTTTTTTACATTATCCGTGATTTTAGTATCGTTTTTACATTTATTTATCGTATTTAATTTTTTCATGTTTCCATTCTAAATTTAAATATTTACAAATGTTAATATTTATTTATGATACAACAATTTGAAAGCCTATTTTGTAACCTTTCTAAAACAGTTTTTACTATTCGGCTCCGTTCAGTAATGTTTCATTTATAGAGCTTTGATTGTGAGGCGGTAATAACACAACGTTTTCGTGAAATTGACATTTCGGTAAAGACATCTTAGCTTCAAGTTCGCGAAAAGTCGGAGGGGTTAAGATGTTACCACATGGAAATAACTTAAGTTTGTATTTCCTGGAAGTAAAATGAATATCTCTGGCATTACGTCTTGATGTGACTGCTCTCCGAGGGGCTAATTGTATAAATTCATAACCAAATAGCATAGCTGCATGTAAAGTTAGTGGGTAGTTACATACTAATGTAGAACTTTGTCCTTATTACCGTGGGAACCCAGAATGTGTCAATATTGAATATTTTTATTCATCAGAATTATTATTATTATCATCCGGCAATTGAATACCAAACACTTAGTTGTAATATTACCAAGTCTATTTTTCTTTTACCTCCGCTATAATAGCGTTTGGTTGCAATAGATCAAAGCGTCCCTAGATTTATTGCATTGAAAAAGGGGGCGTGGTTACTATTTTATAAGGTGTGGTCAAAATTTTTTCACAGCTGTTTGCATTTTGAAATATTTTACAGTTCAATTTATAAAAAACACCAATTTAGAAACTATTATAACTATATTGAAGAAAAAAATCACATAACCCATCCATTATCAAAATTTTGGCATATTTATAAATTCAAAATAATCTTTTAGTAAGGGCCAGTCTTTTTTTCTACAGCACTATTCATCAAATTTCAAAGTTAAAATCGTCGGCTTAATTTGTAGAATGCGTAACTACCATTTGTCAAATTTTACAGCAGGCACAAAAACTTCATAGTGAAAAAAAATTAAAGACAGGTTATTATTTTTTATTTATGTTTAGAACATACCATATTTTTCTGTATTTATTTTCGATCATTAATCGTTTGTAATTTAAATCTTTCTATTTTAACACGGAATTAGGAAGCTGACTATTAATTCTGCATAATGGCCCCATGGACATTTTACTAATGTGTGTGTCTAAAAACGAAGTATTTTTTTTTACGAATTTAATTATTTTAAACGGTACTAATTTTACCACCAAATGGCATTAAAATCTTATTTTTGATGAAAACGGAGTTAGCAGAATTAAGCTGACTATATTCAAGTTTTGTTTTTATTCCAATATGTGCCAGTTGTTTTTACAGAATTTGAACATTAACTTTGAAATTTCATGAATTGTTCAAATTCTACAAAACAACTAACACAAAATTTCATGAATTGTTAAAATTCTACAAAACAACTAACCCTAATAAACACATTTTCATAATTCAGTGAACTATTAACCTATTTTCTCACAATGCATTTTGCACAAATAATTGAGTGGACACTGTAAATAAGAAATGACATTTTTATTGGACATATAATTTACGTTCAATCATTAAATAGTTTCATAAATTATTAACAGTTTCATATTTGCAGAAATAATGTATCCCAGTTCTTGATGCATTAAAGTCCATTTATTTTATATGCAGAGCAAAGTAATGTTTCAAAAATTAAATTAGAGATTGACTAATTTGTTTTATTGTTTTGAATAGGTTTTGGGTTCCTGTCTTTCGAGGATGAGGTATCCGTGGAGCGTGTCACTCAGGAGCATTACATCAACCTGAAGGGCAAGCAGGTAAATTATATTTTCTCTTTTTATGCACTCCTTACACAAATCTACATAAATATCATGAAAAAAACAGCCCTTAGGCTTGTAGTACGGCATACATATTCAACCCTTTCAGACATTGTATATATATTTGTAAATCATAGATTTCATAATTTTTTTGTTTATATACATTTTTTAGGTATTTTTCAACTATAGTGATTTATTTTTGGGGTAAAATGACGTGTTGCTCTACCTCCTTTTTAACACACTTCGGCCGGGAAAGATAGTTCTACCTTTTGCGCTGGCCTCATTTCAATGGCAGAAAAGACGGAATTATTCAATGATTTTATGTGAATATTATATACCAATCTCTGTGTTAAGGTCCCAACTATATGTACATAATTAACGAATCGTAATGCAAGTCTTTAAAAAAAAACTATTTTGTGCCTTTCGTTTACATCGGTATTTCAACAAAAAGATAGTATATTATTTTTTAGTGAAATAATTCAATTCCTGGAATGAGGGTTTTTATGACCGTGAAACCCGATTCGAATCTTTCTCCATTCCGCACTGACTCAACTCCTATGTGCAAGCGTGCGAGAGATGTCGAACGTATTTAAAGAAAGTAGGTACGAGCAAATACCGATAGGCGGACCGTAATAAACATATTACAAGGTTAATTGAGTTGCATTTCAAATAATATTCATTTAGTACTTTTATAGCTTGGGTATATGAGTTACCATGTAGAAATTTTTATTAAAATATTTTAATTATTTTCAAAAATATTTTTTTTTTTTTTTTTTTACAATATTACCGCACAAGAGTCCCAACTGCTCCCGTCTGGAGCCAGTGAGACTATGGCATCCCCAATTGGGGTATGTTGTGAGGCTGAGGGTATTGGGGAGGGGAGGGAGATGGGGAAGAGGAAGGTGGGGAAGTACCTGGCTATTCAGATCTGGTCACCAAACACGGCTAAGGCCATTTCAAGCAACGTTTCAATTCTGAATGGTGGTCTTACACCAGGGCGATACTGAGAGTATCTTCCACTCTGGAACGTGCCGCAAATATACTATATATTATTTTAAATTAATTAATTGTGAAATAACACAAATTAATCAAATAAAATTTATTTGCGCACGCCGGGTTCGAACCCGCGACCTTCGGATCTGTAGTCAAAAGCGTATACCACTAGACCACGCCGGCCGTCTCTATATAGCGATTCAAAACAAATTAAAGAAATTCACACGGGGCGTTTATTTTCGCACGGACTCAACATAACGCCACTGCAAAAAATACCCGGCCGAAATGTGTTAAACCAATGTTTTGGACAGCATTAAAGTGTAGATCATCATTTATACTTATTATACTGCTTTGATGATGGACAATATAATGCTGTCCGAAACGTTGGCTAAAGAAGGAGGTAGCGCAACATGGTTTAATTCTGCAAAAACAAACCACTATAATTGAATATTTTGTTCCACATTCCAGGCAGTTTCCAAACTAATGCATTATTTGGAGACGTTCAGGTTTGTGGTAAATGAAATAACACATTCATAAGATGAGAGTGCTTGAATCTCTGCATTTTCTTCATGGATATGTGACAATTATACATTATACCTGTAGTAGCATTTATTTACATAATTGCTCGAAAATATCTTTTTACAACTTGATTATTTACTTCATTAGACTTTTCTGAAATTTCTATAAATATAATATAAATTTATTATAAACCTTATGGAAGAAATTCTCTAAATGATAGTGAAAACCCTATCAAAATCCGTTACTTAGTTTAGAAGAACTAACTGCACAAACAGACGCGGATAACGAATTTTTATACTATTTAGATATTCATCTCATTTGAGATTAAAATTTATTTTAATAAAATTCTTTACAATGAATTTTATACAAAGATTATCTATGTATTCCCAGCCAGAAAAAGCAATGATGTATAATTTTAAAACGTAGTGTTATCTCGCAAACAAAAACTGGTTTCTGGTAGTTTGACCATGAAATCAGATGACTCATAATTTGAGTGCAACAATGAATTCCCTTACAGAAAATAGTGTCTAAATTTAATTATAAATCATTCCATTCACATAAAACAACAACAAAAGATAATCTATTGTACCTGGTGTTGAAGCAGTGTTTCACAAACTGGACAAATGTTACCAGGTGATCAGAGACAACTATTTAATAATAGCTAGATGGGCTACAATTATTTATATGATTGTATATGTATGATCTAATACAGCGTAATTAATAGTCACAATGGTCAACAAGTATGTTGTGACAGCACTGGGTCCGGTCCTGAGCCAAACCAAAGTAAAAACCTTGAGGGCTCTGTGTAAGGTATTATCAGAGCATTGGTAAGATGGCGCCCGGAGTGCACTGTTCCCATTGCGCCTGCCCTGGACAGCAGCACCATTAGACAATTTTAAATTTAGTTCAAAATTAGCATTTTATGTTCACACATTGTAGTCGGGCGCTTCAAACAATAGAATCTAGCCTATAGCGGGTGTTTTTCGCGATTAGCGCATAAATATATCGCTTTTCTAAAATTGACACAATTTCTAAACCAAATAATATTTTCAGTTGAAATTTTCAAAGAAATCATATATGACATTTGATCATCAACAATAAATTATAATTGCTTTGATTACATCATAATTTCACCACATTTCAAAGCTGAATATAAAAACCTGATATTAATTCAGTAAATAGCATTCAATATTTGAAAATTCCAAGTAAAAGATAACATGTTTATTCATATCATATAGTTATATAATAAATAATAATATATATTTGCCATGCCCGCAATTTTACAATTACTGGATGTGTGAAATCTGATCGCGTAAATTGAACAGTGTCGTCTAAGGTCGAAGGCGCACACTCGATAACTCATATGTTTAATTGCTTCTCGTCAAAAAAGAGTCTTTAGCGGTTGTCTCGCCTAATTGAAGAGCCCATTCCACTTATGAATCATAGTATTTCACGCTGATAACAAACCCGTATAATGCCGTTTCCCACCAAAAACCGACAGTTGACAAAAACAGCATTTGCCGTGTCCCGCAGTTGACCGACAGTCCGCGAAAAACGGCAAAGGCCATGTCCCGACGACAATGTGTTAAGTATTTTTTGACTGTTTTTGTGTCCACTTTTGTTTTATCTCTGTTTTATAAACATATGGTCCACCAAACATCTTATTTTTTGATTTACAGGACCATAATTGAAACTTTCAAACTGCTCTCCTGCAAATCATCTTTTTTTTCACTAATGATACATTTTGTCTTAAGACAATTGATATATATTATTATCAATGCCTATTATAATGGCCAGGTACCTACCAACCTTCCTTTTTCCTATCTCCTTCAGCCTCGACATACCCCATTTGGGGTTGTCATTGCTTCGGAGCAGTTGAGATTCTTGTGTCTTGTTAATTCATAAAAAAATAAAATATCCATCATCAAGCCATTTTTTCCGCATGTATGAGAGAGAGGATAGACTGCCACACAACTCTGTCTCGGCATGTGCACCTTGTATTTGATTCTTATCCATTTTCTGACTCTTGTCTATCTTTTACCAGGTGGAGATTAAGCGTGCCGAGCCCCGCGACGGTTCGGGCGGCCAGGGTAAGATGGGCGGGGGCGGTGGTGGGGGGGCCGGAGGCGCCGACGGGGGCCAGTGGGGCCCGCCGGCCGGAGCCCCCATCTCCGTGATGCAGGGCCATAATGGACAGATGGGCGGCCCGCCACTCAACATGCCTATGGCTGGGCCTAACATCATGCACGGGTGAGTTATGCATTATACCCGCAATAAGCTAAAGAACTGATATTGTTCGAAACATTGCATTGTAATTTATTCTTCCTGAAGTATAATAAAAATACCAAATACATATATGTAAAGAAATCAAGTATAATAGTTCAGGGCTGTCAATTATTGAATTTATATAAACGTGTTAGATCATTAACTATTCTACGTTCAGATAATTTATATTTATATCAGATAATCATCGGTATTTGTTCATTCTCAAAATTTGAGCTTGTCCAATGATATTACAAAAATACAAGACAAATTTTATTCATACTAATCACATTAGTACATATTAATAGTACAAATGAAATAGCTGTATGAACGACCCGCTAAATTATGTCCACTGGATGTAGTTTAGTGAAACCACTGTAACGTGTCTTCACTCTATTAATTCATCTAAGCTTGTAGTGGTAGATCATAGGTGTAATATTGATCCACATTCCAGGCAGTGTCCAAACAAATTCCCTTATTTGGATGCGTTCAGGTTTGTGGTAAATAATGTACATGTTTAATGAATGAGAGTGTTTAGATTTGGACACCCTCTCACCCAATGTGTTACAAACCCCTCACCACTTATATAATCTTCCAAACCCAATATAAATTAACAATTTGACTAATATTGCGGGTGTTCGCTTATTCAGGTACCAGGGCTGGGGCACTAGCCCAGGGCAGGGCTCGTACGCTGGCTACGGCACTCCATCCGGACCGGGCTCCTATCAGGGCTGGGGCGCTCCACCTGGGCCCCAGGGACCCCCGCCTCAGTGGGGCTCCAACTACCAGCAGCACCCACCCCAGACTCAGGGATACGGCAGCTATGGTAAGAATACACTTCAATATTAATATTATCATAATATAGAATATCGATGAGGAATATATCATTTACACCCTCTCCCATAATAGGGAATTCTCTTCACACCAAAAAATCACTTATTATTAATTATTCACATGTAGAAACACTTCAGACACAAGGATACATAGTTTTTATAATTTTCAAAAATCATTTATTTAAGTTATAATGACTTTAAAAACAGGCGCGAACGAAATATTTCAATGCAGCTAAAAATGCCCGGTGATTGATCAAGCGTTCAAGGGCGAACGATGATGTCACTGTTGACCGGCATGAGTAGATCCTGCATACCGATGGCGGCGGCAAAGGTGTGACGTAGCACTTGTGACGTAGCGGTTAAAATGGCGCATGACCGTTTTCAGAGCCGAAATAGCACGCAATTTTTAAAACAACTACAAAAAATTGAAAATGCATTTAAAAAAAAAGAAAAAAAAGAGGCACATAATAAAATAATTATCTTTATTGAAATAAATTATTTACAAAATGCACGAGAATTCCCTATTGGGATTAACTGCAATATGTAACTGTTTTTGATGTTGAATTATGACATAATCATGAAATTTGGTACACCAAAGGCCACCCAATCTTGTCCATCAATGGATTAGATTCAGATTCATGTTATTGCTGTTCCATAATGAGTGAAGGTTTATAATGTGGATTGCCCGCCCACCACACTCTTCTTATATATGTATTTTATTTAAAAAAAATTGGTTGTGCTTGCCAATAATGTGTTTGGTGAAAAGTAATAGAATCATCACAAGATATTATAGTAATTATTTATTAATCCGCAATCCAGGCAGTGTCCAAACTAATGTGTTGTTTGGGGACGTTCAGGTTTGTGGTAAAAGAGTTACGCATTTAAACGATGTGAATGTTGTTGATCGACATTCTCTGACAATGTGTGTGACAATTTTATTTTTTCAGCTATTGTTGTCTTACGTTTTCTGGAACCTTGTAACATTGATATTGTTTTTATCTTTCAAATCGGATACTGCAGATTAACAAAGGTTATAACTATTTCCTCGCTAACTTCGTAAAACTCTCTCCACCAAGGCGTGGTATGTCACTTCTTTTAAGCTCAGCTTGGTTGGAATAACGAACTTAGTACGTAAATCTGCACGTTGGTCGTAAGCATATATATCAGCGATATTGCATGTCTGGGATTTCAATAGAGCAATGTGTTTATTTTTATTGCAAACCGAACTACTGTCATTGCAACGTTTCGAAATGTCGATGAATGCAGTTTATATTATATGTACGCAGGTTTGATTTACGAGTTGATTTTGCTACACACACTTTTAGAATTGGTTAAGAACGACTTGTGATTTCCAACTCTCCAGCCCGCCCCCGTCACATGGTGGTTCGTGTTACAGCGTCTAAACTGTAGTTTTTTTTTATTGACAAGCCCCAAGGACACAGAAGCTTCAACTTCCTCAGAGGGCTTTGAAGCCGAGAATGGACCGTTACTCGGTGAGATGGGAAGGTTGTGAAGACTTTGCCTTTATACTGAAGTTGTGTCTGTCTGTTTCCAGGTGAGATGTACGGCCGCGGAGGATCGGGCGGTGGCGGATCAGGCGCACCGGGCTCGTTGGGCGGTGGTGCAGGCGGTGTAGGTGGAGTGGGAGCCGGCGGCAAGCCGGGCCAGGACTATGCGGCGGCATACCAGCAGTACCCGCCCGCGCAGTACCAGCAGCAGGACCAGGTGAGGTGTCACCTGAATGAATGAACAAGGAACATAGACAGTCAACCTCAATTATCAACCAATCGCATTAGGTCTTTCATATCATTGGTTTACTGCTAGAAGTGACATTTTTGTTAAAACTTATAAGTCATTATCTACCTAGTTTAGTTATTAGTCATTATGTAGAATAGCGCATTGTTTGCAGCTAATTGAGCTCCCTGATAGAGTTACTAAGTGTACATAATACCGATAATTTATTGTTAATACAAAATCACTAAAACATTTTGGTGACTTCTTGCTAGACAACAATATATCACCATTCGTTGTTAGATGATGTTTGCAAAAGTCGCTAAGTGCAGTTTTCTTAAATTTTTTCCTGTTAATATGAAAAAAAAAAAAAACTTAACAAAAGCAGTTGAAATAGATAAATAAAAGTACATTTAAAAATTCCACTTTGTTATTATTTTAGCTTGGTTGGATATACCTGATTAAAGATAGCTGAAACCAAGTTGATTTTCTCGGAATCAACATTTTGTTAGGACTTCTGGCAGTAAGCCGATGATATCGACACTTCTATAAGACTAGGCAATTTGAGTAATGTTCAATATCAGAATGCATTATTGTTTTCACTTATCAACACTCCTAACGAACTGGATGACTTGAGTAATGGCCACCGTAATCGAAGTTTTAACCTTACAAACAAACACTGAGCTTTTTATTTTAAATATTGTTATACAGGGTGTCCGGGGGTAAAGTGCGATAACTTCGGGAGCTGATTCTACACGGTGGTAGAAGTAAAAAAAGTAAATTAATTCCCTTTTTTCGAAATTTCAATGTTTATTTTCCCATACGAAAATATTTTTTCGTACAAGAATATTTATTTTCCCATACCAACGATTTAACTATTTAACCTAAAAACTACCTTTTAACAATGGAATTACGAAAAAAGTTATTTAAATTTTTTTACTTCTAAAGTCATGTAAAATCAATCGTCCCCCCGAAGTAAGCGCACTTTACCCCCCTGAAAAAATGAATCTGTATTTTTTTTTATATTTTTGAAAAACTTTTATATAATACTTATTGAATTAACCAAGAACTTTTCTGAAATAAATAGTCATTATTAGATAAATCAGATATCCAAATAGTTTGTCATCTATTTTTTTCACTACCTCACAAAATTGATATGTGAAGATGCACTCAAATTATTAACTTTTCTCCAGAAAATATTGAAACTCCTTTTGTTAAAGTTAACATTTCAACGGCTCAAAATTCAAGAAATTGTATCTCAACCTTTTTGGCAAAAATGAGTTGTAAACTAAACTAAAATCTGTTAGTCTATAATTTCAATGCATTAACATAAATTTTTATTGACTTTGCTTTTAAACTGTAACCCTGGTACCTATCCACGAATAAACCGTACCCCAAGCGTTAGTGCTTATGTGTATGTTTCATTTTAATAGAGACTAAATGAATATCACAAAAAATGTCACATATACCCGTTATCCTATACATGGTGTCTGGAAACTCTTACATGTAGTAAGAGTTTCAGGATGCCCTGTATACATGAGGAATGCGGTGAAAAGGTTAATGGTTTACAGAGATGCAGTATCTTATGTACAAGCCACGAATTTAGTATTTATTATTAGTGACTTCTATGTTCCGCTTGTTTGTGTACTGCATGCGTATATTGTATCCACTTATATTGAATCAATCTGTCCTGGGAATAGCTTTTTGAATGATAATAGTGATGATGTATTTGTGGGCAGGGCTCCTCGTACGGCGGCGTCCCCCAAGGCCGCTCCTACGGCTCGGGCGGTGAGGGAGGCTACTCAGCCGGAGTGGCGCACCCCTCGCACCAGCCCACCACGCAGCCAGGTCAGCTGCAGCCGCAGAAGCACTTTGACTTCACCAAGGAGTGGCCAGCCTCGTGACCGCCACACCACCACGCCAAGTGAACGCCAACACTCACCAACCAACAAACAACCTCTTCTTAGTTCCCTTTCTGTTTACCCATTAATGTAAACTGCATCACATCTTCTCTGTTTTCCCGGGTACACATGATCCATTCGGAACAGTTTGCTAACTTAACCTAAGATTTGGGTGTTTCACACAAATTCCTTCATATTTGAGCACTATCGAATTGTTCTGCCCCATTATTTGAATGGTTCTCGTTGAAAGCCGATTCTCAAGCCTTTTTAGCTTTAAATCAAATTTTCATCAGATGACCAGTATAACAGCATGATCGTTATGCTTGATAGCTGATTTCGATTTGATCAAAAGTCAAAACTTAAGGAGCGTTCAAATCTCAACATTTTTTAAATGGCGATCATCTATTTGATGGCAATTTAATGATAAATGGGATTAATTTTGAAGCATCCCAATTAAAGTTTACTATAACAATTATGCAACTTCTTTGTTATAATATTATAGTAGTTCTGTTTTCCCTGGTTCGTTGTCCATTCGGAAGAGTTTGCTAACTTTACTTAAAGATTCTTTAAAAAAAAAAAAAAACTATTGTAAGCTCTTTGATGCTTAACATTTTTTTTTGTAGATTTTTGACAAGCACTACTATAATATGAACCTTCCATGTTGGCTTACAATATCTAATCAATCCACCACGCTTATCTTCATTAAAGTAGTATTTTGTTCTGTTTCCCCGGGCTCGTTATCCAATCAGAAGAGTTTTACTAACTTATTCTAAGTTTATTGTTTCTTTTCTTGAATTACTATTGTAAGTCTCTTTGACACTATATACATAATTGACAAGCACCACATAATGATGGAGCATCGCGTCCTCACGCGCAGTTGACTAAGATTTTCTTGACATGATATAGGTGGTACCGTGACGACCCGGCTTATGACTCACGGCTGACGATATGGATGACTATTGAGCACGACTAGCCGATATAACAATTTATATCTTGTTTTCTTTTTCATGAATTATTTGATAAAACTGGTCTCTCGTCGGGGTGGTGGTGATGATGTGGATGTCTTCCTAGAGATATATAAATGTACGTCCTAATGACAGACACTATCTTAACCTGCCTAGTTTGACATAAAGAAACCTACACGTAAGCTATACATATAGATCCTCGGTTATATATATCCCTAGACTAGAACTGATTAGGATTAAACTTATGCTTTAATTGTAAAATCACTACATATGTTTATAATTGCAGATTGCGTTTGGTTGTTTTTCCCTTTTATTTATACGAATCTGGCAGAACATAAGTTAACTAATTTTAAGCCTCAAAAGCTCAAGTCGCATAAGCATAATGATAGTAACAAAATATGTTTAAAATAGCATAAAATACGATACCTTATTCTTAACTTGACTACATTGATTGATTGATTGGATGGAGCACATTGGTGATTAATTGATTTATTGTATATCGCCCGGGCCACAGGAGGTACTGAGGCCGCCGCCGACAGGGCTGTTAGGAAATTTGTATAAAGATAACGTCTAGGACATAATATGGCGGTGCGGGAGCGGGCGCGGACGTGCAGCCGCCCCTAGAGATAATTATATAACATAGCTCTTCCTAGGAAAGTACCTAACAAACTATTGCCAATTAAGTGTTTGATAATTTGTACATTGCTGCTTGCTTGCTTGTTGACTTGTTGGCTCTGGTTGGTTGTTTACTATTTGTGTTAGGGGTTATATTACATTACATTACATTACATTACAGTTAGGTTTAGGGGCTACTATACTACATAAGTACATACATCAACGGCTGCCTTGGGCTCCGCTGTGCATCCCCCGCCCCTGCGCGCGTCCATCATAGTTTATTTTACTTTGTTGTGATACTGTGAATGTTCTGTGTATACTATATATCTACGTTAACTCTAGCTGCGACTTGTGGGCATCAACCACCCACCCACCTCCCCACCCCTCCCTCTTATCTCTTACCCCTATTGTTAGGATCTTGCTTTTGTTATTTTATTTAATTTAAACTCTTTGTTTACTGCATGCGCCTTCGGATATTAGACATATTATTATTACCATACTAAAGTTTCCCATAAGAATATGAACTGTTATGGCCCCTCGATGTAAACTACGTATTGTGTACGATACCACGGAACCATTTAGACAAATTGTTTGTACAAACTTGTGGAAATCGTGCGAGACAAAAGTAATATTATTAACTTAAATGAATTAAAGCTAGTTGTTGAATTATAAAATGAAAAATTTTATCTTTACGAAATATAGATGAGAGTGCAAAATGGTTTTTATTGTATAGAAATTTATCGAATGATTTAATTGAAATAGGTAGAAAAATATGTAAGATTGTTACTTGATGTTCTACGTCTGTCGCTAGGGAGATATCCACCACGTTGCCACCCCCTCCCCCCCTCGAGAGACCACCTTATTTCATATGGCTTTATTTATATATTAACTATATATTGCGTTATTAACATTACATTACATTACACTACAGTATGGTATGATATATGATTATCTTTATCTTTAGTGAGTAGGCTTATGATTTGAACATATTTCCACGTAGTGCTAATAATGGATACACCTTTTGATATAATGTTGTATATGAATGGCATTCTTCAGTAACATAATATTAATGAAGTTATCATGAGTTTGTTGTAGGGATTTGTAGTGATTTTAAGCAATGAAAGAATTAATGTAACACTGCATTATATATATACGTATATATTATAAATTAATGTAATTAATCAATTTAACTATCGTAATTGACTAATTATCAGTTGACTCAGCCGTTGTTGACGGTATCGAAGTAGCATGGTACAATTGTAAGTCCATTGTACATTGTACGTATACTATTGTATTGAGTAACTTAAACCAGAGAAGCATTTGTCTCCATCAGTTGACATACTCTAACCACTTGTTTCATTCTTTATCTTTACACTTGTATTACAGTGTATACAATTAAACAAACACTCTTATGGTATAATGCACGGAGACACAAATATTTAAAGGTAAATTAAAGATATAGAACTTATTTATTTGTCTTAATTAAAGTCTTTTTAATTCTTAATAGTAAAATAATGCAAGAGTACATAACAACCCGCGATTTTTAGGAAAAATTTCGACTGATGTACAGGATATATATTTACCCAATAAGTTTTACCAATTAAAAGTAATTATGGTTAACTTGATAAAATTTAAAGTAATTAATTTTTATATTAGTTTTACAGTTCACAGAGTCACTAAAATTAAATCAATGTCAAATGTATGTGTCGAAAGGAGCTCAGAGTTGGTTGGGAGCGCAAGAGCAAGAGCGAAAGCGAGAGAAGCATATTCTCCCACATATTGTGTCTATGTATTGTGCAACCAAATATATGTCAAATCAAATACTGAAATAGGCTTGTATAAGTTAACTTTATGTTTATTATAAATTATGATAGATGAAGTCGTCCTACCTAAAAATAATTAGTTGATTACGGTTTAAATTATTAATTTTAAAATTGTGTGAAATTTAAGTATTGATAATATAATTGTACACTATTGTTACAAGTATATATTTAGTAGATACTGCATTGAGGTTAGGTTATGTTATACAATGGGTACATATATTAGAAGTTAGCCCTTGTATCGTAATTAGATACATGTTCCGTAGACTCTTATACTAAGCTTTCTTTAATTAATGGTTTTATTACTGGTTTAAATATTAATATTACCACTTGCAAATATTGTGGATTATATATCTATTTGTAAGAACATTATTCAACGTAGATAAAAAGGAAAATTTTAAATGGAAACGGCATTTTCAATTCAAGAAACCTTCCTTCCATTTGTCCTACCATTTGTGTACAACGTACTTTTCAACTTTTTATTTTACTGGTTTATTTCTCAGACCCCATCTGGCATAAACATATCATAATTATTCATAGCATAAAGTTTGTCTTATCAAGTATTACTTTACTAACCAACTCCCTTCTCTCTATGGGTTTGATTATATTGTTGGTCATCTATCGAGTTGTCAAGTACATATTTATATTGTATACACAAATGCTCCTTTCTGTCCTTCCATTCCACAACCGACCGACCAACCACTCTTATTGTAAGCACAGAGTTGTTCAGACAAACTAACAAACACTAGCTGACTATTGTTGCCGACAGAGATGACCCAGGAATGTGTCTAACAGATAGACCAACAGTTAGGACACAGGTAACTGAGTCAATATACAATAACCAAAGTCAATTACTTGCCGACTGCATCCGTCACATGTCTGAATAATCTGCTTAGTAATTGTTGTTGTGAGTATAGCACACTTCTGTTTATTCTGGATTCAACGGAAATGCAGGGAAAAGATTCACCATGAGAGGTAGTATGATTTGGAGACGGATAAGGATTTGGTTATTTTTGGAGCTACGGAGGAAGCCATTTTGGGGAAGATCCATGCTTCGACAGGGTTCTAGAAAGAGTTCTCTGATTGTTGGAAGATGGTTAACGAGATAGATGTTTGTCGAGAGTGAGTAGCAAGAAGATGATTTTTTCGGATCGCTCAAAGGAATGGAGGCGGGACTACTGGACAGTGTATTAAGGTGAGCTTATTCAAAACCAAATTATTTGTCTTCCCATCTCATTTGCTGGAAAACTATTCATTATAAAGGTATTTTGCCCACTTTCCATCATAATGGGTTTTTACTTTCTTTTGGCAATACAATATTTTTAAATTTTATTTTAGTTTTTGGTAAAATTAAAGCTGAACGATGGAGCACTAATTTTGCTTTATTTGTGATAGTTTTTGGGGGTTGGAAAGTTGTCCTTTTCCATCTTCATTTCCACTTCGTCCTTATTGTTCATAATATCACATTATTATATTCTAGCCATATATTTTATTTGTTATTTCATATTTAGCTAATGGTTTTTATTATTTTGAAATAGCTACACATTACTAACCTTTATACATTGAATATTTGCACATTGTTTTCAAATGTTGCTCACCGACTAGAAATAATAATATATTATTTCAATTTATAACTACAATATTATTATCAAATGCTTCCGTTGACAAACAATTTGATGGATTACCAGTTGGTATGACTTTTTAAAACAAATTTTCTTAAGAAAATATGTTGTTTAAACAGCTTTTTTAAAAGTACATTGCCTACATAATGCGTATTTATCCAATCAATCTGTGTTATTGATTTTAAAAACATTGTAAACAAAACAGAATTGGAACTGAATGCGTTATCTTGTGTTCAATTTTGAGAGGAATAAATGCCTTCAAAGAATGCATTCATAATTCTAGTACACCAAATACATGTTTGAAGCTAATTTCAGATATTAGTTTCAAATGATTTAACTGTTTTACAAATTGACTCTAAACCAAATGGTGTAGAAATCTTATCCCAGCGATGAAGTGTTCACTGGGTGACGTAGTGTGGTAGGTTCGTGTGGCTTTATTTTCTTATTTTCTTTACTTGAATGTTTGCCAGAAGACTTCAACAAATAATTTATTAACATTGGTTTCGAATCCCAATTTATTCATTCAGTAATTTTGTCAATTATCATTTGTTAATGCATAGTTACGTCTTCAAAAGATTGAACCATAGAATTGGCACGTCATTTATATAAAAAATTGTTTGTGTTAAGCATGAAATTTTAGCAGCACTTATAATTTTCAAAGCTACAACTCGATGAAAAACATCATCACAGGAAAGTGATTCTGCTTTGACTGCTAAAATTTTTAAACATTGGAGTCGAAAAACTTATTAAAATTTAGTAATTTTACTGTGAAATTTAAACCATTGTCCTTTATAATGATGGGTGTGTAAACACGCAAACCGAACTGCCGAGTTGAACAATGACTAATGGGAAAGAAATGAAGTAAGCGCGAAGTGCTGCTTGCGATTGCTTCGATCCTTAACCATAATTTGTGGTTCTGTTTGCGCGTTTTTTCTCGTGTGTATACGCAGCGTTAGAAACATTGAATCCAGGGTATAGAAAAAGCTTCCTTTGAAAAGAACTATTTAAAGTAAAGTTCATAGGTAGTGGTGGTTTCAGCTGTATTGCTTTCCCGTCATGATAGTGTGGCATTTTTTTTTGCACTTGTTATGAAAAGTTGTTCGTCCGTTGGTCTGTAAATACAACGCTTTATTACTGGAGAAGCAGCTAACTATCCGAAAGTTAATTCTAAATCCTAGTGATTGATTTTTGTGGTAATGAGCCGTGTTCTGCTTCTTCCTCTATCCAACAAATTGGATACCCTTTCAGCCGCCATCATAAGGGCAGGTGTGCAGATGTAGGACATTGCAAGGTCGTCTGAAACGTTGGCTATATGATGAGCAAGCAGCGCATCATGGCACATCAGCGCATAAATCAATCATCAATGAAAACACAACATTAATCTTTCTGCATGTTAGGATGGATGAATTGATTAGATGCTCTAGGAAACAGCAGCTTGCGTTATAGTATTTAAGACTATGTTATATTATAGATTCTGATCACGGAGAAGGTGAGGAGGATGGTGAATTCAACGGAGGATCCGGCGATGGGACTTATCACCGCACGGCAAAGAGGTACCAGGCCAACGCTCAAGCCGGCTCCTTCCATCCCTATCGGCGCTGAACCTCCCAACAAATGACAACCACCCTTTTCATATCTACCAATATTCCAGTCCAGACAAGCAACGCGGAACAGCTACCAAACCTTTCTAACTATTTGCTACACCGTAAATAACTAAACGTTTTATCAATATTGGAAAACAGTTTGTCTTTAACAATACTGTCTAAACGGAGGAAGTAACTAGAATTATTTGTTTTGTATGTCTGGCATATTCGCAGTGACAAAATTTTGTAATGTTTTCAATAATAAGTTAACACATTGTGGAAATAATTGTATTTTTATAGTTTTGTAATTGTGATTATGAAATTAACAAGTTTTTTCTTTGGCAGCATGAAAGTATTGTTTTTAAAATTTTATTTTAGTCTTCTGAAATTCTTGAATTGGTCCTCATTTATTTAAGGGTAAACGACATATTTGTTATAATCTACACGTTTGTAGATGATCTTAATTTAATTATTTTATGAAAATACTTAATACTTTTTGCAAGTTATACTTTAAAATATTAACTCAATTTTTACAAGAAAGGCATACAAATACAATATTGGATTGAATCACCGATACAATATTGTATTTGTATGCCTTTCTTGAAAGAATCGAGTTTGTATACTGACAAAACTATTTATTCATATTCATAGTGCGTGTGTACGGGCGCAAACAAATAATTTGTCTTAGTATTTTAAGCCATAACTTTCAAAAAGTGTATTTTATAACATATTAAAATCAACGCCATCTATGAATGCGTAGATTATAACATACGTTGCTCTTTAACCTTAATCTTTTTTCCTTTTTGTTTTGAAACAGATTTTTATATTGTTTTATTTTTTGAGTTGTCAATTTACAAAACATTTTATCTAGTGATGCAACCAATACATTACGTAGCAAAGTTTTTGTGGCAAAATTGTTAAAACTCATTACACATTTTTAAAGATTTCAGTTCAAAACTCTACTGGCTGAGATTTTTTTACCAGATTCTTAATGTCAATTTTCCTTTTGCGGTAATCGGCTTCTATCTGCCAATTAAAAATTTATGTCAATAGTTTTTATTGTTAAAATAAAAACTTTTTTTTTTCAATAAATCAAAGAAGTTTTTCTATTTGTAAATTGTCTTAATTATGTTTTAAATGTAATCATAATCTTAATGGTGAATGTAAGATTTGTTGCATTACTAGCTTTTCGCATAGGCCTTAAAATCAAAAATACATATAAGAGTTTTGTTGCATTTTATTTAGACAAGAATGTGTTTTTGCGAATATCTTTCTGAATTAAAATATTTTCAATAAGACAGTTTCGAATGTTAAAAATTTTGAAATGTATTTAATTTTAAGTTGGATTATCATTGATGTTGAAGGTCTAATGACACTAAACATGAAAAAATAAGCTATAAGTGTGAATGCATTATGATACTAAACTAATCCGAATTATAATAATTTTTATTAAGTAAGTCTTTGAAAATAAAACCACACTTGCAAAAAAGCCTTTTTGTGTAAAAAATTGACGTTTCATAAATAATAGCATTATATCGACGGCTTAGAGTTAAAATATTTTATCTTCATAAATCACTATATTGAGGACATTATTAAATCTTGGGGACATTAGATTTTGCCATATAAAAATAAGTTTTTTTAGTTCCATATCAAAATCTGTATCTATCTTTAGTAAATACTATATTTTGGCATGGATTTCATTATGCATAAAAATATTTATTTTAAGGAGATACAATATCTGTGCTCATAAAAATTGCATGGAGGATTTACAATATTTAATTATGATTTAAGACGGTAGGTTTAGGAGAAGCAATATTTGAACACAAAGTCAGGAAATCTTTGTTATATTTCAGTACTTAAAATCATTTCG
Source organism: Hesperophylax consimilis (assembly GCF_061612785.1). Taxonomy (NCBI): domain Eukaryota; kingdom Metazoa; phylum Arthropoda; class Insecta; order Trichoptera; family Limnephilidae; genus Hesperophylax; species Hesperophylax consimilis. Next base: position 42,816,164 of record NC_142837.1, on the reverse strand, counting down.
ACCTAAATTGGAGATACAATATTTTAACTTAAAGCCTTGATTGTCCTTACAAATCTCTGGACGTTTAAAAAATATTTTTTCTGTATTAACTTTAATACTTTCATAATCAGATCGACTTGTTTTGAAATAAATTACCACCATTTCTAATTCCTATAATATAATTACTCATAAATAAATAATAATTGTAATACTTAATGTTAAAGTAATAATTGGATTTTAAAATGACAACATATTTTTTTATGATAAATTAGCACTATGCCAAAATGCATGGTACATTTATAATATTGCAAAAATTTTAATCTTTGGAAAAAAATATCTTTAAATAATGTCTTACATATTTTTTAAGACAGACTAAAATAAAATAATATCTTTGATAATTATAGTGTCTCTAATGTTTTTTTTTTGATTAAGTTAACAAAAAAATGTTATTATGAAAAATATAACAAGGTTTATGTTTTTAAAAGTTTAGTTTTTGACTAATAATAAATTGACTAGTGAGTTCTTGTTCGAGCACATTTTGGAGTATATATTATTATTTTTATTTTTCATGCATCCTATTTAGTACTTTTATTATTCTCTGAATGGATTGGAATTTTCTTGCCACTGAACAATATAATATTATTAAACAGTAACAATTAGAATAAGCTGTTTAAGAATTTGAATATTTTTCTAGATGGTATTTACACGCAACATAATATATAAATATTATTACGAATTCAAATAGGCCCTATTGTTTAAGTGTTGGTTTATTTTTACAAATAAGCTGGTGATCTGTGAAAAAATTCAGTTAAATATTTGACAACTATTTTTATTTAGTTGTAAAAGGAAGTCGATATTCAAATCACCCGTGGATTTAATTATTTTTTTTACATTCCACAAACTTTATTCATTTGCTACAATTTTCCTGAAAAGCAAATAAAATAATTATGTAAGTGAAAAAAAATGATATTAAAAGGAAAAAAAAAACTTATATTTTGTAATGTGTAGCGAAAATTATGGAAGTTTTTAATAAAACAATGGTGTTTTTCTTTTTTTATGACGAGTGTGTGCAGAACTCCATATTCTAGTGTTAAAATGTTCAAAAACCCAAATTGAGCAAAGAAGTTAATAATAGTGATTATTTGTAATCAATGTTTATTTGAATAAATATCATGAATATTTCATTAATAACTACATTTTTTATTTACAGCGTTGATAATAATTCAGTTCATTGGCAAACATTACATCTAAAAGTTAGAGATAATAAAAAAAATTAGCTTTGGGTCTATCAAATTTCATCATATTTTAAGATCACAAAATCGACGATTAGCTACAGATAGAATCGACGATTAGCTACAGATAGAATTATAGACATTCAAACGGTAGCCATTAATCGCCAATTCTCTACTCATTTCGGCATTTGATTTGTTGAGAGCCTTAGAGAGGGGTAAGGCCCTCGACTAGCAAGCTGGAGGTTGCAGGCTCAAATCCTGGCATGCGCAAGTAAATTTTATTTGTGTTATTTCACAAATTCCTTGTTTAAAATAATACATTGTATATTTGCGGCACCTTCTAGAGTGGAATGTACTTTCAGTATCGCCCTGGTGTAAGACCACCATACAGAATTTAAACATTCCTTGAAATGACTTTGGCTGTGTTCGAATACCAAATCTGAATAGCCAGTTACTCCCTCAGCTTCCTCTTCCTTCCCCTCCCCACTACCTTCAGCCTCACAACATACCCTGATTGGTGAAGCATGCCATAGTCTCACTGGCTCCAGACGGTTGGGAGCAGTTCGGACTCTTGTATAGTTTCACATAAAAAAAAAAACTATTATCAAGCATACTGTTTTTCTGGCGTGCTTTTCAGCTGATCATAAGCTAAAACGGGTGAAAATCAGCATCAGCAAAATGAATCTGATCATCGATAGGATGGTCATCGAGCGGGATGATATTTGAAACAACCCAACCTAATTGTTATTTTTTATTTAGATAAAATGACATCAATATGGGGAAAGTGCGATCTACAGAAATTTGTGACAAAAACAGGAATCAAGCGGTGCTAAAATTTCCCATACAATTCTAATTGGCACAGTCATCCTCTGCGCTTTCATTGCAATTTCAAGCAAAAGGTTGGATTAGGTTATATCTACGTCTAATTTTTAATTGACACCAGGTTGATATTGTTTAATGTACATCTTATAATTAGTTTTATAGTACATACATTGTAATTGATCCATCGATAAGCAATACATCGGTAAAAATGCTAATATTCTTAAAATTAACACATTTTATAATTTGGCTTAGATAAAAATACTCTAGCTACAAAGATAACACATTCAAAATATTTATTAAAAGGTACTATAAAAAGATGTTACATATTATTTATTGGAAACCAAGAAAACTGTTCAAAAATAATATATATAATGATATCAAAGTAAACGAAAGATATTAAATATTATCAATACACAAATATTTGTAATTTTATTCAATGTAAAGGAAATATTAAATTAAACATCTATAATAATTTAAGCAATAATTAAATTAGACTTAGAATTATCTACCTACCTAGTTGGTAAAAGAAATATAAATAATTTTTTAGACTTTTCGAAAATCCTCTTTAATTAGTTTGGTTTTAGAATTTGTATATACCTAGTAACGAAACATGAGATCATTAATTCCAAAGTAACATTTATTAAAATTTTCACATTGATTGAAAATATTAATTTCATAAAATAGAGCAAACCTTGAAAATACAAGCCGAAAGCGTACCTAAACTAGTCCCACCGAGAGCTCATACAGACATCATTGACGTTCGTACGAACTCTCGCTGGGACTGGTATACCCTAAAACTGAATGACAATAACCCACATCGTGCCATTTATTATCTTTTCTTTAATAAAACAGCACCAAACACCAAATAAAGAATAAAGAATAAGACTAGAACTGCCTTCCATGTTTACAAATTTGAATGGAAACAAATGTTCCTTTTAGCCCAATATCCCAGCGCTCCGTCTCACTTAGGCTCGCCTGACATCGTAGATCACTTTGTATTTCACAAACACAGTTTTGTATTGAAAATTTAAGCATTGAAGTGGCAAATATTTGGATAATTATAAACTACATGAACATTCTTAATATTTCGTTATGATTCATATTGAGGGTTATAATTTAATGATGGGTACGTACATAGGGATGGTCAATAAATGCTTCTTCAATAAGTAGCATATTAAACATATAATGGAATGTTTTAGTCATTCGACAGGTCAAGAAAAGTTATATACAAGGTATAGGGTACCTCTCGTCAGACTAACATTATTTTATATTTTTTATTTTGCATAATAGATAATTTTTTGTGAAGTTATGACGTCGACAAGGTTTTCATCAGTAGTCCATTTATACCCGCAAAAAGAGGAAAAGAAAAAATTCTTAAAGTTGAAAAGTTGAAATATTATTTTTTTCCTTCGCATAACCTTTGCAATAATTGTTCAAATTTACTCGTTTTTCAGTCGGTAGGGGTATATGAGCCCTCAAATTAAAGTGTGTGGAAGTCAAAATACTATGGGGAGTAATATTAATGACGCGTTTGTTCAGGAGCTTGTTCATTCATTAACTGAGGTTGCTAATAGTTACTGCGTAGTTATATAGACAATGTTTAGGTAGGGAGAGCAAGTTATATAGACAATGTTTAGGTAGGGAGAGCAAGATGTGACCCTACCGCCACACACTCGATATAAAATATTATGCCGCCTAATGCTTTATTCAGGTCAAGAAAGGTTATGAAACAATTGTGTAGATTCTTCAGGGCATGAAAAGACAGCCTATTCAGGTCAAAAAAGTCTATTCACGAATGGTAGACTCATCCGAATATCTAATGCTTTATTCAGGCCGAGAAAGGCTATTCACAAAATACAGGCCTCGCGAATAAAAATAGGAAATTGGATACATGTCAACAAAGGCTATTCACAAAAGGCACGGGCCTCATCACAAACAAAAATGGGAACATGTCAATAAAAGCTATTCACAAAAGGCACAGGCCTCATCACAAATCAAGATGGAAAATGGGAAATATGTAAATAAAGCATTAAGGCTATTCACAAAAGGCATAGGACTCTCCAGAAACTAGGACAGAAGACAGGAAACAGTAACAGCAACTATTCGCAAAAGGCGTAGGCCTCATCACAAACTAGGACAGGAAACATGTCAACAAAGGCTATTCATAAGAAATTTTCTCACTCATTAAAACAGTCATACTTTAAATACATTGGAATATATTTTACTGACAAATAATTTATACGTCCACGGCGCGTGAACAGCTCCCCGCGTCTCAAGTGATACTGCAATTGACGCAATTACAGATGCCATTGGATTTGGTGTCCTTCGGCTCCTCCAGCCTCTTCAGAGAGTCTACTATTCCCTTCTTCCCGATGGCTGACAGGCCCTCGCAGAGCAGCTTCATCTGGTTGGCTCCCGAGGGCAGGAGACTCTGCCATAGGAGGAGCATTTGGTAACCGTGCTCCTTGTAACAAGATGGGCCTGAAAATTACAAAAAAATATTGAAAAATTGAAAACGTCTAAAATCACGAAATCACTAATAAATTACTAAAGACATTGTGTCGCCAATTTATATAACACCTATTGACTCGTAGGCCCTAGACAGGCCAATGTTATTGATTAGGTAAGTACATATCTGTTCAAGAGCAAGTTTCGGTATTCTAAAATGATTGGTGAATTTCACCCGTAGTAAAGAAAAAAATATCTTGATTCGGGCACACGGACACACTCAAATCACACTTTTGTCGGTTTATCGGGAGGTTCGGAAATTTGCTCAAGCTCGCTGAAAAGTCACGGACTACCACTGGTAGATAGATACATATCTATTAGATTTTCTAAAGAGAATATTCTTACCGGTTTCAAATAAGATTCTAAGAAGAAATCGAAACTCGATAGATTCTAAGAAAATCATGTACGATTTGTATAGCGCTGTCTATGTGAAAAATCACACAACACCCACCTACCTGCAATCGGAGGCGATTTAGGGAGAGTGGTGGTGGGGGTAAAATTGGCGTCTTCTCTACACACTTCCCCCTGCTTGGCGCTTACTTTTCTGACCTGATATCGTGGAGTCGTCGGTCCCGATTTTGGAATTAGGGAGGCGTATAAGGCCTTTTAGTGCACTGTTCAATTCTCAATTTCAATTAAATTTTTTAATTCAATATTTTATCATATTCCGTCATGGCTCTATTCTATTACTTACTACATATAATTTATAATGAAAATTAAAAAGATATTATCCGAACGCGTTCCACGAAATCTGGTAGGCACCCCTTATGATATTCTCCTTACAATGTTATGCTTCTTTCTGGAAATAAAATTTGATATAAAGCCCGTGTAACACGTTTTCGGAATAACGTAATATGGTTTGTTGTTGGTGTAATGAGATTTTGAAGCTTTTGACGGTAAATAAATGGGAATAAAATTTCATAATAACTTTAATGTTCATTAGGGGTAGCTTTTGTTAAATAATTTGACTAAGATAGTTTGGTAAATTATACGGAAACCCTGAAGTAATATTTTTGCTTCTAGAAAATCTAGAAGAAAACCGATCTATCTATATGACATGTATATTTTTCACTTTGTAACTTCTTATATGAACTTTAACCCTTTCGGACAGTGTGTATTTTTGAAAATACATGGATATAAGATCTTTGTTCCTCCATATCTAGAGCAAATAAAAATAGGCTGTTTTCTTTTTCATTTGCTAGTATAACTAGCTTTACGCTATATATTTTTTAATTGGATTTTAGCTACAGTAGTAGCCATTTTAATATTTTGAAATGTGTTTTTGTGTTCAATCTCGACAGATTTAAAAAAAATTAAATTTTAAAGGTATTTTTACGGTATGTAATCTTTTTAAATTGAATAACTTTATGCGAAACTTGTCATTTTATGTGAAAACGCACTGTGAGACCTAATTTTCTTTCAAACGAAAATAGCAATAATGGTAAAAAAAAAGTCATTTTAAATACATGTAGGATTACGAAAGATTTTTAATATATTTATATTGAGGGATCAGTAGGATTTATAGGTCCAGTTAGAAGTTCTACCGAGCCGAACCATCAGATATGAAAATATCTGGAGTCGGTGAATTTTTCTTTCCCATTTGATCTCTGGTGATTTGACGTGTTGTTCTTGTATTATTTTGTATTTATTTTGCTTATATAATGCACTTGCATAATGTGGATTGACTAAATGATCATTTGTGGAAAAGTATGTGGAAGGGTTTAGTTTTTCCATTGGGGAAGATTTAACCCGGACATAAAGTCGGAAAAATACAGAAAATAGTGAAAATTAATTTCTTTTCAACATTTAGCCGTTCTTAATTTTTTTTAATTTTTAAAATGTTCTCTGAGTATAACTTAATTAGATAATAATTCAAATTTGTACTGGCATACATACATGCAATACTGTTATTGATTAACAAAATAATTGACTCACAAATACCGTATTAAATCATAAATACCGTATTAATTCATAAAAACCATATTAGAGGTCTCCCATAAGGACGTCAAAACAACAAAAATCCTCACAGTTCAGCGTTTCAAAAATATTCGTGTTCATCACATCAAAACTGACAAGGATGCAAACACCTCACATAATCATAAAATCAGAGCCAAGCTAAATATACCCAAGTGTAGTACTACCTTTGGGTAAATCGGGTTTAAAATCGTTTTCAGCCACAACAACATCAATAATGCCATGTTTTGTAATATTAGCACTCTAGTACACACTACAGTCACGAGCCGCCACTGGTGAGGAGGACTAATTGCTTTTATATTTATATTTCATGTAGGTAAAGATACCTTCTGAAAACGTTAAAATTGTACAATGTGCGTGCCGCTAAAAATCAGAAACGAGTCCCGTTACGATCGAGGTAGTTATGTATAGTGTGTGGTAGCCCTCTATCCCCCATCCATTAAGAAGGCTACCGTTTTTGCCCGAAGGGCGTTCTTTTGAAGATATAAGAGCTGGAAGTCCCGCCCTTTAGACATTTCTAGAACAGTCCAGAGTATTCGAGAGCATTCCACAACATTCCAGAACATCCCGGAACATTCTGGATCATAATAATGAACTAAAAAAGGGATTACAGGCCGTTTCCTGATAAAGTTTTATTAAATTTGTAATCGTGTCAATACATTGGTATTTGTAAATAGTATAAACAAAGTCACCATCCGCGTCTGCCTGTTCGTGCGATTAGTTCTTATAAGCTATTTAACGGAGTTTGATAGGGTTTTCACTATCATTTAGAGCAAGGCTGCCCAACCCCAGGCCCGCGGGCCACAATGTGGCCCGCGAACGAATTATAAGTGGCCCGCGAGAACCATTTTCAAAAAACCCGCCAATCCGCCAATTTGAAAAAGTGTCGCGGGCCCGCGGTAAAACAAACAATGCAGCTTGCGCGCGGTCACCAGTGTTGCCAACGAAGGCGATTTATCGCTATTTAGGCTACTCAGAACGAGAATCAGCGACGAAAAAATCTAACCTGTTGAGCTAACTAACAACCCCCCCCCATGGAAATAGGAACCGTCAGGTATTCAGTGGCCCGCCAGTGATTCAAAATCGTCAATTTCGCCCAACTGTTAAAAAGGTTGGGCAGCCTTGATTTAGAGAATTTCTTCCGGAAAGTTTATATATATAATACATCTATATTATATTTATTTTTGGTAGAGAAAAGTCGAGCAACGCCGGGTGTTTTGAAAGAAATGCTTACCGGACATTTGGTGTTCAATTGACTTCATCTGGTCCTCAGTAATGGACCAGTAGTATGCTAATTTCTTCCACTCCCCCATCGTAAGCTGCCTGTAGGCCAGTCTCCACAGTACTTCTTTCATTTGTTCCTCCTCATCTGCGAAATAAAACAAACACTTCTTAATTATGAATAAGTCAAAATTCGACATTATTAGCATTGAAGCCTAATGCTATTAGCTATACTTGCCAAGCAATCACAAAGGTTGAGTAGAATTTGTATTAGTTTTGATTAAAATTATGGTAACTAGCAGATAAAACCCACTGCGACAAATTTCAACGGCTCTTTTTGAAGACAACAGAGGGCGCCACGTCCGTTTAGTAAACATTACAACAATCATTAAGTCTCCGTAGTAAGCGTTCAAAGATGGTTTGAAAGGGAGATATGTGAATACGAATGTTAGAGGGAGTGCGGTAATATTAAGAAACGATAACAATTAAGCGAAAATATTAAAACACGACTCGTTGAAAATACAGCAAAAATCTCTTCACAAATGTGTGGCAGTAATGTGTGTGTGTGTATTTGTAATTTACGGTGGCTGCCGGAACCGTAAATCGTGTTCAGGAGATGGGAGATTAAAAAATGAGTGTCTGCGATATTAATTAAATTTATTCGTGAGGATGAATTTACAATTTTACAGAACGCGGAGACTGTGGTAGACAAAGTAAAGATAGTGGCGGTAGAATCGAAGGTTGAAACCGGAATGAAGATTTCTCTTCTGGTACCCGCTTGCGTCTAGCGGCGGATTAATTTAAGTTAGTGTTGCCACATGTGGGATGAAATAAAGTAGTCCCACAAATGCTTAAGTTGCATTTAAAGATACGCTGTGATTTTTCACGCCTACATATAAGATATTAAATAACAGGACAAAACTTGTTTTTAATAATTTTCGAAGCCTTCTTTGAGATTTTTTTCAATCGAGGGAATTTCATATAATTAACGTTTTGGTATAACAAATGTATAGATATTATTTTCAAAAATAACGTATATTTTTTTGGAACTTAATAACTTAAAGAGTTAACGAGAAACTTGTTATAAATCGGTAGAAATTGGGTAGCGAGGGCTGAATTTCAACCTTATCGCCATCTGCGTAAAGAGTCCATGATTTTACTCGATTTCGAATGTTACACGCAGAGGTGCATCGCACCAACTTTCCCGGGATATGAATATCCTGGAAATATTTGAATTCCCCCTTCTTACATTATTATAAGCGGAATTTTTGCTTCTAGAATGATGGAGGACAGCTAGCAGAAGATTGAGCCAGCGACGCACAGTGGAGTATTTTACCTGGAATGCTGGCCAAAACTATGGAGTCAATTTTTTCGAGTCTATTAATTATAAAAGTTATTTTAGAGGCACGGTTTAATAGTTTTTTTAACGGTTATCATATTAAATTAAGCAATGATATTTTTTTAATGAATTTTGAAAAAAAAAATTGAATTCTCCATGTTGCAAAGAGAAACAATAATTATATGGAAGTGTTTAACCATTATTTATTTCTCTTGCTAGCGGTCTTTATTTTTGCTATCCGCAAACGAGATATTTTAGTTGCGGAAACAGCTGCGTTGCAACAGTTGCGGGTGTAAAAATCCATTAGGGTATATGGAAGTGCGCACACGAGTGACTTTTTAGTTGGGAGATTGATTTTGGAATAGTTTCCCAATAGTCGCCCCGACTAAAGTCGCTCGCTTAAAGAATTTAAAGTAAATTAATGATGACGCAGAACTCTTAAATGCGTATGATTATTAACACTACGTATTCTAAAAAAAATGCGTGCCTTATACTTATTTAACCAAAACGATTTTTTGTAACTCTACTAATAATATTCTCAAAGTGTTAATGAAATAAACACAAGCGACGAGAACGAACAGGATACGGACGGGGCGCAACTATTAAAATTGTCGACGTGACGTGACAACTATCGAACTTTAAGAACACATTTTATTTTTTGGGTTTTAACAATGTAAATGTTTCCGACATATCGACAACTTCCTTCATAGAGATACTCGTCTGTCCGACTACCGGTTGCGGATTTCGGATTCCGGACGCCATACTATCCAGTACTATACTAGCTTTTTTCTGTGTAATTAAAATGGAGACCAACTTTTTTAATGATAAACTATTTGTTTCAATGCTTCTCATTTAAGCTTGTAGATTCTATAATGGCTTTTTAATATTATCTCACACAAATTTAGATTAAACTAGGTTGCCACGTTGCGGATTTGATCAAACATGTTTTCGTTTAATTCATTTGTAGCAGAAGAATCCAGATTAATTCATTAATAATAAGCAGCTCGACGCTATTTAGGTACGTGCTTGCTACTTGCTACTAAGGTACGTACTCGCAGTCGAAATCAAAACAGAGCAACCTAGTACTATAAGCACGTACTTGTCTATCGACGACAATAATACTGCAGTCCGGCTGGGACACTACGACAACTCGCCAGAAGGTTCGAGTCTACCGCCTATGCATAATTGCCGCGCTGTCGAAGATTCTTGAAACACACAGACTGTGTGAGTGCCTAGGATTTAGTTGCCATTTAACTACCTGCTGTTGCCGCCGGCCGAACAGTAAAAATAAGCCCGACGCAGCGAGTCAGTCAGTCAATTATCTATCAGCCGTCAGTCAACGAGGCTCAACGAGTGATCACCCGCGTTCCTCTTACTAGCACGAAGGACAACGTACCCGGCTTCGCCCCTACCACCATGGACTCTATCGGGACATCATCTTAGCGCCTCGTCCAGATCACCGTTCCTGGCAAGCGCTACTCGGATTACAAGCGCCCTGGTTCCAGTGTCTCTGACCAGCGCTTCTTCCACGCCACCATCACCACGAGGAAACGCAGCATCCTCACTGGTCTACGCCGCTCCCGTTCAACCGCCTACAAGGTCCGCCGCACCTTCGGCCTCCGTCAGCACTGGAGTATTGATTCCGCAGATCGCCAGTGCCTGACAGTCACCGAGTCCGGTCTCAGCGCGCCGTCGCCAACTACCGCCTGGACCACAACACCGCAGCAACCGGAGTATTCAACATTTGTCCTACATCATATCCTCGTCACGGCAACTGGCTCAATAAACACAGCGAACTTCACCAATCACCACACGCTTTTTATTTCGTGCCTTCACCACCTGATCCCCAAACATTCATCACAAAATAATTGCTTTTACGAAATCGGTTTTATTAATTAGTAATTGTAGTTATCATCCAAACAGAATCAGTAAAGTTTAATACTCGCTCTGTTTTTATTCATTCCAGTGCGGAAATAATAGTTTAGTCTTCCTCAGGCGTCCCCGACTTTTTCTACCATTCACTACTGCATACCACACTGTTACATTAAAAAATCGTCTTTAAGGCGATGTACTACGTCGTGTAATATTTTAAATTGAGCCGCTATCAATAACAACCCTTACGTAGATGGCGATAAGGTTTTAATTCCCGCTTAACACCGTCCGCCTGTTTTGATTTATGCAAGAAAAAAACATGGCCAAAAAGTGCCTTTTATTTTATTTTGTGGATGTTCAGGCATAAATATTTAATTTTTTTCGAACATTTTATAAATAACTTAATTTGCCACATTATACAATAAAATCATAACCGAAAATGGGTTTGTAAGTAGGAGATTTTGAACTTTAAAGCAGTTTTCATAGGCCTTTACATTATTTTTTTTGGGCTTATAAAAAGACTTATCTAAAAAATACTCGATAATTTCAAAGGCCAAGATGTATTCTACTCGCAGTATTTAATTAAAGCATCTGAAACATTTCTAGGCGACCAAATTTTCAAACCAAAAACACATGATTTTGCATTACTACGTATGGCATCGCCTTAATTTGACTCCGTATCTAAGTCCCGTTCAGAGATAATGCGTAAAGTCTTCATCGGGCATCCACAAATTCTTCTACCATACAATCTCTAAACACTCCTGGCACTAATAAAAACAATATTTGAAATTTTCATCGAAATCGTCCAGCCGTTTCGAGTATATATGGTACAAACAAAAAACATTCATTTTTATGTATGTAGATTGTTATCAAGTTTATTTTGTAAAACTCCATTTTATCGAACAGTTTGACAATGCCTTCAGAGGGCGAAATAGCTGTCACGCGTAATAATAATTACACAGCAGAAGTTCTTTATAAATAAACCGTTGTTTTGTAAATTGAATAATAATATTATTCCATTAATTAAATATACGTGTGTGTTATTTGTACGTAATGTACTTCTACAACACGTTATACCTATCATATTATTAAATAATTATAAGCAACAATTAGTCGCCTGAAATATTAATACAAATTGAAAATATCTCCCGAGTAAAAATAAATGCCGCCAACGGGAATTGAACCCGTACCTTTATCATAAAAAAATCATATTATTATTTATATTATATAAATATATAAAAAAAACTACAATAATGTACTGTGCACTCCTCTTCCAAACACAAGCTAACGCTTCTATGTAAGAGTAGTATTCAAATCTCTTAATGGAAGCTACAAGCCAAAAATGTGTAAATTCTTGGTATACTTTATATTGTCATTGGCTTTAAAATCGCTTGACAAACGGAGTCTAGAAACGTTCGAGTTCAAGCACAAAACTGGTTTTTATTTATTTTGTAAATAATTTTATAAACAAGCAAAAAAGTTAATCAAGTGAAACTGTCACTGATAATCTTAGCTATAATGCTCTATTTTTTAAAAGTTGTTTCCTTTGAGCGATCATTCATTTCTATTGAAAAAAAAATTTTTTTTAGTAGTTTATATTTATATTTTTTGTCGAGTAATTAATTTTTTTATTTGTATTCTACTCAAGCGAAAAGATAGGAAAACCTTCAATTTATCTAAAGCATATTTTTGGTGTTCATAATGTACACCAATTCGTTATAAAAATTAATCAAAATAGTGATTTAACATTAAGCTTCGCCTTAATATGTTAAAACCTTATGTAAATACGATTCTATATGTAATTACTTCTATATTAAAAGGAGACTTCATTATAGAAATGTTGTGAACATCTTAGTAGTCAATTAACTTACTCAAATGAGTCAGCTCTTCCTGGGAATTTCTCCAATTTCTCTGCGGCAGATCTATGATTGGTTTCACTGATGAACCGTTGCCTTTAGAAGCCTTTGAATCCAGTTCTTGGTCCTGGAAACAAGGGAGGAAATTATTAGCTTATTCATTTCGAAGAAGCAGTAATGTAATATATCCACTCAAATTATAGATTTCAACCATAGACATATGAATATTAGTAGACCTGCCCTAAGTGATTAAAAGCGTATTATCCCCACTCCCATACCGGTTCCATTGGAGCCGGCTGGGCTCGCGTATGGCCTCAAGTGAAATTTGAAAACGTGACGTCATCATTCTTGTGCGAACTATGGTCGAGGCATCATCGGTTCATTTTACGAAATAACACGGCAAAATGTTGACTTGTGATATGAAAACTTGTAAAAATAGATGTGAAAAAGAGAATAAACCCAATTGTCGTATTACATTCCATAAGTAAGCATTATTTTACTTTATTTTAAGCTTATTCACACCGTATTATATGGATCAGTTTTAGAAACATATACTATCACATCACAATGTAGCGATTCTCAAGTGTGCTCATCGTTGTTTACTGGGGTAAGTAAATTATGAAACATTTGTAAAAGTGTCTTAACTAAATACTCTGAAACTAACTACGACTCTGCAAACAGAAGAAATTTACTTTGCCGAATTTGGACTTCGCAAATTAGTTCATAACGTGGCGAATAATTTGCGCTCCCATGTAAAAATGTCTATTCATTCAAAAGCAGATTTTACTTTTAAGAACTAAATGGTGATATTATAATGCGAGATGCCTATTTACTTTCAGATTGATTTATTGACGAATCACAGTCAGCTTAACCCCCTTCGTTCTTCAACAGTTGATTTTACCCCTCGCCATTATCTTCTCGTCTATTAATTCCTATGTCTGTGATTTCAACACTTGAACTTGTCAACCGCGACTCCCACGTGGTACTTTTATAGATAAAATCTCTTTATTGTTGCTTTTTGTTTTAAATAAACATTCCCAGGTTACGAATAACCTGGAAATATTTTAAATCCTCCTTTTACAGCATCATTATATTATATTGTTGTGAATGATAAATACATGGAGCAGGTGGATCAGTATGTGTATTTGGGAAGTATGTTTAAGAGAGATGGAGATGCTGACAAAGATATTGAATGAAGCATAAGTGCAGGAAATACCATTAATGGAGGAAGCGGTTCGCACTAACAAAACATTATCCATTTATAAACAACTTACATCTACGGATATTGGTCTAAATATATACATTATCGTTGCGATTTCGTTGGAATTAATTAAAATCCGAGCCTCGAGCAAGCTCCCGTTATTAGAGTCTTGTGTCTTAACTATACCGCAGCCAAGTAGGGGAGTAGGTAGTACCCAAAATTACTATCCTCCTTATATTAGCTTAAATATTTGACAAATCAATTTAGTATTTCTGCGCAAATACATAAGTTACCATTAATAATTGTCTGAATATTTGGGATTTCTATAGTTTAAAAGCCGATAAAACAGAAAGTGCATGGGGTCGTTGGAAGACCTCCTTAGTTACAGACGTTTTGTTTGGCATCTTGGCCTGTCAAGAGTTAAAGAAAAGCACCACATCTATTCAAAGCTTCCATATATAGCGTTAATATATTTAAATAAGGAAGTTGAGTGAAAAATATTTTGACTTCTTTGAAATATGTTCATGTAGATCAAAAAATATCGATTCTAAATCTATAAATATATTTCTATATTATTATTCTTAGAATTAGTTAAACGTTCTTGAAAAAGCATTAAATAGCAATAAACTGAATACGCTCCACGATTGGTCGAAAGAATTCTGACGTCACATGTGTCGTGACTTGTACGTACAACGGATCACCTATGGTGCATCTCTTTCTATTACATGAGAGATGGTCGGTTTAGATGAGAGAGGTGTATAGGCCTAACGTTTATTTGGGCCAAATCACAGCCGGTCGTGGAGTTAAAGCTTCCAAGTAAGTATATCAAATTATTAATTGTGTTCATTTGTACGTTACGATAAATATAATACATTTTTATAGTATAATAATCATTGCGTATCTACCCATCTGACATTTCGCCATAACCACTAGTTTTGTGCAGGTATATTTATTGATTTCGCATGACATGATAATTATTCTCTACTCATTATAATATATATTATAATGTGGTGATGGCTTTTAAATATTTCATCTTTTGTTTACCATATAATAAGGCACTGCTGAAAACCAGCTGCATTCCCGGAGAAACCCCTTTGTCAATAGGATCTATGTGAAAAAAATAGCTCCCATCTATTGTCAAATATTTATGTAGGTATTTGTTGTTATTATTATATAAAATGGATTTCTAAAGATATATTACGTATAGTGCTTCATAATAATATGTTGTTTATTGCATCGCTTAGAAGTTTTTATTATTATACATGTCACATTACATGTGATTACACTTTAGGCCTCCGCGCAGAAAAGTCTCACAGTGAACTGGGCTGTAAGCCGTTATTTTGCTTTTAGTCTTACTTTTCTGCGCGGCGGTCAACAAATAGCGTCTTCAATACCGTGCCGGGCGGGCGGAAGCAAATATTCTAACTTAAAATATTAATTTAACTATGATATCTTAATCAATTTTCTTTTTTTTTTTTAATAACATCAATTCTAATAGACGGTTAACATTGGTAAAAAATTACTGGAATTCCTTATTGAAGAATTAAATTTTTTTCCATACAAAATGTTTAAGCGACGTGGTTCTTACAGTTTGAATGACGTCACACCCACACCCCGCCTCTTACCGCTCGGATTCCGCTCGTTTTGGCGGGCTTAGTAAAATTTAAACTTTGAGAATTAATTTAATAATGAAAACAAACTTTAAAAAAAATTTAAGTTTGAATGCGAACATTGATAAAAAAATAAAAAAATGGACTCAACTTCCTTATTCTAGACACAAGCTCCAGCTTCTATAGAAGAGGAACATTAAAACATCGAAGCAGTGAAAACCTATTGTATGAATTATTTTAGTTAAAATTATTGATTATACTCTGTAAATTGATTAATTATTTGTTCAGTAAATTTTATACGCCTTAAATATTTGTACTGAAAACTTTCGCAATATGCTGAAAAGAAGATCTTTATTATTTCCAAATCTGGGTTGAAATCAATTTTCACTAGGCAGTAAGCCCAACCTTATACACAACCAAAAATATGATGTATGTATGTAGATATAGTGTTAAATAATACGAACAAGCTTCTGACGTATAAATTTTAATTTATTTATGACATAGTACTTCGTGGATATATTCTGACACAGAACTTATTCAAAATTCACAGAGAGAGCTTTAAAGCACAAAGCATCTTAAATAAGCATCGCGTATTGTGTCTTAGTTAATGTGAAATAACACGATAGAAGGATTGTTAAATAAACCCTTGGAGTTAAGATAATATACGTTTATTTTCTAGTTGCTAGTTAATAATTCTAACACCATGTACTCGTTCTGTATGGAGATGTGAATTTGCCAGTAGATTGGTTGGAATCCACTTGAGCAAGAACAAGTCTGCTATAATGATTACTAGCTGACGTGTTCCCGGGGTTGCTTGGGGTTAATAATGGTGTGTAGTTAAGTTTTGAGCTTGTGAATTCTAGCGTTGTGCATTTTCAAGGTGAAAATTATATTTTCGTGAAGAATTGAAAACTTTAACTTTTCCAGTATTTGTTTTACTTGATCGTGCCTTGTCTTCCTGGAGCGTTCTTCTTCTACTATTAGCTTTCTCTCATTACAACTCATTCTTTTTTAACAAATTATTATAGTCAATAATTAGTCGCTTGAAATATCGATACAAAATTGAAAATATCTCGGGAATTGAACACGCGCCTTCTGATGTCCGGTGAGGTGCTCTGAGACCACTGAGCTACGTCGGCTTATTTCTAACACGCTGACGTACTCGTATGTTTACTCGGGAGATATTTTCAATTTTGTATGGATATTTCAAGCGACTAATTATTGCTTATGATAAGTTGTTATCCTTTGTGCTATGCATCCTTGTCTTTTTAACACTAGTTTATCATTAAAAATATATAATATTTGACAATTCAAAATATTTCACCAAAAAAATGTAGATATAATATGCCTCGACGCCATCTAGTGGAAAATTAAGCACTAACAAAGCCTTTCCTACAAAAATAAAGTTGGTTGTTTACAGGTGAAAAAATATAATAAGCAGTAATTGTTGACTGAAGTACTAGTACATATTGAATTATTTTCATCATGTACGCCTCATTTCACCAACTTGATTCGTGTCTTCCTCGGGCATCCTTAATTTTGCTACCATTCACTTCATGTAGTTTAATGAAATCCACATTGAAACTGTTAAAAAGCTACACTATATTGACTTTAAATCGACTCCGTATCTCATTCCAGTGCAGAGATAATGCGTTAAGTCTTCCTCGGGCGTCCCCGACTTCAAACATGATACTCCCATTTGCTGATGATCTTAACATTTACAAACTATTTCTAATCTCAATGACTGTTATGTATTACATTAAATCTTGTGATGTTACAAGAGTGGTGCACCCGTAATGAACTATTCGTAAATCTTGAAAAATGTCAAACGTTATCTTTTGCCCGTATCAAAAATCCTATCATGCATCAATATACCATCAAAATATTTATTTTAATTATTTATTGGAATTATTTTTGAAAGTAAATTAACTTTTGTTCCTCATATAAATGAAATAATAAACATGGCCATCAAATGTTTGGGGTTTATTTTGAGAACGGTGAAATTTTTTTAAATTAATTCATTCATTTATTTTTTATTTTTTTTATATTAACTCCACACAGGAGGCCCTGAAGAAAACAATTTCCCTCAGGGCCTATGTCATCTTTGGGGATGCTGTGTGGAGGGTCTTTTTGTGGAGAGGAAGGAGTAAACATGGGTCTTGAAGAGTCCCATGTTGTAGGAGGGAGGAAACACAGAGGCCGGCAGTTCGTTCCACAGCCGAGCTGTTGAACTTAAGAACGAATCGTAGAAGCGACCCGTTCTCATGTGACAAATGTCAACTGTGTACAAATGTTGGGCGCGCGTTTGGCGTGTATCCCGACTACGCACCGGTGCCGAAGGGATCAATGACGCTAGTTCCTCAGAGCATCTTCCATTGTAATACCGATAGAACAAGGACAGCATACCTACCTGACGCCTGTGCTCTAAAGATTGCAGTCCGTCTGTTAAGATTGGGGAATCTATCAAACGGACCGCCCGTTTTTGCACAGAGTCAAGGGTTTTTTCAGGTATTTAGGGGCTCCGGACCAGAGATGGCTGCCAAATTCGACAGTAGGGCGCACATGCGATTTGTACAGGGTCAGTAGTTGTGTACTATTAAAGTATCTGCGGGCCCTGTACAGTACGCATTCATTAAAATTACCATTCACTGGGTTGGTGAGAAGCAACCTAGAGCATAATTCGAAAATCTGGGCCCCATTGTATAAGATTCACCAACTAAAAATCGAGAGTGAGCATAAATTTGTAAGATTTATTAATTATAAATTAAGAATTCCAATCGAAGATCTTAGTACCACCTTTTTAATGGACTTACTAAACTTGACCGACTTATCATCAAGGCGCAAAATTACTGATTTAGTTGGTCTTTTCAAAATAGCGAATGGCAGATCAGACGCCATTGATTTAACGAACCTTATTACTTTGCTTGCACGCGTAAGACAAGACAGACTGCTCTCTATAATTTTCCAAAGCCTGGTAATAATTATTTCGAAATATCGCCCATTCAAAGCTACACAGACTAGGTAATAATTATAGTTCAATCAATGTTTACTACCACCTAGTGACCAAACTAAAAAATCAATAAATTAGAATTCCCAGCTATCGTGGGATCTCCACATAAATCATGTGAAGGAGAAGATTACCCCTTAACTGGTGTACTATGCAGGCTTCAAGGATTAATACCCATTTATATACTAACTTCGGTGTATTATGCCATGATACATTCACACCTACCCTTGCCTCAAAGAAACTGATAGCTGACCTGAAGGTGGTCCAAAACCGCGCTCTCAGAAATATTCTTGGTCTCCCATGGAGCACACATCTCATGGACATATATCCAATTTCCGTTATCCTTCCAATCACAGTATTTCCCAAACATGAAATCACGACCACCATCCTACAAATTATTCAACAATCAAGACATCCCCTACGACAATACTCGGAATAACAATAAAATCTGCATTCCTCTAACACACACTACGAAATATGGAATAAAATCTCTTAACTATATTGTCTACACACTCTATAACTCTCTTCCAGATATGTATAAAAACAGCCAGCATAATCCAAAAATTCAAAGTAAGTAAATAAAAGAATATTTAAAAAAAAACATACAAACACTAAAATACGTAATTCTTGTCATGTTGTAGTTTGTTCTGTTTCGTTCTCTCTTCTTTTCTATCACCTGTATTTGTAATCCAGTTTAATCTATTTTTACCAATGTATTAGTGGGTAAGTACATTATTCTTCCTGCCTTGGCTCTGTCTTATGTGTATATCCCTGTATGTTTCCTTTTTTGTTTCCACTTGTTTGTTCTACTTAACCTACTTTCTTCTATTATTTTTCTCATATAATTTAATATCAAAATTCCAATGTAAAATTGTACCTATTAACTCCCACCTGTGTATTGTAAGTTCCTCTCGTCCATTGGGATTGCTGTAGCAAGAAAATAAAATAATACCCAGTATGTAATTACAAAGGTTTGCTAAATACTGATGTGTTTAACAATAAACATTTCATATTTATTTCACTAACATTGTTATTAAATATTGTTCCGCTGCTACTTTCATAGTACCTTAAGTACTTATCTTGTACTCTTATTATTGTATTTATTTATTGAACGACTATTACTTGAATGTACTACAACTCTCAATGATAACTAGTATTGTACTTGCTTATATTGTCTGTACTCGGCCTATTACGTTATATATAATAATATATACTCATAATTGTACTACTCATTAGTTTACCTTAAACATTGTATACATATAAAAGTCTTCATCGCGTTAATAAATAAATAAGAACAATCTATGAAAATTAAAACGAAATCGGTCCATAGTTTTTGAGTTTAAACGCAACACACATACGGACATTGCCTTTTATTTATATATATATAAGGTAGCTTCTCATGTAGAACGTTATTTGAGCATCTGGCGTAAATTTGCAGCTGTATTTCGAGGCGTAATGGAAAGCTCTAAAGGGTGCTTCAGAGTGAATATATTTAGCAGCAGCATGCCACGAGCTAATTTTTTTTCGATTTTTAGAAGCCATGGTTTTGAATGTATTTCTTGAGATCATATAAGTGTTTTTATTCCTTAGAAACAGCTTAAAAGCGAAAAATAAAAGTTAATGTTTGTTGACGCAACTACATGTGTCTCCATTTAAAGCCCGCTAGTATGCTTTTTTTGTTGTTTGTTTTTGGGGTGTTATCACATCTTCGGATCTACCGGATCTGCCCTGATGATGGACACTGCAACGCTGTCCGAAACTTCGGCTAAAGAAGGAGTTAGCGCAACACGGCATAACACCCCAAAAACAAACAACAACAAATGCTTTTGGCCGTGAGAATCTAAAAACTTACCCCGCTAGTATGCGTTCAAAGATGATATGAAAGGGAGATATGTATATATAAATGTTAGAGGGAGCACACTAATATTACAAAAGATAATAATTAAAACAAAATATTTAATAAAACACGACTCGTTTGAAATTGAGCAAAAATCTCTCGAAAAAATGATTTAATTACATTCAAAGATACACTGTGAATTTTTTCATGCCCGTAACATATTAAATAACAGAACAAAGCGTGTTTTTAATAATTTTTGCAACTTACTTTGCGATTTTTCTATCGTGGGAATATCATATTATCTTAAAAAATAATATTTTTTTAATGCAACTTAAAAACATAGATTTAACTAGAAACTTGTTATAAATCGGTAGAAATTGGGTATGTGGACTTAACACATGTTCCTGTATTCCTCCACCCCATCCTGTTAACTGTCCCTGTCTGATAGTATGGAGTACCTACATTCAGTGAGATTGCAAAAAAAATATTTATACATTACCAGTCTGCTTAGAAAACCGCTGCAGTAAACTTGTCCTTTCAGTGAGTTTAATTCGAGTCCTTTTACAGTGATATATTAATTACAGTCGACAATAAAATTAAAAAAAACTGATTCGCGTACAAATCAGTATGATGCGTCATAAGTACTTTTTACTAATGTGTATAACCTTCAAAAGTTATTCCAATTAAACTTGAATTAATATCAATTTATTCCAGACGACGTTAGATGTAATATTATATTCAACTCATATTAATCCGTTGAACTCGTTGTAGAAAATCACGTACACGTGAATGTTAAAGTTTAACTAACCGAAATGGTTCGAATTACTTTATAATGTGTCGGTTTTAAGGAGAGCATCATTTATAATTATTTCTTGGAAAATATTTACGTGTTTCATTATTTATTATTAATGTCTACAGCGCTGCGTAATGAAGGCATTCTGTGCGGTTCAATGTTGTAATATAATATACGTATTTTCATTATCCGGTTTATAAACTTGATATTAAGTATAATGTGTATTATGGCCTGTCTCGTCATTGTATTACAATGTAATATCAACGTTTTCTTAATTTATAATTTTAGTTCAACTTTGTATTTTAAATGTTTTTGATAACGAATGAATTGATAGATTTCATGATAATTTTTTAGTAAAATACCAATTAATTGTCACGTGTTCATAAAAATGATTTTCGCATTTCGTCATTTAATATTATTGAGACAAACGTATGTGCATGAAAACGTGTTCCAATGTTATTCCGAAGTTACTAAAAGTTTATCAGGAAGCGGCTTGCAGACCCGTTTTAACCGAATTACCAATAATTTTAAAATAATATTAATAAATCAGCAATACTCAGTTTTCTCTGTGTGGAGCCAGCGAGACTATGGCATTCCTGATTGGGGTATGTTGTGAGGCTGAAGGTAGTGTGGAAGGGAAGGAGATGAGAAAGAGGAAGGTGGGGATGTAACTGGCAATTTAAATCACCAAACGCGACAAAAAGTCATTGCAAGCAGCGCGCAGCGTTTCAATTCTGTATTTATTGTTTTTGTGTTTAGTTCGTATAACTCCATTTAATGTTTTTTAAAATTTAATTAAAATCAAATTAAATAATATAATTATTAAGTTCTGAAAGTATTTTTGGTTTTTGTTATTGTTACAGCTGTTTCGGCTTTTAAGGCCATTTTCAAACTGTGGTTTTAACCACGTTTAGACGACTTATTTATATGATTCTATTTTACCCCCTCCCAATTTAAAAAGATTTTTTACCGGTTAAACCAATTTACTGATAAAATAATTGTGACAATAGATTTCATATTCTGTGTGGGTATTTTGAAGTCTGTTTTCCCCACATTAATTGTTTAATAATGTTTATAATTGTTTATAATTGTTTAATAATAACTGCTACATCATAAACTACAGTTTGAAAATGGCCTTGAAAGCCGAAATAGCTGTAACAATAACAAAAACCAAAAAATATTTGCAGAACTTAATAATTATATTATTAAATTTGATTTTAATTAAATTTAAAAAAAAAGTTTCAATTCAGAATGGTGGTCTTACACCAGGGCAATACTGAGAGTATCTTTCACTCTGGAAAGTGTCGCAAATATACTATTATTTTAAAAGTGCAAATTGTAAAATAAAACAAATCAATCAAATAAAATTTACTTGCGCACACCGGAATTCGAACCCGTGACTTCAGAAGGCTGCATAAAAAGATATAAAATGCTGATGACAGATGGTGGGCTAATATGGACATTCATTCATAGAAGTTCCGTCCATACGATGCCCGCACAGCTCAACGAGCCGCACCCAACTAGCAAGTAAGTTAATAAATACTATTATGGGAACTATTACTGTGCAGGCGTCATGTGGATGGACCGTTTCATTGAACAGTGATCACGCAGAGACGAGAGTATGACACACACAAGTAGATGGAAGAAGAAGTTGCGGATATTCGGGTTCTCCCAAGAAGGAATTTAATTTTTTTAATGTGAATACCGCACAAAAGTCCCAACTGCTTCCTGCTACCGAAACCAGTGAGACTATGGCATCTTAAAATGATCGATACGAGACCGAAAATCAGGTCCAACACAACCTTTGTTCACAAATGTTCCATTTAAAAAAATCAAATATACAGGGTGTATCGGCACGTACCCGACAAACTTTAACCAGCACATTTGGACACAACTTAGCACACAACTTAACACATTTGGAGTAAGAAATGTTATGGGCACTTTGCTGTCCGGTAACATTTTTTTTAATAAAAAATTTACTATTCATATTTTCACCACATGTCACCAATGTTTTATCCTTTGTCAAAGTTTGAAAACCCATCTGGCAATATTTTGTTCGAGTTTCGTTGAATAACGTACGTACGTACCTACGTTGGCGCGCTTTTACAATCACAACGAAATGGCACGGCACCATTCGTCTCATTTTTAACTATTATTATTTAGTGTGTACGAAAGTGCGAGGACACTTTTTGACACACTTGCTAATAACAGCTGTTGAACACGAGACACGATGCAAATGACAGTGACGGAGTGTGGATTTTTTTATTTATTTTTTGTTTTTAATGAAAAAAAAATGTTACCGGACAGCAAAGCGCCTATAACATTTTTTACTCCAAATGTGCTGAGGAATAGCTGGTTAAAGTTTGTCGGGTACTTGCCGATACACCCTGTATAATAAACTTCTTTGGATAAGCTTCGAATATTCGGCTTTTTAAAAATATTTAAATTATAAAAGTACTGTTTAACTCGACCGTATTGGATTTCGTCTGTCCTTACATTTATTTGTAAGTTCGGTTTCCGGTTCAAAATGGTCTCAGTTTTAATGGTTGACTTTTTTATTGTGAAATCGTCGTGTTGATTGTTTATTTGATCTTTCTTATTCTTCACATTCTTGAACTTCACCCGCCATAACAAAGGGCCATCCCTAGCTATATTTTGAAATAAGAGAAAAGTAGAAACACTTTTTTGGACGCGACTTCTACTAACTGTTCACAGTACTACTAGTTATTGGTCGCGACATCTAATAGCTGTTCACATAACTACTAACCGTATGCAGTACTAATATAAGTAACTAATTATTTAAAAAAATAATAGTAACCATTACTACTAATACTCGAGTCAAAACTTGCAAATATTATGATGACAACGTAAAGATATCTGGATAATCAATACAATAATAAAAAACTACTACAGACAGCCCCAGAACAGGCAACCCTAGTGAGTAAGACTGTGGCATTATTCTTTAGTAACTAGATGGCAGCACTTCCGTTTGTAGTTGGAACGTGGTGCCAACTTGTACAGCAGACGTTAGCGTAATAATATAATACATATATTTTATACAATACATAATATACTGTAATTACCACTTAAGTCATAATGAAGTACAAACTTTTATAGAAACTAAAAAATATTTTAAATTAAAATTTCTAAGGCAACTTAACCCTTTCATGACAAATCGTAAACTGTGAAACGAAAATATAACAGTTATTCAATAAAAAAATTACAACATTGAAAAAATACCTTCAAAAATCGGTCGATGTTGAACACAATAATCACATTTTAAAATATCAAAATGGCTACCGCCCTAACTATTGGCTAAATTCCAATTTAAAAAATAGCTTGATAAGTGTTTTGTATTCGCTCTGGATAGGTAGGTAAATATACTTAAATCTACCAAGAAAAATAATTAAGATTACCAATTAAAAGATTAATGGCTTGGAATAATATAAAGAAAATAAAAAGCGCAATACGCGATCAAAACTGATCGTACGCAAAATGATAAAATATGTATCAATTTTATAAAGTACAGTTCTACTCCATTCTTATTCGAAAAATTAGTTTACAGCGAAAGATTTAATCACCTGTAAATAAATAATGTGAACCTATTTCTCCAATTCAAAATGTATTGCTCGGAGTAGCTCAGGTATAAACTCAACAAATAGCTTATAACAAAACAGTGAACCACTAATTAAAAGGTGCTTCTAATTTATGCAACCCTGGTACATGGCGGGGCAACAAATCTCTACCCCCGATTAAATTTATCATCTCCTATTATTAAGGGGATGAATAGCCGTAGAAAATAAACGCCCCTTACGCTTGAGATCATCTCACGACAAATAAAACAAGTAATATAAAGTATCAAAGTAAAAAAGTTAAAGCGTTTGTATGAATGTTTTATTTGCGGCAATGGAAGTTGTGTTGAGGTGCCTTTGCGTGCGAAGGGATGCTAGCGTAGCAGCAGAATGGGTGGTAACAGGTAACAGTCCTCTCGCGAAATGCCCTCCCCTATGCGGGTAAATCACCTCCTCGCTTCTCATACAACATTCTGCGCTCCTGGTACCGCGGATGAGCGAAGGGTTGTGTTTAGCGGCCTTCGGGCGCGTCCTGCCCCGAATAGGGGTTGGTATTTTCTCTGGATTATTTAGGTGGGGCGGTTCTTTGTGTTCGCGCGGCGCAAGTACCAGGGAGACATACTCCGTGAATAATGCACCCAGGGGTTGGAAATAAATGGAACCGGCTATCCGCGACTCGCGTAAAAATACCGCTATTTTTATATGGGGGCCGTTAGCAATCTCTTCTGATCTCTGCGCTCCTGGTGGGAAGTATTTTTTTCCCATTGTCCCTCTTTCCCCTTTTTGTATGAGCATTCCTTCTCTCGGACTTTTTACGACGGGGAGAGATGAGGTAAATGAAACCACGCAAGATTTATATTTATATTATCCTACCCAGCTTTGCTAGAGATTTCAAGAAACTTTCCATTTTTTTCCTTATTGAAGGTTTGATTAATATCAACGGACTAAATATAATATGATCAATAATTATGTCAAAGTTACTAATATTATTTCTTAAAAAATCAGTAAAGTATTTGGTGTCGCGAAGCTGCGACTCCACTATATATTTTAGAGGTGGTGTGATATGCCACACGCCCAAAGGACCAGTCCCAAACTACTCCGAATGATAGGTATGGGACGATATATGCATCCGACAAACCCGATGGACAGTGCAATAATCAAAGGTATAAATCTGGGCTTCTGGAGCACAAGATAAGCCCAGATTGGAAAGCAGGAAAGATGGACTCACCCGTTGATGACTATTACACGTCTCCAGGAGTATTAGTTGATTTCACTTCACAAATTATATGTATATTCGCACTGTCTGATATTAATTATCACTCCGAACTCTGATAAGCAACTGACACCACTTGTCAGATTTTACATGTGTCGCAACAATATTTTTAATATGGTGACATTTTGGGATGGGTAAAAGGGTAGGTAGGACATTTGCAGGATTTGGTATTGACATTACACTTGTCCTTTAAGCCTGTGGATGCATACCTAACAATCCCATATATATTGCGCGAACATTCTCCCGGCGTTGAAAGTACCTTCCGAAATTTTAAGTACTTTCAAATAAAGTAAAAAGTTAAATGTAAAACGAAAGATGAAATATAAATATTCTTATCAATACGCTATTAATATTGCAAAGTTAAAACGAAAATTTATAAAATAATGAAATAAAGAAATAATAATTATTGTGTAGGCAAAGGACACAATTTTACGACTGGTCGTTTAAAGTTCCCGGAAGGGGTTCTTACGCGTGCGACACGAACCACTCCGTCTTTACCAGGGAACACCTCCTCAACAACGCCCACCGGCCAATAAAGTGGAGGCGCATCCTCTTGATGCACCAATACTATGGTACCTACTAGAATGTTATTCGCGGGACTATTCCATTTTTTTTCTCATCTGCAGAGAGTGAAGATACTCTATATGCCACTTCTTCCAATAAGATTGAACGAGGTGGTCCAAAAGCTCTTTCCTTTTCAGTAGACTAATGCATTCATTAGTCAAATCATAAGCAGGTAGATGCTGAATCGGGGTAGACATCAGAAAATGAGCCGGAGTAAGAACTTCTGGATAATGAGAACTGCTTAGTAAACATAATGGCCGTGAATTAAGTACAGCCTCTATTTGTGTCAGAACTGTGAGAAGCTCTTCATAACATAAAAGTTGAGTACCCACAACCCTATACAGATGCGATTTAATGCATTTAATATTTGACTCCCATAATCCTCCAAAGTGAGGAGCGCGGGGTGGAATCGTCTTCCATTCAATTCTCCGAATGTTAAATTCATTGCGAAGAACTTCTTTAGTTGAATTTGCCTCTAAAAAATTATACAAGTCATCCAGACAATTCTTTGCGCCTATGAAATTTGTCGCATTGTCACTGTACATACACGAAACCGGTCCGCGTCTGGATAGAAAACGCTTAAATGCGTTTAAAAAATTGTCCGTGCTTAGATCTGATACCACTTCCATATGTATAGCCTTCGTTGTTAAACAAATAAATAGACATATATATGCCTTTTGACTTTTTACCCCACGACGCCTAGAAAGGGTTATATTTATTGGTCCGGCAAAATCTACACCCGTATGTGTAAATGCCTTTGCTTCCTGAACTCTAGCTGTAGGTAAATCTGCCATTAGCGGTATAATATTAGAAGGTGCAGTTTTAAAACAGAAATTACAAGCATGTACTCTTTTGCGTATTAGATTTCTCGCCGATAAGATCCAATAACGCTGTCTAATTATTGACATAAGGAGATGTGCACCAGTATGACAATTCACACGATGGTGAAAGTCTATAATTATATCGACAATATGATCCTGTCTTGGCAGAAGTACTGGATGTTTGTTTTCAAAAGGTATATTCGCGTTTGTTAATCTACCACCTACACGTAACAAGCCATTATGATCTAAGAACGGGTTTAGTTTTCGGATTGAAGGTGAGCATAATTTATCCCTCTGTATTAATTGTATATCGGCACTAAAATACCTATTCTGTAAAGCTTTTAATACATTCATTTCAGCAATGTTTAATTCCGTGGAACTTATAACTGTTGAGCGTGATAACTTTCGCATAAATCGTAAAATATATACCACAATTCTCAGCAGTTTTGGCCATGAGGAAATTTTTAAAGCGAGATTATATATCGGAGAATTTTCCTCTATTGACGTTATCGTAAATGTATGCGATTTTTTCAATTCCAAAGTATTCTCCTCCTCTCGTGAGGGGGAAAATCTTTCGACAGGCCACTCGGATACTGGGTTCGCAGCCCAGGGCGGACCGTGCCACCAAAGAGAATGATCGACCAGCTGAGCAGGCAGTAGTCCTCGCGATAAACAATCACTAGGATTGGTAACGCCATCTATGTGATAAAAATGTTTCGCGGGTAAATTTTCCTGAATTTCACTAACTCGATTAGCTACAAAAGTTTGCCACCGGTGCGGGGACGAGTGAATCCAAGAAAGTGCTATTTTTGAATCTGAAAAAGCAAATATATCGTTTATCGAAACTCGATTTCTATAAGTATCTATAATAGATCTAACGAGTCTAGATAAAATAAGCGCAGCGCATAATTCCAATCGAGCGAGCGACACTGTTTTCAGAGGGGCCACCTTGGATTTAGAACATATCAAATTCATTGTAGTGTTGCCACCCTTATCCGTGACATGAAGATATATTACACAACCGTATGCTTTCATACTCGCATCTGCGAAGGCGATAATATTTATCGTGCAGTCCTCCTTTACTCCCAAATATCGAGGTAAATTTAAATTAGAAAGCATCGGTAATTCTTCCTTGAATTTGACATATCTATTAACAATACTTTGGGGTAGTTCCTCGTCCCATCCTACTTTCTCTAACCACAGCTCTTGTAAAAGTAATTTGGCATATAAAATTACCGGAGCAACCAAACCTAATACATCGAATAAACGAGCTATTGTGGAAAGAATTGATCTTTTACATATAGTTTTTTCCTCCGTCGGACATATCATAAATCGAAAACAATCAGATATCGGATCCCATTTTAATCCTAAAATGCTACATTTATCCGAAAAATCCATTGTCGCGCGGTGCGACTCTGGTAATTGGGCCAGTAAATGAGGAGAATTACTCGACCATTTGACTAATTCAAATCCTCCACACTTGAACATCGCCATTAAATCTGTAGCCAAAGTGATGCCTTCACTTATAGTATTTACAGAATATACAAAATCGTCCATATATAAATCATTAATTGCAACTTCCGCCGCTTTCGGATAACGATTTCTCTCATCGCTCGCTAGCTGCCGTATAGTTCGCATTGCTAGAAAAGGTGAACAGTTCAAACCAAACGCGAGTGAATTAAATTGATAAACTCCAATTTGTTCATCTTCGTGAAATCTATAAAGAATTTTTTGATATTTACGATGGCTTTCCGTTACCATTATACGTAGATACATTTGCTTAACATCTGCGGTTAATGCTACAGCGAATAAGCGAAATTTAATTAAAAGTGTAAATAAATTAGATTGCAAATTTGGACCTGTATACAAAGTATCATTAAGTGACAACCCTGAACTGGTCTTTGTACTTGCATCTAATACAACACGAGTTTTTGTTGTTGATTTATCTTTACGAATTACTGCGTGATGAGGAATGAAATATCCCTCATCAATATTAGATGAAGACGGAACTTCAACCCTCATATATCCCTTTTCCAGATATTCAGAAACTACTTCATTATAACTGCAATGCAATTCTGGCGAAGTATTAAATTTCCATTCTAAATATTCATATCGACGCTGCGCGACACGGCGCGAATCACCTAAATTATTAGGATCTATCTTAAACGGTAAAGATACAATATACCTTCCCGATTCATCCCGTTGGACTGACTCGAGGTACATTTTCTCACATTCTGCATCTTCAGCACTCATCAACGACTTAATAGGCATGTCTTCCATCGTCCAAAACTTGGATAACGCATTATATAAATCTACATTGGTTATGGGGCCGAACGTCCACGAAACCTCCGGCGTACACGTAGGTATTTCACCCATTACAATATACCCGAATACTGTCTGTATAGCCGGTGGTGCATTCGTATTATGTTTAGATAAAACCTTATTCCCCAGCAGAATATATGGAAATAACTGTGCACCTAATAAGATATCAACATCGGATGGAACGTTCCAGGATTCATCCGCTAAGTTTAAACCCACTAAATGCTCACATGACTTTGTGTCAACATGTTGTGTAGGAAGCTTATCAGTTATTTTATCGACAACTAATAGACTAATTTTATAAGTATCTTCTGAAACGCGGGATTTAATTTTTAACGCAACGTGTCCCAATATTGGTGTCTCTACTGAACCAACACTTTTAACTACTGAATTATTTAAAGGAATTATTTTATGATTTAATTCATTACAAGTGTTTAAACTGATTAAATTTTGTTGCGAGGCGCAATCAATTAAACACCTTACGGTTACTTGATTATTTTTATTGTCATAAGCAAATAACTGCGCGGTTGACAGTAGTACATTCGTAGCTATATTACCCGCAGAAAAATTATTATAATGTTTATTATTACGCGCTATTAATGTAATGGCTTCGTTTTTCGATTGACTTTCAGTATTCACCGTGCTCTCAAAATGCAGAGCGGTGTGATGTCGTTTTTTACAAATTCTACAATCCGATTTAGATGGACATTTCACAGTTTTATGTTTATCGCTTAAGCAGTTTACACATAAATTATTTAATTTCACAAACTGAAAGCGAGCATTTGGTCTTAATTCGTTAAATTGTTCACATTTAAACAATTCAACATGATCAGAATGATTACATTTCCGACACCTGTTACGATTATTATTACTTGACTTCGGTTCGACCACAGCGAATGAATGCGTAACTTTGTTTTTATTATTAACAACTTTATTATCATTTTGCCCAGTTCGTTCTAGGATTTTAACATGCGACCGAATGTATTCTATTAAATCGGTATATGTAGGTATAGCTTTCTCCCGTATAGACATTTCGAAATTTTGCACCAACTGTATATCTAATTTTTTCAGTGCAACATGTAATATTATAAAATCAGTTAGGTCATCAATACCTAATTCCTTGAGTGCAGCTATGGAAGACGCAAACCTTTCGATAAAATTATTTAACTCATTTGGGTTACTAGGTGCCAATAATTTTAAATTCAAAATATTGTTCAGATAAAAGGTACCTAGCACGCGTTTGTCCTGATATTTCTTTTCGAGAGCTTCCCAAATTAAAAAATAATTTTGTTCGTTCGGAAGTATTCCCGCAAAAACTGATAACGCCTTTCCTTGGAGTTTCCCTATCAGATATTGCATCTTTTGCGACGTATTCAAATTTTCATTTGAGTGAATGTTTAATTTAAAAGCTTCATAAAATATCGACCAATTCTCTTGATTACCATCGAACGATGGCATCTCGATCGGTGGGAGTTTAATTAATGGTGAATTATTTAACTTCTGTCGATCACGTGATGAATCTTGCTTTGCTATAATGCTTTCGCGTATAGAAACTACAAAACAGTACTTATTTTCGAATTTACTCCATAAATCGAAATTCATATTGTAATTTGAATCCTTTTTCAACTGAAGTGTATGAAATTCATCACAAAATGTGTTAAATTGTGCATAATATGTAGCTATATTAACCGTTTGTTTAAGAAAATCCTCCGAACTTCTCGTCTCCCTGTCCGCAATACTTTTCGCTTTCTCGTATAATTCATTAACACGATTATGCATCAAATTAATCTTCGATTCTACTAACTTGATTTTAATATCCTGAGTACTATCGCTAGTCGCCATGATTAATTGTATGTAGGAATTTAAACACAACAATAATTACAAATGCAACCTAGTACATACAAATTAACAAAGTATAAAGAGGAAATAATATTTATTTATAACTTTAAATATGTTAATTTTAAATACCCCGTTGGTAATCCGGCTCGAAAGAACCAAAAATGGTGTCGCGAAGCTGCGACTCCACTATATATTTTAGAGGTGGTGTGATATGCCACACGCCCAAAGGACCAGTCCCAAACTACTCCGAATGATAGGTATGGGACGATATATGCATCCGACAAACCCGATGGACAGTGCAATAATCAAAGGTATAAATCTGGGCTTCTGGAGCACAAGATAAGCCCAGATTGGAAAGCAGGAAAGATGGACTCACCCGTTGATGACTATTACACGTCTCCAGGAGTATTAGTTGATTTCACTTCACAAATTATATGTATATTCGCACTGTCTGATATTAATTATCACTCCGAACTCTGATAAGCAACTGACACCACTTGTCAGATTTTACATGTGTCGCAACAATATTTTTAATATGGTGACATTTTGGGATGGGTAAAAGGGTAGGTAGGACATTTGCAGGATTTGGTATTGACATTACACTTGTCCTTTAAGCCTGTGGATGCATACCTAACAATCCCATATATATTGCGCGAACAGTATTAAACTTTTTATGACAATAGAACTATCTATCTCTTGGGCCGGCTAGTATCCAATATCAGATAAAAAATGGCTTGAATTAGGATTGAAACCCTTTCCCCCCCATGGAATGGAGTCAACGCCGCTAACACCTAAGCCAAATCCCAATTAACTAACTAATGTCAATGAACTGCAGAAACTGTGCGCGCGTGTTTGTATGAGTGCCACCAAAAGTTGATAGAAATTATTGTCATCGATAAGTGGGTTAGTTTGACTATAAGTATAAAATGAATACACGCTGTAGAATGATGTAGAAGTAAGATATACGATTACATACAAAATATGTAACTAGATTTGCATTAAATTAATATTGATTGAAACGATATAAAGTACAAGTTTCAGCGAGAGTTCTTTCGTATGTCATCGAAGATCAAGTATGTCAAGAAAGACCTTCTCAAGCGTCTTATATTAAAATGAAAGAAACATGCGATACTTGAACGATACGACCTCTCATTGGGACTAGTATAGCAAAATCGTCTTGTAAGCTACTTTCCGCGCAGTTACGTACAAGAGTTTGAACATTTAAACAGGATTTTAGAACGAGTAGCTCTCGTAGGTAAATGAAATTCAATGAGATTAATTAAATCAGGGCTGTCCATACTCTACAATTAACAATTAAAAAAAAAATTTATATATAAAGTCGAATGTAATTTTTTCGATTGAATCTGAATGTATTTTGAATTGTGGGGACCAGATTGAGGAGTCATATTGATGCATATAGGGGTTTTCCAATAAGAGGTGTTATTTTGAATAGCCCGCTATTTCGGTAGGTGTTACTTTTGAAGCTGTCATTTTTTGACATTTGACAAGTAGAAACTACGCTATTAATAAAAAATGGAATGATACACGCTTCAACAACGCATTAAAACTATTGAAATTCACTTGAGTGAATCAAATGCAAATCATCTTGAGTGATGATGCCAATTTCCACCTCGGTGGCTTCGTCAACAAGCGAAATTGTCGCATCTGGGGCTCGGAAAACCCAAGAATTATAGTTGAAAAGCCTCTTTATCCTCAACGTGTGACTGTTTGGTGCGGTTTATGGTCCGGCGGAGTCATTGGAGTCAGTTTTTTGAAAATGAGGCTGGAGAAACAGTTACGGTGAATAGATTGCACTATCGAGAGATGATTAATGATTTTTTATGGCCGGAATTGGATGGTATTGATCTGGACAACGTTTACTTTCAACAAGACGGCGCTATGTGCCACAATATAATAATATCAAAATAACACCTCTTATTGGAAAACCCTGTATAACGACGAAAATCCTCTTATTTTTGAAAAATTAATTAAATGTCAAAGCTTCGTAACTCACGATGATAGTGACGTAGCGAGCGAAACAAACACATTTGTTTTGACTTATAACATCCAAGACGATATAAAATGTGCTAATATCATGTATTTCAATTGTTAAAGATTTATTTTTATTTTGAATAACTTTATGAGTAAAATGTCATATTGTAATATTTAATCATTGAAAAGAATATAAGCGATTCTCAATAGAAAACTTAAAAAAAGAAAAATCAGAAAAAGATACAGTCGCATCTAGGAATTGAACCCAGGACCTTATCCTTGCCGGGGCGCTGCTAATCAGCTAACCACAGAGCTAATCCGACCATATTTCCTTCGGTCATATTTAACTGAATTATAAACTACCAACATATCTTAATTTTCTTAACGCCTATTTTTATTGGCTGCTATCTTTATGTATAATCGCAAGATTCTAGAATAAATATATCCTATTTTTATTTAAATGTGACATCTATTGACTACACGCTCAATAAGGCTAAGGTTCTGGCTTCAATTCCTACTAGACTCAACCGTATATTTTTCTTATTTTTTTATGATAAACTAATGTTTATAAGACAAAGTTTTTATCCATAGCACAAAGGATAACAAACTATTATAAGCATTAATTACTCGCCTGAAATATCTATATAAATAATACTTAATAACTATTATAAGCGTATTTGACAAATAAAAAATATTTCACCAACAAATGTAGATATAATATATCTCGACGCCATCTAGTGGGAAATTCAGCACTAACAAAGCCTTTCCTACAAAAAATAAATTTGGGTGTTTACAGGTGAAAAAAATATAATAAGCAGTAATTGTCGATTGAAGAACTTGTACATATTGAATTATTTGGCGTGTTGGGAATAAGCCGACCTAGCTCAGTGGTCCAAAGCATCTGACAGACATCAGAAGGTGCGGGTTCAATTCCCGTCGGTGGCATTTATTTTTACTCGGTAGATATTTTTTATTTGTATGTATATTTTAGGCGACTAATTATTGCTTATAATAATTAGTTATATTTAGCTTGTATATTTACTTGGCTCTGATTTTATGGTTATGTGAGGTGTTTGCATCCTTGTTATTTGGTGATGAACTCGAATATTTTTCGCATAGATTTTCTTGTATATGTAGTTGGAACACCGAACTGTAAAGATTTTTGTTGTTTAGACGTCCTTATGGGGACCTCTAATATGGTATTTATTATGACGTCTTTGATACGGTATTTATGATTTAATGTGGTATTTATGATTTAATGTGGTATTTATGATTTAATGTGGTATTTATGATTCAATGTTTTATTTATGATTTAATGTGGTATTTATGATTCAATGTGGTATTTATGATTTAATGTGGTATTTATGATTTAATGTGGTATTTATGATTCAATATGGTATTTATGATTCAATGTGGTATTTATGATTCAATGTGGTATTTATGAGATAATTATTTTGCTAATCAACAGCAATATTGCATGTATGTATGCTAGTACAACTCTGAATTAATGATCTAATTAAGTTAATCAGAGAACGTTTTAAAAAAGCGTTTTATGTTTAAAACAAATTATTTTTCACTATTTTCTGTATTTTTACCATTATTGCTATACTATATGCGATTAAAGTATTTGTACATATTGAATTATTTGGCGGGTTGGGAATAAGCCGACGTAGCGCAGTGGTCCAGAGCACCTGACGGGACCTCAAAAGGCGGCATTTATTTTTACTCGGGAGATATTTTCAATTTGTATGGATATTAATAACTCTAAAAAAAATTCAAATCTAATTTTAATTTTATTTATTTTTAAGTTATCTAAATTGCGAGAGTCCACCACTGACGACTTTTTAGTGAATCAAATAAACAGATCTTTTGCTTTATAGTTAATACTATCCCTAGATGCTTTTACGTTTCATATATTTTTTATTTGTATCTACCATAACAGTAGGACATTTAGACGGTTTCAGGTTAAGATGCTTGAGAAGAATTCTCTAAGGAATATTATATATTTTTTATGCTTTCACGGCATTTTGCAGGTTTATCAGGAGATAAGCATTTTTTTTGGAAACCCTGAAACCCTTTCTGTCATCCCCTGAGAAAGATTTTTGGCACATCTAATTAAAAAAAAAGTGTCTTTAAATTAAAATTATTTACTAAGGTTTGATAATAATCGTTAAATACAACGAGGAATTCGATTAAAATTTAAAAGCTAATCCTAAGTGCCTACTAATTCTATAGTCGTAAGTAGTAAGAATTTACTTGAATTATCTACTTATTGAATTACAGATATCCTTGAATATTATCCATGTGACGCAAATGCGATTGGAAGAAGTAACAAATTTGGCAATTTTACAATGCAAGAGCTCACTGTTTAATTGTTCCAATGCGACACACGTAGTTAAGGTTATCTCAGTATGTTATAGCACAAGAATAATAATTACAATTTAAAGTGATGGGCTTTTTAAATCAACTTTTACATCACTTCAAGGGCCTTTAACATTTTGATAAAATTTATGGCCCCTTCTAAAAAGATGTGTATTATTAATGTATAAGAAATTTAATAAGATTACATTATTTTATCTATTTCCGTTGTATATCAATGCATATGTACACAATAAAATGTAAACATTATATTTATTTATTGGACAATTTGCATAGCGCCGCTTTTGTGAGATATCACCTCAGGGGCGCTATATTATAATAATCTACCTTTATATATAGATTTTTACTCTCCTGATGAAGGTGTATATATAAACTTTAAAATTTATTAGATTCAGTAACAGTTGTAGGTAAAGAATCAGATTAACACCTTTTAATTAAATCGACTGCTAATCTCATCGCACAATTACCCTCCTTTTAATCAATATGTAATAATCTATTATTTCAGTCAACTTTCATTTAACGATCTTTAATTGTGACAAACTATACGATATTGATTCAAATTATAGACATTGACGGTTGTAACACATATTTAAGCACTGTAAGTCTCCTATGAGCAAATTATATTAGATACGATAATAGTTAATATCAGTTGTAGACATGTAGTCAATAATAGTGTTTCATTTGAAATAATCCATCACAAATACGTAAAATTTAATTTATTCAAACAACTGTTATTCTTATAATGCCTAAATTGAGCATGTTATTATTCATTAAATCCTTCATGTTCCGTGTTTTAACAATATATATTCACCCTCTCTCTGTGAATGACCTAATATCTATCTATTAAATGTAACTGTTGTTAGTATCACTTAAACTGGGCGAAGCCCAACCAAGTTCCGTCCACAGGGCCTAGCAGCAAAAAACCCGCGGAGCGCCTTTTTAACTGCTAGTTACATAGAATATGAAACACAGATAAGTAATACACAATACCGTTACAATACACATACGAGTATAATCAGATATAACCATGGTTAATAATATTTGCAGATATATTCATTACCGCCCTTATTATATAGTATAGTATTATATGGTATTTAATTTAATTTCATAATTGCATCGGATAAATATAACGAAGTCTGAAAATCCAGGATAAATATAGCTATAATATAATTAGGTTGCGGTCATTCTTATAATTACTAATTATTAATTAATTAGTGTTTGGGGCAAACGTAAGGCCATTTTTGAAAGATCACTATTCACTATGACAAAATTAATCTGCTAATATAACGTAGGTTAGATTGAATCTATCATTAGCCCTTAATAAATTATATGTATTATCTCCATTGTACGTAATACATGACATAGTATTGGTAAGTACGGCATTTGAATGGATTTTAGTACAAAGCAAAAATGTGGCTCTCTGAAGAAAAATATAAAATCGACTTCCATACATAGAGCTTTACAATTAGAGATGCTATTGAGTACTCATATCTCGTCGAAATGTGTTCTACTATTAGAATGCGATAAGCGAGGCGCGTAGATCAGATTCGGTAGTTTTTATTAGAGTCTTGGGAGTGTTGGAGGTCAATTGGACAATTAAAAAAGGAAAACCTATTTTTTTGCATCATTTCTCATCTAAATATACTACATCAATGCTTCCACTTATTTTTAATGCAATCCACGTTATTATGTTAAAGCTAGTTCTATATATG
Source organism: Hesperophylax consimilis (assembly GCF_061612785.1). Classification (NCBI taxonomy): domain Eukaryota; kingdom Metazoa; phylum Arthropoda; class Insecta; order Trichoptera; family Limnephilidae; genus Hesperophylax; species Hesperophylax consimilis. The sequence goes on along the minus strand of NC_142837.1, from coordinate 42,778,442 downwards.
TAGTTTTGTATTCTGTAAGTCTAGATGTTTTATATTGTGTTGGAATTGAATTTTATTGCTTTACACGTGAACCCCACAATGCTTCACGATTGATAATGTCTTTCTTGGGCGTCTATGGCTTCTTCGACCATTTACTTTTGCATATCACAATGTTACTTTTTTTTAAAATTTATTTATATCATCAAAAAATTACAGAATATATACTATATCGTTAGTAAGTTTTATAATTATATGTCAGTTAGAAACAATGACATTGTTGAAAGAATAATGTTACAATAATACAACAGTTTCTAATAGAAAAAAAGTAGATATGAATGTAAGAGTGTTATATAAAAATGGCATAATATACTACGGCATAAAAAATGGCATAAAAAATTACAATACACTCACTTTAATTTGAGCCCGTATCTCATTGTAGGGCAGAGATATCGTGTAAAGTATTTCTCGGGCGTCCCCGACTTTATACACCATTTAAACTTAATAAGAAAAAAAAATTGAAATATTTAGCCATATCGGTCGACTACTTTTCAAGTTATGCGAGCGCAAACATACGCCGGCTGAATTTTTATGTATTAATATCATAAAAATTGTAAAATGGGGACCTTAGTGAGGCCCACGTGATCAAATAATGTTTAATATATCGACGGCCGGCATAGTCCTGTGGTAACGCATTGTTCTGCCATTCCAAAGGTCGCGGGTTCGAACCCGGCGTGCGCAAATAAATTTTATTTGATTAATTTGTGTGATTTCACAATTAATTAATTAAAATAATATATGGTATATAGTATATTTGCGGCACGTTCCAGAGTGGAAGATTCTACCAGTATCGCCCTGGTGTAAGACCACCATTCAGAATTGAAACGTTGCTCCAAATGGCTTTAGCCGTGTTTAGTGACTAGATCTGAATAGCCAGGTACTTCCCCACCTTCCTCTTTCCCTTCTCCACTTACCTTCAGCCTCACAACATCCCCCGATTGGGGATGCCATAGTCTCACTGGCTCCAGACGGGAGCAGTTGGGACTCTTGTGAGGTATTCACTATAAAAAAAAATTTAAAAAAAATATATGGAGAGTTATTGTATTTAATAATAATAATAAAAAACAAATAAATGCACCAATTTTCTTTCACCCTTTTTTTAATTCACGTTTCACAATATATTTAAGGTAGGAATTCATTCCAACGATTCTTTATCAGGTGACATTATTTTTATTTATTTCAGCATTCATAGAATTCTGCCTGAAAGAGTTTTTCGAGAATAATAATATAAAACGGAAAATGAGTTTTCAATTGCCTGCTGCTGACATTTTCCACATTTCCAAAAAATGTCATATTACATTCAAGTGATATGAGGCGAACGTTTTCAACACGAAGCCGAAACTTTATTATACGAGTAATATACGGAGAAAGGAAATAAAGGCATTTTTTAGCCCACAGAGGTGCACCTGCCTTTATGGTCTAGTGAAAAGTATGGGATTTAATTTGAATGATATTATCTTTGAAGGAATGAATCTGTTAGATTTCGGTTATGTAGGTAGATCGTTGACATAAATCGTATAATGAGGTACAAAATTTTATTTTTATTTTGATCCACGATAATATTATTATGATGGCCTTCATTTTTTTTATTTTGATCCACGATAATATTATTACGATGGCCTTCATTTTTTTTATTTTGATCCACGATAATATTATTATGATGGCCTTCATTTTTTTATTTTGATCCACGATAATATTATTATGATGGCCTTCATTTTTTTACAATAGCTCTACACAGGAGACCCTGAAGAAAGTAATTTCCCTCAGGGCCTATATCATCTTTGTGGATGCTCGAGTGTTTTTTTAAGGAAAGGAAGAAGAGGACGATCTGAGAAGGGAAAAGGTAGGGCGACTGACGTTTGAATTCATACTTGCAACTTCAGTGCAGATGGGTCGAAAGAGTCCTGTTGGTGAGGTCAAAAGGCCTCCCTCAACCAGTCTCTCTCGATTCGACACGCCACGCAGAATACCTGACAAACCTCACCGCTGCTAAGTCACTAAAAGCAAAGTGATGGGTCGAAAGCGTCCTGCTGGAGATGTAAAAAGGTATCTAGATTTGGGAGCAGTTGTGATATTCATATAAAAATTACAAATTATTTTTTTTTTGCAACATAAGGCCTTACTCTTCGATTGAATAATTTATTGCGCCATTGTTTAATATGAATTTGGTTTTTAGTAAGAATGGCAAAATAATAACATAATATACATTTTAAGTCGTGACATAATGATAAAAAAGTAGTTCTACAAATTCATCTCAAAATTCTTAAATAAATACGGACTTCAACCTCAAATTGTGGTTCAAAAAAGTTCCATTAACTTTTTATAACCGCCGGTCTTGTCCCCGTAATGACCGCAATTGAGTTGGATGAAGTTTGTTTGCATAGCTTTTTACTTGGAAGCTTAATCTGTTTGTTTGCGAGCTTAAAGCTGTACGGACGCCGCTCAAAATTTAATTCCACAGAACAGATTTATTAATGTTCTTATCACCGCTAAAAGATTTATATTTTTAATGTGATTTTATTTTTTGGGGCAGGTGGAGGAACAGCATGTATACCTAAATTCAGAATTTTTTGGAAACCGATGTTAGCGGGGGAGGTATAAGTGAAGAGAATGAACATTAAGAAGTACCTGGCTATTCAGATAGACAACACACATATATGTATACAGTATATCGGACGTGATAAACAATACATTTTCACATCGCACATTTTTCGATGACACATCTTTAATAAAATCGTTATCATATCTGGATTCTGTAAATGTGATACTATCATATCAAATAATACTATAAATAGTTATCTCGTTATCTTGAGCTGACACCAAGGCAATTAATATTAACGAATTTTCGACCTTTTTTTTAATAAAAGAAAGACAAACATTCCCGGGTTACGAATAACCTGACAATATTTGAAAATCTCCTACTACCACCGCAGTAAGCTGAAAATGTAGCTTGTGTTATGATGGAGCCAGCCGAGGAATTGAACATACTACGCCTGGGTGGGACCCAAACGCGATGTTAACTCGGCAACCGACCGGTCAACCATTTTAAATTAATATCCTTTGTTTAACTCTGCTATCACATGCATCCTGTGAGGAAATAAGAATTATCATCACTGTTAAAATAATTACCCCTGTTAAACACTTATGGAAAATGTACAATTGTGCCCAATAAATAGTAAAGTAACTGATACAAGAGTCATTCCTCATCCTTGTCCCATTTACACAGATTTGACCATTTATAAAAAGGGTTAAGAATAATCTGACCATACTTAAAAACTCTTTGTTCCTTGTGCAAATTTTCAAAAATGGAAGGCTTAGGTTAGGGTGTTTCAAACATTCGTCTCATTTGATGGTCATCAACAATGTGGCGAGAGGTTGAAACAACTCAACTTAGCAGGGGATTGCATCCGCAACGGCTGAGTGCCAATAGACAGACTGATGGAACCTAAGCGCAAACCAAATATTAAGTTTGGTGATCGCGCTTTCGGAGTATCTGGGCCGAAGGCTTGGAATAAACTCCCTCCGGAACTAAGATCCATAACAAGTCCTGGGTTGATTGTGAACTACCCAATCATTGTATCCAATCCAAAACCACCAATGAGCGACGAGATTACTAAAAAAAACATCCCTCACAAACCTTGTCTAATGTTGTGTCCACCCTTGCGCCGGTAGTGTGGCGAACAACGACATATAAAGGGTGAACCATCGGAAACGCCGGAGTTAATTTTGAAAAGAAACACCGTAAATAAACACGTCACAATTTCTGAAAATCACAGTTACATTTAGGAGGTGATTTATTTAGTTCAATTTATATCTGGTGTAACCGATGGACCACCCTTTATATGAAATTTGTAGACCGGGTATATCGAATCTTGTTCTTGAAACAGACAAATCCTGATATCTGATATCTAAAATAGGCTATCGTTTACCTACTACTCACCCACGTCAAACGAATTCGAAATCAAACGAAACCGATCTAAGATCCGGAGAATCGGGTCTCGAGTACGAGAGTTACTCTCGAATATCTCTTCTTATCTCCGTGCCATTTTTAGCACGTGTAAAAGATCCCGATCAAGGAGCGGGTAGTCTCGACCACATCACTTCGCCAGCGAGTCGTTTAAAATGACCGATCGGCGATCGCCCGAGCTCTACTCTGAATCTGATAATGTGAGGAAGGGCTATTTACATCCGATTTTTAGTATGTTCAACTTACGGGCACAAATGTTAGGTTTGGGGAGTAGAATTTGTTCAAGAATTGGGTTAGAACTTTGAAAGCCGTTTTCTCAGGCTCTTTTGAATCCGTACTAAGAATCGTGGTCTGATGTGAAATTAATGATAAAATCTTAGTAAAGGATTTGCGGAAAAGACTTGGGTTCAAAGTTTGAAAGCTATTTTATCAGGCCCTATGTCACCTAACGAATTGAAATTTTGAATATCTACTAAGAGTCGTGGTTTGAAGTGAAATCAATGATAAATTCTCATTATGTAGCATTAGTGAAATTTTTTTCTTGCATGTCAAAACTATAAAGTGCAATTTTTAGTCTTACCTCAACTGGACAATCCAGCCTAGCCGTCTTGATGATCATATCCACGATGGCCGTGAACGACCCCCTAGCGGCAGCCAGGAGCGGCGACCCCTCGATATTGGAAATAGCCGCGGTACTACCAAGTGCACTGCTTGCCGCCCCGCTGCCCGCTCCGCTGCCCGCTCCGCTGCCCGCTCCGCTGCCCGCTCCGCTGACCGCGCCGCTACCCGCGCTGCTGGTTGCCGCTGCTAGCCCGCTGCTAGCGCCCGCCGATAGCAAAGCCCTGCAAGTAGCAGCGTCTCCGCGTGAGGCAGCGATCTGCATTGGTGTCTCAGAATTCTGGAAGAAATATCAAAATTATATACATATTTTGTTGTTTGTTTATATTAATAATCTGCCTGAATATCTCTCAAATAACCTGTTTCAATGTTAATTTTACTTCTGACTCGGTGCAAAATCTCTACGATGCAAACAAATAAAAATATTACAATGTTGAAGACAGAAGAAAAGCACAACAAAACATTTGGCGAACTTTACCGGTTTTATTATTGACTGGGCAAGGGTAATAATTAAAGAAAAAAAATCAATAGGGATGGCTTTTTGTATCGAGTTGTTTAATTAATTGATGGAATTTGAAAAGATACATTTCAAATTATAACAGAATGAAAAGTAAATATATATTTTCCTAATTATTTTACTACTTCATAAGGTGAGCGCCAGGATGTCGTGTTTATGGGAGCAGTAAGTATATAAAAAAAATAATGCTTAAAAGTTGATGTGTAAATAATATTCAAAGTATTATTAAATAACTACAAACGTAATTCAATATAAAAATTAACATTATTCAATATTCAAATTTCTAAACACAATTCAAAATACACAATTTTAGAGAACTAGTATTATAACAATAGCCAAAGTTTTAATTTTTTAAATTGCTATATAGTGTAGATCAAGGAAACGTATAGGGTAAAATGAATTATTATCGAATTTCAGGGAGCAAATTTGCTTTTTGAATTGACCTACTACAAATACCTGTTAAAAATACCTATTCAAAATACCTATTAAAAAGTACGTATTAAAAATACCTATCAAAAGTACCTGTGCAAAGTACCTATTAAAAATACCTATCAAAAGTACCTATTGAAAGTACCTATGAAAAGTACCTATCGAAAGTACCTATTAAAAATACCTATCAAATACCTGTTAAAATTAATGATAAAAAACACCTGTAAGTAATAAATGCTTAGTCCCAGTATAAAATACTTGTGAGTATTTATATTTCTGTAGAGACAAATATATATGTAGTTTCAATGTCTCTTAACGGATGTCATTAGAATATTTGGTTTCATATAATTTTAAGGTGTAGTTGTCAGTAGTAGTACAACGTGAAAGAGACAACTGTCGGACGTTTGGATCTAATACCCGAATGGTTACGAAAAGAGCCGATGTTTGCCGATCTACAGGCGAACATCTTCATTGTTCAATTCCCTCATTTCAGAATAACTTAGAGCATCTTATAAGATTCTATATTTCTATATAACGTATGTGAGTCCGTCTATTCACTGTAAATACGACACGATAGTAAACAGACCCCTTATCTCAGAATGAATGGAAATTTATTGAAAACTTCCGATCATCCAAGTGTATTGCTAATAAGAGGTTAGTAACAGTAAACTAAAATTTCCAAATCGTTGTAATTAGGTCACGAAATTAAAAACAAATGTATAGTTACTTATTTTTTTAGAAATTTGAAAATTTATTCCTATAAATATGGTCTTCTTTATTTTTTGTAATACAATAGTAAAGACACGAGAAGCCGAACTCAAAAATATAATATTTCAACGACGAAAACATTCAGATTAGAATATGAATATTTGCTTGCGTATAAAAAAATATTTCGCGAGGTATTTTCTTAAACACAAATTACCAAAAAATAACGTCGATTAGGTTCGCTATTTTTTCAGTGATCAAAATAGTTGTCGTATATGTCTTGGAGACGGTTGTCTTGATAATCTAATAATTTAGGAAGAAGTTCCCTTGGTTCTAAGCAAGTCACTGAAAAGTGGTGATTTATGTATTTTTATCTACAAATATCATACTTGATCGAAAAAATTATAAAAAGTATTATTAACGACACGATTAGAAAAAAAAACTTTTCTTACATATTCCATAACACATTACCCTTAATTCCAACACTAATTTTAAAGTTTCAGTCGTTAACTCATTTCCCAGTGATAAATTGATAAAAAATTATATAACTGCATCCTCATATCTTAAATGTCCTGTTTAACATTCACATTATTAGTATCCTCTCGCAAGACTGCCCAATAGCGCACGTAACGGCTCTCAACTCTTGACAGGACCATTCTCAAGTGACAAGTTAGTATTTGGTTGGATGAACTCGTTCGAGTTATGCCCGTCCCAAAGCACCCCAACAAAACATATTTCCCCGTTAGCTGGTTCGGTTCAGACACATTATGAATGTGCACAAAATGAATTATGTTATTTTGCAATAGTTTCCTGTTCTGGTTGAAAATTGTAGCTCTCCTTTTACAATATTTTGTTTTAATTGATTTGATTGTAAGAATTCTCTCATTCATACATTTTTTTTATAGATATTTTCAGTAAGTTTTGTTTCTAAGCTTAAAGTATAATTTGATACATGTTACAGTATGAATAAAAATAAGGATTCTTTCTGGCAACTAAAATTTTATATGATGCGTATTGTAGTATATTAAAATAAATTTTATTTTTAACGCAATATTATACATTCAAAGATAAATAAGTTTTGTTTCTTGTTTTTGTGTTTAATTCGAAGAACTCCATTTTTAATCAAATTTAGTAATATAATTATTAATTTCGCCAATTATTTTTTGGTTTTTGTTATTGTTACAGCTGTTTCGGCTTTCAAGGCCATTTTCAAATTGTTGTTATAACCACGTTTAGACGACTTATTTATGTTATTCTATTTAAACCCCTCCCCTTAATTTTAAACTTTGTGCTTCTCTTTGCCTAGTAGGGTAGTTAGTTGTTGTTTCTCTACCTTGTCTTGTGTCAAACTATGACTATCGTTAAATTCTTGATTCTATGCGACAACGGCAAATCCGATTGATAAATTCTATGAAATCTTTAGTAGACAATTCAGACGTCAGTCGGAGTGCTTTGTGGTTTTTTGATATTTCAATAGATGATACTGGCCTGATTTTTTGTCATTTCTATTATTTGCTTTTGTGCTCAAAAGCTCAGATTCAGTCGGCATGTGTGTTTCCTATCTCGTAATGGGATAGGTGTTTTCTTCCATTATTTCAAAATTACTTCACAGAGAAAACTCAAAATGTTAAGAGAAACACAAGTCTTTGTACAGAGTTTACTTATAAAAGATTTTTGATAATTAACCTTTTCAGACTTTCTTCATACACTTTGTAATTTTAATAATGAATTTTTTCAACAAAAATTACCACTATTATTGAACGCTTATATTATTTCAATAGTTAATAGTTCAAATGAGAAATTAATTTGTATTTTTATTCTAAAAGCACGATCTGAAAAAGTTGCAAAAAAGGCCTTCTCACCACTTTTGAAAATCATTCTTAAGGCACCGTAGTAAGCGTTCAAATGGTTTGAAAGGGGGTATGGAAATAAAAATGTTAAAGGGAGCACGCTAATGTTAAAAAACAATAGTAATTAAGCGAAAATGGTGAAAATATTGACTAAAACACGAGTCTTTTGAAATAAAGCAAAAGTCTCTCGACAAATGCGTTAGTTGCATTTAAAGATACATTGTGAATTATTCATGCCTATGACATATTAAATAACAGAACAAAACCTGTTTAGGGAATTTCATATAATTAACGTTTAGGAATAATCGAAAATTGTGCTAAAAAATATTCTAAATTCGCTGAAGTTGAACTTGGGACGAGAATCGGTAACTGTACGCCAGATGTTTTCAACCGAATTCTTGGAAACTCTGAAAGCCCTAACAAGTGCCCAGGGTAATTTATTATCCCAACCGTCGCCTTTTATTGCGGGCACATTGCACCACTAACACAATCACCAGGAACAAGATTACATGCCGAACGTCACAGCGGGGCTGCCAAGGTTTGTTATCTATGTAAGGATACTGTGTCAGCGCTTAATTAGCAACAGACACATACCTGGACGGATGACGAACCTTGTGCTGTTGGTGGACGCGGTGCACTCTCTCGCTGCAGCAGCTGGTCCAGTTTCCTCACCACCTAGGATTCTTGCTGCAGATTTTCCATCTTCGTGTAACTTGTTTCTGAACTTCATTTTATTTAACTTATTTTCAATTTATTTTTGTAAAATTTATATTTTTTTGTAATACCTGCATCAACTGTAAAGCGCCCTTGAGGTGATATCTCACAAAAGCGGCGCTATACAAATCATCCAATAAATAAATAATAAATAGATAAACAAAAATTGTTTTTTCGGAACATAAGAACTCAAGGAGTTAACGAGATACTTGTTATAAATCGGTAGAAATTTGGTTTGCGGGTGCTTAACAATTGCCTCTCTATAAAATATTTGAATGCTTAAAATATTACATAAACGAATGCATCAATAAAATATTCAACAAGCCACTCTATTTACGTCGTAAAGAAGACAATACTTGAGGAAACGGCACTAAAGCATTTAGATTGTTTTCCATCCTTTCGGAGGTGAACGAATGAATGATTCAGACACAGCTATAGAGCTTGAAATATAGTACAGAATGTACAGTGTAGAGAGTACTGGGTACTACAGACGTACCGCATTAAGGAAGTTGAGATCTGCCCCGCGCGAGATGAATAATTCAACGATGTCGATGTTGGTAGTCTGGCAGGCCACGTGCAGGACCGTGTTTCCTACCTGGAAAAATACCAAGTGCGGTTAGAGCAATTGCAAAAAAATTACAGAGGAAAATAGGAAATGCAAGAATATTTGTGAGTAACATTATATTTATATATGTACGTCACTATGTTTCAGATACAACCGTAGCGAAGAAGCGAAAGTCGTATCCGGAACTGATTAGTTTCTTAGAACGGACACTACCTAGTTAGAAATCAATGTTGCCTGTAACTTATCCTCGACGCACACTACACTTATAATGACAATTTAACACACCTATAAATTGCTATAAAGTTAGAAACAAAACTTAGGTTAAATAGTTACATACGTAACCTAGTTTTTGTTTCATGACTTTTCATAACTTTATAGTACTTTTTATACGTGTGTCAAATTGTCACTTTGATGAGTTATCCGGTCACCCATATTATTATATACAGGTGGGGCAAAAGTAATCACCTGATGTTCTTTTGCTGTAATATTTTTTTTAATGATAATATTTGGTACTGCTTGTGAAATTTGTTTATTTAATCCATTACCGATTCATATCCTTTTGATTTGTATTCTGCGTTTGTTTACATCACAAATGTCAAAACCGAATTGACATTTGGCGCCATTTGCAAAAGTTATAGCGTTTTCCAAAAGGGTGATTACTTTTGTCCATTCCTGTAGAGGGTGCTAACTTTACACTATGGTAAAAGTAAAAAATAAATTTTTTGAATACAAAAATATTTTTCCATAATTTTTAAATAATTTCCAAAATGTTTAACCTTAAAGCGCTGGAATTTCAAAAAAAAATATTAATCTCTTTTACTTGTACTACCTATCATGTAGAATCACCCCCCGAAGTTAATGCACTTTACACCCGGACACCCCGTATATTTTATATACACATATCCATGTTAACAAGTCACTTTTTTATACATATTAATATTCTGTTCAAATAAAATATTCTCTGTTATTATAAAATTCTATACCTCAATAGAATTTATTTTATATTAATTACCATCTACGAGTTTTCCAATAAGAAGTGTTATTTTGAATAGCCCGCTATTTCGGTAGATGTTACTTTTGAAGCTGTCATTTTTTAACATTTGACAAGTAAAAACTACGCCATTAATAAAAATGGAACGATACACGCTTCAACAACGCATTGAAATTATTAAAATTCACTTGAGTGAATCAAATGCAAATCATCTTAAGTGATGAGGCCCATTTCCACCTCAGTGACTTCGTCAACAAGCAAAATTGTCGCATATGGGGCTCTGAAAACCCAAGAGTTATTATTGAAAAGCCTCTCTATTCTCAACGTGTTACTGTTTGGTGTGGTTTATGGTCCGGCGAAGTCATTGGACCTTACTTTTTCGAAAATGAGGCTGGAGCAACAGTTACGGTGAATGGATTGCGCTATCGAGAGATGATTCATGATTTTTTATAGCCTGAATTGGATGGTATTGATCTAAACAACGTTTACTTTCAACAAGACAGCGCTACGTACCACACAAGTAACGAAACCATTAATCTTTTACAATTGAATATCAAAAGAGGTGTTACACCTCTTATTGGAAAACCCTGATCATAAACACCTAATACCTCGATTTATGTCAGGTCTTATACAAACCTAGTATTCATTCAACTGTTATTACATTAGTAGATATTTCTTTTAAATATGTATTGTCTCACTGCAATTCTATTAACAACTGTATCAGTTGCAATAATATTTTTGTGTACATATTACTTGTTCTTTAATTTTTTACAAATATTCTCCTGTGTACCACTTATAATCCAATGCTTTTAAATAATTAAATAAGTAAATATCCATGTCTTCATTATTTGAACTAATTCTGTAACTTTTATTTTTCTGGATCACATGCTTAGTGATAAATAAATAAATTAGTTAACTTTAAAGTGAAATAAAGTGATATCCATTGTACAACGGCGTAAATAAAGAAATTAGATTGGTAGTGTAGCGTTTGCGATGTGGCAACATAGGTGGCTTCCTGTTTGGAGGGAGGCAGACCAACATCGATGCACCTTCCGTTTGAACTTGCTAGAGTCACTTGGTGGTCCGTACTTCATATTTTCTTGACACATTTGATTCTTCTATTCATATTAAAGGTAGCGAGTTCAATTCCTAATTTTAAAAATCTTCCGCTTTTGCAATGATGGCTTTATAAGATTTTCAAATAAAAGTTTATGCGTAACTATGGAACTTCGTCTTTCTTTCTAAAAAAGTGGTTTTATGGACATCATTTTATTATTTTTTTATAATGATAAACTAACGTGTATAAAACAAGGTTTTATGCATAGCATAAAGGATAACACATAATTATAAGCAATCATCCGAAATACTAATACATATTGAAAATATCTCTCGAGTAAAAATAATGCCCCCAACGGGAATTGAACCCGTGCCTTCTGATGTGTAGTGTTTCTGATGACTAATTATTGCTTATAATTATTTGTTATCCTTTATGCTATGAATAAAACCTTGTCTTATAAACGTTAGTTTAACATTATAAAAAAATAATAATATTTGACAAGTCAAAAATATTTCACCGATAAATGAAGATATCATATGTCTCGACGCCATCTAGTGAGAAATTTAGCACTAAAAAAGCCTTTCCTACAAAAATAAAGTTGGTTGTTTACAGGTGAAAAAATATAATAAGCAGTAATTGTTGATTTAGGTACTAGTACATATTGAATCATTTGGCGGGTTGGAAATAAGCCGACATAGCTCAGTGGATACAGAGCACCTGACCGGACATCAAAAGGCACGGGTTCAATTGCCGTTGCGGCGTTTATTTTTACTCGGGAGATATTTTCAATTTGTATTCATAAAATAAAGTATTCATAAAATAAAATGTATTTTAGCGATGTTTTTTTTGCTTAAATCAAAACAGGTTAATGGGTAAAGTGCACTAACTTTGGGAGTTGATTCTTCATGATGGTAGAAGTAAAAAAGATTGAAATTTTTTTTCGAATTTCCAACTTCATTAAACTTTTAACCTAAAAACTACCTTAAAACGTTGGAAATTCGAAAAAAGTAAATTAACTCTTTTACTTCTAAAATCATTTAGAATATACAAAAACTGTAATAATGAAGGTTTTCTGTGCCAAAATTTTCACGGCCTACCGTACACAGCCATACTAATACATTTAAGTATTAAAATCGGCTAAGAATGTTTGTCTTTCTTAAAAAAAATAAAGATGTATGTTTGGACTTACCTCATCTGGTTTATTCATGGAAGCCCCAGCCTGGAGCAAGCAGTCTATGGTCCCTCTACAGCCCAGGCTGCTTGCGATGTGGAGCGGAGTCCATCCCTTCTGCTCGACACAATGAAATACAAACAGATGGAGTACACACGCCCAGTCACACAATGCTAACAGTGTCAACAGTGCCAACGCGGAACCTAAAACAATCTACAGTGGAAATGTAAACGAAACTTCCAGAGGAATATTTGACAAGTGAAATCTTGAGTGACTTAATAATTTAAGCGTGTTTTATAACAGTTCTAAAGTGTTCTTTACTTTATTTCAATGGTTGAAATACATCCATTGGTTGATATTTATATAGTTGGATCTCTCGATTAAAATAAAAACAAATCGAGAGCATTTTCGGAAATTTAAGTCATCTCTTATTCCAGGATTTTTTTTAGCATTCTGATTATATATAATAAAAAATTGTTTTCTATTTTACAGTGATTCATTTTTGGGGTATAATGCCATGTTGCACTACCTGCTTCTTTAGACAAAGTTCCGAAAGCATTACAGTGCCCGTCATTAGAGCAGACGTGTGATGGACACTGTAATGCTGTCCAAAACGTCGGTTAAAGAAGGAGGTAGCAACACGACGCAATACCCCAAAAATAAATCACAGCGTTTTCGCAGCTACGTTTTGGACAGCGTTAAAGTTTCAATCGACAGGGCAGATGTCTAAATTGTGGTGAAATTTGTGCCTATGTTTGTAGAAGTGATACCGTGTTGAAAGCGTTAAACCTCTTACGGTATTTTCTAAAAAAAATTATTTAAATTAATCTGGTTTTCGGTGATTAGTTTTGGTGTAGCCATCAAGTACCGGACACCAAGAACTACAACACACTCTTGAAAAGTGATGAAAAAACTATGTTAAATAGATTACGTTAGGTTATATTCACAGGCCATTTTTTCAACACTTTTAATACGTTTATATCATTTTTCTTTCAAGTGTCTTGAATTGCCACCCGGAGAAAAATGTGTATCGTTAATTTACTAAGAATCTCTTCGAATTTTTTTTTATCCCGTTAAAAATGGGATTGCAGGCTCTGAACGAATTAATTGATAATTTTTCTGATAAACTTTTAGTAAAACACAAATGTATTATCACAATATAAGGTGCATGAACACCTTTTCCAATCTTTTAGAAATTTAACAAACGGCCTGCAATCCCGTTTTTACCCGGATTTATCAATAATTTGAGGAGATTTTAAATAAATTCGTAATATTAATTTTTCTCCGCGCAATGTTATGAGTTGCCCCGAAACACAAAAACATACAACAATTGGCTTCACCGATTAACGTACTTCTAAATAATCTGAGCAGGTGTCCGAAAGAGGAATAATTAGTTGCAAAATGATATTGTCAATTCTGAATTTGAAATATGATATCGAAAAATCTAACGTTTAATTACTAGGTCTCCAATAGTTGGGTGGTTAAGACGCTGTCCCGGTAACACAAGAGATCCTCGGTTCGATTCCTAGTTGTAACCGTTATCTTCTGTGTGTTTTTCTGTTCCATGTTACAGTATTATCTTCATCTTCAATATTTTTTTATCTGGTTGCCAAAAAAATTACAGAGGCGATACCATCTACTGCACGAAAAAGTAAGTAAATCATGTATTTTAATTATAAAAAACAAGGAACTTTCGTTCGAAAAAAGTATTATAATATCAAGTTTCGTGAAAGATCGTTATCCTTGATAGCTCATTTTATAATAAAAAGGCTAGTACGGTTTTCTAGCGCTAACTAATGTACTCCTGCATAAAAAAATGAGTACCTATGGTTGATTTATTAAAAATCTCTTAAAATTATTTGTAATCCGGTTAAAAACTGTATTTTAGGCAGTTTCCTGATAAACCTTAAGTCAATTCCTAATCTTGATAATATACAATGTCAAAATTCGAAATGTTTTCCCACATCCCGATTGCATATTTGTGTTTTACTGAAAGTTTATTAGGAAGCCTATTAATTTTTCGTTAAAGGACTTAATCCCGATATAATCCCAATCATTTGAAGAGATTCTGAATAAATTATCAATATTTTATGTAAGTAAGTTTTCTACGTGTAAGCTGTAAATATGCATTGCGCAATGTGAATGCAGAAAAACATCGTTAGAGGCTTTGCGAAGCTCCCGTACGTAATTTGAAAGTTTTATAAGCCGAATTGATCCACAAAGCAATTTGTGGAATTGAAAGGGAGAGGTCTGCAAATACTATGCATACATTGGACTTCAACCGTTTGTCTGCAAGGATTCTGTTAAAAGTAATTTCATGAAACGCATAAATTCAGTTTTTTGATTATCGAAAAAATATTACTATAAAAAAGAAATTTTCATATAGTTGTCATTTTGATTATATACCTCTCTATTGAAAGAAGACTAATAATTGTTTCTTACATTATTCTGCCAATCAGGTTCGCTGCCATACTCCAGCAGCATATTGACTATGTCCTTGTGTTGGGAGCTGGTGGCTGCGTGCAGAGGTGTGTCTCCCAGCGAGTCCTTGGCGTGAGGGTTGGCTCCACATTCCAAAAGGCAGACGGCTGTCTCCTGGTATCCACCAGAACAGGACGAATGAAGGGGTGTCCGAGACAACTGGTATTAAAGAAAATGACAATATAGTGAAAATGAATTGTATAGCAAGTCCTAGATATTAGATTAACTACGCAATATGCAGGTTAATCGATGATCCCAGGTCAGAATATCAACAGGCAGCGTCTGATTTACCGATAAGGTAACTAAGCTTACATTAAGGGCTCCGGTTTAAATATGTCATGTGTCAAAAAGAGCAAATTTTCTGGCGGTAGTCTTTGTATGAAGTGTCTGACAGAAATACCAGAGATATAACGGCGTATAAAGTAAAAATTCTAAATTTTCAATGAATTAAATGAAAATTGATTTTCGTGCAGATACTGGCGGCAATTCAAAAGGGAAGACATTCAGTTGGTCACCCAATACTAAGTTGATGAAAACATTTGTATGAGCAGAGACTGGACATGTAATGTAATGAGGCCGCTGAAATAGAATTGGATAAGTGACCGACCGACTTGTATATTATAAGAAAACAAAAAGAACAGCGAGATGAAAACGATTACACGAAAACACACATAGAGGTGTCAGAATGTGACCTTGTGTAAGAATAGGAGGTTATCCACCGCTTTCCCGCCCTCGTATAACTAAAAAATAGTTACCCCTTCAGGGCTCTCACAACGATTATAGAACCTTTGATGTCCCTGCATAGTAAGCAGGAGTCAGTATAATGTAGGAAGTAATAGGTTAGTTAATATTAAAAATAACCCTGCTGAGAATTTTTAAAGACAGTAAATTTAAAACCAACAAAAAAAATTTCAAATATAAAATAAACCTGCACTCCATGGCAATTTTATGAGGGAAAACGTGTTACGATAATTGTCACCTATTAATGCAGCAACAGAAGATTAATTTGAGATTTCTTTGAGAACTACTGGATCCTTGAAAACAAAACCTGTGATTACAGTGAACAACAGCAATATAAAAAGAAAGTTAATATTCACATACAAAACAAGTGATATGCTAATGAAAATGAATCTGTCACATGATTAACAAGATTGGATATCCAGATAAGATCATTGACGACCGTAATCTGTCATTGTATGACATTTGTATAAGAATCGGTATAGAAACTAACCTTATCAGAGGAATCGATATCTGCTCCTACTGTGGCCAATCTTTGAACGATGCAATGGTGTCCTACAAGGGCCGCATGATGAAGAGCGCTATGTCCCTCAATATCCTTTGAATTCAGTCCGGGGAACTTCTCTCTATCTGCTTCCAGTGTTCTCAGATTTACCATATCTGGTCTCATACTTTCTCTTCTCTTTGGTTCTATCTTGGCTGCTTCAAGGAGTGTCTTTTTGCCGTCGTTGAGTGTTATTGAAATACTAGCTCTGTGGTGTTTGATTCTTGGTGGCTTTGGTTCCTTCCCACCTCCTTCGAGTACCTTCAATACTAGTTCAACAACTTCTAGTTTTGCCTTTTTGTTACGAGCTGCACACATCAGTAATGTTTGCTGTTGCTGTAACAAAACGAAGAGAGACATATTAGGCTATTCCACGAATGAAAGCTTTCTGAACCAAATAATGATATTGCGATAAGTAAAAGACATTGTTGTATTTATAATAGCCTCCTCCAAACCTCTTAGTGTTTGTGAAGGTGAGGACACAAAACACGGTACAAACTAACAGGCTTCACCTCAATACCAAGCTACAAAATGGTTCTTTTACGAGCAATGAAAATTCGAGCGTATTTTTTTTAATAAAATGACATGTTGCAAATTTTACACAATGTTCAACGGTATCCAGAAAAACGTAAAATGACACGCACGTTATGATTTGCATTTTGAGAAAAACAATGCTCGTCTTGAAATCTTGGAAAGCCTACTCATAATATAGAATATAATTATATATATTTATTGATAGCCCTTCCATCGTCGCCACTATAAAATTCCATGTGCCGATAAAGGAACACAAAACAAAAAAATGTAACATTCTTCTGCAATACATACACGACCAATTTTTAGACAAACTCACTAACCAATAGGATGCATGATCTGTGCAACAAGTTTGGGGGTACTGTTGATATACTAACTGATTCCATTTATAGAATAAAGCGAAATCCATACCTGGACTTTGTTGAATCCTACAAATTTTAATAGCGTTGGTAATGTAGTTCTAGTGATTTGTCTTATATGTAGTATTGTTCAAGTTTCTATATTATGTTATGTTACTGAGAAATATTTCACTAATATTGTTTCGTATTCAATTCACCAGTTTAACGTTATTTCATGCTTTTTTCGATAGCTCACTAGGTAAATTCAGTTCTTAAAAAAAAAAAAATTTTATATGAATATTTAAAAAAAAAACAATAAAAATAATCCTTTTTCGTGAAAAACAAAAAACTTATTGTTTTGCTTTTGTTTCTAATGGGTGAACATCGATTAGAAAATATGAAACAAACTGGACGGGCAGATTTATATATACAAATCTTCCGGAAGAAATTCTCTAAATGATAATCAAAATCTGTTAAGTACGTAATTTAGAAGAAGTTTAGTTCCGTCTACCTACCTATGTATTATAAATAGAAAATACAATGTAAGCAGATTCCGTGGAAATACACAGTGTATTGTATGGTATTGAACATAGATGATACATATTGATGGATGGAAAAAGCGTCTTTCCCCCTCTAGGTTGATTGCATGTTATTAGGCTAATGAAATAATAAATGAGAGATGAGGTGAATAACTAACTATTTCGAAGGCCGAAATTAGTACTTTTTAACAACGACAAAATATCTTCTCACAGGACTTGGAATTTGATTGATTTTTGTTCAATAAGGAACTACATTTCATTCAACTGAAATACCTCTATATATTTTTATGGTTGTAGTTAGTTTTAACAGTTAAAATAATTTTAAAATAAAAATTTTCAGGTGCTGTTTTTTGTATGGGAATGGAGATGTTTTTTATTCGTAATATTACTCTGATTTTAATCTCGAAGAACACTGGGTAAAAGGATCTCGTAACTGATGTTATCGTATTGTATCAAAGTGCAAAAATAAATCCATTAACGCACCAAATAAACAATTTATTGGTGTTTAAAAACTGTATTAAAATATTTTTATTAGTTTCAATGTGAATGTGGACAAGATTTACCGATGCATATGTTCTAAATTACCGACAGGAGGTGAAGAGATTCTCGATTTCCCCACAAGTCATTTGACTCCAAAAAAAAAATAAAAAAAAATTTAAATTAGCCTTTATTATCATTTATTCATCTGTTATTTATTATTATCTAGTCATTTTCGGATTTTCTCTTTTGTAAAGGCTTTAAAAAAAGACCTTTTTTAAATTTGCTGCAAACGAAGACGAAATATAGTGCGTTCTCACCATTATTTTAAATATTATTTTTCAATATTATTGGATAACCAAGAAATGCCAAGAAACCCCATAAAAAGGTATTTCCAAAGGAATTGGCAACATTAATGAGGATTTTGTAAACCATAGATATATTACTCATGAAGACTGGTAGTGATCAAACAGCAGTTAAGTCGTATCAACAAAATGGTGTGTTTACTGAGATGGCGATCAATGATACAATGATGATCAATGAGTTAAATTAACAGAATAGTGTAAATATATATAGAAGTATTAGCATTGTGTTACAAACAAGTACAAATATACAACAGTAACATCAAGAGTGACAGTATAGGTACGTGGGGTATTACAAAATGATAAGTCGTAATGTAAATTCAAATTAGCAAACAAGGGCTTCAGTGGGGCATCAATATACATCATTTGTATCTAATAGCCATTTTCCTCGATTACATTTGACTTTAACAGTGTAAATGGTATTATTTTTAATTGTCATTGGTAATTTATTAAATATTTTGGGTGTGTTTTAGGTTCTTTCGCCTTCACCACCAATCTTTCATTTTGAGATAATCTTGTATTATGTTCATGGTAAACTCTTTCAACTATAAAAAGAATCGGACTATACGAGTATAATTACAATAACTGGACTTAAAATATTATTCAATAATATTGTCACGAGCTAACAAGTGAAACATTAAGAGACCTGTATATTAATTTAATGTTATTTCTGCGTACATTGGTGTTGTAAAAAAATCATAATATGCAATGCTAAAAGATGATTAAAACTTTACTGGGAAACATAAAATAATAAAACATTTCATTAGAGAAAAATACTTGAAACTGACGGACGGAAATTTAGATAAGGGCTTCTGTCAAATGTCGACAGATTGTTCAATTGTTAGAGGGTCTCACCTAACCGAAGTCAGAAAATCTGATAATATCATTGACGTCAGAAGAAATAGACTTGCCATAACATGAAATCCAAATATCATCTCGATGAGCTGGAAACAAACTACGTGACAATCGTTTTGGAACCAGAAGAGTTCCAGCATGTCTTGAATAACCGACGATATCATTTGTACATTGACCGTCGACGACTGAACATCAAATTAACGAGACCTTCCACAGAAAAGATAATTCGATAAGGAAATGTAACGGTTTGCGCGTTTCTAATGTTTCTAGCTTTCCTGTGAGAACGCTAAATATACGTATCATGGGCGTTCATTTGGCGTGCACTTGTTTCTTATTGCGGTAAGTAAATTATGACTCATTTGTAAAAGTGTCCAACTAAAAAAATACTATAACATAATTTTCAATTTTGGAAAAAAGCAAAACTTTTTTGAGGGATTCGGAATTTGCAATAACGTTTATTACTGCTGCTAGCAATTTGCGAGCCATTGTAAAATGTCTAGTTATTCGTAAGAAGATTTTATTTCAGAAGTCTTAATAATGATGATAGAATGCGACTGTACTCAAAAATGTCGGATTCACTTATTGACCAGTCATTGAAGGGGTGACGCTCACGTCACTTCCCCGCTCCTCGCAACATGGTTTATTCCCCTCACCGTTATCTTCAAGTCTACTGTTCTCTCTCATGTCTATGGATGATATTTATTTATTATTATTATTACACGCCCTAATGGGTTTTTACACACTACAAAGTTTAATAGTAGAGTATCACAGTTATTATAGATTCTACAAAATTAAAACAATAAAGGAAACATAATACAACGAAAAAAGAAAAAATATTAAATGTTACAACAAAAGCATATAATAAAATAAGATACATTAGTAAAAATGATAAGAAGTCTCACATAAATAGATATTCAAAATAAAAATATATATATTGCGGAAATTATAGATGTCTATTTGTGTCTCGATCTATAAAAGAATTGAAATAAACATTATTTATATTGATTATTTTTAAGATGAAATATATCTCCCAGATCAGAGTATTTATTTCCGAGACTGTGAAGTCTTGGAATTGGGGAATTTTGATAAGACAGTGTCCTGGTGTTGTAAAAATAAAAGGGTAGTAAATTTCGGCAAGATCTTTTGGGTATGTGGATGCTGATTAATTGGAGTAACTCAGGACAGTCAATTTTGTAATGAAGTATTTTATGTAGTACTATTAAATCTGTGTTTATTCTTCTTTCAGAAAGTTTTAATAGGGACAATTTATCTAGTAAGTAGTTATAATCAATGTTTTCCACAGGAATATGCAATTTATAGTTTATATACTTCAAGAACTTATAACATATTGAATTAAATCAGTCATTCTACAGCTGTGATAATTAAATGTAGATTTTGGAATATTTCTTGCGATAAAATCTTCAATTTCAATAATAGAGGTGTAAGTGGGCGCGCTATTGGGCTAAATTGATAATTTTTTTCCATTCAACTTTGTATTGAAGGCATTTCTGATTTTTGTCTTTATTCTATGACTTCAATAAATTCTAATCTGAACGCTTCGGTATTAGGCATTCGGCATTCTAACCGGTGTTCGGTAGGTACTCGAGGACGTAACCGAATGACAGTACCACCCCTATTTCATTATTGGCCGGAAACGGAAACGAAATGGATATTGCAGGGCTGGTCATAAATTAGCGGTGAAACCACACGGGGAAGTTAGAAGGCTTTGTGCTCAGACTACGGGGGTAGTAAGGGTAGTTGTTCTTGATTTCTAAATGGTTTAGGCTACCGCCTTTAGGCTATAGGTAGGAAGTATGTTTCCCTTGTGTGGGCAATAATAAATTAGTTTTTCTGTGTACGGTTTGATCATTATTTTCTCAAACGGGGGTGTGCGGTCAATGATTTTATAAAGCGACAGAGCAGGGTTATTTTGAGAGGAACGGCTTCCCGGCCATTTCCGCAAAAACGCGATTTCGAATTATGCCAAATAACTGCCAAAAAACATTTTGATACTCTTACATTTAAAATACAAACTACTGAATTACCTTGGAACACAAATTTGTCGTTTAAAAATTAAAAATTTTACTAAAAAAACACTTTTTTATGATTTTTTATATTTTAATTTATTATATAAACATAACAGGTTGGGGAAGATAATTTTTTTAATAACAAATCGTCGTCTTAGTGCTTAATTATACAAACGACCAATTAGCAAATTGTTCAATCTCCATTTTAAAACCAAATTAATGTACAAAAATCGATAATTAGTCATTTAACTAAGAATTACATAATATAATGTAACCTTTACCATAACGAAAAAAGCTTCATCTTAAAACCCTATTATAATTTATCCTGTAAAATTACCGATTGTTCGTTTGGACAAATAAGCACTAGGGCGGCAAAAAATTAGAAAAATGGAAAAAAAATAAAAGTATTGAAAGATCAAATTCTTTAATGGCTTACATTTTAAAATTTTAAACACATAATGCAACATAATTTCCCTCAGGTAACATGTCGTCTTTGGTGATGCTGTGTGGAGGGTGTTATAGAGGAACGTAAGGAGGGAGGAAACACAAATGCCGGCGAATTTTTCCACAGCCGAGCTGTTGAAGCATTCAGCTCAGCATTCTTTGCGGATGTCCATATTTCTTACAAGATCGTACATGGAAGTATCGTACTATGAAGTATTCCAATTCATAAATATTAATTTATCTATACTTAAAATACTAAAATCAAAAAGGTAATATTTGAAAAATATCATTTCATATTTCAAGTTTACACAACAGATAAAATGTTTCTTTGGCCGTATAAACACTTTATCTAGCTTTCCATGAACTATTGTATGGTTGTTAA
Source organism: Hesperophylax consimilis (assembly GCF_061612785.1). NCBI lineage: Eukaryota > Metazoa > Arthropoda > Insecta > Trichoptera > Limnephilidae > Hesperophylax > Hesperophylax consimilis. The sequence continues at coordinate 42,756,104 of NC_142837.1, read as the reverse complement.
ATATCAGTAAGGATTTTACATTCACGGTTGTTAAGGCGACTCTAATAACGAGGATTTGTTCGACGCTCATGTTTGAATTGTTTCTGATGAACGTATTACTAAAATCTTCTATGTTTCTACGGAGATCCTTACGGATGTAAGTTATTTAGTACTAGCTGACGTGTACCCGGCGTTGATTGACTTTTCTCTACTTTCAATAAATATAATATTAATTTTGCGTATTCGAAGAATACAAAGTTCCTACATTTAAACATTTATTTAAGAAAAATTCAATTATTCAAATTATAAAAGAAAAATATAAATACTCATTCATAGCTGAAAATTGAACCAGACTTAAATATATATTTGCATGCCCTAAACTACACACTTATTTTGCCCAGCACCATTATACCCACGAAGGAAAACATTTCTTTAATAAATTACCAGAAGAAATTAGAAGCATTAATGATAAAAATCAAATATTGAACCAAATAAAAAAATATTTTAGGGAAATCTTTAAAAAAAAAGCTGACTCCCATAGTTTCAGTTAAAAATCTCACAAATTATCCCACTATACTCTGTTTATCCTCAATAATATATATTTTTTCTTCCTTCCAAATACAATAATTTGTATGTTAGTTATATTATTTTTCGCAAATGTACACGCCTCTTCCATCCACATGCAAATGCCTTTAATGGAAGTGAATTATAAATTAAAACAGTATGACTTGTAAACATTGTATATTTATTGTAAAAAAACACAAATAATAAACAAATACAAATACAAAAAATAATTTCCATTCTAGAAGAAATTCTCTAAATGATAGTGAAACCCTATTAAACTCCATTGAATAGTTTAGAAGAACTAAGAGCATAAAAAGACAGAGATGGATAGCGATTTTGTTTGATACTATTTAGAGATTTATTAAAAGAATATCAGGAAACGGCCTGTAATCCCCTTTTTTAGTTCATTATGATCTTGGATGTTCTGGGATGTTCTCGAACGTTCCAGACTATTCCCAAACATTCCAGAATGTTCCAGGATGTTCTGGAATGTTGTGGAATGCTTTCGAATACTCTCGAATGTTCTGAACTTTCTAGAGGGCGCAACTTCCAGCCCTAATATCTTCAAAAGCACGCTCTTCAGGTAAAAACGAAAACCTTCTTTACGGATGGGGGACCCTCTCCACTACCTTCAAAATATACCTCGATTGCGGTTGACATAGTCTGACCGGCTCCGGACGGTTGAGAGCAGTCGGGACTTTTGTGCGGTTTCACATAAAAAGGACCTTACCATTAAAATATGAACGTTTTCAACAGTAATATTAGCGATAAGCGCCAGTTTAAATTTTTCTAGATTATGAATTAGGAACTTCCCGAAGGATCCTTCCAGAAACGTTAGAGATTTTAGTAATACGTTCATCAGAAATAATTCATATAAACCCCATGGAAAAATCGATTTTCTAGGCCTGCTCAGACAAAATCGACCGTGGGTCCGGCTATTATGCCGGGCCACGCGCCGAATATTGTTTTTACACGACTTTATCGTTAAGATTTCCACTTCATTTAAGAGATTTGTTAGGGCAAATACAACCGCGGCTCTGTCCAATACACCAAGGCATCGCGTAGCTTATTTTTGTGCACGGCTACTTCACTTACGTCGTTAAGATTCTGGCTTTATTTTAGGGTATTGTCTCGTCTTAATCAATTGTATAAAATATTCATAACGTTTATTAGTAAGGCTGTTAGTAGGCATGATTCGAAATTTATTTTATTCAAATACTTTATTTCTATGTTTATTCTTGTAAAATAAAAATAGTGAACATAGAATCTCAAAGAAATAGATAAATGGAAATAAAGTATATCAGTTGGAATACATTAAAATAAAAAAAAAGTCAAAGAACAGCGAACTAGTAAGCCATACTACGTTTTAAAGTACAAAAGCGCTCTTTCATTTCCTTTCCAATTTAAGGCTCCGCTCTTCGCTTCCGTGTTTAAATTTCCATTATTTTGTGTGGAATCTAAAAATGGCTAAGATTCCGTACAAATTTTCTAGAGTTTGATATAGTCTAATATTTTCAGAAAACTATTTCTAACGCCAGAACAAGCATTGATTTAAACGGGTTCCCAGTGAAGTAAATGATTTAGGAGATGAGGGTTGATGAAGAAAATTATTAACTTGTAAATAAAAGCCGATACACGGAGAAAAATGAGTATAAATGCTAATATATTAAAATCTTTAATTACTGAAGACAATATTAGCGATACCAAAACGAAAATTTCAAACAGAAAAAGATACGGTCACACCTAGGACTTGAACGACCCTCACCCTCGCAAGGAGATATATAGATATATGTGACCGTAATTTTTGAAGTGAAACTTCTTTACGCGCGTATTGTGTATTTTCGAGGACCGGAGTAAAACCGACTCATGACCGTCACGAAAAACCGTGATCATTTCGCTATAGGAGCCTAGCTAATATTATATACCTAGTTTAGGTCACTCTCCAAACGCAGCTTTGCGGTCTAGAGGCAGAGCGCCCGACTGTCGTCGTGAAGAACCGAGGTTCGATCTCCGCTTTAACTTTTTTTTTCTTCTTTTTGTGATTTTTTTAATACGAGGAAAAGTGATAAAATGCTCTCGTGCTGCGACTTTGTCAGGCATACATATAAGAAGATATCTAGATGATTTGTAATAATGTAGTAAAAAATTACACAAATTTGTTAATTTTAACCGAGAGTCTCCCGAAATGTCTAAATCCATTTAGTGAGACTCTAGACCGGCAGGTGTTCGCTCGAGTAATTGGCTAGAAGTAACGGTCGGTACCTATATGATATTTTGGTCGAAATATAGCTTACAAATCGAGCCAGTAGAGTCGCTCGGTATTTTGATTAATTATTTTTATTTTGAATCATTAAAATTACTAATCAAGGCCGATAACGCGACTTATTACCCTCGCAGACGTGCGTAACAAGTTTTTTTAGTAAAAAACACAGCCGTAAGTGAGTTTTTAAAAATTTGAAATGTTTTTCAAATTCAGACTCCATACGGGTATGAGACTGTTAAAACACGATAGATCTTTTCCAAAACGGAAAAATATACGGAAAATTTTTGAAAAACGACAGATATGACTTCACACTGCCGATATATCTTCGATTCGACCCTAAATAAAGCGTTAACGAGACGTTATGTGATATTATTCATTTGCCGTGTTTGAAAACGAAAAATTTGCGCGGGACAAGTCAATTGAGGAGTACACGTTGTATACGCGGTTCTCGTCGCGCGAGATACCTCTCCTTGCGGTCTAGAGGCAGAGCGTTCGACACTCGTTATGCAGGACCCGGGTTCGAATCCCATATTTTTATAACTTTTAATTTGTTTTATCGCATGCTACTTATAAATATGTCAATATTAGGAATCTGGTTAAACGTTCATTTGTTAACAACACGCCTATAAATAAATTTATTCTTTTTAAAACTATAATGTACAGCATTCTGAATAATAATAATATGAAATGAAAAGAGAGAGAGAAGAATACTAAAAGTTTCACTTCCGTCGTGTGTAGGCTTGCCACACACTGTATTTTTTTTCTGATTTTTCTTCACCTATTAAATATCACATTTTGAGGTTTTACTCATGAAGTTATTCGAAAAAAAACATATATTAAAAATCTCTTCAAAATTTTGGTAATCCGTTTAAAACCCATTCGTTAAGGGCCTGAAATCCTGTTTTTAACGGACTAACCAATAATTTGAAGAGATTCTTAATAAAATAGCAATACTTATTTTCTTCGTGTAGTAAATAGAACATAATTTTTAACAAATATGTATGCTTATGCTTATTATAACGTGGATGAAAAAATTAAAACGGAAGATCAAGTAAAATTTCAACCTTGCTATAAAGCTTGACTTGATTGCTCTTATAATAATTTGTTTGACTGCGTATTTAGTTTTTATTTTTTACAATTAGTTTCTTAAAATATTGAATTACAGTACGGATTGAACAATAACAGATATCATTGTAGACTATCGTAATGGGAAATTATTAGAATAAAGATAAAATTTTGCATTTACTGTTGTCTATGTGTCTATTTTAAATAAAAAAAATGCCTAAAAATATTTTGCTTAAAACGTGACTTATATATTTCTGCCGGGTGATAAATTATCTTTATGTGTATATGTTTAAGTGTGACAGCTGTTTCGCCTTAAAAATGCATTGTCAAACTGTAACCGATGATAATAACCACAATTACTTCGGAAAAAGAAACAGCTGTCACGCTTAAAAATGGTTATGCATAGCAGAATTTGGGTTAAATAAAATACTATTCAAATAATATAATTATGGTACCTACCTAATTTATTTGTCGCAACAAGGGTATTTATGACAGTTTATATTTCTGAATGTTCATATTTTGAACGCACATGATACGGTAAAATTAAGCCAGAATCTTAACGACGTAAGTGAAGCAGCCGTGCACAAAAATATGCGTCCGGCGTAATGAACCAACCTACGGTCGAATTTGCTTTGACAGGTCTAAAAATAAAAAAAAAGTGGGATTCAGTTTAATTATTTCTGATGAATACAAAAATCACAAATGTTTTTAGAGGGATCCTACGGAAAGTTACTAATTCATCGTATAGAAAAATAAAATGTGGTGCTTACCGCTAATTTTATAGTTGAAAAACGTTTTATAAAATTTACAAACTGCTTAACATAATTTTTTTTAAAAATAAGGTCCTGTTTTTATTAATCTTAAATACAAAAACTTAGATCCATAGGGATACCTTTAGAAACATTTGAGATTTTAGTAATACGTTCATAGGAAATAATTAAAGTTTGAGCGTCGAACGAACCTCCGTTTTTAGAGTCCTATATGCAAAATGCAGTGGACGTAGGATTTTCTCTAGAAAACGTATACTTTTACTGGTGTACCATAATATGAACGTGTAACAGCTTTCTTAAACCACAAAGGATCTCTATTTCATGCTAGAACCTTATTTGTAAGACCTGTATGTTTATATTACTTGATATTATTACATAACAAACAAATCCTTTGCTGTTGAAAATGTATTTTCCATGAAATTCTAGACATTTTTATCAAGTTGTTTCTTCAGCCATCGGATCTTTTATATTATAATCAAAAGCTTTAAAAAAAATCATTTATTGACGTAAGAGGGTTTGTTCTACTTTTGAAATAGATTTGTGCTTCAGAGATAGAAAGAATTTTTTTTTTGCTCGAGAAAGGTATATTTTTTAATAACTCATTTTGTAATATTTTCTTGTTTTCCAAGTAATATAGATAATGACATGATTCATTTATTTGAGATATATATTGATAATATCTGACGTGAACCCGGCGTTGCTCTGTTGCTCGGACATATAAATAGTTTGGGGTAATGTTTCAAGGTTGTTAATTCTAGAGTACCTGACAACTGAGTGCATTTTTAAAGTGGAAATAACATTATTGTATTGCAATAAGTATTTGTCTTACTTGACTGGTCATGTCTTCATCTATCATCTCATGATCTCTTCAACCATTTACTTCCAAGTCATACCTTCTACCTACACCTCTTTCTTCGTTCATCACTTACGTCTCAATCTACCACTAATAATTATTTGGTAACCCCGACTTCTAATACCAATTCTTGTATCATGACATTCACATTGTTACTGTTAAAAAACTACATTATGTCGCCTAAAATATCCATAAAAATTGAAAATATCTCCCGAGTAAAAATAAATGCCACCGACGGGAATTTAACCCGTGCCTTCTGATGTCCGGTCAGGTGCTCTAGACCACTGAGTTACGTCGGCTTATTACCAACACGCCAAATAATTCAATATGTACTAGTACTTCAATCAACAATTACTGCTTATTATATTTTTGAATGCTTAGAATAAATTTTTATCCCCTGTGCTATGCATAAAAAACCTTTTCTTATAAACATAAAAATAAAAATAAAATAATATTGGACAAGTCAAAATATTTCACCAACAAATGTAGATACATTATGTCGTACTTAATTCTACTATCTATCTCATTCCAGTGCAGAGATAACGCGTAAAGTCTTTATCGAGCGTCCCCCACTTCTTCTATCATTCAAATCACTCTATAGATATACACTTCTGGCATTAATAAAAACAATTTTTCAATTGTATTAATGCTGTAGGAACGCGTACAGGACAAACAAAGAAACATGCATTTATGTATATATATATAGGAAAATTAATTAAAATATTTGCCAACATTTGCATACTGTGTACTTCATTGTCACTGTTAAATTAAACAGGTTCAATTAGTTGAATGAAAATAATTCATTTAATACCAAATTTATTACTGCATAAAATCTGGAGACCGCTTATTTATATGTACAAAAGGTAATTTGATGTAAAATATGGAACAACACAAATATGAGTTGACATTGACGTTTGCAATACATTTGTCTAATAAAACGTCTGTGTACTTCATCACCTTTCAAAAACAGCTTTTAGTTTTCGAATAAGTTAAGAAATATTCCATTTATTTGGATTTTTTTGCTAAGCGGAAATACTCCGACCTTCTGACAGAATATGCAAGAGGCCTGAAGGGTAAATGAAGTAAGCAATGCCATATCAGCATTATTTTTAAACCTAACACCTTCGATTGATGAATCCCTTTACCAAAAAAATGCCAATATTTGCGAGCACGGTAAACAATCGATAAAAATGTTCCGACAGCTGACAGACAAATTTAAGCGCGGCCTCTCGAGTGTCAGATAAGCTTGAATTAACTTATGAACAATTTTTTTTGAATACAGATCTTTTTGAATAATGTCGTTCGTTATGCAAAGTTACTGGCTTATAAATGAATGGAGGTAAACTAACTAAGTGCTTAGAAATGAAAGAAGTCGTATACGCGATAAACTGAATCCGTTCGGGCACGGAGAAACGAAAGTTGTTCACATAACAAGTTAAATACCTCATTAACTAATTAAATTACTTTTTACCGTCCAAAGGTATATGCGGTCTGCCAGTTCATATTGAAGTTAGTATTTCAATTCGGCAATTTTAATTTATTCGTGTTTTTAAAAATAACGCAATATATACACATAAAAGACATGTTAAAGGAGATAAATTTTATCACAGTGAAGCAAATGTATTTAATTTTAAATGAAAAATAGATTCCAATCACGACATAAAGGACGAGAAATTCAAAGCAAATTAGATTGCAAGGAATAAATCAAGAACCCAAAAATATCTGATGTACAAGACCATCCAAAATTACAACAAATTCTCGAATGAAATTATTGAGATTAAAAAAATGATTCATTTTAAAAAGGAATTAATAAACTTTATCCACCTAAAAATTTGATTTGGTTTGTGGTTTTTAATATGTTTAAAATGATGTTTGCAAAATATATTTCTAAAATTATTAGCACACACCACGATGTCTAACATAAGTTTAATAAATATTCAGAAACGTTTTAGTTCTTAAAAAATCAGAGGACTAACCCTCCGTCAACTAATAAAATTAGTTATCAAGTCACGGGATAGCCGGAAGCGTACTTTATTCGCTTAGGGATGATAATGGACATGCGGTCGGAAGTAATTGCATAAGGCTGCACTCGGTTTTTAATTACATTTGTGCAGTTAACAAGGTCGGTTGTTGAGCATTCCCTAATTACTGGATATTTACGTTTTGGTTCTGAAACCGGCTTTCAGTTCAAACGAGGGAAGTAACTAATTTAACTAATTTTATACTGCAGATTATTCTCATAATGAAAAACCATTGTATACATTAGTTTTGAATTTTATTAAATGTTTACGTATCCCGGGAATTTAATCGAATAGAGAGATATATTTCAAGCACATTAAATTAAATGAATAAACGATATCTTTTATCTTTAAATTGCTAATTTATTATTTTTTTAATTTCAGTTGCGCGGCAACATTCCCCCATCCTTTTCCTCCCCCATCCCGCTACAAAGCCAAAACCTGTCTCCCTCTATATCCTTCCTGTATACTTATAAACACGTGTATTCTTAAATTATTATAAGCATTAATTAGTAGCCTGTAATATCAAAACAAATTGAAAAAATCTCACGAGTAAAAAATATGTTTACAGGTGGAAAAAATATAATAAGTGGTAATTGTTGATTGAAGTACTACTACGTATTGAATTATTTGGCGGGTTGGAAATAAGCCTATGTGGCTCAGTGGTTCAGAGTGTCTGACCGGACATCAGAAGGCGCGGGTTCAGTTCCCGTCGGCGGCATTTATTTTTAATCGGAAGATATTTTCAATTTGTATTGATATTACAGCTAATAATTGCTTATAATAATTTACTTATTTTTTAGTTTGTTTATATTAAAAAAATACGTTATCAACAATCAGTATCATGTATATATCTCAAATAACGTCTTTCCAAATACGGAATAAAGCTAATGAACTATTTAGATACAATCGACAATGTTAATTTTTCTTTTGAAATTCGGTGCAAATAATAACAATATTACAGGCGACTAATTATCACTTAAAATAATTTATTATCCTTTGTGCTATGCATAAAAACATTAGTTTATCATTAAAAAAAAAGAAATATATTCTTGTATAATGCATATAGGTTTATTACATTTGTTCTATTTTCATTTTTTTACTTTTTTATATTTGTTACTTAGTCCTGTTTTTTATATTTTAGTTCACATTCTCTAAATACTTAGTAGTATATTACCAATTCATCCATCTGTGAACATTAATAATTGGTCTGTTTCTTTTCCATCCTCCTTTGTATATTAAATTAATATTAAGAATGTTTATGTTCCTTAAAATAAATAAATAAAATTAATCAAATATCATTGATGTTTTTTTTATATGGCGCTAACGGTTTATACCTAGTTCCCGTGAGCACTTAGGCCATAGGCCCATTGTGCTATCTGCCATTTTACCTCAATCCTTTAACAACAACCCAGTCCCTTTAATAAAGTTCCCCAGGGTTGTTATAGGGGTTTGTGGTTATGTCTTCTGGTTCTACTGTATGTTTCTCCAGGTATCTGAGCCTAGTTCCCACCAGGGCAGGACATTGGCACCATAGGTGAATTGGAGTCTCTTCATCCTCTTCACATTTCCTGCATGGTGGTGTTTTCCACTCCCAATATCTGCATGTGTCTCCTGAGATGGCAGTGTCCCGTTAGTAGTCCTACCAGTTCCCTCAGCGAGTTTCTGTCCATGTCGAGTAGTTTTTTGGTTCGTCTAGGGTCTGGTCCTTTTATGAGTACTTTGGATCCATTCTTTGCAGTGCTGGGATTTTACCCACCTACATATAAACATGTAATTTTGTGTAGCAAGCTGCTACTCCTACGGCCGGCTCGGATCCTACAAGTGGTGTTTTCTCCCCTTCCCTTGCTAGTTCGTCAGCCCGCTCGTTTCATTGATGATAATAATAACAAATTTAAACAAAAGATAACAATACACATAACATAAAAGCTAACCGTTTCAACTGGGAATCGAACGGAGAATCTCTGTCTTACCGTTACAACGTCTTCTATCTACACATTGGGACCTAATCATTAAAGGTAATTTTTGTCATATTTTGTATATACAGCAATCTTGGGCCCATTGGTATGGGAACAAATTTGTTCATAAAAATTATATGTAACGTCCTTGTTAAAATTACTATCCCATAAATATCCACGGGCTGTAATATCTGGATAGTAACAGGTATCGCGGTGTATTAAGATAATATAAGTTTTCTCTATAACAGATATTTCAATAACACATATTTTTACATAATGCTAGCCTCTATTATGCAGAGTGTATCAGGACGTACCCGACTGACTTCAAACAGCGACTCATAAGTTTATTAAAGTAAAAAACCAACCCGTTAAAAAACAAAGTTTTCCTACTAAAACACGTCTATTTTTATTTATATATGTATTTAAAAACTTTGTGGTTTGACTGAAGATTAACCCTTCCCCCCTAGGGACTGGAGACAACCGAGCTAACAACTAAGTCAAATCAACGATTGGGTACGTCCGACGTATATTATGTTAACTGCTGTATTGACATCCGATCTCAGAGAAATGCATATATGTCCTCGTGTGTATGTGTGATTTTCACCAAATTGATAAAATGCATTGTAATCTACAACAAGTCTATCTGCCAAGTATCGGCTCGATCAGATATCGATAAGCAGGTTAATTTTCACTTCAAAACTTTGCATTAATTCATTTCCCAAAACAAAAGTAGAATTCAAATAGATGTGTTTAAAAAAATTTAGAGTCAATTTTGGTCAGTAAATAGAATTTTTACTTATTTTATATTTTCAAGTCATGTTCCTACAGTATTGAATAGTAAATGACGGTACATATATTGGCGTATTATGTATTGGAATTAGTTTCTTGTTAGTGGTGACATATATTTTGGTTGCATTTATTTTAATTATTTTATAAAAAGGTCACCGTAGAGACAAAACATGCTGTTTACATTTAATACCTCAAATAAGCTAAAGAATAGCTGAAGTTAAAGTCAAATTGTTAAAGTATATCGGGGACAAACATAGAAAATAAGATATGACACTTCGCTAACCAAACCGGTAAAAATCATGCCCAGCTGTATGTGAGACGATTTGCAGTAGCGATGTGTAGGTTCAGCCGGATTGAGTCCTTGAGCCCGAGTCCTTTGCGGGAAGCGGGTCCTACTCCCACTCCTTTTCGTAATCAACCACTCCCAGAGAACTCGGTCTGGGACTCGGACCCGAATGCCTCCAATCAACGACTCCCAGAGAACCCGGACCCGAGAATGCCTCTAAGGACTTGGACTCGGACCCGAATGCCTCTAATCAACAATTCCCAGAAAACTCGGACTCGGGGTCTCGAACCCGAATGCCTCCCTCCACCACCGGCCTCGCGAGTCCTGCAGTGAGTGGTAAGTTCTGGTGGTGAAGACATCTTCTGTTTACCTGCTTTACAGTAAGTGGATGTTTTGTTTATTGTTTAATATCTAGTACTTATTGGAGTTATTTGGGGTTATGAGTTGCTTTTCTAAACCGATGAGCTAATTAGTTAAATAATAATATCGACTGACATTATTTTAAAGTTTTATTTTTTGTGTTATTAAAAATACAAATTTCAGTGGTGTCTGTCTGTGTATCCGTAACTCTGGTTCAATGAACTCTAGAATATGGATTTGCTTTGATTTTAAAAATTGGAACTGATTGTCAACTGGTATTGGAAAGATTCAGACAAGCGATAAATCAGGTACCAAGATTATTTTATTCAATAATTGTTTATTTAAAATGGCTATCTTTTGTTAAAATTTTTTAGCTATGTCGTAATAGTGTTCATTCGAAAGGCAAATTTCTGGCAAATGTTTATTTTTAATGATCCTGAGACATATATATGTATATATTTGTGAAACCAAAAGGAAAAATATACAAATCAAATATATAATATACACAAATCCTACAATAATATATTGAACAAAGTGAGTATGTATTGTAAAAGTAAAAAAAAATGGACTGGAATAAATAGATATTAAAACATGTTGTTAATTGTTAAAATTTTAATAGTTCAATGCTGTACCTAACTACTTCCTGACTTTGTTTTTAAAACATCTCGCCTTTACTGAGTTTCATTTGATAGAGGCTTCGACCAAGTACCTTTATCTATATCGATGGACAGAGATTATGAAAACGACAAATTCTCAACGACAACCGAAATTTATGTTACTATATTTGATTTATTACTGCTTACGCGTGTGCTAAAATGATCATCTGGAACTTGGAACCTAATACTACATCCGTTACGGCCTCGCATTAGCCGTAGCCCAATCAGCTGGAACACGACAAGACACGAATGGATTTCGTTGAACTTCGCCAAAATGTAAACTGCACAACTCGCGACTCGGGTGCGATGGGTGACGGGATTGACTCCGTGTTCTCGTGTGGGTCCGAGTTCTTGTGCGGGTCCTTGTCCTGCTACGGGTCCGAGTTCTTTCGCGGGTTCTATCCGAGTCCGAGTGCCGAGTCCTTGGCCGGACCCGTGCGTCCCGGTAGTCGCCCAGTACCCAGTCCGCACACAAGAACTCGGACCCGGGACCCACTCCAAGAACTCGAGTTCTTTTAAAAGGAAGCAGTCCTCGGATGCCTCCGGAAAAATGCAGGACTCACCCACCTCTAATTTGCAGTAGTATGGGTGCAACTTTTGCGCGTGGTTTCATGGTTAATGGCCTATCTAACTTCTTACTTTTATCTATGGTCTGGTATGTCTAAGGAAAGAAAAGAGAGGAGATGGTCGTATGAACATTTCCTACGAGATTTTTGTCGCGAGCTTGCGGTGATGAAGTATGGAAGTGCGGGGCATTTGGGGCAGATTTGGTGAAATGCCTAAAACCAAAAAAAAAAAAAATTGACACGCCCATTTATTTAGCGGCATACCGGCGAAACATTAAGCCAACTATTAGATATTTGGATAAATGGCGGAAATTAAAAATGAAATAAAATTTAAACTATTGAATAAACCTAATTGTGACACGTTACAGAAGAAATAAACTATATTTCTTTTGAATGAAAATATTTCAATAAAAGACGAACATCAGAAGGTGCAGGTTCAATTCCTGTCGGCGGCATTTATTATTACTCGGGAAATATTTTCAATTCGTATGGATATTGCTTATAATAATTTGTTATCCTTTGTGCCATGCATAAAAAACCTTGTCTTTTAAACATTAGTTTATCATTAAAAAAATAATAAGGTTTATAATTTACAATGATATAATTTATTTTTTTACAAATTCAAAACATAAAGGTCATTTTGCGCCACCCTTTAGGTAGGTTCAAGGACTGACATATTAAAGTGTGTGATGTAATATATGTGCCTGGAGTGTTATGTCATTTTGACAATCAAATTCTTTATGGGCCATCCGAGGGGTAATATCTTGGTGTAAGGGTTTTAGACATCCCTTGTGTAAAGTGGGTAACAGGCGTCCATAAAACTTGTTGGATTACTAATAAAAGATTTCTTGAGACTTAAACCTAAAATAGCGACGCTATTTATCAAAAGTTAGCGAAACTTTTATAGTAATTATAACAATTAAGTTTTATAACATCATTTAGAATGTGATGATATTTATACATGAAAAAAACAACATTTTGTAATTATAACAATTTAATTATGTTTTATAGCACCTTTTAGAATGTGATGATATTTATACATAAAATAATAAATAACCTGTTAACCAAAATGCTTTTAATCAAAAAAATAAATAAACATATATATGTACTACAAGGAAATTCACAGCCAAGAAAATGCTAATTAAATTAGGTTACCAAAAAAGGACACCATACATTTCCTATACAAAGGAATGCAATATTGTAATGCGCTGCCAGAAACCATAAAGTCTGCACCAGTTGATGGGTTTAAGCTGCATTATAGGAGCCATGTTTATCAAAAGAAAATGTATTAATTTATGTTTGTAATTAATAATAAATTAGACATTTGTAAACTTGGATGCACAAATAGATAAAAATAATTAATATAAATAACAGCGCTTTAAACTTGTAGTATTTTTGATTGATAAAATAAAATAATTCTAGTCAAATATTTCTTGACTGAAAAATATGTATTAAGATACGAGTAGAACAAAAAACAAACTTATTTTCAGCGAAATCGCTCCATTACTTTTTATGTACATTACTGCCGTCAATAGTTCAACACGCCTCTGACGTCACCTGTACCGGATAGGGACGCCATGTTTTTTAACAACAAAAACGTATGTTTATTTTAAAATCAGCCGGGTCACGTCGTTATTTTTGTCACCAAATGAGACGTCCTAATAAAACTCGTTCTATCTCCCCTTCACACTTCCCTTGTCAGACATATAATATAAACAGGTTTTAGAAAGAGACAGCATCAATATTTCTCTTTGCATTTAAAAGTTTGCCACAGTGCTCCGGTACAATAAAAAAATAATTCCATATAACATACAATATTTTTTATGTGAAACGAAAAAGTGAAGTCCCAATAGACTTTATAATACACCTGTCTAACTAAATATGTTTTTTAATTTTCCTAAAAAGTGTTAAATAAAGTTTACAAGAAAAAACCACGTGACTGATATTTAAAACATTAGCTATGTTTACGGATAATTTTTTTATTGCTCATATAGTTTGTAATATTAAAGTCAGAATGATTCTTTCATCTGATATTAACAATTTTTAATTTTGAGAATATTTGTTGACACTATAATTTTGGCCCAGACCCGAGGGGTTAAAAACTGGCATTTAAATTAGACGAAAGAAGCCATTGAAGCCAAAGAAGGAATAGAATGACACTTCAAAATTACTGGTTTGATGATTCTACCAAGAAGTCTTATACTGTACTCATAAAGTTAATTAAATATAAATTACTGGTTTGATATTTGACTAAGAAGTCGTATACTGTACTCTTAAAGTAAATTAAATAAAAGTAAAATATAAATTACTGGTTTGATGATTCTACCAAGAAGTCTTATACTGTACTCATAAAGTTAATTAAATATAAATTACTGGTTTGATATTTGACTAAGAAGTCGTATACTGTACTCTTAAAGTAAATTAAATAAAAGTAAAATATAAATTACTGGTTTGATGATTCTACGTAGAAGTTTTACACTGTACTCATAAAGATAATTAAATAAAATTAAAATATAAATTATTAGTGAAAAATAATATTCAACGGCCGGTGTTGCCAATTAAGATTTCATTTAATGTACCTGCGCGCTCCACACGCTCTTCTGGCCTATTTGATGAAGTTGATGAATTGCAAAAAATACTATAAATATTTTTTTTGCTTGTAGAGACTATCTAATAATTATTACAATAACATAATATCAAAAGTGGACGACAATTGCAAGCTAAATAAATATAAAATGTTCATAAAGGAGGGTTTTTCTAATATGTAAATCTTGTTTTATTCGAATATTCAATTAACAAAACAACCCTGGAAAAAGTCACGGAAATTACAGATTTTAGAATTGTTTTCTAATATAGTAATATCCCAGAAGTTGTTAGTAAACGTATGAAAATACTAGGCTTCATAAACAACAACCAACAACTTTAATTAGTTGCAATCCATCAAACTGTTATATGTATCTCTAGTCAGAAGCCTTGTTGAATACAACTCAATCGTTTTCTCTACCTCTTAGAAAATTCACATTAATAACATTGAGCGAACACAAATGAATGGTTTTATAAATTTTTAATTAAATATCCCACTAGAATACATAAATTATAATTTCTAATTAAATACTCTAAACATACATACAGTAGAAGATATACGAAAAACAAACAACTTTAAATTCGACTGTTGCGAACTTCTTCAATTTATAACTGTACACGTACCCAAAATAACAACAAGACAAAATTAACTATTCTACTGTAGCATACCTAAACGAAACATTATTGCTCATTGGCCTGTACAGTGGTTTCACAAAATGGGAAACCAATACTTGAATGACATTGACATATTTAATATTAATTTTGCGAATTTTGAAGATCACATAAAATATGTATTACAAAACTAATTTGATTTTCTGTAACATTTTCGTAAACCTGAAAATCGTATTTTTTATGCATTAAAATTTTATCTTTATTATTTCTTCCTTACGTTTCAAAATTATCAGTCATGTTAGAGAGTTGGACTAAAAATTAAAATCCCTCTGGGCTTTAAATAAATGTCACGAGTATGAATTTAATTGGTTTTGTGTACATTCTGTATTCTATATCATTATAGTTTTTTTTTCAAACAAACAAGTCTACTTATAAGTTTTGCGTTTACTTGTATTTCTTGCTTCCATATTCTTCTACTGTTCATTTTATACTTTCCAATGTCATTGTTTGTGATCTATTGTTACTGGCTGTACCTTGCCACGCGTTGCTGTCGTTCAAGTGTGTCTGTGAAATCTATATAATATAGGTATATAAAAACACACGCTTATTCAAATGAAACATTGTGTCAAAATTTCAAAGCAATCGATAAAGAACTTTCGAAGATTTAAGATATTGAACAAATAAACATTTCTAGAGCTACTGGACCACGCAAAATATCATCATTTCACTAAAATCATCATTACCGTCATTGTAAGGCAGTGTAGGAACTCCTTGGTCAATATGTGATGGATAGTTTAGCTCCCTCAACATGCTACAGAAAGTTTTAAAGTACCCTAAAAAAATCTAGCTTGTGATAAAGGTATTCCCTTTCAAGCCCCGACAAATAAAATATGTTCCCATAATTATGGAGATAAAATTAAATGTTCTACGAGCTACGAGAACGGCGCTAAAAGCTAAAAGGATTTTAACTTAATTTCAACGGATTTACGTGATGGTTAATTTTTATAGTACCGAGCAGGTTCCCTGGAAATTTTCAGTTATAGGCGTTTTGCTGATATCTTCACTTCTTCATTCAATTGGTGTATGTACTCGATGTTGATTGATATTTTATGATTGCTGTTTGATAATTGATGATTGATAACTTCTGATTGATTATTGATTTTTGACTATCGAAGATTGATGATTCATGAGTCATGTCTGATGCTTGCTGATTGATGTTTGATGATCGATGATTAGTGATTCATGGGTCATGATTCAGGATTGATGATAACTGATTGCTGATTGCTGGTTGATGATTGATTATTAGAGATTGATGATTAATGATGAATGCTTAATGATCGAAGATTGATTTTTGATGACGATGTTGGATTATTAATTATTGATGATTGCTGATTGATGATTGATGATTCATGATTGCTAAATAATTGGAGATTGATGATTGATGAATGATTCTTGATGATTGATTATTAAGGTATGATGATTAATGATTGATGATTGACGAATAAGAATATAAGACAAAGAGGTACTCTTACCTTATTGACGGAATTGATGCAGGCTCCAGCTTCCAAAAGGAGTTTCATGGCATCTCTGTGGCCGTGCCACGCCGTCATTAAAAGGGGTCTCATTCCGTACTGTAAATAAATTTTAATTCATAATTAGGTACTTGTTTATAGTATTGTATTGTTTAGTGTATTTTAGTTCTGACACAAAGAGCAATCCAGCGTTGCTATGATAGTTATCGGGTAAAAAAAAACTGGATTTCACGCCAATATGGAATTTGTCTCTGGCTTGCTATTCATTCATAACATAACTTATCTACAAAGTAAATGTATTTTTGATGTGTTGAAAACGCACACCTATTACTTAATACCTGCTCTAAAATCCTAAATGCACCAAACCTAGTATACCAACGTAAAAAAAACTATGTATAACATTTTAAAATGTCTAAAATATATTGATCGGTCGTTGGCTGAGTTGACGTTGCGTTTGGGTCCCAGGCATAGCGTATTCAATTCCCCGGCTGGCTAAGACCTCCATCACAACACAAGCAACATTTCTGATTACTGTGGTGGTGGTAGGAGATTTTACAATATTTTCAGATTATTGGTAACAAAAAAATATTTTTCTTTCTTAAAAAAAAAAAAAAAAAATACAAACATTCAATTACATTAATTCTCAGTTATCGGTACACATTTTAATAGGAGCGATGTTTACACAGCAACGAGGTAAATAAATAATTGTGATACAAAATACGTTATTTATACTCAAATTGTTCACAGCCTTACTAAAAACGTTGTCAAAATTTTATTCAATAAATAAACAACAGTGTATGTGGAAATCTTGCTAATTGAAACATCAAATATAAACTGACATAATATAGTTAATGAAAAGATACATACATTGTTTATCCAGCCAAAGAGTGTAGTATTTCTGTTGTATAAAATTGAAATAATAATAATTTCTCATTAAATTTTAAATTTTTTTCTAGGTATTTTAAATGTGCCATATATTTCTTCACTTTGAAGATGTCATAAAAACAAATAACATTTCAAATAAAATGAATTTTTAGATTTTTATATCTTAGATATTCTTAAATAATATTCTTTTTCCGATAACATTAAACTATATTCACAATATGACACGATTAATGGATTAAAACTGATGAAAACTAACACAATTAATTGTAAATATATTGAATTAGACTAGTCTTATAGTCAATTGGTCATTAAAATAGAATTTATTAAAAAAACATGATTCGAACCAGACACGATAATTTATAAAACAAAAAATGTCTAGGAAAAACACGCGAATCAGGCGCAAGTGCCAGACTACCAAAATTTGATGTTGCCAAATCTTTCACAGAGCAGTTAGAGACCATAGTAATAATTCGAAATAGAAATTGTACAGTTAATGTAAATATATACAAAAACACCTTTTATGAAGTGATTTTTTATTAGTAAGGTTATTAAAATCATCAGCATAACGTAACACCAACCTACGACGTATCTATTTTCCAATTCTCAAACATAATATCCATAATTTTTTTTATTTTTTTTATAGTGAATACCTCACAAGAGTCCCAACTGCTCCCGTCTGGAGCCAGTGAGACTATGGCATCCCCAATTGGGGGATGTTGTGAGGCTGAAGGTAAGTGGGGAAGGGAAAGAGGAAGGTGGGGAAGTACCTGGCTATTCAGATCTAGTCACTAAACACGGCTAAAGCCATTTGGAGCAACGTTTCAATTCTGAATGGTGGTCTTACACCAGGGCGATACTGGTAGTATCTTCCACTCTGGAACGTGCCGCAAATATACTACATATTATTTTAATTAATTAATTGTGAAATAACACAAATTAATCAAATAAAATTTATTTGCGCACGCCGGGTTCGAACCCGTGACCTTCGGAATGGCAGTCCAATGCGTTACCACTGGACTATGCCGGCCGTCAAATATATAATTTTTGTAACGCGTTTCTTGGGTATAATCTAAATTTTTAGACAAAACCATCCTCTGGAAATTTTCATTGTTTTCAAGACCATGAGAATAATGGGGATTTAAATTGAATGTTCATTTTATATCATTAATTCAGGCGGAATATTAATACGCCATAAATTATGGACGGAGTATTGGCGAAAAAACCATTTATCGCAACGAAGTAATCTTAAAGGCTTAAAGCACTCGAAGAGCAGAAAATGAAAGAATTTTATTATTTTAGGCGTTTTATCAGGTGCTTGTAAGGGCGCATAAAAAAAGATTTTAAATTTGATTGCGAGTTTTAAAACAAAACGAGTAAGGATATTTATTGAAGCTATAGCCGAAAAATTTAAAGCTTATTTCTAAGTGGTACGTTGTTGGAAGAAGGGAATTGGGTTCAAATTCAGATGCATTGGAGGGGACCCACCCTTTCCCCACGGCTTTGTGATTAAACTGATTGTTTAACCTCCTTAGCCGCACACGTCAGGACTCTAATTTTTTTGTAAAAAGAAGCTAAATTTATTTTAAAACGATTCTAGATCCTCCAATGTCCCTGCATGCATGATTGTTAGTAACATAAAAATATACAAGCCGCGTATCGAGGGCAGTTTACCCCACTATCACGGGGCAGTCCCGGCAAGAATGAGAGTGGCAAGCGGCCTGGCCACAACGATCCCAAGCACACGCGTCCCTTAGCCAGTTTTCCGAGAGTACCCTCGAAGAAATGTAAATGGGGGAGGGGGGGAGATACTCCCAAGGACCCTAGGGAATGAAGTGAGCCTCAGGTCACCGGAGGCAGGACGGAAGGGGACCGGGCTCGCGCAAACATTCCTCGAGCCCGCTCATGATGCCGGGGGAGGCACCCGTGGTTCGTGGGATAGCCGCACCGGATTAATGTCACCTTACTGGATGCAGGAACAGGGTCTATCCGCCCCCATAGTGAGGAAATGAAATTCAGATGTAGTGAAAAACCATTGGTCACCCTAAGTGGTTGGCTACGATTGATGACTTAGCAGGGGTTTATGAGAGAGAGAGAAGCAATAATTGAGGCTGAGATGTAGAAAAATATGGAAGAGGAAGTAGATATATACGAGGGTGGTCTGAAAAGTTTCCGACCTGAACGCAAAGATGGCGGTACTCGTCAATAAAAGCTAGTGAATGTAGTTGTGCAACTTTTGATAGTTACTCACCAAAGTTTCGGCCATTTTGGACGCGCAGTTTTAAGTTGGCAGTCGTTTGAGTGAGCCGATGTGTGTTTTTTGTGAAAATGGAAAAAAATGAGCATCGAGCTGTAATAAAATAGACGAGTATACTTATATAGATGTGTTGTTGCATAAAGACATACTAGTAATAACAATAGTTTAGTTACCAGATCAGAATACCAATTAATTTCCCAACTTTCGTCTTCCCACTTGAATTTACATATTTCATAGAGCATCAAAACATTCCTTCATTTGGTGTCATAGTCTCACGAACGTTTTCTGGTCTTTCACATAAAACATTTTAAGTGGTATCACGTCTCGGAGAGCGATAAATATTATTTATGGCTTTGTAAACTTCATTATCAGATGATTCTTCTCAGCACTGCACAGTGCTACAGACTAATACATGACTAGAAACAAACTTATACATATATATATATAGAATATTTTTTCATTGAAAACAATATTAACGACTCTAAGACGAAAAATTTGAAACAGAAAAAGGTTCAGGCGTATCTAGGAATAGCACCCAGGACCTTTTCCTTGCCGGGGAAATGCTCGAATCGATGTGGACGTAATAAAAATCGTAAAAAATAAAAATATGAAACACTGTAAACAAACATTAATGTATGGTAAACGGTTGTTTATCAGTTGTGTAAAAATTGAATAATGTTTATCAGTAAGGCCCATGTGCACATTTTATGATTTTATAAGTGAAGGCCTATTAAAGAGCTTATTAAAGTAACCACAGTTTAAATATGTAGGGTTAATATTAACTAGGTATTTAATACTGATGTTCACACTCAGAGCTTTGTGACTGAGGTTGCGCTTCTTTAATTATATGGTTTATTACATCGTGATTATGTGATTATTATTTTTACCCGTATTCGTTTTATTATTTTTACTTTTAATTTTGTCCCTAGTCTTGTATAGGACGGGAGCACTGTGCGTTGGTGCAAAAAAATATTTTCCTTGTGTACCTACTTATATATTTCATGTCTACCGTCCATACATCTGGCAGTTATACAAATTTAGAGAAGTTTTCAACTCCATTGAAATTGAAAACTTACGTACGCTTGAAAATTGTACAGCTAAACGGAAAAATAAACTAAGTGAAGTTGATACGAGCTGTAAAGCTACGAAACGTATAATTATCTGGACTCTGTGCTTATTGATGTCGAAACTCTGAGCAGCTTTTTGTACTGCCTTGTATTTGACTCTGAATCCAGCATGAACCTAAAAAGCACTGGACAGAGCTATTCGAGAAAAAATTGAAGCCACGAGGTGAAGGGCAAGATATATGTATAATGCCAAAATCTACCAAAATTTTTTAATGAATTATCCCATTCGTTGTCTCATTAAATTCCCAAAAAAAATCAAGCCGTTATAACTGCGTTAACAAAACCAAAAATATAATATTTAAAGCACTTCTTTGCATACAAATCATGTCATACAAGATGGCTGTCAGGCGATTTCTCCTCACCCAAAATTTAGCTTCAATGCTATTCACACAAAATTACATTAATTCTCTGTCCAGAGATTTTTAGGTACATGGAATTAATTCAATTCAATTCAAGTAGATTTACTTTTCAAAGCTTTCAAATAATTAACACAGTTTTTCTTAACACAGCGCTGAGAGCTTTTTCTGTATTCGATGTTGTATGTATTACCTGCAATAATAAATAAAGCCACATTCTCCAACAAAGGCATTAATATGATTGTAAGGTCGATAATTCGATAGTTGATAAATATTAAATTTCAGTCATAAAATATCCACTTCCGGTGGCTTTAAAACATTAATTGAATTCGGCATACATTTTGGTATAAATTTCCGAAATACCTCTCCCCTTTCACACCTAAATATACACGACGAATTTGACAACTTGACTTAATTTGATGCGGAGAAAAGTAATTAAGTATGATGTACATACATTGTTGTCTCTTTCTCGTAACATTATTCATAACGTGTGTATTTACATTCGGAAAGCCAATAAAAAGATCCACCAAGAAGCAAAGATAGATTTCTAAAATTAAAACAAATGATGCACTCAACCATTATTCGAAAAAAGACTTTATTATTGTAATAAATTTTCTTTTAATAAATTTTGAAGGTAAAGGTCTCAACTGGGAATCGAACCCAGGAGCATTTTTTACTCACACAACCGAATAGTCATTTAGAATTCTTAGAAAAAAAGTCAATGTATATGTCTCATATAAATCTAAATCGGATATGTTTATCGGAGACGTTATCTAGGTTACAAAAAAATCTTAAGAACTGTGTAATAATTCAACAAAAATGATAGCAGTCAAAAATATAGGAAGAATTATATTAAGATTATATTGTTAATTCTTAACATAAAAATAGATAAATGAAAATATACTTAAAAAGATAATGTTGTAAATGTCGGTAAAATAAATGTGTGAATAAATAAATATTTAAGTGTATGTATGTATGTATATATATATATGCGTATGAATATGTATGCGTCTATGTATTTCCGTCTATAATCCTTCCTATTTTCAACAGATTAATATATTAGTTCATATGTTCACACTAGACCTCATATAACTATATTCCATTGGTCACCATGAAACAGGCAGTCGCCTAGTATGGTGATTTAATGTATCATACAATATGTTTGTCATGTATTTTATAAAAAAAATATTAGATCGACAAAAATTACTTAAAAATAATTAGGTTCCAATGGCCGAGTAGTTAGAGGTGCTGTCCCGGTAACACATAGAGCCTGGGTTTGAATCCCAGTTGAAACAGTTACCTTTTTATTTTTCTGTGTCTTGTTTCGTTCAGATTTATTAGTATTATCTTCCTTTTCAATGAAATACTATTCAATTGATATATTCAAAATGTCAATTGTCGCGAGAAAAAAATCCCTTTGGTAGGCCCTTTTTCAGTGTTAAACAAGGTCCGTTAAAAAGTAGTGAACCATTTCAAATACGAATAACTTCTTTATTTGATATCAGAGAAAACCATTCTCCGCAGTTCGTGTCAAATAAGGCTGGGGTTCGAACACTAAAAAGAGAGTACCTACCCTTAAAGACCTAAGAAGCATTTATACCCTTCAAGACGAACTAGTCGGCTCGTTGTATCTTTGATGAAAGGCATTGAACAAAGAATGAAGCCATTGAAATGTTTTCGCGTTTGAGATTTTATTCAAATTTTTATTTCATTTCTGTAATACTTGAAGGCTTTTTTTCTGAACAGGATACATAAAGCCTCAAAATGCTTGTCACGATGAGTAAAGAAACATTAAGATACTTTTGTTATTTTTTCTTCTTTTGTATTATCACAGTGAAGGAAAATTATTAGGTATAGATACAAACAGTATTACTTACAAAAATTCCCTAATACGCCGCTGCGGCGTTTGTATAGCTAAACGAGGAAAATGGCCGCATACGGTTAGATTTTAAATCTTTACTAATAATAATACTCATTGTTTTAGACTGGCACTACATTGTTCCAAACTTCAAAAACAGGGTCACTTTCGCATTTTGCGTTTTGTTGCTAACTTCAAGTTTCTTCAGATGACATTTGTAATGTTTTTTACCCGGTCTGTTTTGAATTGCATCGAAATTCGGCTAATTCGGTTATGCATTGCGTTTTTGATTTGGTAAATTGGTATTTCAATTTAAAATATTCCTCTGCAAATGGCTATTACTGCGATTTTAAATATTCACTACGCGACTGATAGATTATTATTATATTCAACAATATTATATTTGTCAAATCAACCAGATTGTCAGCTATTACGGCCGGTATTCGCAATACGTATGCGCATGATTTTGAGTAACGTTTTCTACTAACCTCACCCGTTCTAATCCCCCTGTATTATCGATTACAAGTGCGACTGAAAAAATATATATTCAGATGCGTAGTTTCGTATCAAAATCAATCAATTAAGCTCCTTCATTCCGAATTTCTACCAATTTATTTTTCTTAAACACTTTTTATGTTTCATTAAAAAGATATGTAGTTTTTAAAAATAATATACAATATAAAATAATATAAACATTTGTATAGCCAAAACATACGAGATTCCATTTTATTCAATTGATAAACGACCGTGCATGTTAAAACATGACTAATATAGAAACTGACATAAAATAGTTGAAAATGGTAAGATATATACATCGTTTACACATCCAAAGGGGGTTGTTTATCCATTGTGTAAACTTGAAATTTCTCAGCAAAATTTGGAATATTTCGAAGGTATTTTAAATGTGCCATATACTTCTTCTTTTTACATTTTAGATTTTTCCATTTTAAATAGACTGAGATATTTATAAATTTTAATATTTTAATTTCAAACATCATTGCAACAATAACATTTGGCTGTCATCAGTTGTTTTGTTTTGCTCTATCAAAAAATAATTTTATAACATTCTTTTTTGCTTTCTGGCAAAAAAAAAGTGTAGTGTGTTGTGCCTTGAGGTTTTTTCTCCCTCCTGATCATCCAGGAGTCACTTTTCGCTGCTGATTTCCAGATATTTATAAACTTTTTTACTTCTGTCATTTTCCATACTATTGTTGTAGTGGTTTACTGTTGTGAATAATGGAGGAAGATTTCCCTCCTGGACCCCCTACAAAGCCCCCAGATTCCTCTCCGGACCCCCCAGACGGGGAAAATGTAGAAATTTCTGACGGTGATTCTGTCATAATGACTTCTACCAAAAAAAGGAAATTTACTTCTTCTTCCCCAATAAAACTTGACTCGCCTTCGACTTCACAGTCCCCACCAGCACTTTCTCAACTTCCTCCAACAAACTTTTATTCTCCTCATTCCCGTGGCCCATTTATAGTATACGTCCAAAAAACTGAGCAAGAAAAAACCATCCACCCTCTTGAATTTGGCAAATTCCTATCAAATAGCAAGAATCTTTCAATCAAGCCTGGAGGTGTAAAAGCCGAGGGTCGCTTTCGAATCTCCATCGAATTCCTCTCAGGGTCAGCTGCCAACAGTTTCATCAAAAATATCTTAATTTCATCTAATTCAAAGTTCAAGGCATATATCCCTACTTTCAATGTCACTCGCATGGGCCTGGTCAGAGGTATCTCGACCGATCTGTCCATCGCATAAATTCTGTCTTCACTTTCGACCCCCCAACACATTGGCAATCCCATAAAAGCCAGGAGGCTAAATTACAAGGACTCCTCTGAGGGTATAATTTTTTGGAAGCCCTCCCAATCTGTCGTTATCACCTTTGTAGGTCAATCTCTTCCCTCCCATATATATTTATTCTTCAACTCATTACCAGTTGAAATGTATACTTATCCCACCACTCAATGCTTCAATTGCTGCCGTTTTGGTCATACCAAAACTGCATGCAGATCTCAACCCAGATGTTTTAAATGTGGAGAAAACCATGCAGCTGACCAATGTCCTTCTTCCTCCTCACCTAAATGTTTTAACTGCTCAGGCTCACATACAGCCATCAACACTTCTTGCCCAGAACAATCTCGCCAAAAAAATATTAAAATTTCTATGGCCTCTCAGAACTTGTCTTTTCTGCAGGCATCTAAACTATTCCCGCCTGTCAAAAAATCATTTGCTGAGGCTTTATCCAGCAACTCCTCATCCAACCCTCTTCCCTCCTCTACAACAACTTCTTCTCGTTCAACTAAATTCACATACAAAAATGCTATCTCTAAACCGGCTCCTGGATACGATCAGCAACAACACAACTCACTGCTCTTAAATCCCAATTGTTCATCTCTTTCAAATGCCACAAATGGGTGTGCAAATAATTATAATCCCTCCTCAATGAACTCTAATAAACTTTCTGAAAAACTCTCCCAAGACAATTCTTCATTTATCCAAACTCTTATTATGCTTCTAATTGACCTCATTTCTTCTCAAACTAATCTACCGTCCAACGCTGCTACTATTATTTCCACATTGAAATCATTTATTCAAAATGACTCTTCAGGATGTCAGAATACTTCAGTGGAATAGCCGAAGTGCTATTTCTAACAAATATGATCTCCTTAACCTATGAAATTCCAACTTTATTTCTTTGGCTGCTATCTCGGAGACATGGTTTACTCCATCCACCCACTTTAATGTGGGAGGGTATTCCTGTCTCCGCGACGACCGGCCAGAAGGTAAGGGCGGCGGTGCTGCTCTTTTTATTAAAAAATCAATATCATTTTCCCCAATAAATAATATCAAACCCCCAATGCTGACTTCCAAATGGTTGCAGCTAAAATAAAGGATACATCCTTTATTTCAGTCTATCTTCCCCCAACAGCCCACTTCAATAAACAAATTTGGTTGCAAATTGTAAGTCAACTAAGCCCTCTTTTCTTTATATTAGGTGATTTTAATGCCGATTCCCCCGTCTGGGGTTCTGCTTTCTCCGACCAAGATGGTCGAAGTGTGATGGATTTCCTAGATCAATCCAACCTTTTCCTTTTGAATGACGGATCTCCTGCTAGGATCTCACGCCCCAGCACAAACCCCAGTGCAGTGGATCTCTCGATATGCTCTACTAGTCTAGCTTCTCTCACCTCGTGGGTGGTGTCCCCCGACCCTTGCTCCAGTGATCATTTCCCGATCACTATTACTTATCAAACTTCTTTCCAATCAGACAAGTCTCATATTTCGACAAAGATTAAAACAAAACACACCAAATGAGATGAATTTAACTCTCATATGGACAAGTTCCTACTCAATTTACCCGCCACCGATACATTTTCCGTCATAGATGATTATAATAACTTCAAATCAATGCTCATAACTGCAATAAATAAATCAAATCCTCCCCCTAAAACTAAATCTCTCAAAAAACTCCCTCCAACACCCTGGTGGGATGAGGAATGTTCCAAAGTAGTAAGAATTCGGAAAGCTAAATCTCTTTCCTATCGTTACAATATGACTATGGAGAACTATCTTAAATACAAAAACGCTGAATCTAATGCCAAAAGGGAAATTGAGGTCAAAAAAAAGATCCGGATGGTACAACTTCTGCAGTTCAGTATCTCCGAACACTCCAATTTCGGAAGTTTGGTCTATGATCCGAAGATTTCGTTCCTCCTTCAGTTCACCATCTCCTCGAGCGTCTCATTCTAAATGGATAGATGAATTCTTGGATAAAATTGCCCCCCCTTCTGTACCTAACTTAGACTAAATAACGCCCATCTATAATACTCCTATGTCTAATCATTGGCTAGACTCTCCATTCACCTTAATTGAGCTAAAAAATGTTTATCAACAGTCAAGGACTCATCTCCAGGCAGAGATGGTATACCTTACAGCATAATCAAAAATAGTAATGATAATGTTCTAAACCACTTCTTAAGCATCTTAAATAAAATCTTCCAGACTGGTATAATGCCTGATGACTGGAGTTCTCAAATAATCATCCCTATTTTAAAAACAAACAAATCACCAAATTCTGGATCCAACTACAGGCCAATCGCTCTTTCATCCACCCTCAGTAAACTTTATGAAAAATTAATTAAAAACCGATTAGAATTTTTTGTTGAGAGTAAACAGCTTCTCTCTCCATCTCAATTTGGATTTAGGAAAAAAAAATCCACTCAGGATAACCTTGCCATCATCAGCACTGATATTAATTTATCAATTTCTAAACAGGAAGTTTGTCTTGCCGTCTTTATAGATATAGAAGGCGCCTTTGACAATGTTTCCATCCCAAACCAAAAAAAAAAAACTTCTAGGCCTTAGCCTTCCCCCCATCTTTGTACAATCTATTATTAATCTATTTTAGATTGTACAAACATGGGGGGAAGGCTCAGGCCTAGAAGTTTTTTTTAAGGATTGGGATGGAAACATTGTCAAAGGCGCCTTTTTCTATCTATTTCTAGATAGAAAAATTTTCATTGAACTTCCAGATATTTCTCCTCAAAGTAGGTCTATTTGGAAGGGTTTACCACAAGGCGATGTATTGTCCCCCTTACTGTATAATATATACACATATGATATGCATTTCACTATTCCCCCACAAATAAAAGTTATTGAGTTCGCAGATGACATAGCTTTCTTCTTATCATCCAAAATCATCCTCTCGCCGTCAAATATTTTAGCGAAGCTATGAATGCCCTTTGCACATGGCTCACGTTAAATGGTCTTGAACTTTCAATCCAAAAGACTCAGTGTGTCACCTTCTCAAACCGCCATAAAAACCCCCCCGTTCAAATTTTATTTAAAAATTCTCCAATCTCCAACGCTTCTGAAGTAAAATTTTTGGGAGTAATATTTGATAGGAAACTTAAATGGTCTTCCCATATTAATAATTAAGTTACTAAATGCGAAAAAAAATTAAATATCATCAGATCATTATCGGGCGTTTGGTGGGGAGCTCACCCTACTTGCATTAAGTTGCTTTACAACGCACTTATTCGAAGCCATCTCGACTATGCCTGCCCACTTTTTAGTACTGCCTCAAAAAATGTACTTGATAAATTAGACAAAATTCAATCTAAATCTTTGCGAATAATAACTGGAGCGATGCAATCGTCACCCATCAATTCCCTTCAAGTGGAATTTTCTGATCCTTCTCTTTATTTAAGGCGTCAACTATTTGCTGACAAATTTGTTCTTAAATGTTTAAATTCTAAATGTCATCAGGTTATCCCCAGCGTCTCGTTGTTCATTGACTCAACCCATTCATCTACAATCAGAGCTTCAACTTAACCTATTCCTGACATCTGTAAAAATTTTAAGTCTCTCTCAGAGCTCCACATCATCCAAAATGATCTACTTCCCTTATACAAATTAAAATGTAGTCACGTCACCCTATCCCCAACAATATTAGAAGGGATCGGAATCCTTAAAAGTCATTCCAATCTCCCGGCCCGAACTGTCAATAATATGTTCAATGACATTATTTTATCTAAATGGCCCAACTTTTCTCTTTTATTTACTGATGGATCCAAATCTCCCGACTGTGGTATAGGTATTAACGTTTACAATAATAATTCTAATGAAAGAATATTTCATTCAATTTCAAATCAATTTTCAATATTTTCAGCCGAGTGCATTGCAATAATAGAATCTCTCAAATATATACTCAAAAATAATTTTGAACATTCCCCCGTTATCTCTGACTCTCTCAGTTCCCTCCAAAAACTTAAATCCAGTCCTCTTCTTCATCCTGATGATCACTTTGTATGCCTTATTCGAGAGATGATAGCCTCCATTCAAAGCTCTTGTAAAACTGTAACTCTGATTTGGATTCCTGGACATGTTGGTATCATGGGTAATGATATTGCGGATGCCTTGGCAAAACAAGGAGCGTCCAACCCTGTTGTTACCCTCGTAAACCACATTCCCCTATCTGACATTTTTTCCATCATCAAAGATAGATCCCGTAATGTTTGGTCGGAGTATTGGCACATTGCTAGTCAATCCAAGGGAGCCTGCTATGCCTCAATACAAAGGACTATTCCATCAAAACCGTGGTTTCAGGAATTCCCTCATTTTTCCAAAAAAGAAATTTCTTCTCTCATTCGAATGAGGATCGGACATTGTTCCGTTCCTTCCCATCTTTTTAAAATTCACGTCCTTGACTCCCCAGATTGTACATTCTGTGGTCTAGAAGTGGGAACTTTAGATCACATATTTTTTGGTTGTCCCTCTCTAAACAAATATCCTCTCTTCTATCAAGCCTTATCTAAAATTGCCTCCCCTCCATTCAACATCTCATCTCTTCTAAGTCTGAACTCGACTCCAATTTTCATTATAATTTTGAAATTTGCCAATTTAAATAAAATTAATATTTAAATTCACCTTTCATTTCTCAATAATTTTAAATGATGGCCAAGAACACCCTTGAAGGGTGAAAGCCAGAAATAATGGAAAAAAAATTCAAACATGAAGAAAGTGGAAAAAAAATTTTTATTGCAAAATTTATTATAAATAAAATAAAATATTATAATAATTCACAGAAAATAAAAACACCAAAAAATGAGATTTTTAAATCATTGTCAGCGCAATATAAACAATGATTTATATTTATTCAGACATACATAAAATATTTTTACTATCAAAAAACATCACTTTCATAGAATTATTATTAAATTCACATTGTAATAGTCAATAAAAGAATAATTTGTGGAAAATTCCAACGTTGCCAGTTCTTTCGGAGCACAGTTAAAGATTTTTTTTATTAGTATTAAGTCGAATCTAAACGTTTACAGTCTTTGTACAATGTGCAAGAAAAACACCGTTGTAAAGTGATTTTTTTAGTAGACTGTAAATGGGCAATTTTAAAAATTAATTATTTGTCAGGTTAGCGTAGTACATTTTTTTTTACAGTATGAGGAATCGAAGTTAGCCAATAAAATAGTCATGAATCAACCAAAAAGGTTTTTATTTTCTAAAGGTAGGCACTGTTAGTTTTATTTTGGACAGTCTATAGAAAAATATTCAGGGTTGACTAACAAAAATTATTATCTTAGAATATGGAATTTTGTAGCTGTGGCCCTAGAAGACTGATCTGAAATGTCAATTTTCACGAAATTCATAAAAGTGCCAATATTTCGAAAACTAACGATTTAATAAACTCTATGATATTCTGGTACATCATGAGTTGTTCCCATAATTGGATAATGTTGACTTTTGGGAAAATCTATAAATATATCTTAACTTTCAGTAAACTTTGCAATCTGATGAAAAAAACTTCGGTTTAGAAGCATGTAGATATATATTAAGTGTAAATAAAGTTGGTTATTATCATTTAATTTAAATTATTAAGTTATCGAAGGGCAAAATAAAGTGTAAATAATTAATTTAGAAAATTGGACTGTAATACTACTTGTATATTCGGAGGATTCCACACTTATTCACAATAGTCTAGCCCTTGCACCACACACCTCTAGGGATACGCCATTAAATTAAATTAATGCTAAGACAATAGTTCTGTGGTAGAATTAGTTATACCCTTTTGGCCAATTTAATTTTCGAAAGTAGAAACAAAACACCCATATTTAACAACAAACATCGTCAATTCACCATCAAGTGTTACGACTATTACGAGAAGGGTACGGTATTAGCTAATCATCAAGTGTTACGACTATTACGAGAAGGGTATGGTATTAGCTAATAATCAAGTGTTACGACTATTACGAGAAGGGTACGGTATTAGCTAATCTGCTAATCATCAAGTGTTACAACTATTACGAGAAGGGTACGGTATTAGCTAATCTGCTAATCATCAAGTGTTACAACTATTACGAGAAGGGTACGGTATTAGCTAATCCAAAATAAAATTCTTGGCGGTTTTACGGTACACTTAGAAATGCTGATTTGTAATCGATAACCAACTGAAATGCCGGCCGTAAGACTATTTTTATAATGATATTTAAGAGTCGAAACAAAAAGGCCAAAACATTTGAACTCCTTTTATTGTATAACATACTTAATTTAAGATTTAACTGCCCTGACGCTTTAAACTTTACTCGATGGAATATATTAATTCACTACAATAACTTCGTGTTGAATTTTGCTATGGGGATTGTTGCTAATATTTTCGTTTTAAATATTGACACATTCAAAGCCAAATTGGTTCATTTTTTAGTTACTGTGAATAACGAGTAATCACAATATCTTTTTGATGTTTTATTATGCGTGTATAAATTTAAAAAAATCTTTAAAGTTAGTTTGATAATAACTCAACAAGTTTATTGTAATTTTTGCTCTTTTTTTTATTTAAATTATACTGTTGTTTTAAATTTAATTTGGAATCGTTATATAAAAGAACGATAGGGCGTTGACAAATAAATAATACATCAAACCCTCACTTAAACTCAGATTATAAAAGCTAAACCAGTGATACGTATCAGAATCTGGGGCACCTGTTGGAAGCTCAACTGCCCACTCTACAATAAGGTGACAATATGGTCCCAGCTCGGACCATTTCTTCATTAGCCCACATCCACTGGAGGTTCTAGTCTGTTTCAGGGGATGACGCACGCGGCACACGGCCACGGCTGCAGTAATTGGAATCGATTCGGACTGAAGTGTTTTATTCGACGTACTACTAAAAGCAGGACCAAACCACTTACCGTCCTTTTCCACTCCCCACCGTATCGCTTTCACTTGCTATTTTATTCAGTACACTTTAAATATGTATGTAGGTATATATTGTTATTTTTCTCTCGGGATATTTTATTTCTTAACTATGACTTAAGAAAATCAAATTAATGACTATATATATATATAAATTTAATATTTACAAGATTTTAAATAATAAACTACAAATCTGGCAAATTATATTTAATTTTCTGAATTTTCCATGCATTGATATTATTATTATATGGCAACACTTTTTATCTTTTGGTTGGCACTTCTGAAATTTCAAAGTATTAAAAAGTCATTAATTTGATTTTCTTAAGTCATAGTTGATAAATAAAACATGGTTTCTATGTATCGCATACGAAATTTCAAAACCCTATAACTCAGTTAATAGTGCCGACCCCCACCTAATTCTTACAGATTCGGATTCCCCAGCCCTAAATTAGTCTAAATGAAGTTCGATTTCGGTTATTCGAGTGACTCCCATAAACCGAATTTTTTCCAAATATATTTTGAGTTAACTGTCAAATTTTGTGTTAACTAGAAGTAAATGTGTCAAATATGTCGGTAGAGTGTTAGTATCATAGTGATTTGGCTTTTAAATAAGTGATTCTTATTGAGAAAACATATTCCAATGTGAGTGCATTTTCTTCAACATAACTACAACATTGTGATGCTACTCTTATAATCACTTTATACTGATTAAATAAACTTTTTACACTAAATTTCAATATTTTGAACGGAACAGAATAATATTTGACATCTGTCATTGACAACCATAGACAACACATAAAAACTGTTCAGATTTTACTTCCAAAAACAAATTTGTCGGGAACCCAAAATAATCTCTATTTTAAAGGATTTTAAGATTTTTAATGAATTACAGACAGATGTTAAAGAAGCTATAAACCTTGCTGCTTTTCGTGGGTTATGCCTAAATACGATTACGAAAAAGTTTTAGATGTATTGTAAAGTGTCTTTAATGTAATAGAAATAAGTGAAAAGGTTTATATTTGATAATTTAAAAAAAATTTTTTTATCTAAATAAAATATGCAAAAAAACAGAGTTCATGAAAGAAGTAAGGTAGAAACATTCACAAAAAACCTGTTATGAAGTGACCTCGTGTGAAAATGTTTGATTAGAAGTTACACTTGTTTTACAGCATTATACTTCGATAAAGCCATTTAAAAAAACATCAGCTAACATAGCATAGCAGTTACCAATGGTGTTTGATCTATTCATAACAGAAGTGTAGCCTGAAACCGGAGTAAAAACTTTTAGTATTTAAACTAAAAAAAAAGTGGGTGTGTCAAGCCTACGCAAGACAGAAGTGAAACTTCTAGTTTCAGCTGATGCTTGGCGTGGCGCAGTTCGCTGGTGTCTGAGAGAGAGGAAAGAAGAGAAGAGAGAGAACGTTCGTGAGCGGCTCCCCCACCTCAACAAGGTTTCACTTCAAAAATGCCACAGCCGAGAATCGAACCTCGCTTAACTGATTGAAAGCCAACCACGCTGAGCACCAACTGTAAGCAAAGCCGCATAAATTGATTATATTATGTAGGTTCTGAAAATATGAGAGCTTGTTATGTTTTATAATGTTACCTACATCACACCCAAAATATAATATATTTTTAAAAATAATGTACAATGTACAGAAATAGAATCCCACACAAGATCGCGTAGTGCGCTCTAGCGAACGGATATTTTATCAGAGGGAGATAGTTTTAATTTTTTTTTCTGTAAATTATTACATATTATCAAAATAAATAAATTAATTAAATAAATGTAATACAATTATCATAATATACGGATTAGATAATAATTTTAATCCAACACAATAACGCAAAGCGCGCTCTAGCGGAGTAATGTTTTATCACAGTGAGATAAGTGTTTTTATTATTTTGCAATATTATTTTCTTTTAAAAAATGTTCTGACCTACTAAAAAATAAGATATTGAATGAAAAAGGCGTTAAAAACAAAAAAATAATGTGCGATGGCCGAGAATCGAACTCGGATCAACTGCTTGGAAGGCAACTATGCTGACCATTACACCACCAACGCCAGTTGTCGGGATGAGCTAAGAAGCATTTATATGTTACTTCAAAACTTTGACTAGATCAAATGAACTTTAATCGGTGGTGGGGGTACCCGCATTTTCGTTTCGGTCATGAGTCGGTTTTACTCCGGTCCTCGAAATTGCATGACGCGCTTAAAGAAGTTTCACTTCAAAAATAATGTGTGGTTTTTGAATTATTTAAAAAATGCGATTATATCGTTTAGTTTGAGTAGAATACAAATAAAAATATAAATTATTCTATAAAAAAATATAAATGTAAGCTACTAAAAAAAATATTTTTTCAATAGAAATGTATGAACGCGTAAAGGAAACAACTTTTAAAAATATAATATTATAGCTAAGATTATCTGTGACAGTTTCACTTGATTAACTTTTTTGCTTTCTTATAAAATTATTTACAAAATAAATAAAAACCAGTTGTGCTTGAAATCGAACGTTTCTAGACTCCGTTTGCCAAGCGATTTTAATGCCAATAACCTACAATGTAAGGTATACCAAGAATATACACATTTTTGGCTTGTAGCTTCCTCTTAATCCATTTCAAGCAATGTTTCTTATCAGAATAGTAGTCTTTCACTTTACCAGGGCGATAACTGGGAGTATCAACCACTCTTTTGATGTGTTGAAAATATATATCAAATAATGTTAAACGAATTTGTCCAAGAAGATAATACTCATAATTCAAAACGAAACAAGACACAGAAAAACAAAAAGATAACCGTCTCAACTAGGAATCGAATCCACGATTTCTGTTTTAGCGGGAAAACGTCTTACTCGATCATTAGGACCTAATTATTGTACGTCATTTTTGTCGATCTTAATATCGGAACACGTTTTCATGCACCTTTGTTTATCTTGATAAAATGTGATGACGATTTGCGAAAATATTAGGTGTTTTATGAACACGTATTCCGACATCCTGATACATTCCTTTTTACTAAAAGTTTAACAGGAAACCTATACATTTTTCCGTTAAAGGCCTGCAATCCCATTTGCAACCGGATTACGAATGATTTAAAGAGATTCTTAATAAATTAGCAATTAATGTAAAAAAATAAAATCGAATTCGCGATCCCTAGAGGCGAGGAAACTTACTACGCAGCTACGGATGAAATTACGTTAAACATTAAACAAATTCTTCTCCATTGGGAGTTTGAGAAAATTACAATAATATTTAATTTGAGCTAAAAGGTTTCAATAACTTTGTGTTATAATAACAGTCAACAACGTTAAATGAAAGATCTCTGATTTTATGAATTATTCGAGGCCTATTTACAGAGAAAATACAAACAACCAGGTATAATTTCCAGTTTCAACACGGGTTTTAATTAATAACATCATTTTTAAAATTTGAAGATTTGTTTGCTGACTCATTTATCTTCAGGCTATTCCGAGTTAAATCGGCGAAACTCTTATTTCAGTATTTTAAACAAAGATAAAAAACAAAAAATTCACAGAAAACCGATTTTAATCTCTCTTGCCATTTAAATGTGAGGGAAATAAACATAAGGGATAGAATTTCTTTGTTCTGTTTCCAAAATCCATCGATACAAGTTTATAACATAATACAGCGGATAAGAAAATACGAAACGGAATAATAAATCGCAGAAATAATACGAAAAGGAATATACAAGGGTGAAATGATTTTGAATCGCTAAGTGGGACGGAGGATGCTCAGAAGGTTGCAAGGGTAGCAGATTCACGAGGATTCCAAATCCATAAATAATAAAAGGATGATCTCATATTAGAATCCTATTAATATATGTATAAATAAATCAGTGTCGTAGCCTGTAGCAGCTAACTCCCGGGCAAGCGTATCGAAAGAAATATTAGTTTTCAATTATTAATTAGTGACGAGATCTGAATTGCCAGGTTCTCCCCCACCTTCCTCTTCCCAATTTACTTCCTCCCCCCACTACCTTCACCCTCACCACATACCCCTATTAGGGATGTTATAGCGTCACTTTCTCCAGACAGTTGGGAGCAGTTGGGACTCTTGAGAAGTATTCATTTAAAAAAAACCCCTTGGCGTATAGCTATGTGTTTGGTACTCAGTTTCACCCTGGTGAAAGACCAGAATTCAGAGTCGAAACGTTACTTTACTTTACACACAACATACTATAATTGGGCGTAGGACTTTTTTTTTTTTTTTTTTATTTTTTTATTTATTTTATTTTATTTTTTTTTTTTTTTAGTGAATACCTCACAAGAGTCCCAACTGCTCCCGTCTGGAGCCAGTGAGACTATGGCATCCCCAATTGGGGGATGTTGTGAGGCTGAAGGTAAGTGGGGAAGGGAAAGAGGAAGGTGGGGAAGTACATGGCTATTCAGATCTAGTCACTAAACACGGCTAAAGCCATTTGGAGCAACGTTTCAATTTGTACTAAAAAGCTGTGGGAGTGTTTCGATAGCTCTTAAAAAAAAACTTAAGCGTCTGTGTCGGGTGCAAATTGATCGATATGGGAAAAATAACGGGAATGGGAATTTGAGGATGCCACCAGAATTAAAGGAAAGTCCTACCTTGTACTGGTATCTCCTTACAGCTTCCGTGATGGCACCAATCTCACACAGTATTAATCTATTTCCGTCACTAGGTATCGACCACGAAAGAAATGTCCAATGAAATGTGACCCGAGACGCGTATCGGTAGGTGGTAGAAATTGTACTAGCGTGCGCCGGTCAGACAAATCCCTATATCCCGATGGCAAGGTGGGAACAATAGGATGTAGGTAATAACATAATTATAATTTCTTTGCGTTATGCCCGAACATATACCGCCCGCCAAAATTAACAATTTTTCAATACCCATCGAAACTGGTCGAACCCGAAAAAAAAATAAAAACAAATAAGCTACATGAAAACAGTAGGTATATGAAAAGAAACTTAATCCTAACAGTTAGTCTATTACTTACAAACTAGATGCACGCGAAACTAAAAATACACGTACAAAATACAAAAAAAAGTATATACGAACGTTACTATTTAGTCTATGGGTAAAAGGCAAAGCTTTGTCACAGGCCGTAGATATACCCCGTCGTTGGTTTGAACTGAGGCTACTCTAACGACCCCGTCCGAACCTGGTTTCACCTCCTTTATCCTGCCGAGCGGCCATTTTAAAGGAGGACTCCTGGTATGAAATGTACTCCTGGTATGTACTCCTGGTATCCCTAATGTCTACCAGGTCATTTACTTGGAGGTTACGTGTAGCCTTGTACCATTTAACGCGATTTTGTAACTCTTGTAAGTACTCGGTATTCCAGCGCTGCCAAAAATGTTGCGTGATTTTCTGCAGGTGTTCCCAGCGATTGAGTCGGTTGGTCTTAACCTCGGAATAATTATATTCGGGAATTGAAATTAGCGGTTCACCTATTAAGAAATGACCTGGAGTGAGAGCTTGAATGTCTTCAGGGTCTGATGATAAGGAACACAGCGGTCGCGAGTTTAGTATGGCCTCAATCTTGGTTAAAATAGTAGTAAACTCCTCGTACGTTAACGAACTATCTCCTAATACCCTCTTTAAATGATTCTTTACCACTCTTATGTTACCTTCCCATAGTCCCCCGAAGTGGGGACTGGAAGGAGGATTAAAATTCCATACTATTCCCCTTTCCGAACATGTGCGCATTATAAGTTCATCATCACGACATTTATTTAAGAATTTTTGTGCTCCAATCAAATGGCGTTTAGCCCCAACGAAATTTGTACCACAATCAGAATAAATGGCTTGACAGATACCCCGTCTTGAAACGAATCTATTAAGTGTAGCGATAAAGGCCTCAGACGAAAGATCCGAGAGTACCTCGAGATGTATCGCCTTCGTTGACATGCAAACAAAAATCGCAAAGTAAGCCTTGTATGTTTTAGCCCCTCTGCGTTTTCCTTCCTTTATGCTATATGGGCCCGCTAAATCCACCCCTACACAACTGAATACGCGACTCGGTGTGACACGAGCTTCTGGCAGGCTGGCCATGAGAGGAGTTGTTGGTAAGGCTCGCAATCGTGCGCATCTCACACATTTTGAGACTAAAATCTTTATTTTATTGCGGGCAAATATAATCCAGTAATTTTGCTGAATCAGGAACTGCAAGGTTCGTGATCCGGCATGCAAATATATATTATGGTAATATAATATAAGAAGCTCAGCTATTTTACTATTCTTCGCAAGGATTATTGGAAACTTAGTATTGTAATTTAAACGAGAATTGCAGAGCCGCCCGCCAACGCGAAGTAAATTCTCGTTGTCAATGAAAACATTTAATTTTTGAAAAGCCACTGTGGTCACCCCATCTCCTTTGAGCTTTCGGAATTCAGCAGGAAAATGAAACTGCTGATCGCATTTTAACAAGACCATAGTCGCGTGGTTTATTTCTGAGCAGGTTAGAATTCCACGCTTACAACCGCTCTTGCTCTGTTGCCTAGCATTGTTTATGAATCTGAGGGACCAAGCAACCACATTCACGAGACGTGTCCAAGATGAAAACCGGAAAAATCCTAGGCCCTTAAAATAGTCATGCGGCTCATAAACCGTTGAGACGTGAGACTTTACCTCTGGCAATTGTTCAACCTTTAATGTTTCCGGTAAAGCTAACGGCCACTTCTGTAACGACTGAACTAGCCACGGAGGGCCTTGAAACCATAATTCATTATCTAT
This sequence comes from Hesperophylax consimilis, assembly GCF_061612785.1. Lineage (NCBI taxonomy): Eukaryota > Metazoa > Arthropoda > Insecta > Trichoptera > Limnephilidae > Hesperophylax > Hesperophylax consimilis. The sequence goes on along the minus strand of NC_142837.1, from coordinate 42,717,325 downwards.
TATTTGAGGCGGATATAAACCGCGAGAAGCTAAATCTGCTGGATTCTCCTTTGAAACAACGTGATACCACCTTGCGTCCTCGACTTGATCGAGTATTTTAATTACGCGGTTCGCGACAAATGTTTTTAAGGTATGAGGAGGTGCCTTAATCCATGATAAAACAATTGTAGAATCCGAAAATAATATTATATCTGTAATTGGTATAAGAGTTTCAATCGACGATTTCGTCATTTTTATCAGTTTCGAAAGCAGATGAGCTCCCAGGAGCTCAAGGCGCGGTATTGACAATGTCTTCAGTGGCGCAACTTTAGATTTACTAGTAAGCAATGTCACTTTAGGGTGTGCTTCCTTCGTAACCAAATATACACAAGCAGCATAACCCAACTCACTAGCATCCGAAAATCCTACTAAAATACAGTTTGACTGTTTAATTGTATTGCAATGTCTAGGTATTTGTAAAAAACGTAACGATGGTAATCCATTTAAGAAATTTTGCCACAAAATGACAATATTTTCAGGGAGCGAGTCATCCCAACCTATCTTGATTTTCCATATTTCTTGCAAAAGGCATTTTACTTTGAAAACCACAGGGGTTATTAATCCAATAGGATCGAATATGCGAGCAACACAGCTTAGTATTGCACGCTTTGAAAATACCGTTAACTTTTCTTCCACGGAGTATGAAAAGGTATCCTTTTCTGGATCCCAAATTAAGCCTAAAATTTTTAACGAACCAGATGTTTCATCATTAAATACAACCTGACCACTTGAGTGGATCCGATGTTCACTCGGGATGTCCTTTAATACCGGCAGCGAATTACTCATCCATTTTCTTAATTGAAAGCCTCCTTTCGCAAGTAGCTCTTTCAGCTCCCTCTGAAGCTGAAAGGCGCTGTCTGGCTCCCAATCACCAGTAACAATATCGTCCACGTATGTATCCGACAACAGTGCCTTGGAAGCCTTTGGGAATTGTGCACCCTCATCCTGCACTAGCTGATGTAAAGTTCTGATTGCCAAATAGGGCGAAGAAGTCACACCAAACGTGACTGTGCTAAGTGTGTATTGCCCTACCGGCTGCAAAGGAGAAAAACGCCAAAGAATCCTTTGATAGCTAGTGTCTTCTTCTCTTATTCGAATTTGCAAAAACATTTTTTGAATATCCGTAGTAAATACTACCGGGTATATGCGAAACTTTAATAAAATTTGTCCTATCTCATTTTGTAATTTGGGACCTGAATATAAACAATCGTTTAAAGAAATTTGTCGGTCTGATTTACAGGAAGCGTCAAAAACCACTCGAATTTTAATATCATTACTAATTTTTTGCACGACCGGATGATGGGGAATGTAATTGGTATTCCGTATCTCAGTCGATTGGGTAACTCTTGACATGAAGCCTTGCTCTATAAAATCCTTCATATATTTACGATAATGTTCCGCTAAGGTTGGATTTAACGACAAACGTTTTTCCAAATTATATAATCTCTTAAGAGCGATATCATATGTACTTCCTAAATTTACTTCCGATTTATTTTTAAAAGGTAGCGCTACTACATATCTGCCACAAATATCCCGTTTAACCGTTGCCTTAAATATCTTTTCGCATTCACTATCATCTTTATTATGAATAATTTCGTTAGAAATCTCTTCGACTTCCCAGAAACGTCTTACAGCGTAATTTAAGTCGTTGTTTTCGACTGCAGTTAAAGCTGACGTCACAAAAGCCTGTGTTTCATCATTCATTTGTGCTACACATGAACCCATGACTACGTATCCGAATATTGTATTCACGGCCAGCAAATTACATTTACGGCTTGAAATACATCCTGGTCTCCATATTTTTGATATCAAGTCAGTTCCCACTAAGAAGTCGATATCGCCTGGAAATTGAAAATCTGGATCCGCCAGCTTCAACTGTTTGAATTCTTCAAACGGTTCATGCATATTAACGGGCGGAAGCTTGGACGTAATATTTGAAATAACTATCGCTTGTCCTGACACAAAAGAATGATTCTGAATGGGATATATTTTACAAGTAACTAAACCTTGCACATTGTTGACTATTGCATTATTGACCCCAGTGACAGTACCTAACCATTTCTTCGATTTTAATCCCAAAGCATTATATAATTTTTCAGACATGAACGAAATTTCACTGCCCGAGTCAATTAATATCCTGGCGCGTTTTCTGCGTCCTGAAATGTCAAGGAATTCTGCCAGCGCGGTAGGTAAAATAGAGCGTTTTGTCACTGTGTACGCAGCATTACAGTTTGCTAAATTATTGTTTTCAGAATCGCGGTTCGGTGAAGGTGACCTTTCGTCACTATGTAAAAGGGTATTGTGTGACTTGTTACAACTTCTACATCGAAATTTAGATCGGCAATTTTTAATTAGATGTGGATTTAAACAATTGAAACATAATCTTTCTCTTTTGACGAAGTCCCTCCTACTGTCTACTTGTAATCCAAGAAATATTTTACATTTTGTAATGTGGTGATCGGCTTTGCAATGATTGCAAATAATTTTCTTCGTGTAATCATTTTTAACAAATAGAACCCGTTTAGACTTACGATTTTCTTTTAAATCTGAAAGCATATTTACGCGGTTTTGCGTTGCCAAGAAATCAATTAATTTTTCGACATTCGGAATTTCATCCTTATCAATCCTAGATTCAAAGGACCGCCGCGTATTCAAATCTATTTTTTGTAAAACAAAATGGCAAATAAATTCCTCAAATAATTTGTGTCGTTTTAGTTCGTATAGACCGGAAAGATTTTCACGTAAACCATTTAATATCTCCACATTGCTAGTGAAATCGCAATTTAAAATAGAGTTTGCATAGTGTATAAATAATGCTCTCGACTCCGAAAATTGATTTAATAATGTTTCCCAGGCTAATTCATAGTTTTCTCGTATTATTGGAATTGTTTTAACCAGGGATAATGCTGTGCCCTTCAAAGAACTTAGTAGGTAGTGAAATTTTTCAATATTAGTGAGAACTGTATTTTCGTGAACGAGACTCCTAAATAAATTAAAAAACGGAGGCCAATCTCTAATGTGGCCACTGAACGATGGTATTTTTATTTCTGGGGCCAGAAAACTTCGTCCCGGGCGCTGCAATTCCTCGCCTGATGAGTCATTATGACCATTCTTATTCGCCTCGAGAGTGTCACGCGCCGACGTGACCTCGAAGTACAATTCATCAAAAACACGGGAAACTTCCAAAATATCATTTTTTGACTCAAATTCGGGAAGTGAAACCAGGTCCGCCAGTTCGCATTGTATGCTTTGAAATTCCTCATATGTCGGCTCGATTTTTTCCATTCTAGCCTTAAATTGACATAACTTTGAACTTATACTTAAATCTTTAATAAGATCATATGCGGCTTGTATACGCCCAAATAATCTTTGCCTTTTTAACTTTAAAGAAGCAATCTTAGTTTCATTCTTGTCCATTTTGAAAAATGTACTGAAATTACTACCCACCTATGAAATGCAACCGCGGCGCGCGGTAAGAAATAATAACTACTTGAAATAATCTTTTAATCGTACGATTATTGAACCATTTACTATTTGAATACAATTTCTACGCAAATCTTATCCGGCTGAAGACCAATGTTTCGATAGCTCTTAAAAAAAAACTTAAGCGTCTGTGTCGGGTGCAAATTGATCGATATGGGAAAAATAACGGGAATGGGAATTTGAGGATGCCACCAGAATTAAAGGAAAGTCCTACCTTGTACTGGTATCTCCTTACAGCTTCCGTGATGGCACCAATCTCACACAGTATTAATCTATTTCCGTCACTAGGTATCGACCACGAAAGAAATGTCCAATGAAATGTGACCCGAGACGCGTATCGGTAGGTGGTAGAAATTGTACTAGCGTGCGCCGGTCAGACAAATCCCTATATCCCGATGGCAAGGTGGGAACAATAGGATGTAGGTAATAACATAATTATAATTTCTTTGCGTTATGCCCGAACAGGGAGTATCAGCTGTCGTTAACCTTTAGGATGTGACCAACTACAATAGCAGTTCAGGGAAATCATGACTACCTTCAGCTGCACTGCAATGTGCAGTATACAGATATTCGAAGTTTTGAACGCATTTCAAGATTATCCATGAAAATTACCAAGTAAAACGTTGACATTGTAGATGCCTCTCAATTATTTCAAATATAATTTTCAATATTATATATGGCTTTGAGATATTTACAAAATATTAGCCGTCTTATAAGGGTTAAATGTTTCCAGTTTTGTCGATTATTGGTGGTTCACATCAACAACCAACCCATTTTAAAAGAATACTCGATAATGAAAGTTGTTAGTTTCACATGGCGTAACATTGTTCATGTATTTACATTTAGGTAAGGGCCCCTTCGAGCACCGGGCCTCTCGGCAGTTGGTCTGACAGCGACACTCTTTTACGCCATTTGACACTATATATTTTTCTTCAATACGATATTAAATTCCCTTTGAATATTTTTTCAGCGTTTCGTTTGTTGTACAAAGGATTCGATTTTTTGTTAATGTTTTTTTACAATAGGCATGACTATATACAATGTACATGGGGAGATATTTTTGGCACGTAACTCGCATTGGTGTCTTCGTGATTTTCGAATCATTTTACAGAGACAATTTAGAATAATATTAAAATAAAATATATACATTTTTGCACTAACTGTAAATTATTTGAATGTTTTAAATTATAGCATATTATATTTTAAACAATTAAAAATTCAGATCGGTGTGAAAATAAAAGGTTTTTTCGAACGTTAAGATAATGTGCTCCCTTTTTCTTATATTCTGTTCATAGATGGAAAAAAGGACTGTTTAATTGGTTAAACGTATTTTAATAACTCAAAAAAAACATTAAAAAGTTTTTAATGGAAATCCGCAAGGTTCTTTTAATGGTTTTTTTTAGTATTGAAAATGCCTTAATTTTTTTCGTCATAAATTTTTGGGTTATTATGCTGTGTTGCGCTTTTTCTTTAGCCAACTAACGGAGAGCGTTACAGTGTCCGCGATCAGGGCAGATGTGAGGGATGTTGGAAACTGTAAGGCTGTCCGAAACGTTGGCTAAATAAGAAGACAGCGCAACACGATATAATAACACAAAAAAATTATAATGATAAAAAAATTTTTGGCATTGAAAATCTTAAATCACATGTTAAATCTTTTTAAACAATGTTATTATTTTTAGAATATTTTGGAGTAAAAGTTAGAGATTTCTCTGAAAATCTCAAATCAAATCACTTTTGTTGAGAGTTTTTTTTTAATATGATGTACTTCTCTCTTCTCTATGTCACACAAATCTAATTTTGAAGCCTTTTATTATTACGAGAAAAGTTCTTTGAACATGTGAAATGCTTTGCTCAGCAAAAAGCTAGAGCGCAGTGACGAAAGTAAATTATTCTGAAACTAGCACTTTATTAAGAGCGGGAGCCACGGTATAAGTTCAATATTTTCGTACTGCTCAAAGAATCGTCTCAATAGAACGACGGCTCAATTTAACGACGGCTTAATTGAACGACGGTACAAATGAACGACGGTTCAATTGAACGACGGCTTAATTGAACGACGGTACAAATAATGATCGACGGTTCAATTAAACGACGGCTCAATTGAACTAAGGCTCAATTGAACGACGGCTTAATAGAACGACGGTTCAATTAAACGACGGCTCAATTGAACGACGGCTCAATAGAACGACGGTACAAATGATCGAAGGTTCAATTAAACCACGGCTCAATTGAACGACGACTCAATTGAACGACGGCTCAATAGAACGAAGGCTTAATAGAACGACGGCACATTTTAACGACGGCTCAATTGAACAACGGCTCAATTGAATGACGGCTCAATTGAATGACGGCTCAAATGAACGACGATTCAATTTAACAACGGCTCAATTAAACTACGGCTCAATTGAACGACGGCTCAATTGAACGAGAGCCGGGAGCTCAGAGCGTATGAATACTTTGCTCGCCCGATACGGCTTTCTCGATACGGCTCTCCCACTATGGCTCCCCCGATACTGCTCCTAGCTCCCAGCATTGATCAGCAATGATTGTACCACTCTTGGTACCGGTACGCCGCCTCGTACCACAAGAAACATAAGATTCTAGGTAGTTAGTAGGTGTAGGTGTGAGAAGTAATAACAATTAATATTGGATAATTTTAATGGTGTTATTTTTCTAAAATATCTCCTGATAAAAAAAAGAAACCGTTCAATTGAGTCGTGAAAAAGCAAGTCTCAATTGTACGGCTCACTTATGAACGACTCATCGCTATCTGAAACATGCAAGTACTATATTCTCTCGTGGGAAATTTAAACGGTACTCGAGGGGTGATTTGAATTCAACAACCTCCAAATCCTTGCTGGCTTTCAGAGAATGCACTGTCCACCTTCTCCAGGGACCATTGAAGGAGAGATTTGGTATAGTCCTTAAACGTAATAATTATCAAAATTATTCGATAATTTCCTTTCGTAATTCATGTTTTTCAGAGTAGAATTTCTGGCTATCGGAACAATGGCGATAACGACTAACTTGGTTCTTTATTTTCTTGTCTGTTTCCCTGTTTTCCCAGTTCATTGGGCAAAGCTCGGAGCGGCTCAATTCGAAAACTTTTCAAATTTATATGAATTTGCAAACTTTCACGAACATACAATGTACTCTGATCACAGTTGAGTGCGCAATTTCCACACGAAGACAATGTGAAATAAAGCGTGTCGTATCTCTCTAGCTGAATTAAATTAAATAAATTGTTAAAAACTAAGTGAAAACGTTTAGACCCTAAGGCAAACACATGAGTTCTGCTTATTGTGTAGAGTTTAAGCACTTATGAGAAAAGTTCTCAACTGAATGAACATGAAAAACTTATGTTACCCAATTATTCATCCACTTGGCATTTAATCGAGCCCTATTCATGCATATCAAAATTTTAATAACGAAGGCATTTCAATACTCAGAATAATTGATTGAATTTCGTAAATAAATACGAATCAGATTTAGGACGGGTTGTTTCGGAGAATTTGAACAATTCTTCAAATTTCAAAGTTAATTTTTAAGTTCTGTGAAAGATTTTTCAAGTTCTGTTATTATTTTGAGTTTTGGCCAAGCTAGTTGCTTATATTGATGAAATAAACGTTGAAATTTGATAAATTGTTAAAATTCTCTGAAACGAACCATTCTTCGATTTTGGGAGGTGGGTTTGGGTAGCTCCGCTCCGTGAATCATTTATTGGATAACCAATACCTCTGCCATACGTCACCCTAAGTGGTTTGCTACGTTTGGCGATTTAGCAGGGGTGCCCGGGTTCATCGGATGAAGTGTGTTCAGGATGCGCCTGCGAACAAGCTGGTTTGGAGAGACCCTCTGACCTCTCCAACTGGTCTGCTCTTGGGCATACTGATCCCTACATTACGACCCAACCTTCATACTTTCCTTTCCCATACGGGCTTAGAACGCTGTTGATCCGTTGCAGAGGGCATAGCAGTGCGTGTCATGTGTCTTTTCGTGCCTGATACGTTCATAGCACATTCAAGTTACTCCAGATACCATTTAGAACATGGCCTAAGAAGAGGCTATATCATGTTTTATGAAAACAACCACAACTTCTGTACAGCTACAAATTCCCACATCAATCAACCCATTCACAACAATAATAAATCATTTATTGTAGGTCATCGTATCATACAATTCCAAACAATAATTTATCATTTGCCGCCAGTTTGTTGTTAATACGTCTGTGTTGCCAAACTTTCCAGCCAATTCCCCAACCAAACATCATAACGCAGTTTACCATTCTAATAATAATACATTATTATGGATATAGATTTTGGTTAGAGAAGTTGTTTGGGTGTTTGTTTAGTTTTGATGCTATCTATCTTGTTATATTGTGTTTGTGCTCTGACGCGACGCGTTGGACGCTCTCATTGAAGGTATAGAAGTGTGTTGTGAGAGTTGCCGTGCGCCCAAAGTAAGGTCAATTTCTGTAGCTCAACAATAGTGTTTAATATTGAACTAGTTTTGTGATTATTCCACATCCCAATATCCTAGTTAACACAACTGTATTACTTACATTTATATTTATTTCATGTAAAAGCCCACTGGGGCGTAAATAAATAAATAAATTGTCATTTTCCTTGTTCCTAAAAGTCTTACCTGAAAAGAACGGGAGAAAACAGATCCAAGGCATTGATATTAAATTACCATTAAGGCGAAGTTAAATGTTAAATCACTATTTTGATTAATCTTTATAACGAAATGGTGTAGATTATGAATACCAAAAAATGCTTATAAAATGATGAATTGAAGGTTTTCCTATCGTTTCGCTTGAGTAAAATGCAAATAAAAAAATAATATACTCAATAAAAAATCTAAATGTAAACTACTAAAAAAAATATTTTTTCGATAGAAATGTATGAACGCGTAAAGGAAAAAACTTTAAAAAATACAGTATTATAGAAGCTAAGATTATCTGTGATAGTTTCACTTGATATTTTTTTTGCTTTCTTATAAAATTATTTACGAAATAAATAAAAACCAGTTTTGTGCTTGAAATCGAACGTTTCTAGACTCCGTTTGTCAAACGATTTTAATGCCTATTACCTAAAATATAAGGTGTACCAAGAATATACACATTTTTGGCTTTTAGCTTCCTCTTAATACACATAGCCATTGAGAGTGCGTGTTATGTCGTTGCTCGGATCATTAACCTCACGATAAGGCCTATGAACAGTGAAAATTATATCCCTTATTTCAATATTCCCGTAAGGTTGTTTTAAACAGAACCGTGTGAGGAAAATTTTACATAAATGGTGATTGTAATAGGTGTACAGTGTACACCTATACATTGTGTAGACCATTGGAATATTCAAGGAACCAGCAGGACTCAAACCCAATATCATCACCAGGAAGGCTTCCTTTCCTCTCTCCTCGTATTCCTACCGATTGTAAGTCAATCGATTGATCTTCTCTTTTTCGTTTACACATAGTCTATTTTGAACCTTTGACGTCAAACAAATCGCATGTCCACATTATAAGTATTTTGACCGAAGATATTAGAAGAACGAGATGTGCTATGAGCAGTTCATACTGTGTGAAATTGTTTTGGCCAGTGTCGCCGGTTTTGTTCACCAATACTACTGCACACCTTCGCTTACGCTAAGGTATCCGCACTAATACATAGAACAGATTTCTGTGCGTACACGTCCCGATAGTATTCAAAGTACCCTAATTAGGTAGTACTCCGCCCACGGTCCGGCGGCCAACATAGCATATCTCGTTCTTCTAATATCTTTGATTTTGACTTATATCAAGGTTCAATTCTGCAAGGTGGCTTTTTCTGGTAAGTCCATCATCAATGGAAAGGAAAAACATTTTGTATATCTGGTGAAATGTTGTTGTTACCTTCCGAATATATTGAAATTCCCATATAGATCAATACACTGCCTTAAAAATCTCTCCTTTGTCTGGCCTAGAGGCATATTGTTGTATATCCTTTGAAATTTGTACTCGTCGCGTCGTTAGCCAGCGAATCCACCGTGGATTTGCCAGTAGTCCGCATTTGTCTCTATTTTATGGTATTTTAAAGCTTAAAAAATGCTCCTAGTCTACTTAAATATGTATTATATTCGCCTGATAAGAATAACGTATCTTAATATTATTCTAGCTTATCGTTTCGTCATTTGAAAATAAGTCTATTTTATGTTTGAAAAAACCGCGTTTCAAAATTCAACGTCAAATGTCGTAATTACGATTTTCGTATGAAATTTTTTTCTGAACATAGCTGTACCGGAAAAACTACAAAGGAAAGATATATACAGTGTTGATACAATTTACAAACATATAATTTTGTAAAAAAACAAGTAAGTTATTACGAAAATACTGTCACCCGGCGCACGGCGAGCGATTCGCATTTGACCCCTGGCGTACTAAGGAATATTAGCTCGCGGGAGGATGGCCTTCCAAAGGATAAACAAACTTCACGAAACCATTAAGGAAAAAAGGTTAATTCTGTGAAAAATAAAGATAGAACGATTTTAAACAAAGTTTCTGCTCTCTTGTTAAAATATGTATGTAAAGACAGAAAAAATACAAATAAATTAACAATGACAATGAATAGAAATATCAACTTTGTATACGATCAAAGAAAAATTATTCATTAGTTCGTGCGGTTATTAGTCAAACCTAAAAAAAATCGATGCTGGACGGAATCAATTGATCGCGTCAATGGATTAATTAAGACTATGGATCGTGTACACGATTTCTTTCAGTTCTAAGAGCTTAGTTAGTTCACCCCACATTTATTAATAAACCAGTAATTTTGCAAACGAACGACATCACTCATAAAATTCTTCATATTGACAGCTTATCCGACAGATTGGAGACCGCGCTAAAAGTAGCGGCTTTTGACCGTGCTCGCAGATATCGCTATCTGACATTAGGTGACAGATTTTGTGAATATCGTATTACATAACGCTTTATCGATTGTCCGTGCTAGACCTCCAGAGCCATAGGTAATATCTTATATATTATAATATAATATATATAATATATATACAATATCTTCAGGTGAAATTGGTCAAATTTTGACATTGGGCCTAGTATCAGTAAGGTCTTATATATACCGGTCGGTGGCCGAGTTGACATCGCGCTTGGGTCCCACCCAGGCGTAGCGTGTTCAATTCCTCGGCTGGCTAAGTCCTCCATCACAACACAAGCAACATTTTCCGCTTTCTGTGGTGGTAGTAGGAGATTTTCAAATATTGTCAGGTTATTCGTAACCCGGGAATATTTGTCTTTCTTTTTAAAAAAAAAAAAAAAAAAATTTATGTAAATTTGTGACATTAGATTTTGTTAGAACCGTTATAGATCACACTTCTAGGACTTTTCTGTTCGGTGCTTGTTACATTGTGTTTTTGGGACGCGTTTGATGATCCTATTTTGATTTCCCGCATGAATTGTGATGTTTGATTTGTGGTTTTACGATGCCATCATTATTAATAAGTCATTAATAGTTTTACATCGTGTTCACCCGGGTAAGTAATATACGTTCGATAAAAGTTTTATATCTCATATTAATTATTGATTGCATAAATTGGCTTAAAATCCTTGCTAAAAAGAGAGGATAATTTCTGAATTGATCACTGCATTATCCAGAATTCTGAAGTTTTGGGTTTCGTAAAATAATATGTAGTCGCAATATTCTATGCGAATCTGTTTGTGGTTTTATCGTGTACTGTAATCAATCTTTGAAAGAACTATTGGGATAGCTGTGGTTGACAGTTAGAATTGGAAAGGATTCTGACTTCCTTTTCTTGCTAACGATTTGAGGGACACTGCGTGGTAATCGCTGCACAGTATTTCGTAAGAGGTTCGAATTAAACGCACTGAGGGAATACTGCACAGGTTTTTTTAACAGACTGGATATGTCTTAATAATTGTTGAAAATGTCACTGATGTAGGTACTCCACAATGTCAGACATGGGCAAGTAATTGAGTAACAGGTTGGATGGGGAAATGCAGGAACATATTAGATTACAGGGAGTTGCATGTTGTTGCGTCAACAACTATTTATACGCGTATAGTGTAACAACATTATATTTTTCTTAAATATGTGAAAAATAACATATTTGGAGTCTAGTGAAAGTAGACATAACAAATTTGGGGTAAGTTTTTTAGACAGTTGGATGTAGGAAAGAACTGAACTTGAATTGGAATTAAACTTATTTATATTATTAAACGTTGATAAATAACTTAACTCATCATTTTATTAATAAATATCAACCTGTTTCAGGTTTTGGTTCTGACCAATGGTGATTTTAAACCAAATTTAAATGCTGCCACAAAGACATTTTAAAATTTATTGAGGAATTGATTATACTGTCTTTTTGTTGCATCAATCATTATTAATTTATTAATTTATTTTAAACCACTAGCATACGTAATATTGCTTCTTATAATACCATCGAACATAGCTTATACAAGTCTTACAAATGAGTTACGATTTTTATTGTTTCTTGTTTTAATTGCTTTCCCGACCCCCACATAACCTATATCTCTCACTCCCCCAGTGAACGCAATATCATCACTTATTTTTAGTACCTACACGTCCCGAACAACTCTGAAACTAAACTTTGTTTGTTCTGCACGAAGTTTTGTAATATTATGTTGATTAAAGTATGGGATATTATATTTTGCGGCTAAACTTAACCTTAATTAGGGCAATGCAAATTAATCCTGGATATGTTGTTATTACTACGGGAACAAACAACTCTAATGACTTAGAGCGTGGATTTCAAAATTGAAATATTGAAACAGGATTCCAGAATTTGCTGAAAGTATAAACTTTTACGTTATGACTAGTACATTGTTAGGCAGATATAACCGTGATTTGCTGGAGTAACAAAAAAATTTTCCAATCGAAGAATTTTTTGTTTTTGATCAAATGGATATTTCTAAGCCAATAATTGAAATTACTAGAAATGTTGAACTTAGAATATTTTATCAACAAATTTAGATATAATATATCTCTACGCCATCTAGTGGGCAATTTAGCACTATTAAAGTATTTCCTAAAAAAATAAAGTTGGTTGTTTACAGGTGAAAAAAATATAATAAGCGGTAATTTTTGATTGAAGTACTAGTACATTTTGAATTATTTGGCGTTTGGGAATAAACCGTCGTAGCTCAGTGGTCCAGAGCACCTGACCGAACATCAGAACACACGGGTTCAATTCCCGTTGGCGGCATTTATTTTTACTCGGGAGATATTTTCAATTTTTATTATTGCTAATTATTGCTTATAATAATTTGTTATCCTTTGAACCTAGAGTTTTAAACAAAAGAGTTATGTGCAAATTACAAAATTAGAGCTTCCCGTTATCGATTTTTAAACACTTATAACTTTTTGCTGTTAAAATTTCTATTTTACTATTAAGAATATTATTAGTATCGGAGATCGAATAAATAGAAGAATTCGAAAAGGACTTTTTTCCAAATTGATTTTAGACATTTGGTATAGTTTTTCTGTAAAACCGCTTTACTTTTGTTTTCCACTCTCAAGTAATATTGATGAACAAAATTTTATGAGAATGAAAGACAAATATAATGTCTGTTTCTCATGTGCGTAATATTGAAAGCGTTTCATAAATAGAATAAAGAATAATATTGTAGGGGTCCTTCGACTTTTCCAAAGACCGAACAAAGTAACTTATTGCTTACATGGATACCTCATTCGTCGTACATCGAGTAAAGACTCTGATGATTTCAATCAAACGAAGATAGATTAATTTTTATTAACTGCCAACTCCAGACCCTCCAGTGTCACGCATATAGCAATAAATATCAAGGATACAAGATGTACAATATTTGTGCCAGAATTGCGCGTTGGTTTTGGGTTGAAAACTTTGAGAAAACAACAAAATATGCTACTTCGATAAGTAAGTTGTAAATTAATTTCAATACAAAACTTCAATTCGGAAGGCGTGTACCCTTACCGACGCCCCTGGAACTATTTATTGGGTAACCAAGACCTCTGTCACAGCTCATCCCAAGTGATTTGATATGTTTGGTGACTTAGCAGGGATGCTTGATGGGGTGAGATTTGTCCAGGTCTTGACGACAGATGCGTCTGCCCACCAACTGCGTGGTAGGTCGGATCGGAAGAGACTGGAAAAGGGAGACCTCATGAACTTTCCAGCAGGCCTCTCAGGACATCAGAGAGATGGATTCATACATCCGATACTCCTGGATACACTGACTCCCAGATTCCTACTAAACCCTTATACCTTCCCAGAACTTCCTCCCTTTCCTTTCCTAAAAAGACCTTCCACAAAAGATGACATAGGCCCTGAGGGGAATTAATTTTCCTCGGGGCCTCTTGTCTGGAACATGTTTCGAAAATTGACCTTACGACATCGTGATAACGTATTCGAAATTAATTATTCAGGAAAATCGTTCGATAAAGGCCTTCAATCCCGTTTTTAACCGAATCACCAATAATTTGAAGAGGTTCTAAATAAATTAGCAATATTAATTTTTCTCCGAGTACACATTGATCCGATATACAATAAACGATTGACATTTTCACTAAAATAACTGCCTCAGTTTCCGACATTGTCTATTAAATTTAGACACTGTTTGGTATGTCAATCACATTTATTATCCAATTTATTTCTATTTATAATAATAAAACACAAGGATGCTCCGGTCCCAGGCTGCTGTTTATTGTATTCAAAAATTTAAAGAGAACAAAATAGACTAATAATAGCAAATACCCAATAATATTAATAATGCGTCCAACTCCGGTAAAATATTGAAAATATCAATAAGGCTAACAGCTAGAGGTGCTAGTGTAACATGTTGACGTTGACATTCTTTCGATGGCGGCAAATTGAATTTATTTAGTACTTTGTTCTATCTAATTTGGATTTTGAACAATATTGATTCAGTAGATTCTGTGTGTGCAGTTTAAGGATTTAAAAAGAAAAATTTTCATTACAAACATCATAAACGCTTCAAATTTTTTTCAGGTTGCCAAAAAGCATTGACAGGTTAGTCGGTGAAATATACGAGTAATATGTTCTTGATTACGCAAAAAGTGGAAATATTATTTACTAGGTAAAATAAACAAGATTTTTCACATAAAATCACAGTGACCAAATAAAATACAATATCCATTAAAATGTATGGAAATCGAGGCGCACAACTCACGCCGCTAGGAGGCGCTAGTGTGGCATGTTGCCAACAGAATATATGGAAAATGTCAGAAGATGGAGGTATAATAGTTACTATGGTAAAACAGGAATCTACTAGGACCGCTCTATTGAGAAATAAAAGAAACGACTTACTAGGAAAAACAGGAATCTACCATGTCGCTCTTTTGACAAAGAAAAGAAACTGGTCACTATGGAATGCTTTAGAACAAATTTCAAAATCATAATTTTTATTTCGTTCAGACGTTTAAAATTAAACATTGCTGTACTGGACAGGAGTTCGCACAAGACTGTGCATTTGGGCGCCGGGTCCAAACCGTATCATCACCCGATGAGAATGCTCCTTTACGGCCGATAGTGATGATAGTTGTAAAAGTTGATGGCAATCTGCCTCCAGCATCGAATGTTGGACACTGGGTGTGTGTTAGCGGTTTCCTAGTAGGGCCGGCTAGTCTTGAATAGGTAAACACCAGAAAATTTGGATCAGAAGACTAGGCAAGTTGAGGCAGGTGGATGACAGGAGTCACTTGTAGAAAGTAGTAAAACACTTGTTTTGTTGGTAAAGATGAACTGATTTATTTTAATTTATGTCGCTGCTTGTATCCTATTTGGTCGATTTTCACCCGACATTTGGCTGTCGACCGAAAAAGGGTGGCGATTTTACCCACGCTAAATGAGAATACATAAGCCACCGCAAAATGTTTCTTATTCACTTTGTCGGTGGGCTTGCTGAAGGCATACGCTTAAAATTGAGACTTTGCAAAAATTTTGCAAGCTCGCCTGTATTACAATCACATAGTTTTATTACATAATAGTTATAATAATTTGTATCTTGACCACTAGATTTTTAGTTTGTCAAGATACGACAAAAAATTAGATTTTTTTTTTAAAGAAAGTCAAACATTACCGGGTTACGAATAACCTGACAATATTTGAAAATCTCCTACTACCACCACAGTAAGCTGAAAATATTGCTTGTGTTGTGATGGAGGACTTAGCCAGCCGAGGAATTGAACATTCTACGCCTGGGTGGGAGCCAAACGCGATGCCAACTCGGCCACCGACCGGTCATGTTTTTATAATAAAATTTTAAATATGATCTTGAAGCGATCAAATACGTAAAATGGTTATGACAGTATTTTTCGAGGTTCCCAGTAATATAGCGCTCCAAAAGAGGAAAGATTCACTGTGCTACGAGGTTTCTGGATTTTTGTAGAAACAAATATGTAAATTTATGTAAAAAAAATGGTTACTTTGAAATCGTTAAAAAAGGCATTTTAAATATCTGCTCAGTGGTAGTACCTATATCGCAAATCGTTTTTATTTGACTACCGCTGAAGAGATGTACAAGTTAAAACAGGTATTATTAATATATTTGTAAATTTTAGTTAGTGAAATTTGCATACACAAAACTGAACATCGTTCCACTCGGCCGGGGCACGTGTGCGATGCGGTATCGATGCTTTTCGGAGTCAGAAATTTCGGGCAATTTTGGCTGAAATGGACTATGAATGAGCAGTGGCGGGGAGTTATAAAAGTTAACATATTTTTTGAAATGGAAAAATATGGCCAACAACAAAATTAATAATAATAATAATAATTGGATAATTTGTAGAGCGCCGTTTTTGTGAAAAATCACCTCAAGGGCGCTGAGAACAACGTTTGTTACAACTGCGTATCTACAATTTTTTTTACGTGCAATGACAATTTATATGTTTCTGATTCTACAGCCTAGCGCTATCGTTCTAGGTAAAACATTTTGAAAAATTGGCTTCAAAGAAATGCGTTATATTCTTATGTATATCAAGATTAGTGCGAATCGCAATTGTAAATTGAGACAATTTTCTGGAACGGTCCCCATGGAAACACTTTTCTCAAGTTGGCGAAAGCTACGCCATTTTCTTTGACAGTCAACATAAGCCTATTCAACAATTCAAATGTTATGACGTGTTTCCCTTGTAGAGGGCATTCGTCGAGTTTATTGTCGTAGTAAAAACGTAGAGGCTTTGAAACCGTCGTCATTACGAAATATCGCAATACGTTCGTAGAATCTCAAACAAAATGTCATCCAACACAGCAGCGAAAATTCTATGTATTATGTTGTTCAAACAGTTTATTAAATGTTCAAAACATATATTTTTTAGAAAGCAGTTACTTTGCGGTTTGACAAATTAATAAAATTACAAATTTGTTGTTGAAAATTATTATTTATTTAATTCATTGCTTGTAGAAACTAATTAGCGAACATAATAATTAGAGAATAATTCAAAATAATAAAAATTTTGAGGACGGGAATAAGAGTCCGCGAAATTAAAGAAAAAACAAAAAAAAAAGTTATTATTAAATGCCCTGAAAAACGAGGCAACAAAGTCTCACGACATACAATTCAGTCTTGTGAGACATACAATTTTTGATGTGAATACCGCACAAGAGTCTTAAATGCGGGAGCATTTGAGCCAGTGAGATTGTGGCATCCCCAATTGCAGTGTGTTGTGAGAATGAAGGTAGTGAGGAGAAGAAGTAGAAGATGGAGAAGATGAAGGTGAGGAAGTAACAGGCTATTCAGATCTCGTCATTAAACACGGCTAGTAATATAATAATAGCCAAGCAACGTTTCAAAAAACACACCACACGTCATCCGTAAACATAACGTAGGCAACGAGGGAAATTATTTTCTTCAAGGCCACCCGTATGGGGTTAATATTAAAATAAATAAAAAAATAAAAAAAAAAATAAAAAAAAATAAAAAAAAATCCAATGGACTTTTTCACTTGTTGTAATGAATAATTCCAAATATGAAACAATAACTAAATAAGAAAAAGTATTTCATTAATTTACAAACGAATCAGCTTTATTGAAATTAATCCTAAATCTCTGCTTAGTGAACCCAAATTGGAATCTAAATGAATAAAGGCTTCAGGCCGATTCTACTTTAATGAATTTCTAGTATTTTCTCAACACTTTCTATTGTCAGTGGAATCAATACTCGAACATTCTACCCATCTTTACACAGCACAAAACACTGAGACCTAAAATGAAAACGTTGAAAAAATAATTACTAAAAAATAAGTACCGTAAAATGGGGTGACTTGTATTAAAAATAATATAATAATACATACATATTTATGTATTTAGGAAGTATGTTTACGAGAGACATGAAGGCTGACAGTAATATTGAAAAATTGTCGAAAGAAGCAAAGCTAGCAGTCCACAATCGAGTGATGGTACCTACCCCGATGTATGGAAGTGAGACATGGAACTGTCTGAGAAAGGATGAAAGTAGACTGATTGCAATACGAGAAATGAGATCCTCGAGGCGTATGTGTGGTAAGACAATGTATGATCGTGTGAGAAATGTGGAGATCCGCAAAGAGTGCAAGGATAATATAAGCATAATGAGTAAGATTAAGAAAGGGACGCTTAGATGGTTTGGGCATGTAGAGTGAATGAGCGAAGAAAGGAGTGTAAAGAGAATATATGACGCAAATGCGAATGGTAGCAAAAGTTGGGGCCGCCCAAGGAACACATGGAACGAGTCAGATTAATAGAAGAATATGTATGAATGTGAATGAGGAAAGAAGTGTGTGCCAAGACCGGGTTGTTTGGCGGTCCGGCCTCTCCGCCTACCCCTGCGAGGAAACGGATCGTTAGTTAGTTATTTAGATAGTTTGATTATATAAGTTTAATTTAAATGGGTAAATTTCGTAATTGTAGATTGAAGTAGAGTTCAGACATAGAAGAAATGAAATGCTCAACGGAGGGGTTGCAATTTTAGATAAGGCTTGATAGAAAATAAGGTTTTTTTTAGAGATGTAAAAATTTATTTTATCGATCGTACTCTTTCCTTCAAACGTTTTCTTCTTTCGTCCACCTGTTCATACAAAATACAAAACATTCTACTTCAAAGATCCTATCAAAATACGTATTCACTCGGACGCATAAAGCATGATGTAAGAATTCTTGTTTCCAGGGAATTGGAGGAACATCCCATGTTTTCATTGTACAGGTCCAAGTAAATATGGGCTTACGAGAGAAGCGGTTTTCGTGAAAAGTTTAAGGAAACCCTTCAATATCTTACACAAGTTAGGTCCTCCGGAAGGGAGAGACTAATATCAATATTTGTCGTGTAGAGTCTGTGAAGCGAAGATTAGATTCTGCAAAAAGTGGGAACTTTGCCGGAAAATATATAAGTTGTAATGAATATTTGAGTTGTTTGTTGAAAACTTCTTCCAATATACATGAAAATATATTAAGGAACACTGATTCATGATTTGAATTCTTCATCAAGTACTTCATTTAGTACTAAAGCCTGATAAACCCAATGCAAGAAGTCCGAAAACAGGTCTCTTCAACTCTACGCACGGCCTGTATTAATAAAGAACAACAAATCTAACAAAATTCTGTATTACTTTATTGTAAGTAAAAATGTTACGTTTACATCGGGGTTTATTGCATTATACAGTTTCCAACAGTTACAAGAATTCGAAAGGTTAAACCTAAAGATGTTTATTCATGGTTCTTTCTTTGTTTGTTTTACACCTAATTGTAAGACAGTTATTAGTGTCAGGACTATGTTAAGGGTCCGTACACCCCGAGGCTAAACCTGTCGTGCGAGCCCAAGTTTAAAAAAAATAATTTTATAACGTTGCTTTTACGTCCAACAGATGGTGCTGTTTCACATCACAGTTGACATCCATATAATATAGGTATATAAAAAATACACGCGTATTCGAATGCAACGTTATGTCAAAATTTCAAAGCAATCGGTGAAGAACTGTTGGAGATTTAAGATTTTGAACAAACGAACATTCCATTTTTATTTATTTTATTTTTTGAATCCTGTGGGACCACACCTCAGATGGCTGGAAAATTTCTGAAATTTTCCCATAATTTGTGGTGTGGCCCATAGACTGCACCATTGGTAGGGTTGGTAGCCAGTGTTTAAATACGGCCATGGACAGCGTAATCTAATCTGAGAAGATCCGGTGTTAATGTAGACATTGCAACGGCTGTGTAAAAAATAATTAACAAAAAAATAGTGTTTGTATAGAAACGCTGTATCGTACAGAGCTGCTATTATTTTCTACGCAGGGTGTACCAGCACGTACCCGAAAGTAAAAAGGTGCGATGATGTTTTTTTTTCAAGTAAAATCAAAAAAATTATTTTTCTACAACACTGACCTATAGATTTTTTCACTGATAACATTGGTACAAGTCGAAACGGATCACGTAATATGCGCTCTGACCGTATGTTTGGTGCTGCTGGAACGAGACGGAGTACATATCACGTGATGCGCTAGGTTCTACCCAGTGGCGAGGTGTGATGGAAAAATATATATTTTTGTTTAGGATAAATGACGCTACATTTTTAACTCCAAATACGCTCAGGAATCTCTTGACATAGTCTTTCGAGTTCATGCACCCGGTACAATTATGCACTTTTCATAATTACTTAGAAAAAATTAATATCAGGAAAGAAAACGTTGAATTTCACATTCAAACTTTGAAATATTCTACACCGAAAAGATGTTTTTCTCTGACAACTTGTACCATATCAAAAAAAAAAAGATTTTCCTTACTGAAGTTTTGATTACTTTAATCAAACTTCAATAAAAACAAATACAAAAAACTTCTCGACGATAGGCGCAAAACATTTTTACTAAACAAGCTAGCGTTGATTTTCTACAGAATCCGTAAATTATAACATGATTTTATCTCTGGAAAAAGCTAAAACTTTCTCCTAAAAGGGAAGAAAAGTTCATAGATGTTCTCAGGTCAAATCGTAATTAGTAATTTCCCGGAAACGCCTGATTTATAAGGCTCTGAAAATTATGTTCCGAGAGGAAACAGGCGGGATTTTAGTAATATATAACATCTCTCTGTAACATATTAATTCTGTGAAATTGTTCGGGATAAAAGCGAGCAAATTTCTACGAATTTCCAGAATTCAAGCCGGTTACTAAAAGTTATAAGTTAAAAAAAAGTAATATAATTTATATATTCTCTCTAACAACTTTATTGTATTGTTTCATATTCATTTGCTTTCACACAAACGAAGTATTGAATTCCGTAAGTCAAAACTTAAACATTAATTATGTTGACACAACTATTTCCATCTCCCTCTAATAAAATTTTCTGGATTCCCCCACCCAACTTGTTACCCAATTACCTGACCCTGTCTGACAGTGTGAAGTACTTACATCAGTGAAGAACTTATAATGAAGGACTTATTGTACCTAAGCATACAAATAAATATGGACAAAGAACGATAAACTATATGATTCCCACTTGTTTTGATATGTTACCTGCTGAAATTAAAAAATGTGCACAAAACCAACAATTGGTGAACTTACTGAAGCAATTATTTTTTTTAGCTTACAATGATATATTATTCTAAAGACTTTTAAAATTTTCTTTTGCTACATTTCTGTAAAATTTGTAGTATTGTAAAAATGTAACTGTAAATTCACTATAAAAAAAATTATAACGTAAATAACCCGTTAGACAAACTGCCAAAAAGCAGTTTATCGGGACTATTTTTGCCTTATATTTCTAAAGTGTGTAATATACAGGGTGTAGAAGTAAAAAAGGTACATAACTTTTTTTTTAAATTTCAACTTTTAGATGTACTTTTCAGCTACAAACGAAAAATTGCACCGGCGTGTGCGTACTGCATTATTATTGCTTTTGAATCATTTGAAATCAACCGGCCGATCGTAGAACTAACACCCGCTACTCCCCCTTTCCGCGCTTTACAGCTGGTAACAGAATAGCTGTTATTTTTTTACTTTAAAGAAATACTATAAAAAAATACCTCACATGTACTCACTACACATGTGGGTTGTATAACTCGATAATGGGTAAGAGGGCCTGAAGGCCGCCCGTTACGTAATAAGCGATTCATTCATTAATTCTTCTGAAAGCTGATTACTTCAGTGATCGTTTCATGGCGTGAAAAAGAATTTTTAATCAAAATTTACGACAACATCTTACAACATACCTTTCAACGACGGAAACTTCCAAGAATACTTACAGTTGGAAGACACCAACATACTTTCTGTGAAAACCATCGTGTTCAACCCCTTAAGAAGATACCTTACTGTCTGAGGAAACTATTTGGTGAAAAATACTTTTTCACGTTGGGTGTGTACCGGACAGCAGGTGGATGTAATAATAAACAACGTCACCAGTCTCGCGCTCGACAAGCTCACAGCGAATTTATCAGGTAAGTCTGTACCTCCACTAAGGATTTTTAGTAGGTATGTCTTTTTGTATGGAAAAAAAAGTTGGAATTTCGGAAAAATTTATAAATCTTTTTTGCTCCTACCATCATGTAGAATCAACTCTCGAAGTAACTGCACTTTAACCTCGGACACCCTGTATATATAAATTAATGTTTCTTTGTTTATTCTCTTTAGACTCGAAAACTACTGAACCGATTTTGCTTAAAATTTTTAAAGTTTGTTCTCATTAGTTTCAGAAGTGTAGTAAGAGAGTGGTTTGAATGGTATGAACAGTCGGGGACGTCCCATGAAGACTTAAGACTAATGCATAATCTCTGCATTGAAATGAGATACAGCGTCAAATTAAAGTCGACAAAATAAAGTTTTTTAACATTAACAATATGGATTTCAGGAATGAATACAAGAAGTCGCTGCAAAAAAGTCCCAAAACCGCTGTGCCCATATTGTGCCCAGGCGGGCCCTAAGATAATCGGCGATCTGTGAATGGGGTGCGGTGCAGACCACCGATAAAGTGGTTAACGAATGCCCGCTGCATTCATTCCCCAGCGGGATTGATGAGGACCATAGAGCGACGCCTGAAGATCTGGACTGACTCACTAACCTAGATGCTAGAACATAATCTAACATAACCTTGATGTTCCCCTCTGACTCCCCCACCATACGAAAGAAGAAAACTATCCCTTAAAGTTTCGGGGTACGATCGTGGAACACGCTATAAAGTTTAGAATTAATAGAAGGTTTGTACGAACTTTTATACTTGCATGTATATCCCTTTTGCCCTTATGACATGTCGAACCCTTTATCGATAATGCCAAACAACAAAGTGTTTGCCTTCTAAGAAAAATGTTTCTTACCTTATCTCTGGCTTCGATGTCACACTTGGCATGAATCAACATCTGAATCAAGTCGATGTTCCCCCTGCTTGCAGCCCAGTGAATTGGAGCTCGTCCATACTAAAAAATATATAAACAATATATTCAACGATTGAAATCTGTGGACTTGAACAATAAGGCATCTCTTATTTTGGAATAGTTCAATCGATAGTTTTAAGCTATAGTGTTCACGATATAAAATATACTGTCACAGTTATAATGATAGAATAGTGGTACATATATTTAAGTTGAACACAACCTGCCTCACTAGACATTGAACACTGTTAGTGCTGATTTTTTTTGAATATTTACGAGATTTTAATTCGATAACTTTAGCTGCTTTACAATTCAGATAAGTTAACATTAATGCTTTAAGGTTAAACAGGACATGAGGCAAGATTTACATGCCCAATATTCTGGCTAAGCAACTGATCTAATTATAATTTAAGCTAACTTCAAAGCATACAACTTAGGTTAGCGTGTAGACCACCAATCCATTTGATCGTGAAACTTGCTGTATTCATCAATTCAATATACATGTAAATGTCTAGTATAATATCGGCCGAAGAAAAAAAAAAGGATTTTGCATGCCAAAAGACATTTTTAATAATTTTAAATAGAGCAACCAATTTCACGTGGATTTAAAAGTACATAACTTTCCTAATTTCAACGAAAAAATCTTGTTTATTGCTGAGTTTTACCACACAAAACAACCAGTAGAACACACGAGACCATTATATTTATCGATCTAACATATTTTAGAATAAATTATCGAGCTTAAAGTTTTCCTTTGTACATTGCGGTATACTTTTTTTATTTTGTAACTTCTTGTTTATTTGATATTTATTACTATTGCACTTTTAAATGTCTTTTTTAATTTATTTCATACTATTACCTTTAAAATTTTAGCTTTTATCTATTTATTTAACTTTTTACAATACTTTAAATTTTTTTTAGTTTTTTTTTTTTTACTTTTTACTAATTAATTTTACAATTTAAATAATAATTAATTTAAAACTTTTTAAATTCTATAATTAAGTTTTATACTTGTTACTTTCTGTTGTACTTTCATTATTCATATGTACTTATGTTAATTGCATGTCAAGTTGTGCGACACAACATGACGTGCCATTAAAAATTTATGTAAGAAAATAAACATTTTATTTTCTAGTCCTGCCTACTGCAAATTAATAAAGATTTATAAAACAAAAATTTTGATATTTTCGCTACACACCATGCAGTTTAAAAAAGAAAAAAAAATGTTTAACGCTTTTGCTTCGGTACCAAACGGCCATCCAATTTGTGTAAATATTCATAATCCCGCCTTAATAATTATTATAATAAGTAGGTATATCCACTTTGACAGGCTCCAAATCATAATTCATGTTTACATTATTGATTGCGGGCCGTGAATATTCAAAATGCATGTTCATTTTATGTTTCAATGCAAGGATGAAAATATCACAATATTAACTTAATTAACGTAACATTATCGATAATTGTACTTACACAAATGCGATAGAAATAATACACAGTGGAAAAAAACAAGGATTAAAAACAAGACTTACATTATTCCTTGAATTGACGTCACAAGGCTCAGCAAGAATCCTCTTGACCTCATCCGGGTCATTTTTTATGACCGCCTCGTGCAGCAGGAGGTCATTCTTCATGATCTTAGCGTGCAGCTCCTGGCTCCTGCTGGGAGAAGGGGTGGAGGATAGGCGGCTAGGGGAGAGGTCCATGATCTGTGAACAGAAAGGATGTGATATACAAGTCTATAATGATATCATGATGACCACCTCTTGATGAAAGATATCATCTTGAATACCACTTGGTGCAGAAAGATATCACATTGGTGACCACCTAGTGAAGAAACATATTGATGATCATCTCGTGCTGAAAGATATCTTCTTGAAAACTACCCTTTGCAATACGATAGCAACTTGCAGTTGCAGTGCTGAAATATACTTTATTTATGAATACCTCATGCTGAAAGACATCATGTTGAAAACCATCCCGTGCTGAAAGATATCACATTAATTAAAATCACGATCTGAAAGATTCTTAACCTTTTGAAGAATCTTTATGACCACCACTTGCTGAAGGATATCACGGTGACGACAATCACGCACTGAAAGACATCATATTAATAACTACCGAGTGAAGAATATTGATATTATCTTGATGACCACCTCGTGCTGACAAACATCATCTTGACGACCATCCCTTGCTAAAAGTTACCATCTTATGCAGAAAAATATAGTGGATAAAAGTATAAACAAGGCGCTAAGTGCTACAACAGTTAATTTTTCTTTGTAGATAGCATGATGCAAGTTTTTTGACAAAAAAGTCTGTTTGGGTATTTATTTCAAAAGGTTAATAGAGGAAAACCATTTTTAAAAAATACCGTCGGAATAGATTGTATATAAATATTCCGTAGTGTCGTATTTGATTGTAGTTTCAATACCGCCCACGAGATGTCGGTAGAGTGTGTAGATCCAAGTTACTATTATAATCACATAGGTGGCGGTTTTTTCGCTACATGACAGAGACAACATGTCGGCTGTACCCGAATGATTATGAGTACAGTCGACGATATCCTTAGGTAGATAGCTCAATTTGAATAATAATAGTGATAAGAAAAACTGATATTTATTTAGTATATTTACTGATTTAATGTCCGATTTTAGAGAAACGCGTATATGTCCTCGTGTATGTACGCAATTGCCACAAAAATCACGGACAAAGAGACTATCAGGCGAGATTCAGTTCAATCGGATGTCGGGAAGTAGGTTAATTTCCGCTTCCAAGATTTGCATTCATTCACTCTCGTAAGCAAAAGTGAAAATCACATAAATATATATAAAAAGAAGATACACGTATCGATGAAAAATGTCATAACATACACTTTGAGTAAGTTATTCAATAGGAAAGTATATTGTAAGGACAGGAAGTTATTATTTATAATGTTCATGTTGCTATTCGGTCGTTAATGAACCAGAGGATTATACAGAATCTATTACCCTTAAATCCCCTTTATTACTGTGGAAACAACACATTTATAGTGAGGTTTGTTCTCCGGCATTATAGCCCTATTATTTATTAACATCGCTCGTATTTTATGTGTGTTCCGTTCGGTGTTTCTAAAAATAAGTATCTACCCTTTGGCTGTCTATTTTTGTACAACATAAAATTGGTTACAGTAATGACATCACTCTATTTTAGCTAGTTAGAAAGACATACTTCGTGGCAATGCGGTTAGAGTACGCACTTTAAGAAGAATCAGTTTAGTGTTCAAAACCTAGCGCAGGGAAAATGAACATTTTTTAATATATATGCTTTACATAAAAACGTTTCATATTGTAACAATCTGAAGTCCCCGGCGTTGTCCGGGCTTTACGCATAGTTTTTCAAAATCAGAAACAAACAGTAAGTGTCTTTTCATTTTGAACGTCAAATGTGCAAAACGAATACAATTCTGCGTTAGAGGGTGTGTGAAGGGGTTGGGGGGAGGGAGGGGGGTAGTTTTTGGAAATTTCATGTGTACAAAATTTCATCGATCTCAGAACAAAACTGTAGATTTGCTTAAAAAAACAAATCCACAAACACACGCCGTGTAACTCTTCTCCATAGGGTATTGAGAAACGTACTTGACTTACTTTAAGGGGGTGATAGATTTCGCTGTAAGTTCAAGGCGTTTTATATAACTCACATATAAATGTGTGTTTTCATGTTTCAATATATGGCTGTGAAAAAAATAAATTAATTTCTACTACAACACATAAATACATGTCACACTTAATCACGTAACATACAATATCACCCACACACAGTTTTACCTATATCAACTAATGTTATTTATTTATTGTACCTTTTTTCTGTAATTTTTTCTCGGTACTACAATATAAACCACTGTAATCATTTGTAAAATGTGTATTCAAGAATAGACATAAATAAATAAATAACTCTCCTACCTAAGGGGTCAGAACAATTTACGGACGCGCCGTAATAACGCGGCTGTCATTTGACAGAGTGACAGATCACATACAAAGAAATGATATTCCGTGGCAGTTACTCAATTGATCTGACGCCCTCTCCTGAAGAAGATAGTAGCGTAATGTGTCACCCCAACATGTAATACTTACATGCCATGTCTAAATTATGCGCGCATAATAAAGCGTAATGTGTCTAAGGCATTGTATATATAACCTTCTTCCAAGCAATTCACAACCCGAGCAACGCCGGGTGTAATAAATCTTATTGAACCCTAAACATAATGCTATCCAATATCGAGAAATTATTATCAGAGAAATGTTTACGTCGCAAAAGCAACATAAAAAAGCTCTCTTTTAATCAAACAACCCGCCCCGGTTACGAATTTGAAATGAAACTCTTTCAGAAATGCACGCGGCGAGCGAGCAGACGTTATGTTAAATATTTTATTCGCTATCCGCCATTGCTGTACCAGCTTTCCTCGCGCGGCGGCCATTACCGTACGCTCCTACAAATTGGTTTTGTTTTAAATGGACAATACGAGGTCTATTGTTTCAATATCCAGCTGCGGTGGATTCGAGGAATATCGTGAGGGGATTAATATTCAGTAATACGCGAATTAATATTCAGATTCCGAACAATAGTTATTAAACAATGAACGTCTGAAATTGGTTGATTCATCCATAAATTTTCTCCCTTGCTTACCTTTTGACTATCGGCTGTTTTTGAGTTTATAGTCTCTATCGTAAACCCAATAAGAGTAAAGTTAGGCAGTCAAGTTCAAACTTTTATAATAACCTCTAGAATGATTCGTGTCATATACATTTATCATTTATTTATTTATTTATTAACTGACATCGTCCAAATTACAAAATAATAACACGAATAAAGTAAAAAGAAAAAAACAGGAGTAGACAAAGGTACATGAAAGCAAAGACATATGGTAGATATAATATAAGAAAATAAAGTGACAAGTCGAATCAAGTCAAGAATACGCCGTGGGTCAGGACCACAGGACACTTATAATATTCCGTCACTTGTTTAGCGACTGGCAAAATCATTTAGACTTATCCCAAAAAAGTTAAGGTTTTGACTTGAGTTGACCAGTCTACACATTCTGGACAGTGGTGAATAATATCCATAATTTATCCATTATTTAAGTAATACCATTCCTTAAAAAATAATATGGAAATATATGAAACTGTTTACTGTTGTTTAAAGCCAATTGTTCTGTAATTACTCTATTGTAAAAGCCATTTTATGGCGTTTAAATAAATAAATAATACAAGATAAAATATCAATTATTGAGATTAAAAATAATTTAGTTCAGTTAAGATATCTTTTTTAATTCGAGTATAGCATAAGAGTCTCAACTGCTCCCGACCGTCTGGAGCCAGTTAAATTATTGCATCCCCAATTGGGGTATTTAATAAGGCTGAAGGTATTGGGGAAGACGAAGGAGTTTAGTAAGAGGAAGGTGAGGAAGTACCAGAATATTCCGATAAATCCCCTCAAACGATAAAACTCCACAAACGGATTCCAATCATTAGAGTACTTGCGTCAGGTAGGTATGCTGTCCTTGTTCTACCGGTATTACAATGGAAGATGCTTTAAGAAATAGCGTCATAGATAATAAATAGATTCACGGTTGAAAATTGTCACACTAGAGCGGGTCGCTTCTACGACTCTTTCTTTAGTTCAACAACTCGGCTGTGGAACGATCTGTTGTATTTCCTCTCTCTTACAACATGGGTCTCTTCAAGACCCATGTTCACTCCTTCATCTACTCAAATAGACCCTCCACACAGCATCCCAAAAGATCACATATGCTCTGATGGAAATCATTTACCTCAGAGCAGTCCGTGTGGAATTAATGTAAAAAAATATTTTAAATTAATGAATAATAAATATAAAAATTTTGCCCACGCCGGGGTTTTAACCCGCGAACTCCGGATTCGTGACCAATGATCGAAATCACTATAATAGTAACTATTCCCACATTTAGTGATGTCAGAATTATTTATAGTTTTAGTTGTTTGATTTTAAGGTGAAATGAATGTTGATTTTATGAAAACCTTTTTTAGTTTGTAAAGGATATTGTTTGGGAAAATTTTCGTTTGCAAAAGCCTAGACTAAGTAGAATATGAATCCGCGCCCGAGGCAGAATAACAATTCTAAATATAAATGTTTTCATTATCCTTAAATGAAAATTACTTTGTGAAGTTCTACTCAAATAATTAAACATTACCAAATCAAATGAAAAAATATTTATTGAAGTAAATCAAAAGCGAAAATGTTTATTGTAATATTTTCACGAACCATCGGATAATTTTTAAGCTGTTTCATTTTATTGAAATAACTCCTTTTAATAACTTTAAAAGGTTTTGACCCTTCAATCCACCATTGAAGAAGAAGATAAAACTGATAAATCTAAACAAAACATGAAATAGAAAAGGACGTAGAAAAATTGGCACCTAATTATTCTCGTAGATCTCATGCTTCAAATTCTAAATTAAAAATATTAACTACAATTATTTGTTTTTTTTTTTTAATGGTCGAGTGGTTAAAGGCGTTGTCCCGTTAAGACAGAGATCCTGTGTTCGATTCCTTGTTTGAGATCGTTACCTATTTATTTTTCTGTCTTGTTCTATTCATGTTTAATTTGGATTTATTGGAATTATTTTCTTCTTCAATTTTAAATGGTTGGTTAAAATAAATTTAAAATCAAGTAATCCAAAAATTTGATTAAAAGCTCTCTAACGGACCATCCTAGTGAAAGTATTTGTTTGCAGGAAGTCTGAATTTATAATTCAGTGCAAATGTTTTCAGTTCACAGCTTGTTATTTCCATCGCAAGCTTTAAATCAACAGAAAATTCAATCAAAAAGCTACAACTAGGCTCGTTCTAATCAAACTTCGTTCGTTCAAACATTGCAAAATAAGACGTAGGCCAAGGGAGTAACGTTCGTCCTGTAATTATTTTATGACCGCCATGTCGAATCAATGGCTGCAAAAGCTTCCAAGGCTTTGTATTCAGAATCTGCTAAATTAATATAAGTTATATATATAATAAATAAGTTAGTACCATGAAAATTCTGTACTTTGGGTATGTACAGTGTACAAAGGATTGAGAAAGTGCAAAATTGTTCACCATACCTTAATTGCCGGGGTTAAAATAGGGACTCAGATTAGTTTTTAATTTAAGTGAGGTTTTCAAAATTGAAACTTATTGTGTGAAGAAATCATAAATCAGCTGTAGGCAGACTGATAAAACCTAAGCGCAAGCCAAATACTAAGTTTGGTGATCGCGCTTTCGGAGTATCTGGGCCGAAGGCTTGGAATAAACTCCCTCCGGAACTAAGATCCATAACAAGTCCAACAGAATTCAGGTCTAAACTAAAACCTTACCTTTTTAAGCTGTCGTACCCTTAAATTAAATATACCATTCCTAAGAGAAAGTCCAGTTATATTCAATTTTTCAATTAAGTCTTAAATCCTGTATCTAAATTTTACCAATAAACAATTAGATAATGTTAATTAAGTGTTAATCTCAAGTGACCTACCAGGTAAGTATTGTACTGTATATTTTCTCCATAAATAGTTAAGTAATAACATAGATCACTGTAGAAATGTATTATACGTTTGTACAGCGCCCTTGAGGTGATTTTGCACAAAAACGGCGCTATACAAGTCATCCAATTATTATTAAACGATAAAATAATTCCATGATTTTTTTAAGAATTCAGACCACTAGTAATTACATGATTGAATCAATCCATCATTTCAATTTGTTCGCTTTTTGGAATCCAACCACAATTTTTTCATGAAACGACATATTTTAAGTGAGGTGACAATAACATTTATATAATACATGTCTAATAAATTTATCTAATCTTTTTTATTTATCTAATAAATAAATCTTTGTATCAGTAATTTTAGTCCAGTGTTTAGACGAAAACACGTAAGATGAGTCATTTCAAAAAGTTTTTGTGTTGGCTTTCCAAAATTCAATTTTTCAAAAACTATTTGTTGATTTCAATTTTAACATTTGTAACCGTATTTTCCATCACCTTTCAAAAACAGATTTATGTTTTCCGATACGTTACAGAAATATTCCAAATATTTGGATATTATTAGTTAAATACACACATATTCTGTGAGAATATGGCAGAGGCTTGAGGGTCAAGATACACAGGTACTATTCGTAATTTCTATGTAAAAGCTCACTTTATCGTAGAATCAAAAACATTTTTTTCCTTTAAAATGACGTAAATTCCAATCAAACAAATGACTCACTTATAGCAGATACCATTTCATATCGCATTTCAGTGTGGACAATTTTAAATATTCCCAAAACTCTCCTCGCGGTATAATGGTCGAGACCTCTAGTGAATTATTTATTTTTAACATCTACCACCCCACTACCCCTCTCCCAAAACCTCAACTTCCTGCGGGGCTAGGTAGTTACCGGTTGCCATGGGAACGGCAGATAAAGGCTGCGTCGGTGATACATCTGTAGGTTGTATTGTTGTCTCTCTGGAGTGGTTTTCCTGATAAATTTCTTACAAATCGAACGCATACGTTGAGGGAGGCTTTTTTATATCACACCTAAAAGGGTGTTGATCCGATAAAAAAAGTGCGTGGTTTTGTCGCATAATAATAGCATTGGCGGTTCGTGCAATGAGGCAGAAGAAAATGAGAAAAGGATACACGTATCCGTACATCCAAAATACGTAACTCCAAATATCCAAAATATATAACTTTTTATTACCATTTTATGTAATATACAAACCTCAAAGTTACTTCACATTAATATTTTTGAATTCCACTAAGAGCGGTTGTCTTTATGTATCCTGTCATACCTGTGCAGTGAGAAGATGCCACACGTGGTTTTCCGCTCACCCAGCTGCGATACACTACACAATAATACAACAGTGAGGCAGAGATAGGGCCCGCCTCCGAGAGCCTCTGATTTCATCTGGCGGAAGGAGGCGAGGAAATCACATGGAATGGTTCAGCAATGTAATGCATACAGCTGAGGCGTATTTAATTTCAACCTTATACGATACTTAGAGTATCTTCTACTCTGGAACGTGCCACATGTATATTATATATTATTTTAATTAAATAAAGTTTGAAATAAAACGCGCACGCTAGGATTTGAACCCGCGGCCTTCAGATTACTAGTCGAGAGACTTACCCCTCAAACACAACTGGATTTGAAGAACGATTTGACAGTCTTAATATAGATATTAAGATTAGAGGATTCCTAGGTTATAATGAATGCTTGGTGATGAAAATCATTTAAAATCGATATTCGGTGTGAAAAATAAAAAATTTCATCAATATCACATTGCGGTGGCATCAATCGCAACACAGAATTGCATTTATTAGCGTAGCTCTAATTAATATTTCATGCTCAATAATGCCGTAGAACTGTCAGCAGGCCTACATTATCGGTATATTAAATTGGAACGCACGAAATTGTTCAAAATAGCGGAATGTGATTTAAATGGAATGAGACCAAAATACAACGAATTTAACTGATAAAGTCACACACAAAAACCGCGAACGCTTTTGTAGCTGATGAGAGCTGATCCCGGGCCTCCGTGGATATGATGTTAAACTCCCAGGCGTGAACATGTGAATTTGATTAGATTAATGTGCTATTTAACAATAATATATCAATTAAAAATACTGTACGTAGTATATAAGGAGAAAAATGACTATTGCTAATTTATAAGGAATCTCTTAAAATTATCGGTAATTCAGGTCAAAAATTGGATTGCTGGCCTTACAAATGAATTAACAGGTTTCCTGAAAACTTTTAGTTAGTTAATACTACTGCCGGTAAAGCACAATTTATTTATTTTGCGCGAAGGCAATGCGGAATTTACTCGAAACATTAGATTTGAATTTGACCAATCAGAGGTGGCTTTAACCGCATTTGGTTACAAAATCTGAATTTCCAGATACATCCTAAGCTTCCTTTTTCCTATCTCCTTCCCTTCCCCACTACATTAAATATCACAACGTACCCCAATTGGGGTTGCCATATTCTCACCGGCTCCAGATGGTGTGGAGCAGTTGAGACTCTTATGCGGTACTTATATAAAAAAGTTTTTTGTCCTTTCATCTATTTTCGCTTGGCATTTGTTTTCTAAGCTGGTCGAATCTGAGGATGGAATGTCGTTTTGATAAGATGTTAATGGAAGTTTTCAGATGTCAATGGAAACAATAACTGGGATTAAAACTTCAGCTGTAATATAGTAAAGTTTACGTCAAAATTAGTATCAAAATGTTTTTAATTCCTTTGGATAACCTTTTTTGATTTGTGGTTCTATGTTCTATAATTAACCGCACAGCGTGAAGGCCTGGATTCTGCAATATCTGCTTTAAATTAATAATTCAATTATTATTATTAATTAATGTTAAAATATTATTATTTGGTTATAATGAAATAGTATCATCATTAACCAATTAACGTTCGAATACTCTTGTCTCTATATTTGTGTATATAGCTTCTCTTTGTACGATTTGTCATTTGGGTGAGCTTTTACACAATTTTGTATTTTTTATTATCAGTTGTTTTTAAAGCTTTCTTTAGATGTATGCAAAGTAATCTACACATCTGGCCTAACGATGGAAACTCCAAAGCTGTTCGAAATGTTGGCTAAAGAAGAGGTAATTGTAGCCCGGCCTAAAACCCCAA
Source organism: Hesperophylax consimilis (assembly GCF_061612785.1). NCBI lineage: Eukaryota > Metazoa > Arthropoda > Insecta > Trichoptera > Limnephilidae > Hesperophylax > Hesperophylax consimilis. The sequence goes on along the minus strand of NC_142837.1, from coordinate 42,683,779 downwards.
AAACTAAATCACAACAATTTTTTTGGCTGTGAGAATCTCAATTATGTATTACAATATGACAATAAAATATTTTTCATTGATTGTGAACATTTTTAAATCCCGTAATTTCTAAAATGCGTTAGTTTAAAATAGCTTCAAAGATGTCGTAATTAAACTATTGATATGGGATTTGCACGCCCAAAAGTATTATGCTGATTATTTTTGGGGTGTTACGCCGTGTTGCGCTACATCTTTCGATTAGATATCAGCCCTGATGATGGACACTTGCTGTCTGTCTGTCTGTCGCTGTCTGAAAGGCTAACTAGAGAGGCCTCCGTGGTCTCTCGACTAGCAACTGGAGGTCGAGGATTCAATCCCTGGGTGCGCAAGTAAATTTCATTAGATTAATTTTTTTTTTCATAAATTACTTAGTAAACATAATATTTATTGTATTTGCGACACGTTCCAGAGTGGAAGATACTCTCAGTACCATTTCGGTGAAAGATCAAGATACACGTGTTTGGTGACAAGATCTGAATTGCCAGGTTCTCCCACACCTTCTTCTTTCCCATATCCTTTTAAACTTTCAGCCTCATAACTTAGCCCAGTTGGGGATGCTATAGTCTCACTGCTCCAGATGGTTGGGAGCAGTTGGGGCTCTTGTACGATTTCATATTTAAAAAAAGTGGCGCAATACGTCATAACACCCCTACAATAAATCACGATGTCAATGAATAACTTAATTAATACGAGAGCTTGATTAATATTTAGCTTTTAAAAAATAGCTGTTTATAGTTATGTCTACGTCATGTCAAAGTCAGGTCGATTGATGAGTTGAGGGAGAGGTTGCGCGCTGTCAAAAATATCAGCTAGGGAATAGGGTTGGCAGATGTTGATGTTGAAATGAAAGACAACTTTAGAAGTTCAAATGAAACCTTAGCAAATGTAATAATTCTTTCCAGTTGACTGTGGTGCCGTCCATGACCTTGAGAAAAAATTCACACCGAAAAATCATCGATAATTTATTCCGAAGCCGTTAGAGAAGATAGGAATCAAATATAAAGTATTCAGAACTTATTCTTCATACAGTTTCTTTGTAGATAAAGGTTAAAATCGCTTAAGAAAATATCATTGATTTTTGTATGGAGAACACCGGTGTCCCATCCACAGTTGACAGGTTAAGCTAGAGCACTTCAATGTATAAGGAGCATTCAATGTATAGTGTATAATAAATGTAAATGTGTATTAAAAAAGGGAAAAGTTATCAAGACACGGCCTTTGCCGTTTTTCGCGGACTGTCGGTTTTTGGTGGGAAACGGCATTATACGGGTTTGTTATCAGCGTGAAATACTATGATTAATAAGTGGAATGGGCTCTTCTATTAGGCGAGGCAACCGCAAAAGACTCTTTTTTGACAAGAAGCAATTAAACATATATAAGTTATTGAGTGTGCGCCTTCGATCTTAGGCGACACTGTTCAATTTACGCGATCAGATTTCACACATCCAGCGATTGTAAAATTGCGGGCATGGCAAATATATATTATTATTTATTATATAACTATATGATATGAAATAACATGTTATCTTTTACTTGGAATTTTCAAATATTGAAAATAGAATGCTATTTACTGAATTAATATCAGGTTTTTATATTCAGCTTTGAAATGTGGTGAATTTATGATGTAATCAAAGCAATTGTAATTTATTTTTGATTATCAAATGTCATATATGATTTCTTTGAAAATTTCAATTGAAAATATTATTTGGTTTAAAAATTGTGTCAATTTTAGGAAAGCGATATATTTAAGCGCTAATTGCAAAAAACACCCGCTATAGGCTAGAGTCTATTGTTTGAAGCGCCCGACTACAATGTGTTTGCGTATTTTAAACTATATGAATATATGACTTTATTTATTATACTGTTATACTTGGTGGAATTATATATTATTAAAATAGAAAATAAAACATTTAAATAAAAAAGTGGAAATAAGTTAAAAAATGTTTTATTTTCTATTTTAATATATGAATATATGTTTTTAAGTGATAATATTTTTCACTCAAGTTCCCTGTTCCAATAGCAAAGGCACAGTGATGTCATGAAAAAGCATAAAACATACGTTCTTTATCACAATAATTGTATCGAACATGAAAACACAAATTTATTGCATTTAATATTATAAAATTTACGAGTTGAAAAATGCACCACAATAATCGGTTACTAGGCGAATCGAGCCGGAGAAAAATCAAAATATTGACAAACCAGTAGCTGTGCGAAATTATTATTCTCACCTAAAAACACCTGCGTCTGAAATGAAAACAAGTTGTGGTAAAGATATTGACGTCACAAGAGGGCTTGCTAGAGAAATTATAAATAGCTAAAAACACTACAATATTCGTCAGTCAAATTTCGAAAATTAACACGAGTGGACGGAACACATCCAGTTAAAACGCGATCTGTTAATTATAATTATAAATTCCTGAGTGTCAACTGAAATCTGTAGTCGCTTCTGTTCCTCCATCACGGCACAATCATTTTAAAGATTACAACTATTTCTAACGAGCTGTTTACGGCCGGCACTTTATCAGCTGAGTCAGACGCATCTGTTATCATTACAATAATGGGGCGTCTCCGTGTGCCGGCTCTTATAATCTACCAACTGAACTGCCGACTGAACTGCCCACTGCCGGTGATCACCTAGAGGCTGGCCAATCCCTGCTGCATTGATGCTGACAACCTAAAGGCTGACAAATACCTGCTGGCTACCGACTGAACTGCCCACTGCCGGTCACCTAGAGGCTGGCCAATCCCTGCTGCATTGATGCTGACAACCTAAAGGCTGACAAATACCTGCTGGCTACCGACTGAACTGCCCACTGCCGGTCACCTAGAGGCTGGCCAATCCCTGCTGCATTGATGCTGACAACCTAAAGGCTGACAAATACCTGCTGGCTACCGACTGAACTGCCCACTGCCGGTCACCTAGAGGCTGGCCAATCCCTGCTGAATTGATGCCGACAACCTAGATTCTGATGAATTCCTCCTTGCTACCGACTGAACCAGCCATAGATGCTGACAACCTATAGGCTGACGAATACCTGCTGGCTACCGACTGAACTGCCCACTGCCGGTCACCTAGAGGCTGGCCAATCCCTGCTGCATTGATGCCGACAACCTAGATTCTGATGAATTCCTCCTTGCTACCGACTGAACCAGCCACAGATGCTGACAACCTAAAGGCTGACGAATACCTGCTGGCTACCGACTGAACTGCCCACTGCCGGTGATCACCTAGAGGCTGGCCAATCCCTGCTGCATTGATGCTGACAACCTAAAGGCTGACAAATACCTGCTGGCTACCGACTGAACTGCCCACTGCCGGTCACCTAGAGGCTGGCCAATCCCTGCTGAATTGATGCCGACAACCTAGATTCTGATGAATTCCTCCTTGCTACCGACTGAACCAGCCATAGATGCTGACAACCTATAGGCTGACGAATACCTGCTGGCTACCGACTGAACTGCCCACTGCCGGTCACCTAGAGGCTGGCCAATCCCTGCTGCATTGATGCCGACAACCTAGATTCTGATGAATTCCTCCTTGCTACCGACTGAACCAGCCACAGATGCTGACAACCTAAAGGCTGACGAATACCTGCTGGCTGCCGACTGAACTGCCCACTGCCGGTCACCTAGAGGCTGGCCAATCCCTGCTGCATTGATGCTGACAACCTAAAGGCTGACAAATACCTGCTGGCTACCGACTGAACTGCCCACTGCCGGTCACCTAGAGGCTGGCCAATCCCTGCTGCATTGATGCCGACAACCTAGATTCTGATGAATTCCTCCTTGCTACCGACTGAACCAGCCACAGATGCTGACAACCTAAAGGCTGACGAATACCTGCTGGCTACCGACTGAACTGCCCACTGCCGGTGATCACCTAGAGGCTGGCCAATCCCTGCTGCATTGATGCTGACAACCTAAAGGCTGACAAATACCTGCTGGCTACCGACTGAACTGCCCACTGCCGGTCACCTAGAGGCTGGCCAATCCCTGCTGAATTGATGCCGACAACCTAGATTCTGATGAATTCCTCCTTGCTACCGACTGAACCAGCCATAGATGCTGACAACCTATAGGCTGACGAATACCTGCTGGCTACCGACTGAACTGCCCACTGCCGGTCACCTAGAGGCTGGCCAATCCCTGCTGCATTGATGCCGACAACCTAGATTCTGATGAATTCCTCCTTGCTACCGACTGAACCAGCCACAGATGCTGACAACCTAAAGGCTGACGAATACCTGCTGGCTGCCGACTGAACTGCCCACTGCCGGTCACCTAGAGGCTGGCCAATCCCTGCTGCATTGATGCCGACAACCTAGATTCTGATGAATTCCTCCTTGCTACCGACTGAACCAGCCACAGATGCTGACAACCTAAAGGCTGACGAATACCTGCTGGCTGCCGACTGAACTGCCCACTGCCGGTCACCTAGAGGCTGGCCAATCCCTGCTGCATTGATGCCGACAACCTAGATTCTGATGAATTCCTCCTTGCTACCGACTGAACCAGCCACAGATGCTGACAACCTAAAGGCTGACGAATACCTGCTGGCTACCGACTGAACTGCCCACTGCCGGTGATCACCTAGAGGCTGGCCAATCCCTGCTGCATTGATGCTGACAACCTAAAGGCTGACAAATACCTGCTGGCTACCGACTGAACTGCCCACTGCCGGTCACCTAGAGGCTGGCCAATCCCTGCTGAATTGATGCCGACAACCTAGATTCTGATGAATTCCTCCTTGCTACCGACTGAACCAGCCATAGATGCTGACAACCTATAGGCTGACGAATACCTGCTGGCTACCGACTGAACTGCCCACTGCCGGTGATCACCTAGAGACTGGCCAATCCCTGCTGCATTGATGCTGACAACCTAGAAGCCGGCCAATTCTTCCTGGCTACCAACTAAATTAGCCATTGATGCTGAAAACCTAGAAGCCGGCCAATTCTTCCTGGCTGCCAACTGAATTAGTCATTGATGCTGAAACCTAGAGGCTGGCCAATTCTTCCTGGCTACCGACTAAATTAGCCATTGATGCTGAAAACCTAGAAGCTGGCCAATTCTTCCTGGCTACCAACTGAATTAGCCATTGATGCTGAAAACCTAGGAGCCGGCCAATTCTTCCTGGCTACCAACTGAATTAGCCATTGATGCTGAACACCTAGAGGCTGGCCAATTCTTCCTGGCTACCGACTAAATTAGCCATTGATGCTGGCTACCATTTGAACTCGCCACTGCTGCAGCAGTCGCCCACGCCATTTACTGTATCGTATGGCGCGATGATGCACAATGTGCTCCAATCTGAAATTATCGCTGAAAGGATTCCGGTTGTATCAGTTTTCTATCTGTGTTTTAAATCCCAGTTGTATTGAAATACATATAACTATTTCATGTGAATTGGGCTGGCTGTAAAAAATAGGAAGTACTTATAAGCTACACCCCTTTGTACGTTCTTTATACCAATACAATACTTGTAATTAAAATGTGAATTTTGATTCAAATCGTCTTTCTTTTATGATGGTTTGGATAGAACACCTCACGGTGTTTTACTTAAATCATTACCCAGGTTGAGGACTGATGTGTGCCGGTGCTTATTATTAACAGTCTTTTCTTGTGCAGGCAAACACGTCCCGTACATTAATGCTGCAGCTCTTTCTTACACACTATTTAATGGTGTGTTGAAAAAGGGTTTTTGAAAATGAGACAAATGATGTACGTATTTCTGCTTCCCCATTCTGTAAATATATCAATGATCTTGAAGTTGCTTTTTTATCAACGGCGTTAACGAAAAAATGTACTCAAAATTAATTTCAACATTTTACAAGATGAAAAAGTTTTTTTGTATAATATCAAGCCACAAAGTGTTTGCTTTCTTCGATAATTCAACATTTTTAGTTTCAGCTTATTTTAGGTTACTTGTTTGTATTTTCATATAAATGGTCCGAAATCTACTATAATGTGTCAATTGCCTAGAACTAACTCAATTAGCATATATAATTTAAATTTTAATTGTATAATGTTGTCTTTAAAAAAGTTGTTGTTTTATTAAATCATTGTCCACACTTAATGTCAATGACTATATCAACTAAATAACAATTACACTTTCGTAACTTCGTAATGCTGTGAATGAAGAATTTTGTTATTCGATAGGAAAAAGACGTCAACCCTATTATCAGTCAGAAAGTAAACAGTATTTCCAAAGAGATGTCACGTCACTCAATATTATAAATCAGAGGATGAGTTTATGTTGTTTGAAGTATCTGATCTTCCTTGCCAATCATACTAAAATACAACTTAATGATTGAATACTTTGAGAGGCCGGGTAAGAAGTGATATTATATTTCTTAAGAAAAATTCTTTGTATTTCAGATTGACTTACGCTTGAGGCTTTTTGAGAATTTTATGTTAATAAAACACCAAAGACTAAAATAGAGTAGTGTAAATTTCAGTGATGATCTCAGTATTTTACCAATAAAACTCTATCTTCATCAATTAGTATTTTGTATTAATTTAAAAGCTATAATTATCACTAAAATTCGGAAAACACGAAAATAGTCAGTAGGCTTGTTGCTTCCGAAATTGCTTACAAATTACAGCTTAAATTGCACTTGTAATGGACTGTAAATAATTTGAACGAAAGCAAATTAAATTTTTGCTGGAATTTGATGAAAGTATGTGTAGGATTGATCAAGGTATAGAATAAAAAAAAAACGGGATGACCAATCACTTACTGTTGCTCTGCGAAGGAGCAATAACACAACACAATATAGTAAGTTCCACCGCGACACATCGATGTAACTATTGCTACAACAAAACAAATGAGTACTTAAATCGATATTATGCACTTATAAGACAGTAAAATTCTTCTTTTTACTTTTCTATGAGACTACGTACGCCAAAAATGACAGAAACTTGCTTCCGAGGTAGTCCCAATCCTTCTGTTTTCAAAACAAATGAACTGGATTTTGCACTATTTCGTACCATTATTCTAAATTTCGAATACTTTTCCAGTAAGGTGATGGTAAGGGAGATAAAGGAACTGGATAAATGACATCCAGGTAGGAACTAAGCATGATCTCATTTAAAAATCAAGAAAGGCCCATGTTCAGTTTAGGATAACATTAAAATCTTTCTTACCCCGAGCATGGCCACTACCTCAAATTTAGCACCAGGGACCTCCTAATTACATCTCTAGGAAATTCTGTAAATTATTAAATACAGTTCTGCTCCCTACCGTCTGGAACCAGTCAGCATCCCCAATTGAGATATGTCGCCAGGCTGAAGTCAGTAGAGAGGGGAAAGAGATGGGGAAGAGGAAGGGAAGTTCCTGGCTGGCCAAAGCCATTTCAAGTAACATTTCAATGCTGAATGAAATACATTTTTAGAAATAAATATTATGTTAAAACTTGCCTAAATATTATTTTTACTTTTTTAACTGGAATCGTTGTACCTACCTATCAGGTAGAACCTGGAAACATCCTCGAAAACGAATATCACTTTCTAATGTTTATTTATATTTGTTGATAACTGAATAACCAAGTACTTCGGACTTATCACTTCACTTTTACTTACTTTCTTCAGCTTAATAATGTTACCTAAAATAGAATAGCCATGGTTCCAGTAACTCCTGGCATGGCAGTGAAAAAAACTCGTGAGCAGTGTAACGTTTTATATAAATGAAGATTTAAGTTGTAGACGTTGAAAATAAAGAATTAGTTAAGTAAAGAGTGATGGCGTCTTACCTTGGTTCATATTTCAACAGACACTGTTTCACCGCCGAGACCACGATCTAATAATTATCTGAGAGGTGAGAAGCTCCACAAAAAGGCTTTATGGCTACCGAAACCGGACACGGTGCCTTCAAATGAAATAGACAAAAGGTTTATGATTAATTACCTACTGCCATATTACGCACTGCTAGACTGAGAAAATTCTGAGAAAGTAATAATCGTTTTATAAGAAAAGTGGTACAGTGGATTTTTTTAACTAAACTAAGAACTATTATTTTACAAGCAATAATTATTCGCCTGAAACACTCATCCACATTGAAAAATCTCCTGATAAAAGATACATGACGCCAACGGGACTCGAACCCGTGTCCATATAGTGACGCCATCTAGTGAGAGAGTTAGCACTTACAATGCCTTTCTCATATAAAATAAAGTTGGTTGTTTTCAGGTGAAAAAATGTAACAAGCAGTAATTGTTGAATGAAATACTAATATATATTGAATTATTTCGCGGATAAGAGATAAGCCGCCATAGTTCAGTGGTCAGAGCTGTCGACCGGAAATCGAAGGGACACGGGTTCGAGTCCCGTTGGCGTCATGTATCTTTTATCAGGAGATTTTTCAATGTGGATGAGTGTTTCAGGCGAATAATTATTGATTGTAAAATAATTGTTACCCTTTGTGCTATGCATAAAAAAATCTTGTCTTAAGCATTAGTTTACCAAAAAAAAAAAATAATATACTAATAACAATACATTTTAAAATTAAATATAACACAAAGTAAAGATTTTTTGGATATTTTTAATAAAAAGATTTCGAATCCCATGGTTGGCTTGAGTCACAATTTGGAAGGCGGGTATGGGTATCGCCACCCCGAGAACCATTATTGGATAACCAACATCTCTGCCATAGGTCACCCCAAGTGGTTTGCTGCATTTGGTGACAGGGGTGCCCGAGTTGATGCCTGACAAGCGTGGTAGGCCGGATCGGGGAGACTGGTTGAGGGAGACCTTTTAACCTCTCCCGCAGGACTCTATCAGAACATAGCTTTGCACCGCAGTGAGAGGGATGTATGAAGTCGGCTGACGAATCCGCCTCCGAGAACTAACGAAAACCTCACCCGGGCCCCCTTGCTAAGTCACCAAATGTAGCAAGCCACTTGTGGTTCCCGCCTTCCAAATTGAAAATAAATGCAATTTTTTATTGCTTTCATACAGACACTTTTGACATCAAAATTTTCCAATAAGTCGAAAATCAAAACAGATAATCAAATTACGAGAACGTATTTTATAATTTTCAGTTTGGGGGGCGGGTATGGGTGGGGGTATCCGCCGCCCCAGAAACCATTTATTGGATAACCAACACCCCTGCCTGCTACCTCTGGTTTGACACTTTTGGTGACTTAGTAGAGGTGCCCAGGTTCATGAGGTTTGTCTGACAGGCCGAATCGCGAGACTTTTGACTTCTCCAGCCAAACTCTCTCCACCTTGCACTGATAGATCATTCTTCCGTCACTCTTGGACAGACCTGGATCCCTAGATTCCTTCCCACCCCTCATACATTTTTCCTTCCCAGAACTTCATCTCCTTACTTTCCATTAAGAGAACCTTCACACAGCATTCCCAAAGACGACTGAGGGAAAAAATCCTCAGGGCCTCTGTGTTGAACTAATGTACAAAAAAATAATTCTGGCTTACTTAGAAATCCCTGTTGTATATTTTCCATGGAAGTGAAAACGTTGAAAGAAAATTTCACTTAGATCTCATGACTCTCGCATTTTCCAGGAAACGAATTGAATATTTTATATTGGTGATCTCAGATATAATATTATTACAGCACTTCGTTTCCTTCAGAAATAAAATTGGTACGGGTGATTTAATATTTAATCCAAATCAGTGCGTACAGACAGATGGAATAGAGAGTAACATGATGAATTTTGTATAACTTCTAAGTGGTTTTATCATAATTTAATCAATCATTCTTAATACAATTTACCAAACCACCCTGTTTATATCAATAAAGCCCTAGAGGATAGAACACCACCAGCCTTACTAAAAAAAATCACTTGTTTATGTTACATATTAAAATTTAATGAAGAATTTCAAAAAATTTACGTTTTTTATAACATACTGTCCTAATACAATGTGTTGGTAAAAGTTTGACCAAAAATAACCATTTTAAGATGTGCAAGCAATGCGCTCAAGATTTCTGATTTTTTTCAGTTGGAATTAAAAGCAACATAGGTAAATAGTAAGCTAACAACTTTCTTGAATATTTCTTAAAGTAAATGGCCTGTGTTTTAAGAATTTAGAATTTCATAAAAAAAATTCGATGTTTTTTTTAAAATGTTAGCGGTTAGATTTGAAAAAAAATTTTTTTGTTAGAAATTGAAATATTGTAATTTTTAAATATTAAAGTGTATTTGAAATACAAAAATCTAAAAAGTAATTGGATTTTGTTTCTAAAACGGTATTTGTTTTTACGACATCTTAAAAAAATACATGATACATTAAAAATACCTTAGAAAAATTTCGAAATTCAATTAGAAATTATTTTTACTAACAGTTTATACAATAGATAAGCAACCCTCTTTGTATAAATATTACATTTTTCCATAAATTATTATATGCCAGTTTCTATAATACTAAAATTTTCACATACATGGTTGTTTATCAAATGTATAAAATTTTCACCGAGGTTATCAGTAAGGCTCTTAATGTATTAATCTATAATTAATTTCTCAGTAAAGCAAATTTGCAAATGTATTAACAGACCACATTTTAAACAGTTGATTTCTATAAAGTAAATTAAATAAAGAAATATTTGTGCCAATATTTTTTTTATTCAAAGTGCATAAATTTCCACAAAAAAAATGTATTAGATATGACTTTTCTCTCTGTCTTGGTATAAATAATTTTACTGTGACCCGTACATCTCCTTATAAAATATATTTTTCATTTTAAAAATGCCTCAGCTTAGAAAACTCAAGGTCCACTTTATCGTTCTGTCAGTTCTTTATGGTACCCTTCCATCGACCGAAGCTCTCATATAATTAAAACAACAAAAAATCTCTTCACAAAGCTGAATGATTCTCATTAAATTTTTAGAAAAAACCATTGTATTGATGGTGAAGTTTACAATGGTTTTAAACTTTGTTGATGTGAGATTAATTCGGTAAAATTATCGCTTCTTCAAATGCAGCAAACTTATTATGAGGCATCAATTTATTGAACCATATTAATCAAAACTTCCACATAACCACTTTTAAATTTTAAAAACCATCGATGAAAACCCACAATTCCATGGTCGATGTTCAACCTTATACTACGATGCAAGCCATTAGCGGAACTTTAAAATCTACACCTCTCCCTTGGCTCTCTAACATTGAGGGAACACAAGAAGGCGCCGCAAAAAGGCGCAATACCTTTGCTTGATGTTGTCGTCTCCGATCTTGCATGTCGCTTGAAGTTCCGAAAACCCTTCTGGATGGAAGGAGGGAGACTTCTCTATTTAGTCTTTCTCCTGAAGATAAATGGCAATGAGTGAGAAATGCCCATCTCGTCCACGACTCTACTGATTCTCACAGCCTCGAAAACTCTGGTCCGCCATCGATAGGATAAGGTCCTCCCACAGCTGCTGTATCCACATGACGCATAAGTGGGTCCTTAAAGAGTAAGCGATGTGTGAATGTCGTGCGGTACACCATGATCAAATATTCCCCGGCGGGATTGATGAGGTCTACAGGGGGACGCCTGAGGCCGTAGACGGGCTCACTGACCTAGATGTTCCCATCTGGGGGAGTCAGATGGAGTCGTATGTCAGATAGGTATATATATATATATATATATATATATACCTATCTGACATACATATATATATATATACCTAACATATATTACATAACATATATATATATGTTATGTAAACGTAAAACAAAACATGAAATAGAACAAGACACAGAAAAATAAAAAGAAAACGGTCTCAACTGGGAATCAAACCTTGGATGTCTTGCCACAACAATGTTGACCGGTCGGTGGCCGAGTTGCCATCGCGTTTGGGTCCCATTTGGGCGTAGTGTGTTCAATTCCTCGCCTGGTTTAGTCCTCCATCACAACACAAGCAACATTTTCAGCTTACTGTGGTGGTAGTAGGAGATTTTCAAATATTTTCAGGTTATTCGTAACCCGGGAATGTTTGTCTTTCTTTTTAAAAAAAAAATGTCTTTAATCTGTAGCGATCGACGAGATTTATCTAGAACAACTCGCCAATACAAAAAGCATCGTAAATGGAACACTCTAGAGGCAATACGAAACGATCGGCATTCCTACGTACCTACCTGTCTACGAGCTACCTACTTGCGAGTGAACTACCTACGTCAACACGTTGCGAGTTGGACTAGTAAATTACGCGCATTCGTTAAAAGTTTCTAGCCTATTGCCTAGGCATAATTCCAGCGCCATCGAAACTATCAGAAGAATCTCGCTGAAGCGACTGACCCGTAGTTTACCAGCAATCCCGCGTACTTACAACCTCCACCGGCTGGGCTATATAAATAGGCCCGACGCAGCGAGCAGTCAGTCAGTCAGTCATTAGTCGTTCAACAATTTGCAAGTCTCGCGAGTGACAACCAGCGCACCTCCACTGCGCGCAGGACGATACACCCGGCTCTGCACGGTTCATTCATGGACTCTAACGGGATCACCGCGCCCTGGTTCCAGCACATCTGACCATCGCTACATCCACGCACCTAGACCCCGCGGCATTTTCGCCGGTCTATGTTTCTCTCGCACAACCGACGACCAGGTCCACCGCACCTTCGGCTTCCCTGTTCAGCACTGGAGCACCCGGAAGACCCATGGTCTTTACCAGTACCTGACACGTCCACGAGTTCGGTCACCAGCAGCGGCGTCGACTCAAAGGCCCGCGCTTAACCAGTACTTCGCCGCCTGCATCCGGAGTCATCATCATCGGTCCTGAAGTCATCTCATATACGGCATTCTGACTCAATAAAAACACTGTGACCTTCACAACATCTTTCATTGTGTCTCCTCACTCTCACCTCTCTGATCCCCAAAAATCTAATAATTTTACGTCATTTTTGTAAATCTCATAATTCATTCTTATTTTTTATGTATGTAGGTAGGAGGTGGGAGGTAGGGTTTCAAGTAAAACCTCAAGAAGTAAAATTGGCAACGAAACACGTTGATTGTTTTTGAACAATGAAAGTGCTTAAAACTAAGGAAGGGTTGTTTCGGAGAATTTGAACAATTCTTCAAATTTCTTAGTTGATTTTCAAGTTCTCTGAAAGATTTTTTTTAAGTTAAGTTTTTATTTCAATACTGTCAAGCAACTAGCCTATAATAATATACTAACATAACTTGAATAAAACTTTCACAGAACCCGAAAATGAACGTTGAAATTTGATGAACTGTTCAAATTCTCCCACACAACCAGTCATAAGTGTTGAATATTTCTAAATTTGATAAAAATATCTAATACATCTATTTGAAAACGTCTTTTAAATCTTAAAAAATGTATATTTTGGTTTGACTGACTATTGAACCTTTCTTCCTTGGGACCGGAGTCAACCGCGCTATTGACCTTGCTAGATGCCAATCGGGTAGGACCAACATTTATTTCGCATATTAACTAGAGTAAAGTCATCCAATTTCAGAGGTGTGCGCCCACGTGAGTGACACCAAAAGTTGATAGAATGCATTTTCATTGTCAACGAGTCTATCTGCCATTAGTTTTTGTTCGATCGGATGTCAGGAAGTGGGTTCATTTTCGCTTCCACGATTTGCATTCGTTTGTTGCCGAGAACAAGAGTGAAATTCAAATGGATGTATTTAAAATCAGCTTGAGCAATGGCAAAACTAAATTAAAAAGGAAAAGGCTTTTACGGTATCTTAAATTAATTTAAGGTTTCCCTCAAGTAAGATTATTGCTACAAATTCGAGTGTCCTTACCAACCCCTATTACTTAAACAGTTTACAAGTATTTCAAAGGGATTAATTCTCCCTCGTCCTATAATTTCTGCGAAGGTATTACTATATAAATTATGAAATATAATAATACCCGGGTGATATGTTTAAACCAGGCAAATAAATTAATCTCAATGTCAGGCTGACATGACAACATAAAACTTTAATAAATGGGGCTCGTTAATTTTGTATTTTCTGTATTATTATTTAAGGGTTTCATGTTTTAGTAAAAGAATATTTTTGTGAGATATTTTGACAACTTGGCATGAATATTTCGACTGGAAAAAGTTTTTAAATATGCTAAAATATTTCCTTACAGTAGTTAATGAAACCAAAAAATAATATTCATAATTGAAAAGTGAATCCAGTTTAACCAGAAGAAAGTAAATAAAAGATTTTTTATTGAAAGAACTTTTCTTTAATAACTTTTTAAGGTTATTATACCCATCAATGTAAGATATCATCGAAGAAGAAGATAATTCAAATAAATCCAAACAAAAATTGAAACAGAACAAAACACAGATAAATAAAAAGAAAAGAGTCTCAACTGGGATTCAAACCTACGATCTCTATCTTGCTGTAACGACATTTTTTAAAATCTCATAATTCCGATTTGTGTATTCGAGACACTATCTATCTTACACACAATTTAAAAAAAAACTTTTTAAACATTTAAAAGGATAGCTGCCAAAAAATGAGAAAAAATTGTTGCAAGATAAAATTTTTCAACCTGAATTTAAAATATGATATATGAGAAATAATTTTTCAACTATTACAGATAAAAATATCGGCAAATTAATTGTGAGACAATATATTAGTACATTTTTTAAACTAATAATTCACGTACGTCTAAGGACTCCATATGATTTTAAACTAACTAACCAACCAACACGCAGTTTCCCCGTAAGGAATGTCAAAGAGGATATTTCGTCAAACAACTCAGTATTGGTACAAACTCTATACTTCATTTACATTCATACATCGTCTCATACATACACTTTTGTTATTCCGACTCTTGGCATTAGAACTCAAGTATTTATTTAAATTTATTTTTATTTATTTCATCTCACATACATAAATCACGCTTTTTCTCATAAAAATCAACCTAACTAGGACTAATTCGTATCAAGGTTAACAATTTACATTTGAGTGAAGCAAACATATATAGTAACCACAATAAAGTAATACTACATACAAACAAGTATTTTAAAAAGTTTTTTTTTAATGAGTTATCGAATGGGTAATTTGACAGTATATTGTAAAAATATTTGAACTATAACTAATTGTTAATCATATTTGTTTTTGGGGTGTTAAGCCATGTTGCGCTAACTCCTTCTTTAGCCAACGTTTCGGACAACATTGCAGTGTCCATCATCAGGGCAGATGTGTTATTTGAGGTTGTGTTAAAATGTGAGCTTATGTGAGCTTATGAGGTTGTGATACCGTGTTGCCAGCTCCAACTCTCTGAGCTAACATTAACGTATCATTTTTTATTTAAAGTGGTTTTCTTCGTTTAGCTCTGGTGTATCCGTCAATTACCGGATACCAAGAACTATTGAGCTTAGCTCCATCGTCTCTATTAATGTTTACAGGATTTTTATGAATTTCAATGGCTTCCGTAATCAGCCGTGCTCTATAAGTTTTGGGTCTCCCCAGGATTTCAGGAACAAATCCAAAGTAATGCCCGGTGTCAATCAAATGCTTGGCAATTGCCGATTTATCAGGGTGGCCGAGTTTACAAGCTCTGAAGTGTTCTGATATCCTTTTGGAGATAGTCCGCTCTGTCTGGCCTACATAGACCTTGTCACATCCGGAACAGCTGAGTTTATACACTCCATCTGTTTCCAGAGGAAACTTAGTCTTTGCAGACCTCAGTATGTCCTGTATCTTTGTTGTTGTTCCGAAGACAGTCTTGATACTTTCCTTTCTCAATAGCCTGGCAATTTTGTCTGTCACATTGTGCACATAAGGCAGGAAGGCACAGCCTTTCGATTCTTGTTCAATTCTGTCTTCGTTTGGTGCAGATTTGGCTCTTATGATTTGCCTTGTCTGACTTGCTGGGTAACCGTTACGCTCCAGTGCATCGGTCAGCTTCGTAAGTTCCGCTCCAATTTTATGTTCTTCACATATTCTGGTCGCTCGGGTCACAAATGTATGGATAAGTCCTCTCTTCTGCGCTGGGTGGTGGTGCAAATCAGCGTGTAAGTACCGATTCGTATGGGTTGGTTTCCTATATACAGTATGTCCTAGGCTACCATCGTGTTTTCGCATCACCTCCACATCTAGAAAAGGCAGGATTTTATCTTCGTTTTCCAGTTCCATTGTGAATTTTATTTTGCTGTGGAGAAAATTAAGATGGTCTAGGAATTCGTTTAGTTTCCCCGTTCCATGAGGCTAAATGGCGAAGACATCGTCGACGTAGCGCCACCATACTTTAGGGACAGCCGAAGCTGTGTCGAGTGCCACTTCTTCAAACTTCTCCATAAAAAAGTTGGCTAGTACTGGCGACAACGGACTGCCCATCGCAACTCCCTCCAATTGCTCAAACAGTTCACCCTGAAACGCAAAGTATCCCGTTTTGAGGCAGTGTTCAAAAAGTTTGCAAATGTCTTCCTCATATATCTCCCGGAGCATTGTCATGGAGTCTTCTAGAGGCACATTTGTGAAAAGAGACACGACGTCAAAGCTGACCAGAATATCTCCTTCCTCAGTCTTAACTTTCTTGAGCTTACTAATCAGATCTGTTGAATTCTTAATCCACGATTCGGTTTTTCCAGTTTGCATCTGCAGTAATCTCGAGAGGTATTGGGAAAGTTTGTATGTAGGAGCACTAATAGCGCTGACAATCGGTCTCATTGGGATTTTCTTTTTATGTATTTTTGGGAGACCGTACAGGGCAGGAGTTCTAGAGGCTTTTACAAAAAGCTTAGACCAATCCTCTTTCCTGATGCTAGAAGCTTTCACTAGTTCCCTTGTTTTTATGTCAATCTTGTTGGTGGGGTTGTTTTTAATCTTCTTATAGGTGCCGGAATCGCACAAGAGGTCTTCCATCTTCTTTGTGTAGTCTACTGTATTAATCACGACAGTGGCATTTCCTTTATCGGTTGGCAGAACCAAGATATCCTCATTGGCGCGTAAGAGCGAAGAGCGTTTAGTTTCGGTATCCGGTAATTAACGCGTACATCAAAACTAAACGCAGAAAACTACTTAAAACTTATATTTAATGTCAGTTCTTAGAGGGAGCTGGCATCACGGTATCGCATCTTCATACATAAGCACACATTTAACCACAACCTTAGATTACAAATCTGCCCTGAAGATGGATGCTGTCCGAAATGTTGGCTAAATAAGGAGGTAACGAAACACGGCATAATACCCCAAAAACTAACCACTCTAAATCTTAATTAACTTTTTCAATTTAAAATAAAAATTTAAATTTTAAATAAATTATTTATTATTATTATTTCTAGTTAAATAAGTGAAAATGTAATTTTCTTTTATCTAGAATAAAAATATTAAAAAAAGGAATTGATGGACTAAATACTAAACGTAAGTGGTGCCTAATATATATAGTTTCTTTGATCAAAATAAGTTTTAGTATTTACCGTCTCAATGTTCAAAGTAGAGCTAATTCTAATTGCACGCCTTTGTTGTGTTCTTTCAGCAAATTTGGTTCACTTGACCGTGCCATGTCTTCCTCGGGCTGTCCAGACTTCCTCTACCCTTCACATTAGCGTCATATATTCTACATTCTCTGAAGCGACTTTTTCTCTATCTCCGCAGTAATGCGTGGCGGGGTACAGCGAGTCCCAATTAAATCATTTCAAACAAAATTAAAACGATTCAATACATATATTTAAATTTAGGTTAGACTTTTTACCATATATAAATCGTAGAACACTGTTAAAAGTAAAATTAAAGTTAATTGAGAATCTGATTGTTCAGTCTCTTCTTCATATTGGAACAGTCGTTATCAAAGCTCCCTTTTTATTCAACTAATTATAAAACATCTTAGAAACAGTGTTGATTTAACAACTACATTATTTAACTCTCAGAGGAATAAATGTTTAAATAATGTCTGCCTTTCTCGAGAATAATTTTGGTAGGCAATCTTCTTTCATGTTCCATTCGTCCGCTTTTCATGGCCTCACGAATTCACAGTTAATTATTGATTAGGCGCAATCTACTAATGATTTTTCCGTCTAAAATACATCTTGGTAACTCGTGAACATTTATAGAATTCGAAGAAAGGTCTAAATTGATATTTCATGACAAAAGATATCCAACAATACTTGAATGACTGAATAATGATATTTTTATCATATTTTTATTTTATAATTTATATTATTATACAATTTCTGATAAAGTAAATCTTTAATACGCTTGGCAGATATTAGTTTGTATAAATTCTTAAACGATGATACGCTTGACATATATGATATAGTTTTACTAATTCTATGTTCATAATCGAATGCGACGCCAACTAACTGCATTGTAACGCATGGTCGATTATTTAGCATAGTTCTTTTTTTTATAAGTTAAATAGAAAAATTTTGTTTTATTTTTTTTTTTGGTAGAAAGTAGTCACTTTGTCGTTTGACATATTAATTGAAATAAAAAAATTGTTTGTAACCACGATTTATTTATTTTAATTTTTTAATACTGACCGGTTTCGCTTAACTCAAGCATCTTCAGGGTATAAAATTAAACTTTCAGTTTTGACCCTGAAGATGCTTGAGTTAAGCAAAACCGGTTGGTATTAAAAAAATTAAAATAAATAAATCGTAGTTACAAACAAAGTTATTGTTTTATTTTAAATAAAATGTAACCCGATTAAATGTTAAAAACTGTTAGTATTATTAGTGCGATTTATGGCTTCTCCAACGAGGAAGGTTTTAGGATCCCTATAAGAAATTTATAGGGAGCACAAATAATATTTACTATGAGGGTTTCAAAATGTTCAATGAACAATATTTAAGGACGAGTTGTTTCAAGAAATTGAACAATTCATTAAATTTCAACTGAGAAAATTGAGTATTCGGACTGTGAAAGTTCTATTACTATTATTATTTCAGTTCTGTGAAGCAACTGGCCCATGTTGATATAATAACAGAACTTTAATAGGACTTTCACACAACGTGAAAATCAACTTTGGAATTTTATGAAATGTTAAAATTTTCTGAAACAACACGTCCTTAATGTAAAGGACGCTAAAAGCCTTGAATTTTCGAGGGTTACGTCTCAATGTCATGAAATAGAGTTATAGTAGTTTTATTTTATTTATTTATATATAAAAATTATAAACAATACATAACAAAATGAACCTTGGTCTGTCCAACTGGGAAGGATTCCCGTTTCAGGACAGCAAATTGGGTATTTAGTACATAATATTCTTACAATGGAATGGCGATCCTGTCAAAACAAATTTTGGGAACATTGTTGATTGCATTCAAAGTGACAGGATGGTTTCTTTATCCTTGAAAGAATCGCAAAGATGTAATTTATTACCAGGGTCAATTTGGATAACATTAGTAATTGCATTCAGAACAGATGAATGGTTTCTTTCGGGACATCACAAGTCTGAGATTTTTTCCAGGGCATTTTGGAGAACATTTACAATTGTATAGTTAGAATTTACACATTTATAAATCAGTATAAGACATATGAATCCTATAGTACTTTTTTTAGAATTACTTAGGTGATAGAAATTACACATTACCAGACCAGAATATATGCCGTATGACACAAGAATTTCCAATTTTAAAATTTCGAATCTTTATTTATTAAATGGCTAATAATTATTGTACAGTAATTGTAGTATACAGATTCGTAAATTTAAATAATAACAACAATGAAGATCAAGTATTAGGAACAAAAATAACCATTTTTAAACTTGAAATAAAAAGTAACTTTAGATCCTTATCTCTGATAAGTATAAAATAGCCTTTTGGAATATAAAAAATAAAATTTAATATAATATTATCAACGCTATTATATTTTTTTCTATCTAAGTACTTAAATAATACTAAAAAATAAATAAATTAATTAACACTTATTAATTCATATTAGATATGTGAGTTTGTGTTAGCATGAGTTCGCTCTCGACTCTCCCCATGTCCAGAAGCCAATTGCTAACCAATTTTCGCAACGCGCTAGCACTTTTCAATTTCCATGCATCGGGAATGAGGTTGAACACTTGTTCAACCTCAGTTGTTACAAGGATTTTATACCAAGGAGTGTGGATCCTTTTAGATGAACTTTCATCTATTGTTTCGTTGTGTGGCACTGAATTGAAGAGTTTTCTATTGAATATTGGTCATATTACCAACACTGGATTTTGGTGTCGCTGCGGATGTCAAAACTGCGCCCTAGCCACCGAAGCTAGGAGTTCAAATCTGGGCAAGATGTATTCTTTGTATGACGAGCTATGGACCATCTCTCGATTGAAGGATGTCGAATCAGACACTCGTCAATAATGCAATTATTCCTTGATATTGATAATCTTGGTGGATTTTGGTAATCGGAGGACATTTGCCGATCCTGCGAACACGGGCTTTTTGTTTTGTAGTCATTATTGACAAAGCCGCTCTTAGACAAAGTAAGATTATTTTTCAGAATACCAGCAGAGATGATATTCCTGCAAGCCACGCTGTTCCACTATGACTATCCTTCAAGATCAGACGGTAACACATCATACTATTACTTTTGGAAAGTCCTTTCGCCAGGCAAAATTAGAATAAAGACGTTGTTGTTCTAATTTAAATTTTGAATGTTCATAACTACTTTTATTCTAACCACTCAAGTGATTTTTTACATATAATGCCGAGTTTGCAAAACGTCTTGAGAGATCGCACGTCATATTATGCCACTTTTGACTCGCAGTGTTTAGTATTGAAACATTTTGGGAAAATACCTACCATCATTTCCCATCATATACTCTCATAACTACTATTCATTTCCTTCCTTAAAAAACAACCTTACCCACATTGGAAAGAAGAAGATGATTTTTGTTGCACTGTAAATTGTCGCAAATCAGCACATATTCGCATTCGTGTCGTTGTGGCAAGCAGTTGCAATCATTATGTCGTCGTGAATTGGAGTCGTATATTCACATGCTTTGTGCTCTGTTTGCAAAATGTCATCTCGTTTTGGAGATGTGGATTTGAATTTCATGGGAATTCGAGGTAGGCTGTTTCCATCATTCCACATTTCCCGTGATTTTCAAACCCAATTGAATGTGCTGTATATTTTCGCATCCTTTTTGATTTGGTTTACAGTCCATTCCGTGTAATAGAACACGGTACACGCAGAATTCGCGATTTTTTTACATTTTTGTTTAAATCCTAAAAACTTAGATAAATATTAAAATATAGGTAGATTTATTTGATATACAGCACTATAATTGGTTTATATGTTTACGTATTCAAATTCAGAGGTATGATTTTTTTTAAATAAGGGTGATAAATTCCAACTCAAATGCCAATCAAACAACAACTCAACCAGTTATGGACGCGCGCACTCGAATGGCTAATTACAAAACTCAATCCGTTACAGATCAGTCACTATAATTATAGCCTTTTTGCATTAAAAGAGTTCTCATTACTCTTTAAATTTGAAAACATTAAATACCACGCTGTGGTGCAGATTATTATTTTAATAAAATTTCGATTCACAGTCTTATCATCTAATCACACGATATAAAAATCTAAATTGTCAGTTGGATTGCCCTGAGATATTAATATCGGTTCACTTTCATGTTCCTACCCTTAGAATAAGGTTGGCTAGTATGTATTATTGTGACTTTGTATTTATTGTTTTGGTGTTTAATTCGTAGAACTACATTTAATTTTTTTTAAAATAAATTTAAAATAAATCAAATTTAATAATGTTATAATAATTATTAAGTTCTGCAAGTATTGCAAGTATTTCTGTTATTTTTACAGTTTTTAATGTGACAGCTGTTTCGGCTTTTGAGGCCATTATCAAACTGTGGATATGTCCACACGGCGACGACTTATTTATATGATTTTATTTATCCCCACCCATTTAAATTTCTATAATGTTCAAAAATGATTCATTAAGAATTGGAATAACCAAAATATTTGGGAATCCAGCAGTGTTTGCACACATGTTAAAATTAATGACCTAAGGGTTTTCTTAATTGTTGGTACGTGGGTGATTATGTTAAGGAATTATATTTTTTGGGTTTTTTGAAAATATTAAGCAGAGGAGAATTGATCATTTTTGTTTGGTTATTAATTAGGGTTATGTTTGGATCATTAGTTCTTTTATTTATCTCTAATTGTTCTAGTAAATTTAATCTAAAACCCTTTCTTTCTATGTGTAAAGGTTTAGGCTCGTTGTTGTCAAGCGGGATGTGGTTTTTTTCCAAGAGGTGAGCTGCGAATTTTGAATCAATTTTATTATTTTTATAGCAACGCATATGTTCTTTGAATCTAGTTGAAAAGGCTCTCCCAGTCTGTCCAATATAAATGGCATCACAGTCTATATGATCGCATTTTAATTCATAAATGCCGCTATTTTTAAGTTTAGGGATTTTACTTTTAGAGTTTTTGAGGTTAGTTCCTATATTATTATTAGTTCTAAAAGCAATATTTAGACCACATTTTTTAATTTCTTTCGCTATTTTACAAGATATTGGACCGAAAAATTCTAAACATGCAAATTCATCTAAATTATTATAACGTACCGGATATATTAAATTGATTTTATTTTTATATTTTTTCTTTCTTATAATTTTGTCGATGTTATTTGCCTCATAGCCGTTATTAACCGCGATTGTTTTGATTGTTTCTTTTTCTTTTTGATATGCTTTATTTTCTAATGGAATGTTAATTAGTCTATGTACCATGGTAAGCTGATAATTTATGGGACCAAGGGTGAGTTGAGTTTGCATTTATTGTTGTGTCGAAAATAACAGAAATACTTGCAATACTTGCAGAACTTAATAATTATTATAACATTATTAAATTTGATTTATTTTAAATTTATTTAAAAAAATATTATTGTGACAATTATACTACGGTTTCAGGCTACAATCCTTTTATAAATAGATTACACACTATTGGTAACTTTCATGCTATGTTAACTGATGTTTTAATATGCCTCTAATTATGTAAAAAGCTTGACCAATACATTTTTTAGCAATGCATATTTTAACGAGGTTAACTGCATAACAAATCAATTGTTATTTTTTCTTCTTCATTTCTTTCACTAACTTTGTACTAATGTATACCTATTCTTTTGTCTTGTTTACTTATATAATCTTACTAGCTGACATTCACCTGGCATTACTGGGGGTTATCCAAAGAAAAAAGATATATACCTCAGTGAACTTTACCACAGTAGACCTTTGATATTAATTTCCGTAGGACATTGTTAGGTATTTCATAAGGTTTAGCAAGCGTTAGCAACGTAAGCGCCGAATTTTTTTTTTCTACTTGATTACTGAACATCGACTTTTCTCTAGTTTCTATAAATATAATATGCATGCATTATATATATACCTTCCGGAAGAAATTCTCTAAATTAAACTGATAACCCTATCAAAATGCGTTGCGTAGTTTAGAAAAACTAATCGCACAAACAGGCTGACACGGATAGCAACTAACTAATAACAATTATTAATCTCATAATTTAAATTTTCTTTTTTATTTTCATACTGTACTATGACTGTCAATATCTATCGTGTATGTATACACTTGTACCGTTAATTCTAAACAAATAAATAACAGTTTAAGTACAAAAAAATATGATCAAACGTTCCCAAAGATAAGTTACATTTACAAGGGAAATTAAGCATGCTTAAATACATAATGTTGCTCGTTATAAAAATGTTTATTTGTCATTAGTAAGGAGCTAATTTGAATACAATTCTCTAGAGTGTTTCCCAAACATTTGTTATACCCACTATACCCAGCACAGCACAGTAGTAGATTGGTTATTTACTTGAGTTTTCCATTAAAAGCGGATATTTTCTTTATTTCATGAAAATCGTGAAAAACATGTTTACTGCACTGAATAGATTAAAAGAATGATAGGGCAGCCTCCGTGGTTGAGGGCTAAGGCTCTCGACTAGGAAGCCGGATATCACAAGTTAGAATTTCGGCGTGCGCAAGTAAATTGAATTTGAATATTTTTTGTTATTTAAAATAATATATAGTATTTTTGCGGCACGTTCCTGAGTAGAAGATACTTTTAATATTGCCCTTGTATAAGACCATCATTCAGATTTTAAACGTTGCTTAAAAATGGTTTTGGCCGTAATTGGTGACCAGATCTGAATAGCCAGGTACTTCCCCACCTTCCTCTTGCCCACATTATTTCTCTCTCCATTACCTTCAGCCTTACCCCATTTGAGGATGTCATACTGGCTCCAGAGGGTTGGGAGCAGTTGGGATTCTTGTGCTATATTCTGATTAAAAAAAACCTTATAAAAGACAACTGATATCGCTGATTTAAATGAGAAAATTCGACTATATCGGCCTCTCAAAGGCCAATGAAATGGACTATCCATTCAAGATAAAAAATGATATTTAAAATAAATTCATACGAAGTAAGATGAAAATGATCTTGTTTAGGGCACACAATTACTTTCGGAAGGTATTTCTATTGATTTTCACTTTTCTGGTATACATAAGGCACTTTTATACCAGTCAAGTTACACCAGAGTACAATTATTGTCAGATAAAAATAGACAGGCAGCTAGCTATACGGACCGATCGATGTCGTCTTAATCAGTTTTGGTACGAGTCGCCTCTAGCACTTATCTGTAAGTATATATAATTCCATTACCGACTTTCACGTAGTCATTGGTTATACGATTGCTTACTTTAATGTCGACCATCTGCCCGGGTAAGGAATAATGCTTTTATTTGATTAAATACAGAGCATCAAACTTAACTCCTTAGGCTAATTTGTTCGGTTTTGGGAAAAAGCAGCTATTAATTTGTTAGCTTTTCCGAACAGCTCATATGGTATTATAGAAATTGTTTTGTCTCTCAAAAAAACAAGCTTTATATTCGAATATAGAAATTAACCACAGAATTATTAAAATGTACACCTCAATAAAATCAAATTCTCCGATCGCAATTTGTGAAAAAAGAATGAAACTTTGTAAAATTAAATTTTTATATTATACGACAAAAAGGCGAGATGGCAGTAATATTTGTAATACATTTTCCTATTAAAATATTTTAGAATTATTTTTATTGCTACTTTTATTTTTTATAAAAAAATCTTGAAAGCTTCACCTTTCAAAAACAGTTTTAGTTTTCGGATAAATTCAGAAACAAATCTTTCTTTGGATTTAAATTTACACACTATTTAATAAACTAAAATTTTAAGACTTTCTGACAGCATCTTAAAGAAATATGACGGTCAATATGCCAGACGCGATAGGGGCCTGAAGCGTCAAAGTTGCATGCTTAAGAGTTCTCGATATACATTTTTTTATTAAATTGCCCTTACTTTTAGTTATAAACTTTGGAAAAAATATTTTATAACTCGTACGTGAGTTGTTAATTTAAGGAGGTCGTGTAATATTTTTTTAATAATTGCTTGTTTTAGAATCTAAATAAAGTAATTTTCTTTCAATGGCGTAATTTATAAGTTTATTTTTTATAATAAAACTTGAAAGCGAATTTAATCACCTTTCGAAAACAGTTCAGTGGCACTTGAAGTACAATGACACTTGAAATAAACTGCGCTATATAAATGCTATGCTATACCTAAAGACTCCAGGTCAAATAGTAATTTACGATCTTTTTGGCAGTCATGGACATAGCCAAGCTGTTTTATAGGGACATACTTGACTTTGAATCCACAGGTCGGAGATTTAAGATTCAAGAACAGATACATTAAAATGAAACATATATTAGCAATGTCTTTTTGTTAGTGAACAAATCTAAATTACAAGATACTTCTTAAACTTTCTTCTTCAATCTTATCACCCCACTTTCTCAAACTTCGCAACATTATCGAAATGAATATATGAATATTTTACCGACCACGTGCAACTGGAACTGCAGTACGATATCACAATAAAAAAAACTGTATTCCCGAGCATCGAATATCATAAATATGATGTACATAAAGTGGTCGTGTGATGAGAGATTGGTGCAGCAATAGATTGAGGCAATCGAAAAAGCACAAGAGGAGGACACCTGAAAGCATCAAGTTGACACAATGCGCTTGAAAATGGGATTAAAATTTTGAACATATTCCCTTAGGGCCTATGTTATCTTTGGAGATGCGGTTTTGAAGGTCTTTTCTTGAGGAAAGGAAGGAGTGAACCCGGTTCTTGAACAGTTCCGTGTTGTGGGATTGATAAAAGACAAGAACGGGTAGTTTCTACCTGTTCTCATGTGACGAATGTCAACCGTGTAAATATTTTGCGCGCGTTTTGACGCTAGTTCCTCGAAGCATCTTCCAATGTAATTCCGGTACAAGAAAGATAGTATACTTACCTGACGCCTGTGCTTTAAAGATTGCAATAGTAAATCTCCAAGTATGCAAGTATGCTCCAATGTTGAATTGGAGCATCCTTGCGATTTGTACAGGTTCAGCAGTTGTGTACTATTAAGATAAATGTATTAATATAAATACAAATTTAAATTACAAATGGATTAAAAACCCATTCAACTATTATTCGTAATCATCAGGTAACAGCTATTAAAACCGTCAATGTAGGATCAACGAGAGATTAGTGACTGACACGCATAAAGCTCCCATGCACACAGTTGCCAGAGGAAGGGTACCTGCTGCCATCTATTGATCCGTTTCCACACTACGACACTTGCTTCAATTATAATACATAGGTAGTTGCTAACTATGAACCGACGGATATTCCTGCACTAGAACGACCGACTAATAACTTTAATGGAGCCAAGGTCTCTGAAGGTTCACAGGTGCGGTAGATCGAACAAAATTCAGTTTGCAAATGTTTCAACCTGCAGAGCTTTTGACCAATTTGAGATTTTCACCGCCAAATAAACAATCGTGATTAATTTTTGGTTAATTATGTCGTGTTGAATTCTTCACAGGTTAAAAAATACAAAATGTTGAAACTTAAAAAGAAATTTAACTTAAACATAAAGACTTTTAAAAGTTATTAATGAATTCATAAGTATACAGTGTAAACAGAGGGCTATCTATATATTATGGAAAATGATAATAACGAATGTAGATTGTAGATATCATTTTAGAGTAGGAAAAAAATAAGTATATGAATGAACAAAAAATAATTCAGTTATAGTTCAATTCATCAGCTGTATTATTGTTCTTCTTGTTCAATCACATCAACTGGTATTATCGTTCTTCTTGTTCAATCACATCAACTGGTATTATTGTTCTTCTTGTTCAATCACATCAGCTGTATTATTGTTCTTCTTGTTCAATCACATCAACGGGTATTATCGTTCTTCTTGTTCAATCACATCAACTGGTATTATTGTTCTTCTTGTTCAATCACATCAACTGGTATTATTGTTCTTCTTGTTCAATCACATCAGATGTATTATTGTTCTTCTTGTTCAATCACGTCAGCTGTATTATTGTTCTTCTTGTTCAATCACATTAACTGGTATTATCGTTCTTCTTGTTCAATCACATCAACTGGTATTATTGTTCTTCTTGTTCAATTCATCAGCTGTATTATTGTTCTTCTTGTTCAATCACATCAACTGGTATTATCGTTCTTCTTGTTCAATCACATCAACTGGTATTATTGTTCTTCTTGTTCAATCACATCAGCTGTATTATTGTTCTTCTTGTTCAATCACATCAACTGGTATTATCGTTCTTCTTGTTCAATCACATCAACTGGTATTATTGTTCTTCTTGTTCAATCACATCAGATGTATTATTGTTCTTCTTGTTCAATCACGTCAGCTGTATTATTGTTCTTCATAATAAAATCAATATTTGCAAGTGACAAAACTGCAAGCAAGAATAAAATTAAGATATATTATTTCCTTGCGAAGCGAATTAAACTTATTTTAGAAGAAGAAAATAATACCAATAAATCTAAACGTAACATGAAACAGAACAAGACACAGAAAATATAAAGGTAACGATCTCACCGGGGAATCGAACTCAAGATCTCCATCTTACCGGGAAAATGTCTTTAAACATTCGACCGTTGGGACCTATTTATTATACATCATTTTTGTCGACCTCATATTTCAAATTCAGTAATAACAATATTTTCTTTAATAATACTAATTCTTCTTCAATGATATATTACATTAGTGGGTAAAACTTCAAAAGATATTGAAAAAGAGTTGTTTTAATTGGATTTTTTACGTTAAAAATATCATAAAATCGAGGAAAGTGCGGACCTAGCAAATCTGCTACGGATTAGATAGATTTTCAAGGGTTAAGACGATACCCTAAAGTAATGTCGGAATCTAAACGACGTAAGTGAAGAAGCCGCGAACAAAAATATGCGACGCGCGGTCCCGGTATACTGGACAGTCCTGCAGTTGAATTTGCTATAAAAAATGTAAAATACATTTGTTTCCCGTCGAAACTACCAAAAATTGAAAGTGGAAATCATAACGACATAAAAAATATTCATCGTAATGGCCTAGAAAACTGATCTTTCCGGGGGGTTTTTTTAAAATTATTTCCTTTGAATACATTATATACATATTAAAACCTGTTTCTAGAGGAATCCATCGGGAAGTTATGTATAGAAAAAATAAATATGATGCTTACAGCTAATTTTATAGTTGAACAATGTTTTACACAAAACATATTTTTTTTGATAAGGTAATGTTTTTATTAATCTTAAATATAAATAACTTACATCCGCAAGGATCGCTCTTAAACATACGTAATATTGTTACTAATTCGTCGGAATTAATTAAAATGTGAACGTCGAACAAACCCCCGTTTGTCGCCTTAAATCCTAAATTAATTTAATTTCCCGCATTCACCCTTATGCCAAAGTCCTTATCAACCGGTCTTACAAATACGCTTCATTGATAAATGTGAAGCGTACTAAAAATCGTTTTAAACTACAAAACCATTATATCTACAAATTCATTATTGAGGTGTTATTTCCTACTGATCTTGATGACCTTCATTGTAAGATCCTTGGCTCCGGTAAAAATGAAGTCGTGGGTTCATAAAAGCTCTTCTCATAGTGTAAGATTATCGCAACATCACTTTAGCCACAGATTACGAGAACCTGGCTTGAAATGGTTTTAGTTTTTTTTCTTTCATTTAACAGATTTTTAAACATTAAAATTTAACTAAAACTAAAAACTACAATATGATAATATTTACATTTTATAGACACTAAAATTTTCAAATACTATGTTATGTATTCATACAAATTATAAAATGTGAAAAAAAGAACAAAAAATAATAATAAAAAAGTGTTAAAAAAGTTTTAAAAATAATATAAAGGTGAAGATACAATATATATTTTTTTAAATTAATTTTTTGAAATAGTGTTTTAGGAAATTTTAAGAAATTCTTTAAATAATTCTTGCCCCCTTTTAAATATCCAACTTTGAACACCTATAGTAAAAAGGGATATCTTATTATTTGATTTTATATCGGTGCGCAATGGGTTGTATATTTTAGGGGCGATGAACCATCGTCGCTGAGCGAATGTGGTTCTAGTTTTTTTGACCTCTCTTTTTAGGTATTGTTCGAGGAACGAACAAGGGTTGGAATAGCCGCACTTTAAAGGCCTATTCCACACAGATAAAGTATAAATGAAGTCTATAGCTTGTGACAGGCAAATGCGAAAACACAATGCGTAACGTTACTTCACAATCAACTTCCGGTGAAATGATGGTAAAATCTGCATAAGCCTCATCTGTCAGCACTGGAACGGGATTGTGGTTCGTTATCACTCGTTATTTTAAATTAAATTGCGATAAAAAATACGTTTTATGATTATTCCGATAAGACAACCGGCGATGGTGTTTTGACAGGACGAACGGTTTTTTTGCGACTGGTTCGGCTCACGGCTCTCCATGGTTTTAGCTGACGTGTGCGAACTTAAACTACACAGTTCAAATTCTGACGATACGATTAGTTAGCACACGGCCTGTCAAACGGCGTAACGGAACAGGTATGCTTAGTGATCGTATTTGGTTAGTCGAGCATTACTATTATCATCTCCTTCTTTGTCTTCTTTCAGCCTTACAATATTCATTCAATTTGACAGCCTCTCTGGTTGGGTGGTTACGAATTCGTTCAGCTACGAATCCGGATATATTAAAAATGATATATACCTAGTAAATTTCCAGCACGTTTCATAGTTGCAGATAGTTTCAGTATCCAATGAAATAATAGACAGATACTTCCCACTTTCCTCTTCCCACGTTCCTTTCCCTCACAACCAGGGTTGCCATCCGTCCCGATATATCGGGACTGTCACCTTTATTGAGCTATCTGTCCCGACGTCCCGACAAAAGCCTTAAATGTCCCGATTAAAATTACGCAATGCAATGAAACAACAGTTTTGATTACAAGATTTGAAGAAGAAGCTGTAGCATTTTATAATATAGCTTCCGAGTATCTGAAAAAAGTGCTCTGTTTCGTTTGATAAATATGAAGTGTTCGATTGGATGACACTATCTGAAATCTCAGAATGGGGAAAAATCGAAAACACTATTTTATACCTGAATAGTAATGGTGTGAAGACTTTCAGCGATAATCTCTCTGATCAACATAATTATCTTAAGAGCTTTCTAGAGGCTAAGCTTGGTTCGGAAGAATGGAATTCGATCGATTCGGTTGCAGAGAAGTGGCTTTACTTTTTCAAAGAAACTGAAAATCCGGAAATAAATGCCTTCTTTTGAAATTATGCGAGTATTTATTTTCTATTCCTGCACACAACGCCACAGTAGAAAGAGTTTTTTCATTAATGTCGGCCCAGTGGACTCATGAACGAAATCGCCTGCTCCCAGAGACTGTGGAGTCGATTTTACAGTGTCAGGTCAATTATAACATGACTTGTACAGAGTTCTACAATTATGTTAAAAGGTACCCAGAATTGTTGAGAAAAGCGAAATCTTCTGAAAAGTATGGCCAGCCAAGTACTTCTGCTAGTACCAATTAAAGTAACCTATAAAACAAACATATTTAATTACTAATTATAAAATAAAGAAATTGTTTAAGTATTACAAAATTTTTATTTGCTCCATCCTGGTCCCAGGGTCCCGACGAGACCCTGGCCGAATATGGCAACCCTACTCACAATGTACTCTAATTGGGGATGTCATAGTCTCACTGGCTCCATGTGGTTGGGAGTAGTTCAAAAAATGGATATGACATCATACTCTTGGGGACTATTTTGTGCAAATTGTTTCTAAAAAATCCGGGCAACGAATACACGGGCAACTTGTACCCTTTAAATTTAATCAGATGCCAATGCATATGAAAAGCGAATCATATTGCCCCACTGACAAAAAATGTTTAATACGAGTAGATGAAGATTTTTAAATTGATGTTGTTTATAAATACATTAGTATCCATTGATTGTAAGCATGTAATTAGTAGAAAGTAATATTGTGTACCTTTGAGTGTGTGAATGCCTATGAGTATGTTGACTGTGCTAAATATATTCGTATATATATATTTTATGCCTTCGTGTTTTAGTCATTTGAAATGTCCTGTATTTATTTTTTATTTTGTGTTTTCTCGTTATATTCTAGCTGACGTGTAACCGGCGTTGCTCGACTCTTCTCCACTTTATATGTATAATATAGAAAAAACCTTACGAAAGGAATTTTCCGAACGTAGTGAAAACCCTATCAAAATCAGTTGTGTATTTTAGAAGAACTAAGTGCATAAACAGACAGCCACAAAAAAACTATTTATAAGATTTATTTTGTACTATTTAGAGATATTGTGAAATTGACCTGATTTAGTGTTATATTTAATATTGTAAAATTAACCTACTGACAAACTGCTTTAGCGGGTATAATGAAGAGTAAAAAAATGAATATCATTATATTAAAAAAATAGAGACATACATTCCTTTAAAAAAAACACCCTTTATTAACCGACCTCGTTAAAACAACACATTTATAAAAAAAAAACATTTTTTGAACAGTATTTCTAACAACTTTCCAAATTTTTTTTTTTATTTTCTGAAGGATAATTTTCCAATTAGTATTTCCCTCACGCCAGTTCACCATGAAATGACGTGGAGCCTTTATTACTAGTGACGTAACCTCGCAAATGGTTTATATTATTCATAGTAATTCGTTTTAATTGCGGATGCTCGTGTTTCATTACTCACGACCTCCTCACATTTCATCCCAGCTGTTACGAGGTAACGAGTAACTATGTCACAAGTAGATTTTACAGCAACAAAGCAAAATTTAACAATAGAAAATCCTGCTGTTGATTATTTCTCTGACAATGTTGCAATTTGTTAAGTAATTGTAATAAATACAGAACAACCGAGTATGAAAAACGATCATAACCAATATCAGAATGAGCGATATGTAAAAAAAGACATATATTAATTAATCTTAGATCCAAGTTTAGTATAATATAACAAATAAGTTCCTAAAAAACCATTTATTTACTTGTATGGACCTACATCATTACTCATCGTCCATCGTACAGTAACTTTAAATATATTTTTTATAATAAACTAATGTTTATAAGACAAGGTTTTTATGCATAGCATAAGTTCTATGCATCGATGGTGTCAAGACTGTCAAGTGGAGTTTCCATATTATCCCGTCGTCGGACAAATGAGAAGAATCTTATTTAGAAATTCTGAATCCGAGAAAGCGTGCCGTCTATATATATACAAAAACACTGCCGACCCTATTAAGTTACTCGCACAAAAATATAAATAATATTAAAATGTAAAAAAATGTTGACAGACACAATTTTCCCTTTCAAAAATAAACGCAAAGTAACAACCACAAAACGCAGCGCAGTGCGCGCCACACCAACCGCTCAACTTTAATGTGTCAAAAGCAGAAACTAAGTAAAATGTAACTAAAACTGAGTAAACTACGTAAAATTACGTAAATGTTCATTCATATTCGATAGGTTACTCATTATACAGAAAAAAAACGCACATGTATGCGCAAGGAATGACACATTTGCGTTAGTGTATAGAAGGGCCGTGCTTTTCGGTCATGCCAACAAAAATCAGTGCCATCTGTATCGGGCAACAGACTGCTCATCTGTTCTCGCATATTTATAATGACTT
This sequence comes from Hesperophylax consimilis, assembly GCF_061612785.1. Taxonomy (NCBI): domain Eukaryota; kingdom Metazoa; phylum Arthropoda; class Insecta; order Trichoptera; family Limnephilidae; genus Hesperophylax; species Hesperophylax consimilis. The sequence continues at coordinate 42,650,793 of NC_142837.1, read as the reverse complement.
GAGTAATTTATTTTGGGCGCTGTGACCCATGCATTCTTTTAGAGATAAGAATATGATTAACACGTTAATATATTGTACACTTTTAGCCTCATAAATAAGGAAGCCATTGGCCCAATCATTCAGTTATCCGACGATATTCCTGAAGTCTGTATTTCATTTGAAAATCCTTACACAAGGTACTCTCAGGAGGAAGTCGGCAATTTACAGTCGATTTCACTGGAGTGAGCGTCCAGTACACCATATGTTGGTACATATATTAATTAGTACAACTTTACTAACAAACTAATGAAATATTATCTTGTTGGCTTACTAAACAAATATTGCCCGTGTTTATTTGGCGGAAAAAGTATCCAGTATCTAATTATGCCTAAATAAGACAGTTATTTAGATATTTGATGTGGCTTAGGTAATACCAAACAGCATCTGCTATAGCCAAACAGCATCTGCTAGGGAAGAGTTGGAGGACATAAATTCCGACAACATTGGACTTATTTCGTCACACCTTGAAAATATTTAAAAAAATATCTCAGAGGGTAAAAATAAAGTTAATAAAGTCGACAGGACCGTCATCAGCGCCTCCATTGATGAAATCAAAAAGAATCTCGACAAAATCATGCTAGAGCACACTCGAGCAGTCTCCAGAGCGAAAGCGTTTGAATATGTAATTGATAAAAATAACAAATCTATCTCGGAGAAACTTGACAAACTACTGACTGAGACAGTGACTGCCACCTCACATACCCCTTCCTTCATCCCTCTACCCCCCCCCCAAAGAAATCTTATGCTGGTGCAGCCTCCAGTGTGCCCCCTTCCAAAACTATCACAGTCGACGGAATGGAAAGACCGGTCCCTCCAAGGCAGCCAACAGTACTGTTCTACCACACAACACCAGAGGGTAAAACATCCGAGGAACTTCAAAAGAATGTGACTACCATCCTTGACCCACGCAAGGATGGTTTCCAAGTAGTACGCACCCGTAAGATCAAAGGAGCCGGGGTAGCGGTTCAAACCACTTCTCCAGAAGGGATAGTCAACATTAAAAAGGTCGAGGAGAAACTTGCGGAGAAGGGTATAAAAATTGTTGCTCCTCAGGGCCGCCTTCCCAAAATAGTAATCTACGATGTCCCGAGAGGTGAACCGTTTGCTGACCAGGCTCTTTTTAAAGAAATCTTTATTAATAACATAGACGGCAAAGCCACCGTTTCACAGGATGACCACGTGCGCACAATGCGCAGAGTTTCATTATTTGGAAAAAAGGATACAGGCACCATGAATATGGTGGTAACTTGCCATCCCGAGGTACGGAAGGCCCTTATTGACAATAGATACTGCTTCTTGGGGTGGAATGCTTGTCGTGTCCGGGACTACCTAGGAGCCACGCGTTGCTACAAATGCCACTTATATGGGCACATTAGTAAATCCTGTTCCCAGGAATCTATCACTTGCCGTCACTGTGCCCAACCTGGACACGACTTTGAGAACTGCCCCAAGAAAACAGCACCCGTTACCTGTGCAACATGTGCCAAATTCAAAAAGCCGGCAAATCATCCCACTGGTGACAGATCCTGCCCAGCCCTACGGGCTGCAGTGGAGACTCAAGTAAAAATGACGGACTATGGCCTGTAATCCCCTTCTTCAAATAGGTCAGATCAACCTGCAGAGGTCCAGAGCCGCCACACTGGAGTCACTGCAGACAATGTCTGACCTAAAAATCGACATTTTGTTTATTCAGGAGCAATACACCTGGTTTGGTAAGACACCAATAAGTCCACCAGGTCTGGTGCTCGAAGTAGGCACCTCTCCAGGGGCGGGTATCCTGGTTAACTCTTCTGTGATCAGCCCCCTCCTTCTGGTGGGACTGTCGAACGAGTACCAGACCTGCGTATCTATTAGATTTGGCGAAACTGAGATCTTCTTGATCTCAGTATACTTTAAGTATGGGAACCCGGTTGAACCGCATATCTTGAGCCTGACGCGCGCTCTTCACGCGCTTAAAGGTCGTAACATAGTTATAGGAGGAGACTTTAACGCTCGCTCCCCGATATGGTTCGATCATGCTGTAAGCTATAGGATGGAACGATCAGACGCCGTAGAAGATCTAATTGCGGCGCAAGGTCTTATTGTATTAAATGAGCCTAACTCACTATACACTTTTTTGAATACCCTCGGGGAGAACAACATAGATCTAACTCTTTGCTCTGGATCTGTTGCGGCCAAGATATCGCATTGGAAGGTACATGAATGCGCAATAGCCTCCGATCATAGGCTCATTACCTTTACTGTGGGTGTCAAAAAGACCGGAACTCCGAGATCCTCCTGGAATTTCAAAACCACAATGGCGAATTGGGATAAATTTGGGGAGGCGCTACGCGACACTTTAAGGGGATTCTATGACGTAGCAGCAAGAGATCCGGAAAACTTGGGGAACTTTTTCAATGCAGCCGTAGTGTCAGCAGCCGAGTCCTCTTTGGGAAGAGCAAACCCAAGGAGGTCTACAAGGAATCCTTGGTGGTCGCCTGAGCTGACTTTGCTGAAGGGAGCCTACAAGAAGGCCTACAGGGCCTTGGGCGCTACCAAACGAGGCAGCTTTACGGAGGAGGAGATCGCTGCTCGCATGGAGCGCCTCAGGGCTGCACGTAGAACCTTCAAGTTAGCAGTCCTCTCAGCAAAACGAGCTAATTGGCATAATTGGGTTAAAGATATAGGGAACGCCAACCCGTGGGAAATCCACAGCGCCGTTGAGAAATCCGGAAAAGGCTCTGAACGGTATCTTTGGAGTGTAATTTCAAATTTTGAGGGTAGGGACGTTGAGACAGTGGACGTGGAAACCACTCTCAATACACTTCTGGGAAAGTTAGTCCCATTAGACTCAGTAATTGGGGAAAGCGACCACCATAAACAGATAAGAAATCTGTCAAGGATTCCACCGAGAACCCTCTCCCAGGAGGATAAGATGCGAATAACTAGAGAAGAGATGGATACTATAATTAAGGGTTTGGGTCCTAAGAAGGCACCTGGGCATGACAGAATCAACGGTATAATCGTGAAGAAAGTATGGCTCTATGCCCAGGAGGAGTTCCTGCAGGTCATGGAGACGTGTTTGCGAAGAGGAATTTTCCCTTCGGTATGGAAGAGGGGTATGCTCAAGATTATACCAAAGGGATCTGACAAACCACGCTCTGATGTCAAGGCGTACCGTCCGATAACACTGCTGCCTATAATGGGTAAGGTACTGGAAAAAATAATCAGAGAACGCCTGCGCCGAACACTCACCCCTCCCACCCCGTGTCAGTTCGGTTTTGTTCCCGGTAAATCTACAGAGCATGCCCTTATGCATGCGCTTAAATGGGTGAAGGTTCGACCTGAGAAGTATGTCGTGGGGATCTTTCTTGATATCACAGGTGCCTTCGATCATGCGTGGTGGCCGATGATGCTCAACAAACTCAAAGTAGAAGCTGCCCTCCGTGGCTTTTTAAAATTTGCTCAGACTTTTTCAATAATAGAACCATAATCCTCACCTTTGGGGACTTTGTCATCGAACGTGAGGTGGACATGGGTTGCCCACAGGGATCAGTTCTGGCCCCTGAATTCTGGAACATAAAGTTTGATGACTCCTCCAGGTTACCCTTGCCTGCGGGATGCATCACGGTCGACTACGCTGATGACAAGTTTTTCTTGGTTGCGGGGAACAGTAGGAAAGAGCTTGAACGATAGGCAGGTGAAGGTTTAAACATGATCCTCCAATGGGGAGAGAGAAATAGACTGAACTTCGCTCCCCAAAAAACCATGGGTCTCCTGATGAAAGGTTTTCTCAGCAGATAGAGAAACCCAATCATCAAAATGGGAGACTCCAAAATCAAGTTCGTAGAGACAGTAAAATATCTTGGAGTTACTCTAGATCGATCGTCCTCCTTCTTAGCCCACGTTAAGAAAGTCTCCACTGAGGCCCAGGCCCTTTTTCTGAAGCTGAGGAGAATCTCCACTACGGAATGGGGATTGAGGACACCAGCGATCCGTCTCCTATACAGGGGGGTTTTTGTGGCGCAAGTCACTTATGCCACCTGCGTCTGGGAACATCGTCTGGATAATGTCCTTATACTCTTGGCTCTCAAGAGGGGCCAGCGAACTCCCTTGTTGGCACTTTCTGGAGCCTATAGAACAGTCGCTTCGGACGCACTTCCAGTGTTGGCAGGTGTCCTGCCAATCGATCTAGAGATTAGGAAAGTGCTTACAAAGAAAAAGCTGACTAGGGGCCTCCCGGCCAACCACCTCGGTGTAATTATTACACCAGGCGGTGCCGGGACCCTACCCAGTCGACTTAAACAAATGCGAGAGCTGTCACTCAAAGAGTGGCAATCTCGGTGGGATAGGTCGAATATGGGAAGATGGACCTTCTCCTTCTTCCCATCAATTAAACTCAGAATGGAAGGGGCTTTCATAAAACCAGATCACTATATGGTTCAACTGTTGTCCGGACATGGGGAATTCAGGGGGAGACTTCACAGACTCTCCCTGTCACCCCATCCCAACTGCGCCTGTGGCAATACGGACCAAACCGCCGAGCACATTCTGTGGCACTGCGAGATAATGACGGATGCGAGGGATGAATTACTGAGAGGCCTAGATGTAATCACGAGACCGGTTTGGAACGCCGATCTCGTTTCGAACAAGACAAATTTCGAATGTCTGAGGAAGTATGTTAAGTCATGGGTTGAGAGATGGCCAGCTTTGAGAGTCGCTGACTAGAGTAAAATCAATCATAACCTGGTGTACTTGCTCCTGACTTCCTTGACCATGATTTGTATACTCTTTTACACCCTCGCCAGATTTTGCTGATAATTGTTCTTCACCCAGCTCAGATGATAAACACCAGACCCAGCAGCAGCAACTCCCATCTTTGTGGATACCTTGGAATGACAAATAATATATATATATTTTTTTTTTGCTATGGAAATTGTAGCTTCTACCAATTCTCCGTTCTTTCATACTTTTGTTTTATTTTTGCTTCATAATTTTCTTTATAGTTTCCTCACATTTCTCTTCTGCTTTCTTTTCTTATATTTTGTTATTCAGGTTATACACCCATATAGAAGAAACCTTTAGGGGCAACACGAGTCCGAGATGGAACTGAACATCAATGTTCTGTCAATGTCCATTTTCCTTACAAGGGGGTGGATAAACCTCGTCCCCTCATACGGCCAAAGGACAGACCCCGGAAACAGGATATCCACAAACCTACCGCGCCTCCCCCAAGGACAGTAGCAGGTTTGAGGGATGGTCGGTCGACCTTAGGGGATCTTCCTCCCCGCCTCCGACGACTCGACGCATCTCTCCCTAGGGTCTTCGGGTATCCACTCCCCCATCTCCCAGTTACACTTTCTTCAGGGCACCACCGAGAAATCGGCTAAGGGGAGCGGTCCCCTGACTTCGTAACCGATCAACCCAATCACCAACTGACTCGCCTCGGGACCGCCGAAAAGAATGTGGATTATTCCGCTCCGGACCAGCACCAGATGTTTTTCGTTTGTACTTTTGTTTTATCTAAATTACTATGCACATACTATGTAGACAAACAGTCTACACCAGTTGTTTTTATTTTTGTATTTATTTTTTTTCCCCTTCTACTAACATAGAAACAGAGGCAAGTACTCTACTAACAAACTAACATTGTACACAGTAAGCACTCGCAGACTGCTTCCCTAAAAACGTATGCGGGGACATTCGGGGTTTAGCTTCGTTCTTATTAAATGTAGAGTCGTTCTTAACAAAAAAATTAGCGTCCTTGCAAGAGCCCTGAAGGGGTAACCATAAGTTACCTATACCGGGGCGGGTAAGTGGTGGGATCCTCGAATGCTATAACCAACTTACACTAAAGGTATCTAAGGTTTTATTAAATATAAATTCATATTTTTTTAATGATAAACTAATGTTTATAAGACAAGATTTTTGTGCGTAGCACAAAGGACAACAAATTATTATAAGCATTAATAACTCGTCTGAAATATCCATACAAATTTTGATTTTCTCCCGAGTAAAAATAAATACCGTCGACGGGAGTTGAACCCGCACCTTCTGATGTCCGGTCAGGTGCTCTGGACCACTGAGTTATATTGAGCTTATTCCCAACCCGCAAAATAGATATTTTCAATTAATATGGATATTTCAGGCGAGTAATTAATGCTTATAATAATTTAGTAACTTTGTACATTATAGATAGATTTGGGTGAGTTCACAGGCTGCACGACCTGTGTTGTTTAGTGGCGAAGTTAAATTGACTTCACATTTTTATTTGTCTTGTTTCGTCGGGTAGGATATCATATAGTTTAGGCGCAAAACATCTGAAGTTTCTTAGTCCAAATGTAGTTATTTTTTGGGGTGTTAGTGTTCTTTTGATTTGTGTTAGAGATATCTTCAGTGCTTATTTTTAAAGGGACTTTAAGGATAACTTTCACGATTAATTTTTGCACGTTTGATAGTGAATCTATGGCCGAGAGCGCTGCACCTCCCCACGCTATTATTCCATATTAGATGATCGATTGTTAATAGAATATTATTTGAAGTAAAAATTCCAAATGTCCTGAAATCTGGTATTTTCAGACCCGCTTGTAATGGTGATCACACTTTATTGGATAAATACAGGCCAATTAGTATTTTGTCATCACAAAATCATCATCATGGCAAAAACCATGCATAAGTATTATTTAAAAATTATTCTAAAATATTTATTGATCATGGAAAATTATTTTGTACTTATTCTACTGGTATTTCAATGGAAGATGATCATAGGACCTAGCGTCATTAATTCCTTCGGCATTTGTGCATGGTCGGGAAAAACGTCAAAATGCGTGCCCAACTTTTGAACACAGCGGACATTTGTCACATGAGAACGGGTCGTTTTTACTACTCGTTCTTGAGTCAACAGCCTGAATGTGAACAATTTGCCGGCCTCTGTGTTTCCTCCCTCCTACAACATGTGATGAAAGGCTTTAAATCACAGTGAAAAAAAAAAACAGATAAACCATAGCTAGAATTGATCCAGCTTGCTTGCAGTAGACACCTGTAATAGTTGAAATTAAATCAAGGTTCCGGGACGAAAGCAGAGAGGTCGTAAAATCGTCTAGGACGACTGGTACTTTCCCTTTCCTAGGCCTAAAAATAAATATTGAATTTTGTCAACCAATAGATCTGAACAAAGAGCTATAAAATTTTGAGTAACCAATCAGTGAACGGAGAGGCGTACACCAAATACAGACAATGGAATGAACTGTGGATCGGGCAATAAAAAAGATAATTAACGACATTTCGATTCTCACAGAAATTAGAGGTGAACGCACTTTAGGGTCAACATCGACTTTCAAGGTGACAAACTCCTGGGAATGTTTACAATAACTGAGACATTTATGGGGTATCGAACCATAGAAAATCGAGTGCTTTGAAGATTTTACAAATTGAAAAACACACGCACGAAAATGCAATGGAAAATTTATAAACGTGATAGTATAAAAAAGGACGGGAAAAGCGAAGGAAAGTTACTGGCAGAATTTTCAACTGTAGTACAATTATTTATGATAGAAGTAGGGTGTCGAGTTCGAAAAAATCGTACTAAAGAGAGGAGTGAGTGTTGGAAACAATGGAAATTAATCGTTATCAATTTAAGATGAAACGGACATATTGGTAAATCAATCTTGAATGAAAATCTCGCAAAAAAAATAGACATTTTAGAAAAGTGCGGCGACCGAATGGAAGGATAATACAGAGATTTTAGCTGCTACGAAGGTCCTAGGGACGTGAAAATCGAGTATCAGAAGAAGACAGTAAAACTAAACATATAGCGATAGATTAGATTCAGGAAAAGTAGACATTTTACATAATTATTAGGTTAGATATATATTAGAGTTACCCAATATTACGGAGGGATCGAAACAAGATAAAAGGTTGGCGGTCTCATGTATATTTTGAAGGATAAACAATCGGAATTTGAACATGATTTTTATTTACGTTAAGGTAATAAACGATTGGAGAGACGATTAACTTTAACGTGGACCTTATGGAATATTTAGATTAGGCAAAAGAGATTAAAATTAATAGGTTTGAAATAAAATAAAATTTACGAGTCTAGTACCAAAATTTTAAACGTAAACAGATGTCAATGCATATGTTTTATGTGAATCCTGGTATGAGAAAGATAGAAAATTGGGCGGAGATTGAATAAAACAATAAAAATGACAGATATCCCAGAGTCTAATTAGGTATATCTCCCATAGAAGTGTGGAAAATTATATATTAATTAATAATAGATGAAGTATGAAATTTTCCTGGAGACCACACACATCGGGAAAAGTGGAGAAAAGATAAAAGGAAGGGTAAAGAACGGAGATAAAGAATAATCCAAGTGGAGAAAAGCGATACAATTCGAATTTATCCGTGAAATTAATAAATACGACTTGGAAAATGAGTAATTATAAGAGTTATGAGAAATGACATAAGAATCAAGAAGAATTTGTGCAAGAAAACGTCGCGGATAAAAATAAAATTCAAAGATAAAGGAAAAACTCAAATCTGCGTCATGGAGATAGAAAGTACGGGTGGAAATGGAAAAGCTCATATAAGTAACAATAAAATTAAGTAGAATTTAAACAAATCGAAATTCAAAAATGCGTAGTAAAGATTTCGACATGGATTTAAACAATTTTCGCACGAGATGCATAAAATTGAGATCTGTATATATGTTATTGAGGACGGACCTATCGCGAATTGAGAAAAAAAGGAACGCAAAATCATGAGATTTTAACTACATTTTTGTATGAACAGAGGACAAAGGGAGCTTGGGCGATTAACACAGACTTACCCGATTCGGACCCTATCGATTTAGATTTGTGAGATGGAAACTGACCACCGCCTTGAGCCGGAAAGCAGAACATCTTATGGAAGCACAATCGATATTGATGGAAGGGGTGTTCGGATTTACGAGTTGATAGGAGATAGAATTAAGCATCAAGAGAAATTCAGATACGTCTTTTGGAACCTGAGAGGGGTATAAAAGATGGAACACATCAGTCAGGAGACGGTCGCGCCGAGGATTCGAAAAGTTGTTACGTGGCAGTACTACGTCTTTGGTAGGATTAACAGTGAAAAATCTTTAAGTGTTAAATTTTAATTAAGCCCCTGGACTTAGGAAAATTTTGTGAAAAGTACAAGTGCTAGGGTCAGTGAAATTTAATAAGTCAGTTAATTTAAATCAAACAGTGAAAATAAATACAGTTTAAACTCAGTGCTTTAAAAGTAAAGTGTGAAGTGCTTAAAAGTGTTAAAAGTGGATAGTGCAAAAAGAGTGAAAATAAATACAGTTTAAACTCAGTGCTTTAAAAGTAAAGTGTGAAGTGCTTAAAAGTGTTAAAAGATAGTGCAAAAAGTGTTAAAAGTGAATTATTAAAATTTAAAAATAATTATTTCATTCAAAGTGAAAACATTAGAATTTAGTGGAGAGTTTTATCGTTAATCTAGAGTGAACGGGTTCGCGGATTGATATTTAAAAATAGATTATAATTTTGCATCAATCAAACACAAAAAAAAAAGGATTCAATAATAATAATCGCTCAAACCTTTGTTCTAAAAGTAACAATTCAAAAAAAAAAATAATTGTAGATACTTTAAAATATTGGTGAAAACAGTGAAATTTAGAAGAAAGTTTTAAACAGATATTTAATTTATTCAGAATCGAAATATTTAAAAGTTTGCGCAATTCGGGATGAATTTTCTTATAAATTTATATAAAAAAAAAAATAAAAAATTTAAAAAAGAGTGAAAACAACAAAAATAGTTCGACCTAAATAATTTATAATTTTCCGGCACATCTATATCACGAATTTTAAATATCAGCTAATTTATATGAATCGAGCAAGAATAAAATATTAAATAGGAATAAATAGTCGAAAAGATTAATTTTGAAAATATTTGGAAAATACAGTTAATTAGGTAGGATTTCTTTGACAAGATTTGTTGTGTGGCACCCAACTGGAAAAATCTTGGTGGGGGGTAAGTTTTCCTTTTATAAATAATTTTCAGGAGTGAGGAGATACAGCTGATTATGGTATGTCAATTAAATTATTAAAAAAACAACATATATTAAATTAATATATGTATATTATGTATTTATTTATATAAAATAAAGTAATATATTGTATATAAAGAATAAATATATGAGTAATGTATTTATATATATGTATTTTACTTATTAATCGAAGCATCGAAATGGTAGCGATTTTAATACCTACCCGAGGACATATCGATATTATTGAAAAAAGAAAATATGTATTTATTAATATTCCAGACTATGTAGAATCATATATTTTATATTTATTTATAAATATATGTACTCTTAATTAACATATTTTGACAATAGAGATATGTGTACATATATATATTTATATTATTTTCACCTAATTTCTAGTAAATTTACTAAATTCGGGAAATGAAATAAATAGTTTAACTTCAATAAAGGATTTAAAAATATGTAAATTAACAATGCACAATAAAAGTAAAGAGGCACAAATGACTTCTAAGGAATTTTAAAATAAACAAATCTCACATTTAGGTTAGTGTGTCAGGAGATGGTTATATTATTTGTTGACAAATAAAGACGTACGGGGAACTGATTTATATCGAATAATTATACGAAACATTTGAATATTATTGATTGGGTGCTCATACAGAACCCCATCAGTTGCCTGAGACATTTGAGAGTCGAGTACTCTCTAATGTGGCAATCAACTACTTGAAACAATTGGAAAATCACGGGATAGGATGAACAAAAATTAATGTTGAACCCTGGAGGTAAAATTTAAAACAAATACAGTTCATCAATAGGAGGCAGTGGTCGCTCCTATAACAAGACCATTAACCAAATCAAATAGAGATGGCGATTCTCTTAAATAAAAACGTCAAAACCAAACAAAAAGCCTGGAGTTCGATAGCTCTCCAAAACAAACTATCAAATAATATCTTATTCTACTAGTATTTATTAGTATAACCTTATTCTTATGTATATATTCGGTTACCAATCCTAGAGTTTCGCAGAACTCTTCGTGCGAGATCCGAGCTCGGAATGCGAGGTAGATAGCCTCGTATTGTGAGTTATAAACCTTTCCCAAACTGTATGTATACATATATTTATTCGTATGTACTGTTTACTGGAGAATGCGGACCTGCATACAGCTTGCATTTTAGGTCTTATAGACCACTCTCGCATTTTCTTTTAAACGTGGAATGAGGATTCACGACCCGTAAGTCCACACCAACCGTGAGTATATGATTGTATATAGGACGAAACCGATTCGCCCTAAGTAAATTGTAGTCCAAGGAGGGGTCGGAATTTGGGGGTATCGAGACCCGAGGGGAAACTTGAAGGCAGTACATGATGACGTGGAAGGCTTTTTGGGACGCGATAACTTAGGTATCAATCAAAGAGCCGTGTCAAAGGATTGTGCAAATTTCTTGTTGACTCACGATCATCTCGTTTACTTGCAGGAGGATTTGCAGCCAAATTATGCCAGCAAATGGGCTATTCCGAGTTCGTCAAATATGCAATTAACTAATTACATTAACCTACTAAATCAATCCTTACATGTACCTTATAGCAGCAGAATCAAAAAGGAGTGGCGCCAAACAGACCCAAGAGTTTACCAAAATCAAATTTACTAACGATTAACCATTTGAGTTATATTTAATTACTTGTCCAAATAAACATGTATAATATCTTTTATCAGCGTTTAACTACGACTTTGTTAGGGTGCAGGGAATCAGAATAATTACAATAGGAAAGTTAGCTCATCCAGAGAATTCATTTAAGTCTAGGTTTGCAATGGAAAGACCAATTAAATTGTGAAACTCAACACCTCGATCAGAACCAAGGGGGTTACCACAAAAATGAAGGTAATTAAAATCCTATATCATAAATCAAAAAAATTACACAACGTTTGATGGAATTTAATTACAATATAAATACGGAAATATTTGCGTTCAAGTTCGTAAATAACGTATTAATTAGTTGAGTACATATGTCTATGAAGATATATAGTACAAGAGAGCTTTAAGTAGCTTTCTGTAGATATCAAAGAAAAGGGTCCAATTTTCATGGAGGCTTATGTGTTGTAGGGGAGGAATTTTCCATCCCTGCGAACACATATGCAAAGCCTTAGAGAAAAAATTAAATATCGGTCATAGCCAAGAGAGAAGAAAATTTTATATTGTTTTAAAACAAATAAAAGAAAATGGTGAAAAGGCGAAAATATTACAAACATGACTGAACATGGGTCTCATGAAGACTCATGTTCACATCTTCTTCTCCTCAAAAACACCCTCAACACAGATTCCCCTAACTTAACAAACGTCTTGCATCGTCATCTGTAGAAAACAGGCATCAGGTGGGAGCGCTATCCCTGTTCTACCGGTATTTCAATGGAAGATACTCCGAGAAAGAGATCAGACCGAGTAAATCTGGCTTCCAAGAAATTGGGCGTCTTGTGTAGGACTAACAGATTCTTCAATAGGGACTAGTTGCTAACCCTGTATAAAATTTCAAAAACGCCCAATAATTGAATTGGAAGCCACCTCTGGGCTGGAGCCCCACAATGCTTGATAATCCTACTCGATCCTGTGCAAATGAGGGATAATGCACAGACGCAATGTAGTAATATTGAGTCTGTTTTATGAAGCCTGCTATAAGTGCACATGCATGAAACTTGACGTAGCACGAGCAAAACAATGTGGAACGAGCTACCAGAATCTGTTTTTGCTCCCTCATATAATTCGAGCCTTTTCAAGACCCGCATTTAAAAATACCTTCCCACAACCCCTAAATTAACCCGCCTCACTATGCTGCCCAACCGGGTGGTGGCATGGTTCATCTGACTTTACACTGTACACAAAGGGGCCCAAGTAAGAGGTTTCACAAAAAAAAATAAGAAAAAAAACAAAATATTACTTAATTGCACCGGTACATACACGCGCTGTTCATCTTTGAAATTTGTTGCACGAGAATAGGTCGGTTTTACGACTCGTTCTTGAGTTCAACAGCTCGGCTATAGAACGATTTGCCGGCCTCTGTGTTTCCTCCCTCCTAAAACATGGGTCTGTTCAAATCCCACGTTCACTCCTTCCTGTCCTCAAAAAGACCCCCACACAGCATCTCCAGTGATCACATAGGCTCTGAGGGAAATTATTTTCCTCCTGGGTCTCCTGCATGGAGTTAATGCGAAAAAAATAAAAGAGTTTAAATACCAAAAATGTATGCATAAATGCACCAGATGGTAGACGTCGTGGTCTGAAACCGATAATTGAAGTGAAATGAAGCTAAAATTTTTATCAGAAAAATAATGTTCTTTATTATTACGATTTACGATGGGGACCAAGTTTTAACAGCCCTTAAAAAAAATATTTTGCTTTAACACATCTATTTTGGTACTGTCTTTCAGATGCTGCCACTTAGCGGGAAAGACAGTCCCTGGTCCCATTAGAAGCGAAGAACTGTCAGATTACATGTCAATGGATTATATTTATAAGTTTATTTAAGACAATTTAAACTGTATGTCGTAATATCGTAATTTAATAATAAAACATAATTACGGCAACTTGTTTTTGTGTTCTAAATGTGTAATACATGGATTAATTCCATCATACGATTAAGGTGGATAACATTAGATGAACTAATAATTATAAGCAATAATTAGTCATCCCAAATACTAATACAAATTGAAAATATCTCCCGAGTAAAAATAAATGCCGCCAACGGGAATTGAACCCGTGCCTTCAGATGTCCGGTCAGGTGCTCTGTATCCACTGAGCTATGTCAGCTTATTTCCAACCCGCCAAATGATTCAATAATGTATTAGTACCTCAATCAACAATTACTGCTTATTATATTTTTTCACCTTTTTTTATATTTTTTTTATAGTGAATACCTCACAAGAGTCCCAACTGCTCCCGTCTGGAGCCAGTGAGACTATGGCATCCCCAATTGGGGGATGTTGTGAGGCTGAAGGTAAGTGGGGAAGGGAAAGAGGAAGGTGGGGAAGTACCTGGCTATTCAGATCTAGTCACTAAACACGGCTAAAGCCATTTGGAGCAACGTTTCAATTCTGAATGGTGGTCTTACACCAGGGCGATACTGGTAGTATCTTCCACTCTGGAACGTGCCGCAAATATACTATATATTATTTTAATTAATTAATTGTGAAATAACACAAATTAATCGTTTAAAATTTATTTGCGCACGCCGGGTTCGAACCCGCGACCTTCGGAATGGCAGTCCAATGCGTTACCACTGGACTATGCCGGCTGTCACCTGTAAACAACCAACTTTATTTTTGTAGGAAAGGCTTTGTTAGTGCTAAATTTCTCACTAGATGGCGTCGAGACATATCATATCTTCATTTATTGGTGAAATAATTTTGACTTGACAAATATTATTATTTTTTAATGATAAACTAACGTTTATATGACAAAGTTTTATGCATAGCATAAAGCATATGCTGATATGCTGATATGCTTTATGCATAGCATAAAGCATATCATAGCATATCCTTTATGCTATGCATAAAACCTTGCCTTATAAACGTTAGTTTATTATTAAAAAAAAATAATAATAATAATTAGATGAACTAAGTAACCATTTGTGGTTACTTAGTTCTTCTAAATTACGCAACGGATTTTGATAGGGTTTTCACTAACATTTAGAGATTTTTTTCCGGAAATTTTATACATCTATAATACATGCATATTATATTTATAGAAAGTAGATTTAAGTTGAGCAACGCTGGGTACAAGTCAGCTGGTAAAGAATAAGTATAATATTACAGCATATAAGTAAAGTATTTTATTTCTTCATATGAAGCGGTTAATTTGTGATGTGACATTATAATTTAAAATTAAACAATAACTGAATAGAATGTGTTATTGTGGAAGAGATATGTCGATGATGTTTTCTGTATTTGGACAGGTACTGAGCGCCAACTTGATTCCTTCCTAAAACTAATAAACTCTTTTAATACAAAAATTAAATTCACAATAGAAATAGGAACTAATTCTAGCTTAAACTTTTTGGATCTTACCCTATCAATCATTAACAATAAAATAGAATTTTAAATCTATCGTAAACCCACTTACACTGATACAACTATTAATAATTTATCTAACCATCCCATCTCCCACAAACATTCTGCTTTCCATTCCATGATCCATAGATTAGTTACCGTCTCGTTATCAAATTCTAACTTCTTATTAGAATTAGCGACGATTAAACAAATCGCGATTAATAATGGCTGTAATGCAAATATGGTCAATAACATCCTAAATAAGAAATAAAAAAGATTATCGACAAGTAAATTTCTATTTAACAGCTCCCCTCATAATAATAATATATCAACGAATAATAATCAACCTCAACAATGGCGTAGAATTTTGTACATCAATAATTTCTCTCAAAAAAGCATAAAAAACCTCCCACCAGATATCAAACCAGCTTTTTACACTAACAATAGTATAGGTAAATTTTTGATGAACGTTAAGGACAAAGAACATCGGTTAAATCATTCAGGTATTTACTCACTGCAATGTAGTGACTGTCCCGCGTTTTACATAGGCAAAACAGCACGTAATATCAACACGCGAGTCAAAGAACACCTGAGATGCTTAAATAGTAATGGGTTCTCCGAATTCGCAAATCATCTCATATCAACCAACCATACGTTTGACAAAAACACTGGCGTCAGTCTATTGCATAAAAACGGAATAGGCCTAAGGTTGGATAACTTAAAGGCGCTAGAGTTAAGGAAAGCCAAAAACGTCAATAGCAAAGTCATCAACAACCAAATAAACCTAAATAAAAGCCCTATACTCAGATTGTTTCCTATTGACAAAGAGCACTCGCATCTCAATCTCCCACCTATCCCTACTTCTTCCACTGTAGCTCAGACCGTCTACTTACCGTGATATCAACACATGTTAATTTATATTTTAGATGTTTAGGTTTAGTATTATACTGTCCTGATAAAGCTACGGTTGTAGCGAAACCCGGTCGACATTAAGTATTTACCTATAAGTGATGTTTACAAAGTTATTGTTTAATTTTAAATTAAAGTATTTTATATATTCACAATCATTTAACGGAGAGACTGCACAGTTAAATTGTCATTGTGAATGCATTTGCCATTATTTTTATTCCTACTCATTTTACTTTTGAAGTAGAAAATAACAATCAATCGAAAAAAAATATTTCAGCCTGTAAATAATCGAATGGAAATGATATTCATATACCATAGATATCCCAACTAAATTTATGACATCTTGACCGCCTTAAGTCTACGCATTCCCAAATTCTACGGATTTATAACAAGTTTCTCAAACTCTTTAAGTTTTTAAGTGAAAAACTATTATTTTTGAAGATAATATCTATACATTTGTTATGCCGAAACCTTAATTACATAAAATTTTTTCGATAGAAAAAAATCGCAAAGTAAGCTCTGAAAATTATTAAAAAAAACGCTTTGTTCTGTTATTTAGGCATGAACAAAATCTCAGTGTATCTTTAAATGCAGCTTAAAAATCTTTCGAGAGATTTTTCCTCTATTTCAAACGAGTCATGTTTTATTACATATTTTCACAATTTTCGATTAATTATTATCGTCTTTAATATAAGCGCTCCCTCTAACATTCGTATTAACATATCTCCTTTTCAAACCATCTTTGAAAGCTTATTACGGAACTTTAATCCTTAAGTATTTGGTGAGGATGTACCGGAAGGCCGCGAAATCAAATCGTCATATAAAACAGCGTTTTAACGCGCTCATTATATATGGTCGGCCTTGTGAACACGGCTACCAAGTGCGCGTATACGCAAAAAGGCACAAATCCGGTTAAAACGGCCTCGTTCTACAAAATTGTTTCGCATTGTGCTAAAATTGTGTAACAAAGAACTTAGGTTCTTTGTTACACAATTTTAGCACAATGCGAAACAATAACAATAAACAAAACAAAAACAATGTATTAGTACAGACCTAGAAGCAGATGTAAAAACACACAATAGTTGTAACTTGTTGGTAATATAATTTGTGTTGGGTGAAATTGTAATAAAACATAATCACAATCTTTCAGAAAAATGGGGTCAAATTAGAGTTGCCAGATGTCCGGTTTTGGACCGGACAGTACCGTTTTTTGAAGGGCTATCCGGTCTAGAAAATTTTGGGAAACCGGACAATAGAATGTCCGGTTTTTTTTTTTAAAAAGGCGACATATATACCTCACTCACGAGATAATTTACAGAGCAAACGCCGTGAGCGATTCTGGCAGGTGGCAAGACTTACTAAAATCTGTAGAAAATGGTACAATATGTGTGCAGTGTTCCCGTCTACAATATACAAAGAGTTTTTGTGTAAAGGGTAATGTATGGACTGACAAAAAAAAAATTAACTCGGTGTGAATACCGTAAAAAGCGAATTATGTGTTCTTCTATTTAAATGTCAATTTCCTTCAACGGAAGCAATCTTCCGAACAGGCCTTCCATTGATATGCTTGGTGTAACTATAAGTGACCAGCTCAGGTACGGGGGCTCCATCGAACCCAGAGTAAAGTTGGCCTCTCAGAAGCTGGGCGTACTGTACAGGGCCCGCAGATACTTTAATAGTACACAACTGCTGACCCTGTACAAATCGCAAGTGCGCCCTACTGTCGAATTTGGCAGCCATCTCTGGTCTGGAGCCCCTAAATACCTGAAAAAAACCCTTGAATCTGTGCAGAAACGGGCGGTCCGTTTGATAGATTCCCCAATCTTAACAAACGGACTGCAATCTTTAGAGCACAGGCGTCAGGTAGGTATGCTGTCCTTGTTCTATCGGTATTACAATGGAAGATGCTCTGAGGAACTAGCGTCAACGATCCCTTCGGCACCGGTGCGTAGTCGGAATACACGCCAAACGCGCGCCCAACATTTGTACATGGTTGACATTTGTCATATGAGAACGGGTCGCTTCTACGATTCGTTCTTAAGTTCAACAGCTCGGCTGTGGAACGAACTGCCGGCCTCTGTGTTTCCTCCCTCCTACAACATGGGACTCTTCAAGACCCATGTTCACTCCTTCCTCTCCACAAAAAGACCCTCCATACAGCATCCCCAAAGATGACATAGGCCCTGAGGGAAATTATTTTATTCAGGGCCTCCTGTGTGAAGTTTATAAAAAAAAAAAAATTGCACTTAATTTAAAGATAAAATCTCAGGCAATAAACTATTATTTAAAATAGTAGCACCTAGTGCCAAAATATGTTAAAAAGTGACTTTTTCCTTACCTATAGTAATAATAAATTTAATTTTTAATGTTTACTAAGGTTTCATTGTGATCACCCTAAAAAAATTACGGTAATTTTCTCTGTTTGTTTTGGCCAAAATCAAAGGGGTTTATGATTATCAAAGGAACCTTTGATTTTCTACACATTGTACAAAAAAAAATCAAAGGGGGACCCTTTGATAAAAAATGTTCGGTTTTTTTTATTTGGACCATCTGGCAACCCTAGGTCAAATTGAAACTGAACAATACAAGATTAAAAATGGTATGCAAATATGTGACGATCTAACGTAGTTGTAGTTGATTTGTAACGTGAAACTTCAACTAGCTGCAATAGACTTAACACAGTTAACTCTTCATTTTTAACTATTTCTCCCGACACCAAAGTTACTAGCAAGATATTACGGATCTGGCGCGTCTTAGAAACTCGGTGTTAGTCCCGGCAAAGATAAAGCAGATTCATTAGATAGAAATTATGAGAAGAAAATTACTCTCCTGGAAATATTTGTGCTACCTGCGCTTAATTCCTACTGAATTATTATTTAATTAAGGTTTGTTAGCGTTCCTAATGAAAGTGCGCGATGATTTAAACATTTACTAGCTACCTGAACGTTCTTACTTAAGTTTACGTAAGTTTCTCATGATAATTCCATATGAATATATTTCATTGGAGAAATCTGAAAAGGGTACCAACTGAACATGTGAACATGTCATTCGAAGAAGAGGCGATATTTTTTTAATCTATTTCATTTATTTATTTATCAATACCGTACTGGGCTTTTACATAAAGATCACAACATAAATTTAAAACTACAGTAAAACACAAATAATAAAACATAAAATACAGAAACTTAAATTAAGTTATTATCACAATTAACTTAAAGAGAAACTCTTTAAATTTATATACGTGTAATACAAAATAAATTATAAAAGATATTATGTACATTTAATTATTATGCCTAAATTATGATTACAAACTCGTTATTTACATGATCCGAAAATTGCTGAACTGATTTGGATTTGTACGGGTCTAGAATTAGAACGAAAATATCAGCGACATTCATAAACTCATTGCCCAGCCTATGTAACCTCTCGATAACTGAATTGAATGCAAAGTTATTGTTGTGAAATAAAATATTCCATCTAGTATATTTGGGAGGTTCATGTAGTGACAGCAAAATTACAATGTCAGGGCTGTCAAACATAGAATTAATAATTTTATACAATAAAAGAAGATCAGATATTTTTCGCCTTTCTGATAATTTAGATAAATTTATTTAACTTCGTAAGTTTACATAATTTCATGAGATTTATTGGGCTAGACACGGATACCCGATCATTGTAACCCGCTCACGAACCGCTGATGATCGATCGGGTCACTTTTTCAAAAAGTATTCGATCATGATTTTGATTATTATAGAGAAATTAAAAACAGATTCCGATCTACATAGATACGGCTGCACCAACGAGGCGGTGGCCTTCGAGGATAGCAGAGGATCGAACAGCAGAGTTGTTCGATCATGCGTAGTAGATTCATATATTATTTACGATGGTCGGTTTATTTTTTTGTTACATATTTTTTTCTTAACGATCGTTTGTAAGAACTAACGCCATTTTAAAGTATTGGTTTTATGAATGTTTCATATTAGTTTTCATCGATAATTTAACCTACTTACTCGAATTTATAAAATTAAAGTGACTTGAATGTTTTAAAATAAACATTTATCTTATCATGGAGGTTAGAAACTCCCTGAGTTTTTTTGTAGATTCTCACTTTTAAAATGCATTTATTTATTAAATTACTAGCTGTACCCCGTCACGCGTTACTGTGGCTCAGTCTGTTTCTGCAGAAAGAGATACAATAGTGCGTTTTACATTTCAGTTTAGCAAAGGGCAACCTTTTTTTAAAATCATGTTTTTGCCTGTCACAAGTGATATCTATTTTTATTTTTTATTTTTTTTTATTGTTGATACATTATTATAAAATATTTAATATTCTAATTCAGTAATGTTGGCCTCACTGGGTTGTTTACCCGTGCTGAGGCCCCCATTTTATAATATAAGAATTTATACATTTAAAAAAAAAAAGAAAAACAACATTAAAATAAAGATTAATTTAAACTAAAAATAAAGATTAAATATTAAAAAATAATTATCACACTTAAAGAAAAATATTAAAAGAGAATGTAAATCGGTATTTATAATGATTTATGTGTTTGTGGGTGTTGCGTGTTTTATATATATTTTTTGTGTTGCGTGTATATGTTTTCTTCTTTTATGTTATAGAATTTTGGAAATATTGTCTTTTTGTTCTTTAATCCATTTTTTTATTTTGTGTTTGAATTTATTTTTATTTTCCTCAATTTTTGTTTCAAGTGGAAGACTGTTGAATGCTTTAATAGCGTGGTATTTATGGTGTCTTTGTCCAAAGGTAGTGTTTACCGTTATATTTATCTATATACAATATGTTTATAAAAAAACTCGCGTATTCTAATGCCACGTTGTGTCAACATTTAAAATCAATCGGCGAAGAACTTTCATAGATTTAAGATTTTGAACAAACGAACATTTACATTTTTATTTAATATAGACATTATAACTACAACTGACATTGGTTTAATTTTACTTGTTACATTTTACTTATAACGTGGTTTGTTTCTCGTAGACCTATAAACTCAAATCTTTTGGATTTTGTTATTATGAGTGTAATTCTTTTAATGAAAGATTACAAGTTATTACAAAAAGCTTTTGATAAAGTTAACCATTCCATCTTACTAAAGAAACTAGAAAAAATAGGAATATATAGAGACTTATTGCGCCGGATGAAATCATATTTATATAATAGAACACAACTAGTGCTAATTAACGGATATAAATCATCCCCTATAGTTATAACTTCTGGAGTACCACAGGGGTAAAATCTTAGCCCTCTGCGTTTGCGTATATTCATAAATGACCTTGGATCGAAATTAAACTGTGATTATGTATTTATTTTTTATTTATTAATTCATTTTCGGGAAATCGACAGCTTGCATTTAATCTGTTTGTACATAATTATTATATAGTAAAATAAAGCTAATTATGGATTTCCTCCTTGTGACTTTAACTGAGACAGCATAATACGGAATAAGTTATTTAAATTTGTGAGAAATATGAATTAAAAAATTAATACAAAACAATATTATATAAAACGAAAACTTTCCAAAACAATACATTTGTAGCCATGGAGAGAGGTTGTAGATATAAATTAAATCATAATAGAGATATAAACACTAGAGACATAAACATTATTCACAAACCATTAGAGAAATATTATTTTATGGACCTATTGTATTTGGTAAGTTTGAAAACTGAAAATATCAACCTTAGATAATAAGCTATTGTAATTATTGCATAGTCTGTTCAGGTAAGAATTTTGTTTAGAGTTCATTTTGCTTTGATCAACCCTGAACAGGACACAAGAGCGTGTTGAACGCGCATGCTTTTTTCGCCGATGATCTTATAATTTTTCGTAAAATTAAGTCTCTTACCGATCATCAAGTGCTTCAAAAGGATCTCGATACACGAAATAACTGGTGTACTGTCAATGAAATGCACTTAAATGTTGAAAAATGTAACATTTTAAACATAACTCAAAATAAGGCTATAAAGAATTTTTTCTATGTCATTAATAAGATTATTCTTAAAAAAATGTCTTCCATAAGGGATCTAGGAATTACTTTTGATTCTAAATTCATATTTGATTTACACATTAATGACATTAAGTCAAGGTCACTTAGAATGATGGGATTTATTCACAGAATAACTAAACCTTTCAAAGATCCTCAATCAATTCTAACCCTTTACTATGCCTTAATTAGAAGTAAACTTGAATATGGAAGCACTATTTGGAATCCACATTATTGCAAGTATGAAAACATTATGGAATCGGTTAAAAAAAATGCTTAGACTAATATCTTTCAAATGTGGACTACATGACCATCTTAGATCATATGACGCACGTCGCGAATACTTTAAGATTAATACACTTAAAATAAGAAGGCAATTGACTGACCTAATATGTTTGCATAAAATTATCCACGGCCATCTTGATACCTCATTATGTCTTAGCAATATTGAAATGAATTTCCCCAATTCCCATTGTTTAAGGCACCATAGCATTTTTCACCTAAATATTATCAAAAATAATATCGCCTATTTTAGCCTTCTGACCCAAATGTGTCGACTGTATAATAAGATTGAGTGTGCTGAAGTACATATTTTCGTCGATAATTTATATGGATTTAGAAAAAAATTCTGCTATTGTTAAAAAAATATGTTGCACTGATTATATTATGTATTACTTGCGTCTCTTACTTTTCTGTAATATTTGTGTTTCATATATATTTTTAATTTTGAATTTTTATTTTTATTTGTTTTGTATTTTAATCTTTATTTGGGTATATGAAAATTAATGTGTCCTATGGCTGAGTAGATTTTGGTAATTTTGTACCTATTTGTATATTAACTGAGTTTTTACAACTGGATTGTTTTCACGTCTGTAAAAACTTAGTATAAATAAATAAATAAAAAAACTTTGCCGACCGTTATAAAATAATTATAATACATATATTTAAATTTAGATAAAAACTTTAAACTATATGATTTTTTCAAAGTGTTAAAGTAATTGATCAAAGAGCGGGTACTTTCGACCCGATTACTTCTTTAGTGGATTAAGGACCGTTTGACCCAGCTCTAACACAGATGGAAGCAATGCTCAGTTGATTGAAAAAGGGAAAAACTATTTATTTAATTTACGATCTTCAAATTAAACTTTTAAGCGAAATTCCTCTTGTTTTCTATAAATTTATTACCTAATGGTTTTTGCTTCCACTCAATTATTCACCGGACAACTCATTCCTTTGCTTTTACTTTTTGGAACTCCTTGTTGGAATTGTGAAATTCATGGTAAGGCAATTAGAAATTACACGAGAGTAACGTTATTGCTGCTAATGGAATGAAATCTTTCTCTAATAGATGCAGCAGTTACTATAAGCTACCAAGCATTAGAGGAAGCATCGAAACCCTTAATTAAGAAACAATTTATTTTTCTCAATATTACTCCACATTTTCTCCATTAGAAGCCAGACATACTTGGAAGACACGTAGTTTTAGATACTTTAAATCGTGTCACCGGTTAAAAGAAGGATACGAGTTAAATCGTCGACACTAATTGGCTAGTTACCGTTATGTAGTCATCGATATGCTGTAAAGTTGAATTAAGTAAGGTACAGAAAACAACAAGTTGTCGACGTTGGAAACGTCGAATTTTCAAAAGTTCCGTGGAAACTGCAAACTTAATACAAAAGCACTTTGGAAGTTTTTGGTGAGTTGGACTTTAAGCTAATGAGGAGTGATTCGGCTCTTGGTTATGTCTCAGGAAAACTACGTACTTTTTGTGGAAAACATTGTCATGTGAAATCAAGGATTTGTAAACATGGATTTTATGAAAGTTAGGCATTTAAATACTCACTATAAATATACGTTTTCATTTCCACAAAATTAGCAATTTTCTTTCAAAAGTTGTTGTTATTATAAAACACTAACTAAAGTGTACCCGGCGTTGTTCGGGAACTCATAAATGGTTTGTGATTATGAGTACCTGAAAACTGGATGCATTTCAAAGGTGGAAAAAATATTATTGTGTTGTAATAAGCATTTGTTTCACTTGATCGTGCCATGACTTCCTCGGACGTCCTCGACCTATTCAAACATTCACTTCCAAGTCATACATTCTCTTTACACTCCTTTATTCGTTCGTTACTTACGTATCATTCTACCACAAATAATTAATTGCTTCATGTGTACCTCGGGCATCCCAAAATTTTTCAACCATTCACTTGACGTAGTTTCATGAAATCCACATTCTTATTGTTAAAAACTAGAGATGTTGTGTTAAGTCTTCCTCGGGAATCTTCAACTTCATCTACCATTCAAAACACTATCTAAACACTCCTGGCACTAATAAGAACATACTTCGAAAGTTTCATCGCAATTTGATAATAGCAGAGGAACGCGTACTTGACAAACAGAGAAGAATTCATTGTTATTTTAATAAAAGTGAATTAAATAGTGAGTTTACATGTTTGAATTTTCGGTGCACACGTAAATTGTTGGTTTATAACGGTTTATAATCACGAGGTTTCGCTGCAGGGGTTTGCAGAGATAATAGACCGCCACACAACTCTGTCTCGGCACACAGACCTTGCTTAATTCACATGCATACAGTCTTCACTATTATTCTTTATCTATACATGACCTAACTCAAGTATTTGATTAACTTTTTGATCGTTCATGTCTTCCTCGGACGACCTCCTTCTACTTCCTCATCATATATTTCCTTGACAATACTTTTTTCATTCATCCGATCTACGTCTCCAAACCATCTAACCGTCCCTTTGTTAATGTTAGTCCTTACGCTTACATCAGCCCTGCACTCTTTTTGGATCTATACTCACTCATACGCCTCAGAGATCTCATTTGTACAGTATTCGGTTTACTTTCTTACGTCCTCTGTCAGTTCCATCAGGAAAGGTAACAACACTCCTCTGTGGACTGCTAGCTTCGCTTCTTTAAACAATTTTCTATTCGTGTCAACCGCGTTTAGTCCTCTTTTATCGAAATTTATAATTGTTTTGTTGAAAGTAAACGTTGTCCAGATCAATACCATCCAATTCCGGCCATAAAAAATCATTAATCATCTCTCGATAGCGCAATCCATTCACCGTAACTGTTGCTCCAGCCTCATTTTCGAAAAATTAAGGTCCTATGACTCCGCCGGACCATAAACCGCACCAAACAGTCACACGTTGAGAAAAGAGAGGCTTTTCAACAATAACTCTTGGGTTTTCCGAGCCCCAGATGCGACAATCTTGCTTGTTGACAAAGCCACCGAGGTGGAAATGGACCTCATCACTCAAGATGATTTGCATTTGATTCACTTGAGTGAATTTTAATAATTTTAATGCATTGTTGAAGCGTTTATCGTTCTATTTTTATTAATGGCGTAGTTTCTACTTGTCAAATGTCAAAAATGACAGCTTCAAAATTAACATCTGCTGAAATAGCTGGCTATTTAAAATAACACCTCTTATTTGAAAACCCTGTAGTTAAAATATTAACAAAAAAATATAATAAGAATTAAAAATGTATTCGTTTATTCAATACGGTTAAGAGGAAGCCGCAAGCCAAAAATGCGTATGTTCTTAGTATGCCTTATATCGCAACAAATATAGGTAAAACGTATAAAAATCGCATGGCAAAAGGTGTCTGGAAACGCTCAATTTCACGCACAAAAGTGTTTTTTTTAATTAATTTTGTAAATAATTTCATAAGAAAGAAAAAGTTAATCAAGGGAAACTGTCACAGATAATCTTAGTCATATTATTGTATTTTTTAAAGCTGTTTCTTACTCGTTTTCATACATTTTTATTGAAAAAAACTTTTTTTTAGAAGTTTACGCTTTTTTTTAATAAAGTAATTAAAATTTATATATTAAAATTTAATTTTACTTGAGGGAAACGATAAAAAAGCTTAAACTAATCCAAAGCAAATTTTGGTATTCATAATTCAAACCGATTAAACGAAATTAATGATTTAGCAGCTTCGCCTTAAGTTGTATCTTCCTTTATTTCAGTAATAGCAGCGATATTTGTATCAATAATAAAAAAAAATTATATGTAAAACATTTTGTATATGCAGACGACACAACTCTTGTTATATCTGATGATCAATTATATAATGCTATTAAATATTTGCAGCATGACTTTACGTACCTGATAAATGGTCACACGACGCAATCACAAATACCAATAAAACCAAATTGATGGACATACGATCTCCACTTGCTTCAGTTCCGAATAAGCCTGAAATAATATCTCACAACTTTGCAAGTATTCATCGAAACATTTTGCAGATCTGCATATGCGATAGTATTGAACTTGTTAATGAATATGTTTATTTGGGATGGACTGTTGATTGCAACTTTAAATGGGACTTACAAATAAACAAAAATTGTTAAAGGTTGAGGGCGATAGTGGGTCAACTGTACAAACTGAAATGTTTCGTTCCTGAAAATATTTAAAAAATGATTTACATATCACTCGCAGAATCTACTTTACGATATGGAATAACCACATGGGGACACTCTTGCAAAACTAAGTTAAATTAACTACAATTAGTGAAAAATTCTATGATTGAATTACTAGTTCCAAAACAAATACTTTCACATGTGCGAAACATAACATTGTTGTATAGGAACTTGACTGTCTTACCGGTACAGGCTTTATTATGGCACAAAATATTGATTGAGCATATATCTGACTGCAAATATAAGAGGTTCACAAAAAGAACGGAATGCTTGTACTAAAATATAAAAATTAATACGGACAGCGAACCCTGGAATACAATGTGCCCAAAATATGCAACATGTTACCAAGCAATATAAAAAATGGCGAATTACCTAAGAGATTCAGATTTATGCTGAAAACATGTCTATCAAGCAGAGATACTCTGTATTAGTAATATTGTTGATTATGGATGTGGTTAGCTTTTTTTTGTCTGTAAGTGGGCTACCCACAGTTTGATAATGCCTTCATAATAATTACACAGCAGAACTTGTTTAAAAATAAACTTTTTTTATAAATCCAATAACAATATAAGTGGTTAGTGATAAATATTATGTAAAAGTTGTATTGTAATTAGTAATGATATTATGTGATATTGTAATTGTACATTTTATTTTTATTTTTATAGTGAATACCTCACAAGAGTCCCAACTGCTCTCGTCTGGAGCCAGTGAGACCATGGCATCCCCAATTGGGGGATGTTGTGAGGCTGAAGGTAAGTGGGGAAGGGAAAGAGGAAGGTGGAGAAGTACCTGGATATTCAGATCTAGTCACAAAACACGGCTAAAGCCATTTGGAGCAACGTTTCAATTCTGAATGGTGGTCTTACACCAGGGCGATACTGGTAGTATCTTCCACTCTGGAACGTGCCGCAAATATACTATATATTATTTTAATTAATTAATTGTGAAATAACACAAATCAATCAAATAAAATTTACATCCTGTTGACAAACTGCTAAATTGCGGTTTAGTGGGATTATACTTTGAAGAACAATAAAAAATACTGGCCTGCACAGAGTTTTGACGGCCGTTATCGCGCTCCGTCTTGCCACGCTTTCTACTCAAGAGTTGGTTTTACCCCTCCTGGCGCGCTAACAGATATTTCACATCAAAAAAACATTAATAAAATTATCTTCTAATGAAGAACGCCACAAGAAAAACCATAAAACGTTAATTGCACCTTTTTCGTCATTCTTCTTGCTACAGCTACGTGATACAAATATATTATAAACTCATTTCCGACCAACGAGTATTACGTAATATGATGGAATATATCTTTTACATGAAAAACCCAAGAGTCAAGCAATGCTTTTCTGTACAAATTTTTTTTTAGAATTTAAACTTGTCGACTTGTTGCATCAGAAAGCGGAATAAAAAAAAATTAACATAAAAGTAACCACATTTATCTTTAATTAAAAGAAATTAAAACACTTTGTTTTTACCACGATAATCTTTATTTTTTAAAAATCGAGATGTTTCGAGAACGATGTTCTCTTCATCAGGACATAAATTGTACTAAAACTAATTATCAAGTATAGAAAAAGGCGTGGGTAGAAATGAAAGAAGGGGGGGGGGGGGAGAGGTGGAAAGGGGAGGAGCTTAGAAAATCAAAGACAAAAAATAAAAATGGAAATATGCTTAGGATAGAGTTATTCACAAAATTAATTTTATTATTAATAAATCGAGTGTCGACCCGATTCAATGGGGAGGAGAATTCAATCCAGAGTAAAAAAAATATATTTCTTAAAAGAGATTTCAATAGTTCACAGCGGTGTCGATCTTCGGCCCGGGAAATTATCCGCTAACCTCTTTCATTTATCTTCTTACCACATTCCTAAACAGTAAAAAAACTTTATTTTTACAGTTTGATTTTTTAGCCATCATGAATTTATATTAGTTTATTGATGCATTTTCTTTTTCAAGCATATTTATAAACTAAAATATTTTAAAGAAGAATATTTGTGTAAAATAATGGAAACGTTGCTTACAAAGGCTTTAACACCGTTTTCTGATTAGATTTGAATAGCCGGTTCTTCCTCACCTTCCTCTTACTCTTCTTCTTCCCTTCTCAACTACCTTCAGCCTCACAACATACCCCAATAGGGAATATCAGAGTCTCACTGGATCCAGACGGTTGGGATTCTTGCGGTAAGTGAACTTCTAATAAAACAATATTATTTCCAAAATCAAAATCCAATATTGAAGTGATGTTCAATATTCCGTGAATATATCCAATATTCGAAGTGATGTTCCAAGTAAAGCAAAGTTATTTTATCAACCCAACGAGATTAAAGAAATCTGATCAAAACATAATACTGTAAAGCGGTTTATTGCGTTGTCCCTCTCTGCCCGCCCCCCCCGAGGCCAAACTGGGAAAAAATACCCTTAAGGCCGACACACACGAAGAATAATATATATAAATATGTATGAGAATCTCACGATTGCCATACAATCCTATGCAGTCATTACAGATGGGTTAATAATACTTGTGGGAGCGTAGTAGATTATTTTCATTAATTTGCTTGCCGAGCGATAGTTATATTTTATATTTCCCACTCTCCTGCCAACCCGTGCCCCTCTTTGAAAGATATTAAAGCTTTCGCTTGTAACTAACTAATAACCGAGAGGATGGACCGCCGAGCAATTCGATCTTAGTACACACTCCTTGCTTCATTCACATTCACGCATCGCCTGATTCAAGTGTTTGATTCCCCGTCATATATTCTCTTTGCACCCATTTATTCGTTCATTTGCCCTGAATGCTCAAACCATCTAAGCGTCCCTTTTTTAAAATTGCTTGTTACGCTTACATCGGCCATGCATTCTCACACAATCATACATAATTTTACCACATATAGGTCTTAGCGATCTTATTTCTACAGCATTCAGTCTATTTTCATCCTTCTAATGACAGTTCCATGCCTCTGCAATATATAAGGGTAGGTACTGGTACTCCATTGTGGACATTTATCTTTACTTCTTTGGAAAAAAAATTGTTTGCGCCAAATACACTGATCGCCAACAATAACGAAGTTTTCTGCATTTAACCTTCTTTCAATACCTCTATCAGCTTTTCATCTATCGTAAATATACTTCTTAAATACACAAACTCATCCACCTGTTCCAAGAATTCACCATTCACAACTATATCGCACATTGTTTTCGTACTCTCTCTTTTAAACACCACACCTGTAGAGTTGCTTACATTCATCATTAACTAATTTTTCATACATAATTGGTATATCTTAGACACGAGAGACCTTTCATACTTTTAAAGATCAGCGTATGTATAATATAACCTATATTGTATACGCCCACTTATTTATATATTATGTTCCTCGTGTGTAACAAGCTTAAACCCTTGTTCTGGTACTTGGCGCGACCTTTCGCAAAGATTGCTGAGCTTCTCGGTTTACGATTCCAATTGTCATCTTGCTGATGGGTTTGGGTCGAGGAAATCCACTGAAATGTTTCTGCAGACCCATTTTGTTTTATTTTGTGAGGATAAAAATTGAAAAAAACATCGAATTTTTTTGGTTTTTAACGGTTATTTTATTTACACGATTACTTTTGAGACATTTTGCGGATTGGGTTGTGATCCCAAAGGAAAACTTCCCCATACTTAAATTTACAAAAATAGGACAGAAAACAACACAATTTTCAATTTCCAAACATTCGTTTTGTACTTATTTGATGTTGCTCATCTATGCTTCGACACTTATTTATGTGGATTTATAAATGTCAAAACCAAAACTTGGATTTGGATTTTGGTTTTGAAAGAATTTGTTTAATAGGGATTTTCGCTAGTATTTTCGTTTGGTTTACGGACAGTATACTCCAGTCCAGAAATAGGTAATTGCCAATGTGCACATGTAGGTTTTTTCACACGGAGTAAGATATTATTTTCATCAGGTTGTTTACCATAAAGAATCAGATATTATCGTCATCATGTTGGTTTTCTACAAATAATTAGATAATTTCGTTATCCCGTTGGTTTGCCACACAGAATCAGATAACATCATCACCACGTTGGTTTGCTACATAGAATCAGTTAACATCGTCATCACGTTGTTTTGCAGCATAGGATTAGGTAATATCATCATCACCTTGGTTTGCTACACAGAATCAGATAATATCGTCATCAAGTTGGTTTTTCACAAATATTTAGATGTCTTTATTAATGTCGTTTTACTTAATGTCGTTTTTACGTTGATTTGCACACATACAATCAGAAAACATCGTCGTCACATTGTTTTGCCGCATGGGATTAGATAATATAGTTATCACGTTAGTTGTCAACACAGAATTAGGTAATATCGTCATTAAGTTGGTTTGCCACACAGAATAAGACAATATATTTTTTATTTCTTATATTGTTCTTTCAAGTTTTTTCCCTTTATAAATATTCAGATTATTATTGTTGGCAAATAGTCTAAAATAAAACAAAGTCTACATGCTAATAAATAACAACTATTGATTGATTGTAATGATTAGTATAAAGTATTTCTACTTATGAGCCAAGTTTTCAGCATATGTCTGAATCTGTTTGGGAATTTACAATTTTTTTATGTTACTTGGCAACATGTTAAATATTTTGGACTCGTTATATTCTGGGGTTCGCTGTTCGTATTTATTTTGGAACAAGCATACCTTCATCCTTAATGAACCTAGTGTTCAGTGTTAGTCAGATATATATTATATTATATGGGTTTTGTCCCATAGTAAGGACAGGCAAGATATTTAAATTTCGATACAAGAATGAAATGTTACGTCTCCGTGAAAAAACATTTTTTGAAACTAGTAATTTAACCATAGAATTTTGGACTGATTGAAGGTAATTTAAGTTAGTTTTACAAGAATGTCCCCAAGTGGTTATTCTATACCGTAGAGTAGATTTTGCGATTGATATTTAAATGTTTTTTTTATATATTCACAAGAACTGACCATGACATTGGATTACCACACATAATATAATCATGCTAGTTTGTCATACAGAATAAGATAATATCGTTTTTATTATGATGTTTAACTGTGATAATCGCGGTCTAGTGATTTTGTTACGTGAGCATATTTATTTATTTTTTGAAAAAATATTTTTTTCTTTTTTTTCTGTTTCAAATTTCCCTTTAGGAATCGCTAATATTGTCTTCAATAATTAAATATTACAATTGAGGTTTTACTCATTAAGTCATTCCAAAAAATAAATATTCATCCTAGACTTCCAGAAAAGTCAATAGATGTCGCACATTAAAATAATAATAAGATATATTTATCCAAGACACCCTCTAGATTGCATATAGTTCGAGTTGAATTTTGCGATCATATATAATAAAAATTTGCGATGATAAATAGTAGTTCTTATTCGATGTATGATACAGTTAAATATGACTAAATGAAATAGGGTCCCATTAGCTGAGAGCGACGTCCTGGCAAAACGAGGGTCCTGGGTTCAAGTCCTAGATGTGACCGTTACTTTTTCTGTTTCAAATATTCGTGTAGGGATTGCTAATATTGTCTTCAATAATTAAACACATTTCACCGCCATTTAATTCTGTGTACATGAGCTCTATCGAATGCAAAAGCAAAAATCATAATTTCAAAATGCAAAACGAGTAACTTCTTAAATTAGATTAAACTTCGATTTATAAAAGATCAAAACTTTAACCTTTCTCAATAATTAATTCCTACCAATTCAATGATAAAATTTCAATTCGCCGGCTCAGTTCTCCGCCACCTAATTAACAAGAATTTTATGATTCTTCAAGTGAGCTGAACCAAATACTAATTATCACTAGTAAACACAAAGATATTCTCATCGATGATTCACATCATCTTATATTTTAGTCACTCCGGAATTAAAAAGAACTGTCTTTGGAATGTCCATTTCTAATTAATTTCGCAATCATGGAAATTGAAAGGATTGTGAGAATATCAAGGATTAGCATTTAAGTCTGCTTTCGTGGATAGAACCGATAATCTAAGGTGAGCAGGGCCGGCCCTATACTGGCGCAATTGAAGCAGCCCGTTCAGTCCTAGTATCCATAACAGTCCTAACACATCGCCCTTGAGATTATTTTTCATAAAAACGGGGCTGCACAAAAATACAAATAATTTAAATATTATTGATAACAGTAATCATCTATGATCAGCGTCTAGTGATTTTGACAAGAGGTGCCAAAATTTTACTTCCGCTAGTCGCCATTTGGCTTAGGGCCGGCCCTGAAGGTGAGAGAAAACGCGCTTTATAAAGGCGCCTTTTATGCATATATTATATCCTCTATAAAATACACATTGGATTATTCAAGAAATCTTGTATAAGACAACCGCAGATAGTTTCACAGAATTTGAAAAATTCGTCAAATTTCAATGTTGATTTTCAAGTCTGTGAGGTTTTATTCAAGTTTGGTCGTGATTTCAGTTTTGTGAAGCAACTGGAAAATAATTATATAATAATAGAACTTGAATAGATCCATCACAGAACTTGCAAATAAACTTTGAAATTTGATGAATTGTTAAAATTCCGTGAAATAACCAGTACTAAGAAATCTATTCAGCTTTTAAAAATTTTAGATGAAATAGATTCGAGAAAAATTCTGATATGCAATATGCACAATTCCGAGATTTTATGACAAAACTAATCAATTTAGTTTGTCTTTTATTTCCTGTGCAGAGTCAATAGAACTATGATATTCAGAATTTGGTCCAATGTTGTGTCAAACTTGGTACAATCTTCGTTCTTCGAATGTGGTTACTATAGTGTTGATTGTTAGTTGTTTTTTCAATACCGCCCAACAGATGTCGGCAGAGTGTATAATTGTTATTCTTATTAATCTAAGTTATTGTTCTCAAACTCTGGTCATAGAATCAATGAGTCACCCAAAATATATCGCGATGTATTCAGTAACTGAAATGTTAATATTAATACCTGCCCAGTTAAGATAGTTCTGATAATCAGTCACAGGTGGCGGTGATTATACGATTGAACGGCGCTTGCGCAGTTGGGTAACGAATGGTTCCGATGGAACTCGAAGATAGCCGATCATAGGTCAGTAGCTTATTCCATTTTCACTGCTTCCATAAACTCAAACTGACGTGTGGCTAGTAAGATTTTACTGTAATTATCTATAATAATAAACTTCTTGTAATTTTGAACGAACCAATCAATTTTTGAAGACTTCCGTACTCAATACATACAATACATATATATAATAATTAACCGACGATTCAATCCAATATTGTATTTGTATGCCTTTCTTGAAGAATTGAATATATTTAAAACTATTTATTCATATTCATATTACGTATGTACGGGCGCAAATACATAATTTGTCTGAATATTGTAAAGCAATACCTTGCAAAAAGCATATTTTATTAAAATAAATTAATTAACGCAATCTATGAATACGCAAAATATATCAAGCACCGCGTTTAACCTTTAAACTAATAATCCCAGACATTACAGTCACGTAGGATAGAATTTAGACGTTGGTTTTATGTCCATGTTAGCTATCTTTTACAGACATAGGATTTTTTGCCAAATAAAGTGATCGTTTTATAATTTTCCTAGACTATTAGCAAGATAGGAAAATAAGTAAAAGATTCATTGTTGCGAAGAGATAAGGCATGTTTACTTTCAAGACCTGAGGCTTCTGAGAAGATATTTTCAAATATTAAACCTCAGCATTTTTGAATTTCTGAGAATCTTTGAGAACTCCCAGCTCAACCTTAATGTTATATTATTCACCAGCCCGGCAAAATAATAATGTACGAATCCCTCAGGCTAGATTCTTTTTACGAAAAACAATATTTATGCTAACTCTAATTTTCGGAATTTTAATATGAACTTCCCAGTAATGATATTTTTTTTATGAAACTCAGAGCATACCGTAGAGAATATTAAAATATTATGAGAAATCAAAATTCTTTTAAATTTTTAAATTTAAAACATTTCAATTGAAAAACATCGTAATAAGAACAATAATTCATAAATTTAGAATATTTGTGCTGAGAAAAGTAATGATCCATTGTTTTATTCGTAATTTTTAGTAAAATAATATTTTTTTAAATTAATAAATTTTTGGCCGAAATATTTTTCCAAAATTAACCTAAATTTCGTATATTACAGTTAACATTAAAAACTACAAACAATAAATACAAACCCTCAAATGACGGTGTACAATAATATGTAAAAATAAAACTAAAAATAAAAATTAATGATAAACTAATGTTTATAAGACAAGGTTTTTATGCATAGCACAAAGGATAACAAATAATTATAAGTAATAATTAGTCGCATGAAATATCAATACAAATTGAAAATATCTCCCGAGTAAAAATAAATGCCGCCAACGGGAATTGAACCCGTGCCCTCTGATGTCCGGTCAGGTGCTCTGAAACCACTGAGCTATGTCGGCTTATTTCCAACCCGCCTAATAATTCCATATGTACTAGTACCTTAATCAACAATTACAAAATTGGTTTATATTTATTTTGTAAACAATTTTATAAGAAAGCAAAAAAGTTAATCAAATGAAACTGTCACAGATAATCTTAGCAATAATACTGTAATGTTTAAAAGTTGTTTCCTTTACGCGTTCATACGTTTCTTTTGAAAACATATTTTTTTAGTACTTTATATTTATATTTTTTATTGAGTAACTTATTTTTTTATTTTTATTTTACTCAAGCGAAACGATAGGAAAACCTTCAATTTATCTAAAGCATATTTTTTGGTATTCACAATGTACACCAATTCGTTATAAAGATTAATCAAAATAGTGATTTAGCATTAAGCTTTGCCTTAAGCCATTTATGAATGCATTCACTCCAATATAGTAACTGTCCGACGTTTTATATAATCAAAACCATATCTGGGTCATAAAACACCAAAAGATGCCTAAATAATAACGTTACAATTTGCAAATTCTCTCATTGAAACATATCATAAATTTAATAAAAAAACATGGGTCAGGTTACTTCATTAGAATTCAATAGACAGACTATAAATCAGACTAGATAACTTGGAGGCACTAGAGTTACGAAAAACCAAAAAAATTAATGGCAAAGTCTTCAACAATCAAATCAACCCAAATGGAAGCCTAATACTTAGGTTGTTCAGTACCACTATCTTCCCAATCTCCTACAATCTCTTCCATTGGAACTCAGCCCGGTTTCTTGAAACCCATATAAGGTAAATTGATTAATTTATGACTGGAAAATTTTTATAGGGGCGCTTTACAGTTGATGCAGCTATTAAAAAAATATATAAATATTACCAAAATAAAGTGAAGTTAAGTTAAGTAAAGTAAAATGAAGAACAGGAACAGGAACATAAAGACCACTATCTTCCCAATCTCCTACAATCTCTTCCATTGGAACTCAGCCCGGTTTCTTGAAACCCATATAAGGTAAATTGATTAATTTATTGACTGGAAAATTTTTATAGGGGCGCTTTACAGTTGATGCAGCTATTAAAAAAATATATAAATATTACCAAAATAAAGTGAAGTTAAGTTAAGTAAAGTAAAATGAAGAACAGGAACAGGTGACACGAAGACTCTGCAGCAAGAATCCTAGATGGTGAAGAAACTGGACCAACTGCTGCAGCGAGAGAGTCCACCGCGTCCACCAACAGTGCCAGCACGAGGTTTGTCATCCATCCAGGTATTTGTCTGCTGCTAATAAAGCGCTGACACAATATCATAACATAGATACCAGACCTTGGCAGCACCACTGTGACGTTCGACAAAGATAGAAGATGGAGACTCTGCAGCAAGAATCCTAGGTGGTAAAGGAACTGGACCAGCTGCTGCAGCGAGAGTATATTGATAACACATGGTTCTGGTAGATTGTAGATTTTAGATTTGTGATTTTTTTAGACGGGGACAGGTAATTGGATTAAATCCATCACAATGTTTTTACAATAACAATGTGGATTTTATGATAAAACGCGAAGTGAATGGCAGAAAATATCGGGGATGCCAGAAGACGACCAGAATCAAATAATTATTTATGATATAATGAGACGTAAGTGATAAACAAAGAAAGAGGTGTAAGGAGAATGTATGACTTGAAAGTGAATGATTGAAAGAAGTTGAGGATGCCCGTGGAGGACATAAATACTTATTATAATGCACCCACTTGTCACGCATTCCAGAATTCACAATCTCAAAACTTTACCCCAAGCCGTTTATGAGTCCCCAAGCAACGTTAGACATTTGTAAACTTGGATCTACAAATGGCTAAAATAAAGCTGATAAATAAAATTTACCTCATAGTTATATTTGAAATACTCTGCCTACTTTCATAAAGCACAACATGATATAAAGCACGCGAAAACATTCTCAAACTGCCATAAATTTGAAGTAGGTACAGCCTACTTACCGAAATTAGTATTCCACGAATGCTGGGAATTTTTCTCGCGTTTATTCATCCATCTCCCGTGCACTCCCCGCTTCAGCGTGACTTATCTCACTATGATGTGTTATTTTCTGCCGTTCCTCGTCCAGGAAAATCGGAAAACTGTACCGAATTTTCTGCTCCGATCGCACTGTCATAAAACTGAATCATGAATAATTGATGAAACCCATTGAATTGAGTGAACTCAGATAAATATTTCCACTCAAATTGGCACTGCGGTTATTTATAGCTAGGAAAGGATATTATAAAACAAAGGCAGTGAGATTTTGATTATTTTTTTTTAAAATATTGTATATGGTTTTAGATTTTATAGGTCGAAAGTATTAATGTTTGGGTTAATATGCCGTGTTTCATTTTTTCTTTCTTTAGCCAACGTTTTGGACATCAAAAGGGCAGATGTCCATCTAACGATGGACATCGTAATGCTTTCAAAAACGTTGGCTAACGAAAGAGAAAGCGCGACACGGCTCAATAACTCATCTGATGATTGAACGTCATTCAACGTCATTGAAATGTTGTCCGAGACGTTAGCTAAAGAAGGAGGAAACGTGACCCGGCTCAATAACCCACACCTGATGATGAATACTGCAACGCTGCGAAAAGTCGGGTATAGAAGGATCATGCGCAACACGGATCAACTCACCTGATGATGAACACTGTTACGCTGTCCAAAACGTTACATAAATATGGAGGAAGCGTAACACGGCTCAGTAACCAAAAAAATAATCACGATTACAAATTAAGGATTTTTCTAAAGTTTTCGTGTATTTCTTAGGAGTCATTATGTAAGCTCATGAAAACGGGTTGAATTTAAAGTTGTAACACCATAGAATATTGCGTCAGATGACGTCACATAGTTGTCAGTCCTTCCCCAATTTCGTACCGAGCGGTATTGTATGACGTCAGAGATCAGTCGGAGCGTTTCGATTTGATTGTTTTTAAACCTTTTTCAAAACCGATTTACAAATTGTACAAATAACTACGTGCAGTAAAACTTATAAAAAAATTAGATTGTATGTTCGATCTTCTCTATAAATGTATGTTTATAGAGTACATAATAATATTGTTTTTCACTGAAATCCAATGGAATTTTATTATTATCAACAACGAACATATGGTGGAAATTCCAGCCTCAAAAAATGAAACAAAGCAACTGGAAAATAGTGTTTTTTTGGTATTAAATGGAATTAAGGCAGCGCGAATGAAACTCAATTTATAAGCATTTGTGCGAATGAAACCTCGAAATTGTGTTTAAAACAAAGACACAATACCACATATTTCATTTTCGATGTTGCCTACAGGAAATGAATCATTGTGGTGGCTTGAAATGAATTCAGATAAAATTTATGTGGAAAGATATTTTAAGAAATAAAATACAAATATTACGTTAGTTTCCACACAATATTATTTAAACAGCATTAAATACGTAAATGGACTTTCAGCACATTTTCGATTAAAATATTTGATAATATAGTAAATGTGGGCAGGGGCCTAGCACAGTGAAATCGATAACTTTACAATACCAGATCGATCGGCGTAACTACCGACGATTTTATAAAGATTTCCCGAGCACGGTAGCGCTGATTCATATCCAGACCTATGTTAATAACGTAATAAATCAGAACCGATATACTAGTCATCGATATAATCAACACTGGCACATTTCTCTATGAATTGACATTGCTAAACGTCAGGCTGTTACATAAAAGTTAAACAATTCTAATAAATTATATTAATATTCTACACAGACTCAACCAAAATCTTCAAAACACTAGACGTCATGTCAATAAGACAACTTTACGCCAAAACTGCTCTCCTACACCTCATCCATAATAATCTTCATATTACAAATCAAGCAAAAGCCATAATAAAAACCAGGTTCTCAACAAATAAAATACTGAACATTCCGATAACACACACCACACACGGACAAAGACACTTTCAATACTACGCAACCAAACTTTTTAACAGTATGCCTATTACTTTGAAACAATTATTGACTACAAACACATCTACAAACTTTCTCAAAAAACATATCGTAGCCTGGATAAAAAATCAAGATATTCACTTTATTCAAAAGATTATAATTCCAAACCAAACATAACCAAAATATAATAAGTAAAATTAAATATTATTCACGTTCTTCAAGAATTATCCACAAATACATACACTCACAAAAGTGTGTTTTTATGTTTCAATATATGTCTGTGAAAAAAATAATAATAATAACTTTCTACCACAACACATAAATACCTGTCACCCTTAATCACAAACACGTTAACATCTCAGCACAGGTTTTCCTAGTGAGGTGCTCACGTTAAATATAATATCACACACACACAGTTTTACCTAAATCAACCTATGTTCTTCATTTTTTATACCTTTTTTCTGTACTTTTTCTCTGTACTGCAATATAAACCACTGTAATAATTTGTAAAACGTGTATTCAAGAATAGACATAAAATAAATAAATTGACAGTGTCCAATCGAAATATAAACTGGCAGTCCGCATGTACCTTTTGATACTAAAATAGAGTTAATTAGTTCATGAGATCATTAATCATAACTAGCAATTCTGTTTCTCGAAATTGAAACGGAACCAATTGATCGCGTCTTAGACGAATGAATTAATTCTATGGATCGTGTATACGATTTATTTCAGATCTAAGAGCTTAGTTAGTTCACCTCAATTCATTAATAAGCCAATATTTTTGCATAATGAACAATTATACAACAAAGTTTTGCATATTGACAGCTTATCGGTTACTTGAAGGCCGCGCTAAAAGTAGAGACTTTTGTCTACCGACTGTCGGAATAATGTTCTGACCATGCTCGCAAATATCGCTAACTGAAAATAGATGATGAGTTTCGTCAACATTGTATTGACATAGTACTTTATTGATCGTCCGTGTTAGACTCCCGAACGGTCAACGGAGGGTGAAAGCATGTAAAATGCAACTGAACGTGATTTCCCAAGCAAATATGCATCGGAAATGGATGGAATTGAAAATGTA
The DNA here is from genome assembly GCF_061612785.1 of Hesperophylax consimilis. NCBI lineage: Eukaryota > Metazoa > Arthropoda > Insecta > Trichoptera > Limnephilidae > Hesperophylax > Hesperophylax consimilis. The sequence continues at coordinate 42,610,861 of NC_142837.1, read as the reverse complement.
TACGGGGCGATACGGGACATGGATTTCAATTGAAATAACTCAAATTTGTGTAAAATTTTACTGAACCCGAGAAGCATACGGATACAAATCCAAAACACGAAATGTTCAGGAGAGCCAAAAAGCTAAATGTTAAGATAATCTCTTTTTATTTACACTCATATTTTCTTTGAAAAATTACAGAAATATTATTTTTTTTGAGCTTTTAAAAATTACGTGTTTTGGATTTGCATCCCTTTGCTTCTGGGGTACAGATTTAAATACTGAAAAAAAAGCGTTCGTTACTTATTTATAGCCAAATATCCCGAAAAGGGCATCGGTCTAAATCCCGGGCCAATATTTTATAATCTATAAAAATGTGTCAATTGTCAACCTTGCGATAAATAAATATGGAACGCTACAAAAAAGAATAACGTATTATTATTGTTAAAATTTATTACAAAATGGAGAGAGTTTTGCTAAAACAGTTTGTAAAACTTACTTTTTCTCTTGATAAATGACCTGGTGGTGTAATTTAACGAAATGCGGATCAAAATCGTTAAAAATAAATTTTAAATAAAATTAAATTTTTGCAGAAAACATAAAAATTATTTAAAAATACATTCATTCTTCAAACTTTCAGGCATTTCATCATACATCTTAAATTCTTTATACATTAAGAAATTCTATAATTCTGTTTATCTCAATTTCTGCTTTCATAATTATAAATATTCAAATATTGAAGACAATATTAGTGATTTCTAAACGAAAATCTGAAACAGAAAAATCAGAAAAGGATACGGTCACATCTAGGACTCGAACCCAGGACCCTTGTCTTTCCGGGACACTGCTCTACCAACTGAGCTAATGGGACCCTATCCCCCTCGGTCACTTTTAACTGTAACATACTTCGAATAAGAACTACCAACACAATATTAGAAATCACTAATATTGTCTTCAATATTTAAATATTACAATTTGAGGTTTTACTCAATAAAGTTATTCCGAAAAATAAATATAAATATTCATTTTAAATACTATTTCGTCTTTAAAGTATTTAGTCATTTTGTTATTGATAATTTTATGTATAAAAGATAACACATTATATGGCACTCTCTTTTTTATAAGAATCCAACTCAGATCCTCTCTAATTTGATTAACATTTGCACTTTTACCTTTCCATAGTATAGATCACATTGATCTATTTTTAATAACTTTCAGCTTGTCCAGGTTTCCTTCTATAGCCAAATATAATATCATGTAGCAGTAGTCTAAATGTGGCACAAATATTATTTAAAAAATTATCTCTGTAGTGTTTTTACTTCATACATTTCTTATTCTTCTAAGGACGGGTTGTTTCGGAGAATTTGAACAATTCATCAAATTTCAACGTTCATTGACGGGTTCTGTGAATGTCTTATTCACGTTCTGTTATTATATCATTATAGGCTAGTTACTTGGCAGAACTGAAATAAAAACAGAACTTGAAAAAATCTTTCACAGAACTTGAAAATTAACTTTGAAATTTGAAGAATTGTTCAAATTCTCCGAAACATGCCCGTCCTAAGAAAGTGTAATTTTTTTGATCCCTTCTTCATTTGCCCCAATACGATTTCTTTCTTTGGGGTTTTGATGTTACGTGTATGCCAATAAACCATAAACAACATGGAGATCCAACGTGTTAACGTCACAATCAAACCACAAAAAATATAATTAATAAATTATTATAAGCATTAATTACTCGCCTGAAATATCCATAAAAATATCTCCCGATTAAAAATAAATGCCGCCTACGGGAATTGAATCAGCACCTTCTGATGTCCGGTCAGGTGCTCTCGACCACTGAGCTACGTCGGCTGATTCTCAACCCGCCTAATAATTCAAAATATACAAGTACTTCAATCGAAAATTACTGCTTTTTTATATTATTTCACCTGTAAACAACCAAATTAGTTTGTAAGGCCATGGTACGCACTTGTGTGACATTTGATACCATACATAACCGAAACATTCGTATTTTACGACAAGAAAAATATTATCACTAAAATCTAATAAAATACTTGCAAGCTGGATTTGAACTGGCGACCTTCGGATTGCTAGTTGAGAGCCTCACCTATCGACCTTGTGTTTTTAATAAATAAAAAAATTCGGCCCCTTATTGAGACACGCTTTATTTTATGCGAATCTTACCCGAGCCCATCAAGGAAAATATTTCTCTCAGGTCAGCTTTATGAATACTGTGATGAGCGATAAAACCCATTGATTAGTAAAAGCCTTCTTCTTGTCCGGAAGGATGGTGTCATTCGGTTTAGTCTTAGTCTTTCGCTCTGTTCAAGGTAATGGCTTCCCTTATCACGAGGATCCTTATCATTATGGATCGAAAACATCTGCAACACGGATGGAAATGGTGTTTTTGTTCTACGGATAATATTCTGTGTTCTAAAGAAGGTGCGACATCGATCACGTGGAAACCTCTGACGATATGACGTGTGACATATGAACGTTTATGCCAGTCAGGGCCGGTATTTCAGTTGTTTTTTAAGCTCAGTTTCACGATCGATAAGTAGCTCCTTGGTAGGAACCCACACTGAAATACAGTAACCGTGTAGACTATTACGACTTCAGTCCTCAATCATTGCACAAGCAAAATTTTCATCATATTATGAACGAGGAATTTAAACATAAAAATAATGATCTTATATAGCGTTTCATTAACCTACGTAGATTATTATTTTGACCCTTCAGGCCTCTGGCATATTGACTGTTATATTTCTTAAAGATGATGTCAAAAAGTCGAGAATTTGTGTGCAAAAATTGGAATATTTATTAACGTATCCGAAAACAAACAATATTTTTGAAAGATGATGAAATACGATTTGAAATTGTATTATTTGAAAAAAACGTATTATTTTTGAGAGCAAATATTAAAAGTTTTTAAAAAGGTTTTAAATTTTTTCGTCTAAACAATGAAATAAAATTAAAATTAAAAACACTAGACAAATGCATGAACTAAAAGACTAAGCTGAGATCAACCTCTTTGCTGACGAGGCGCAGCTAAAACCGCTTCACTGGTTTACGAGGAGGTAACTTCGTCGAGTTTTCGAGTGATGGCCGCTGGAACCGAGAGATTGGCTGAAGTGAAGTACTAATGGGGAACAGAACTATGTGCCAAAACTATGCTAGCAGTGCAGTTGATAAGTCATGTGATCTTTACTTATGGACACCACAATGGTGAATAATGAGCAATGGCGTAAACGGATAATATAGGATTTGAAAAATAACGAATGAATTGATAACAAATTATTATAAGCAATAAAAATATAATTAGCAGTAATTGTTGATTGAAGAACTAGTACATATTAAATTATTTGGCGTGTTGGAAAAAAAACCGACGTAGCTCAGTGGTCCAGAGCAACTGACCGGACATCGGAAGGTGCGGGTTCAATTCCCGTCGGTGGCATTTATTTTTACTCGGGAGATATTTTCAGTTTGTATGTATATTTTAGGCGACTAATAATTGCTTATAATAATTTGTTATCCTTTGTGATATGAATAAAAAACATTGTCGTATAAACATTTGTTTATCCTTAAAGAAATAAGAATGAATTGATACCTAAGCCACATCAAATATGTAAATAACCGTCTTATTTAGCCATATTACAAGATAATTAGGTACTGGATACTTTTTCCGCCAAATAAACACAGGCAATATTTGTTTAGAAAGCCAACAAGATAATATTTCATTAGTTTGTTGGTGAAGTTGTACTAATTAATATATGTACCAACATATGGTGTACTGGACGCTCATGTCAGTGAAATCGACTGTATATTGCCGATTTTCTCTTGAAGGCACAGTGGGTAAGGATTTGCAAATGAAATACAGACTTCAGAAATTTCGTCGGACAACTGAATGATTGGGCTAAGGGCTTCCTTATTTATGAGTCTAAAAGTGTACAGTATCATTACGTGTTCTTATTTTTAAAGGAATGCATGGGTCATAACGCCCAAAATAAATTACTCAAGTCGTAACAGCGGGTAACAAGACCATCGAATCTGTGTCATCTTATAAATATGCGAGAATAGATGAGCAGTCTGCTGCCCGATACAGATGGCACTGATTTTTGCTTGCATGACCGAAAGGCACGGCCCTTCTATACACTAACGCAAATGTGTCATTCCTTGCGCCACGAATGTCCTTTTTTTCTTTTGTAGAGTGAGTAAACTATCGAATATGAATGAACATTTACGACATTTTACATAGTTTACTTAGTTTTAGTTACATTTTACTTAGTTTCTGCTTTTGTCACATTAAAGTTGAGCGGTTGGTGTGGCGCACGCTTCGCCGCGTTTCGTGTTTGATACTTCGTTATTTTTCGGAAGATTGTGTTCTTGCAACAATTTCTTACAAGTTAATAATATTTATATTTTTGTGCGAGTAACTTAATAGGGTTGGCAGTGTTTCTGTATATATATATAGACGGCACGCTTTCTCGGGTTTAGAATGTCCAAATAAGATTCTTCTCATTTATCTGACGACGGGATACTATAGAAACTCCACTTGACACCAACGATGCTTAGAACTTCTGTTACGCTTATTTTATTAATATTTATTGGTCTGACACGGTTGTTTTGCAGGTGAGACGCCAGAAAAACAACTACCGTGTTTGATGTAATTCTATCAGCGTTTCTAAAGAGAAAATGTCACGTTAGTTTTCGTGGACAAAGTTATAGAAATAAAAGGCAATTATGAGAGTCTGGATTGCATTAGACCGATGCCGTCGAAGTAGCTTAAACACCTTTAAACATTTTGAGGTAGCATGATTCCCCAACATTCAAAGGCATGAATCCCCAACATGATATCTAAAGATTATTCAAAATTAAACAAGGGCAATAAATTAGTGATTCAAATACGATTCCGACCAATAAAAGCTCTTGAAAACAACTGGATCGTGAATAACAACTTACCACACCTATATCTATACAGATCAGGGCCTTTGATCTCAGAATTTAGTCGAATGAGTTTGAAAGATGTAAATGACTTAAAACCTTGTTGAATTTTGCCATTGGATAAATAAAATTTACATTCAGGGAAACTCACAAAGACAAAATTAAATTTCATTTACAAACACGCAAAGCCAGTAATGTAATTCTTTCTAACTCAAAACAACGTACCGCCGAGATCAAAGACATTTCTGCTAGTTAATAGAAACAAACGCCTTACAAACTAGTGGAATTATATATGTAGGATTCAAATTAAAACCTTAAAGTTAACAACTGTTAAGCACCAACTACGACAAAGCCTTTAAATAATATTGGTATTAAGTATTTTTGGTTTGTCTGTCTTTACCTCTAATGTAATGGTACCCTTATTTTGAAACTAGACACTAAAACCCATCTCGTAAAAGAGAATAATATTTGTAAAGACTTACAGCTCCATAATCTATACTATTATTTGAGGGAAAATGACCTCCGGCAGCTTTACACGACGTTCAATACCTTAACCAAGCCCAGGTCTAAAAAAATAATTAAAAACGAACTCTAGCACTTGTCGTAATCAATACATTGTGATTTTTTTATTGCATTTATTGAAATTGTTGAAGTAAGGGGACAAGAAAATCTGTTGGTCTTAAATTTTTATAAAATTGTAAATCATCAGTTGGATAGCCATGATATATTATTGTTGATAAACTTTTATGTTTCAATAGATCAAGGTTTCCTAGTATTATTTTGTGACAATAATGCCACGGTTTTAGGCTATATTTCTTATGTAAATAGATAAATACCCATTGGTAACTTTTATGCTATGTTAGCTGATTAGTCAGTGTTTTTGTGTACACAATTTTTAAAGTTGGTGAACCTTTTAAACAGACTTCAGAGGCATTTCGCTAGAAGAAATCAAGGAAATCTTTGCATTATACAAAAACACCCTTTTCAAAATAAAAGGGGTATTCTGTTTGGCAGAAAAATAGTAGCCGCTGATAAATAAATCAGTATTAAGGTTAGTAATATTAAACAACAGAATAACCTAATCCCATTTTGGGCCTATATTTCCATACAAATGTATTTTACCGTGATCGTGAAATTCAAGTAAGATGGCGATACACAATTTCAAGCAAATGGTAGAGAGAAAGACCTCGTGCTAAATGATCTAGTACCAAAAAGTACTTAATCAGTGCACATTTTTTTTCAATCAAATTTTTATAGACGGCGATTCTAGTTTTCTTATTTGTTCTATGTACTAAAAATACTAATTTCGCTACTCGGTGATTGGGTAAGTTGGTAATTAATGTTAAATATACCTGCGTAATGCAAAACATTATCCAAGTTCAATGAATTTTTAACTCAAAATTTGAACTACTTATCATATCGGATAAGCGGTACATAAGGTACAAAACATATTTTATGAATTAATAATTTTGTATTCTATTTGCATATTTATTTTGTTCAAATGATTGGATGAATTGAAAGAGTTAAGATAAGTCACTGAGTATAAGTTTCGCGTGGTTTTCTGAACTAGGTCCAGTGGACAAACTTTAGCTGCACGTTCATGTACATATTCTTTGATGGCCATAAGCGGTGCTATATTTTTGTTCGATTAGTATGAATAAAGCGTGTCTTGTATTTTTATAATGTCACCAACTGTACTCCTCCACGCGTTGCTATGGCTCAGCCTATATGTGCAGAAAGAGAAACAATAGCGCGTTAAAAAAAACCTTGTTTGTCTGACAGATTACGCTGTTTTACAGAAAAACATGTTTTTACCTCTTACAGGTGACATATAGGGATATAAAAATACATGCGTATTCGAATGCAACGTTGTGTCAAAATTTAAAATCACCGATTGATTTTAAGAATTTAGGATTTTGATCAAACGAACATTTTTATGTGTGTAATATTGGATAGATTTCATAGTTTTTCAAGTTTACTAACATTCGATAGTTAAATTTATTCTTTCGAAAGTCAATGATCCCTAAGTCTAGATTTTAAATACGGTTTAAGAAAATTTTCAAAATAAAGAAATTATTAAAAAATATATAAAGTCCAAAAGGTTGAGATTCTCTAGAGTAGTCAATTGACGTACTCCCTATCAGCCTTCTTGTTCATAAACAAAGTGACGGAATGAATCTAGGATTGTATTTACTTCAAACATTAAATTCATCCCACCTTCATAATATAATCCTTTAAATACGCTTATCATTATGAACACGGGGCAATTAAGTAAGGCTTATTAATATAAGAGGCTTAAATATAATTATCGTTTCCTTACAAACTACAAATCGCGAACTCTAAACTCAAAATGAGCGTAATTGAGATAATAAAGGTGATATCATAATTATACATATTAGCAGCCTAAAACATGCTGTTTGGTGTTAAAATGGGAATACGTTTAGTTCCTACCGGAGTGTCATTTATACAGTCTGTCAGTTCCTACCTCTTTGTAACCTCTTTGTAACCTTTGTAACTACCACCTTGCTGGAAAACTATTGAATTATGGAACATGAAAATTGCAAACAAATACAATAAATTTGAGTTCAGTTGTTTTGAAGAATAATTATTGGGACTACCTTGGAAGCAAGTTGTTGGAATTTTTTCCTGTAAATAATCTCGTTGAAAAGTAAAAGGAAGAAAACTGACAATCTTGAAAGTGCATAATATCGTTTTAAGTACTCATTCGTTTTGTTGTAGCGGTAATTACCTCGATGTATCGCGGTGGAACTCACTATATTGTGATTGTGTTGTGTTCTCCTTCGCATATGTACAATAGAAAGTGATTGGTTATCCTGTTTTCCTTCTTTCCATACCTTGTTCATTTCTACACATACTATCACCGAATTACAGCAAATATCAGTTAATTTTGTTTCGTCTTAAGTATTAACAGTCCATTTTTGCACCAGAACCAATAATGTGTAAGCAGTTTTGGATTCAACAACTGACGTGTTGCTGGCGGATTTTATTTACCTTTTAGATGTGAGTGTTTGGGTATGGGTATAGTGATGCTTATTATAATGAATATGAATAAGAAATATATTAAAAGAAAAGTGTGTTATATCATGGCTTTGGCATTTATTGCTAAAAGGGATCATGCATATCAGCAATTTGCAAATTCTAACTATTAAAAATGTGGTCTTATTTACTCGGGGTGGTTTAATGTTCGACCCTGTGGAGACAGATACATAAAATGTATTAGTTTTATGAGATATAATCGTACTCGTATATATAGATGTTGATTTAAACATGTTTTTCAAAATTATTTATGACAAGCGCAAACACAAGAAAAAATACGGAATATTATTATGGTATTGTGATTTGTGAACTAAAGTATTTAAAAGAAAAATGATTGAATTAGAATCATTGCATTTCACTAGACGAAATTTACCTTTCGGATGTTAGTAAATATTGAAAAATTAAGGCTCCGTAGAAAGCGTTCAAAGATTGTTTGAAAGGGAAAGAGAAATGTAAATGTGTAGTGTAAGTGAAAATGGTGAAAATATTTAATTAAACACGACTCGTTTGAAATAGAACTAAAATCTCTTGACAAATGCTTCAGTTGCATTTAAAGACACACTGCGAATTTTTTCGTAATTGTAATTTTGTTCCTAATAATTGCGATTTTTTCTATCAAGACAATTTTATATAATTATCGTTTCGGTTTAACAAATGTATAGATATTATTTTCACAGATAATATATATTTTTTAATGAATTTAAAGTGTTGAAGAGAAATATGATATACATCGGTGGAAAATCGGAATGCTGGGGCTTAAGTCGAGCATCGTCTGACAAACATTTAAATAAAAACAAATACAGACATATTATTTATTTTTGGAATAACTTAGTGAGTAAAACCTCAAATAGTGTAATATTGAATTATTGAAGACAATATTAGCGATGCCTATTAACGAAAATCTGAAACAGAAAAATCAGAAAAAGATACGGTCACATCTAGGACTTGAACCCAGGACCCTTACCTTGCCGGGGCACCGCTCTACCTACTGAGCTAATGGGACCCTATCTCCTTCAATATGATACAGATATTGATACAGTTAATATGACAGTTAATATAATACAGTTAATAGGACTTGAACTAACAACCTGTGGTCGGTTGCTCGATAGAAAAGGTACGGACCGGTACTTCCCGTCTCCTTTCCAAATGATCGGACAGGTACAAGGAGTAGGTAAGGATTAAACTAAATCATAAATAATAATGATCGGCTATATATCCAAAAAGTAAAAATATGGATTTAATGATACTAAATGAAGTGAACAGAAGAAAAAGTGGGGGATGCCCAAGGAAGACATGAATCAATGAATTATTTGTGGTAAAAGTGAGTGGTGAACGAAGATGTAAATTTATTTATTTATTGTTTTTGTGTTTAATTCGTAGAACTCCATTTAATTTTTTTAAATTTAATTAAAATCAAATTTAATAATATAGTAATTAAGTTCTGCAAGTATTTTTTGGTTTTTGTTATTGTTACAGCTGTTTCGGCTTTCAAGGCCATTTTGTTAAATTGTTAAATTAATTTTTCAATTCAGTGCCGGCAACCCGGGCGTTTATTTATTATTAGTTATGTACATACATGATTTTTCTCCTTACCCTCCTCACTAGACAAAGTCTGTTCTGAGGCTGGTAAATTTTGATTTAATTAAATAAAAAAAGAAGATATAAATGTAAACAGAATGTTTGACTTTCAAGTGAATGGTTGAAGAGTTCGACGACCTTCGAGAAAGACATGACACGATCAAGTTAAACACTGATTACATTACAATAATATTATTTCCCCCTTAAAAATGCACACAGTTATCAGGTCCCGAGAAACGCCGGGTAAATGTCAGCTGGTGATTTAAAAAATCATTTTAAAATGGAAGAACCTAAAAAAGTCATTTTCTAATAACCTTTGTAAATCCCTTTGTTCAAGTAAATAACAAAAGCGGTTAAAACGTAACTCACTAAAGCTCTTTGCTTTGGCACAGCAAATAACTTGTAACTTTTCAGTTTGTTCTACGTAACTACGGTCTAGCACAAGGAAAAGTCAGAAAGGGTAGTAATAAGGCTGCAACTAATTTAGTATTCATATGACGGGAGCCTTGGCGGAAATAGCACAGGAGGCTGCGCACATATTCTAATCACTCTCTAGAAAAATACTATCCACACTTGGATGTCGGATACGGCTAGATGTTACTTTTGCTTGAATTCATTTGTCGGGATAACTGATACTTTCGTAGATTGTATTCTCTTACGCTGTTTTATTTGTCTCTCTTTTTAATTTTTTTTTTTTGTATTTACTATCCATAAATCTATCTTATTTGAATTGTGCATATTTTGACAGAGTTTTAATATTTGGATTGTTCTTGCTCAAGTGTGAACACGCCGCACAAATCTAACTAACTAATACAGGGATAGGCAGAAGGAACGGACCACCAAACAACTCAGTCTTGGTAGACACTCCTTGCCTCATTCACATTCATACATCGTTTTGCACGTATTCTTCTGTATCGGATGTGTTAGAAAAGGTAGTGTAAAATTATAAAAGTATTATAAATTGCTACTAAAATATACATTAACTTACCCGATCAACTAAGTTATTCATAAAAATTACTAATTTACTATTTATGTATAATTATTTTGTTTAATTAATGGATGGTTAATAAAAGTCGTGCAATAGTTAGTCAACTCATCCATATAAAAAATCTAACTAACTAACCATCAAGCCGTTTCCCCGCAGGGGTAGGCAGAGAGGACGGACCGCCAAACAACTGGGTGTTAGCACACACTTCTTGCCTCATTCACATTCATACATACTTTTCTATTATTCTGACTCCTGACGTAGCCCAACCACACATACGCCTTAGGTATCTCATTTCTAAAGCATTCAGTCTACCTTTATACTTCCTCAGTTCCATGCCCTACTGCCATACATTAGTATTGGTATCAGCACCCCATTATGGGTTGCTAGCTTTACTTCTTTGGACAGTTTTTTGGTCGCGCCAACTGCGTTCCGTCCTCTATTATTGGATTTACTGCGTTGACACTTCTTTCAATATCTCTGTCGTCCTTCCCATCTCTCTTAAACATACTTCCCAAATACTAGCCTGTCCTGCCACAGGGTATCCGTAGTGAGATAGGCACAGTAAAAATAAGTGCTAACTATGGTGTAAAATTTACTTATGTTGGTTCACCCTATAAATGTCTTTAAAAACTATTTATTTGTTTTAATTGAGAATTGAATCTTCCTGCGCAAGAACTGGAGTCGAAAACTCTAGCAACCTCGCCAAATGCCGATCAGATATGGCTGGATTCATTTCTGCTTCCAAAATTTGCATTCATTCATCACCGAAAATGAAATCAAATAGATGTATTAAAAGAAGTAAAAAAAAACTATTGCCAAAAAGTAAAAATAAATATGTTGTTTATTTTTTCAAAATTTCAATCGTGGTTTTTTTAGTGTTTGAAACACAAATGATGAAATTAAAATAAGCCCGACCTATATAAAATTGTAATTATATTCTTCAAAATATTAAACACCTACATAAACAAAAGTAGGGATTCGATAACATTGATTTCTTCTTCCGATACTTTGTGAAACGATTATTTACCTGGGCTTAAAATATTTAACACAGTTTTGCATTTGTATACTTAAAAGAATTTAATGTTTATATGCCCACGTATTTGATTACTATTACTATGCAATTAATAATACATTACGCTGCGTGGTTTGAATAACATTAATGACATAGCTGAAGGTTAGGTTGGGTGTGGGGGCGATTTAGTGTGATAAGTGCACCTATTTATAGGTTGAACTTTCAAAGAAAAGCTCACGTGAGTGGACGGGGTGAAAAATAACTAAAAGGTATAAATATGAAAGAAACAAAATGTTTTATAATACAAATAGTGCACCAAATTATTTAAAAAATATGGTAAAGGTAGACGTATTCATATCTAGTTAGATATAGATCACATTATCAATAATGAATAGTAAATAACCACGTGAGTAATTGCACGATTCCATAAGGTTGGCATTTATAACCGTAGAATTGTTAGTATGGGTATTGCTAGGAAGTGTGGCAAAACCATCGCTTAGGGAGTGGAAACACGACCTTTAATAGCCTTCCCAAGCTACGAGTATGTTATGAGCTCAGGCTAAATGACTTAGGCCACGTCCGCACAGGCAGGCGGCTTGCTTAGCGCCTAGAGTCTAGCGAGTCACCTCACAGGGATCAGAGTCACAAACGGTGCCTCCGAGAAACAGGGTCACGTCTTGGAGCATTCACACCCTACCCCAGCACTCGGAGCTCTACTGGAATGGACCTTCTATTTCCTTAGATATTCGGGGGACAAAAATTGGACCATTAAAAAAACTAGGGACCTTTAGGGAACCTAGGAGAAAGACAGTAATAAGACAAACCATAAAAATATTTAGGAGGGCTGAGGCCACCATTCTGAACCCTTCTTTCGGGGGCCTGCAGGGAAGAACCAAGAAGAAGAATCATGGAGGGGAGAGCTGAAGTCACCTGTTTAGATTTTTACTTAGTGGGGCCTGCAGGGGGGAACAAAGAGGAAGAACAATGGAGAGGAGACCTGAGGCCACCTACGTAGATCCTTTGTTTGTGTGGTCTGCAGGGCGGAACTGATAGGTAGAACCATAGAGAGGAGAGCTGAGGACACCTCTGTGAACCCTTCCTTTGTAGGGCCTTCAAGGAACCTAAGAGGTGTGAACTCTTCCGTGGGGCCTTCAGGGAACCAAGAGGGAGTGGAGAGGAAAACTCCGTGGTCACTTCTTATTAGAAAACCCTTATCGGTAGATCCTGGAGGATCCGTACGCGGGAAAATAGGGACCCTCACGGTACCTCAAAACAAACTCAAAGGGAGGTGAAATGGGAGATAGCACAATGGCAGTGTGGCTCAAGAGAACTAGTTGTACACCGTCTATGCTTTAATTAAATAATATAAAACAAACTGTATATATTTTAGATAAAACATAACGATGGTTGAAACACTTCATTAATTTATTTGAATAGGTAATAATACCACACGATTTAAAATTATGGCTGTCCGTTTTCGTTGAAATCTCGTAATAGTGGGAAAAATTTAGATCTAGTTATCAAACCATTAAAACCATTCCAATCAACTTTTTTGATTTCTAATAGTGCGCAGTGGTAGGCAGACACATCAACAAAAATTAGAGTATTTTTAAAGAATATCATTGTCATTTTTTTATGATAAACTAATGTTATATTTAATAATAGAGCAAATGATTAATAAATTATTAAACGCAATAATCAGTATCCTAAAACATCCATACAAATTGAAAAAACCTCAAGAAGTAAAATAAATACCGCCGACGGGAATTGAACTCGCAGCCTCCTTGTTTACTGTCAGCTGCTCTAACCGCTAAGCTACGTAGGATTATTCCAAACCGGGCAAATACTTCAGGGTTCAATTCCCGTCCCGAATTGAAAGTTTTTTTTTAAATTTGCATGTGTGTTTCAGGATTATAATTAATGCTTATAATTATAATTTTACATATTGACCGGTTTCGCTTAAACCAAGCTTTTTCAGGTTATAATAACAACAATTAATATCAACACAGTCTCTCTCCCACTTATTATTAATTATCAATTTGTTCTCTTTCAAATATTTTTTCTCTGCCTAGTATTTTTCTTTTATAGGATGTATTATTCTTTCCCCATCTACCTGTCTATCTCTCAGTATTTAGATATTATTTTATCCCGTTTCAGCGAAACCGGTCGATATAATACAATAATAAAAAATCGGCTTTATATACAAAGTTTTTGTTTTATTTAAAAATATAATGCCTAGCCACAAAGTAGTCCCTTCTTAAGAAAAAATAATAATAAATTACCTTTTTGAATATTCAAAATCCCTTAATTATGCTTACGTTTTAATTATAACTGGTGTGATTTCGCAAACTCTGTGACTAAATCAATAACTTTTAATTAAAAATTCTGTTACTGTTATATTATTGTATTACCTTCAGTATTTTGCTTTTCCGTTAACTGAAAAAACCCTTCCAATTAAAAATAAATAAAATTATTCGCATTGAAATCGGTGCATCAAAAATCTCACAAACAACAATAGATCGGTATGAAAGAGACAAGTTCTCCAAAAAGCTACAATGTGAATTAAATCATATTGCATAAAATTGCACGTGTCCATACAGATGCATCAGTGCACCATCCGACTGTGATTACGCGTCCATAGAGTTTACACGTTCAGTAAATAATACAGACACGGAAGCTGCAAAGATGACTCGTATCCATTTGAAAACAATGAACGTTTTTAAAAATACCCAGTATTGAAAACCATGTTTATTAGATAGAGTATTTCAGATAATATATCGTTTTAAGGGTGAACGTAATGTTTATTAACAAATTAATAAGCAATATTTAGTCGCCTGAAATATCCATTCAAATTGAATATATACTACAATCAACAATTACTGCTGATTATATTTGTTTGACATGTAAAATATTATAATTTTTTAACGATAAACTAATGTTTATAAGACAAGGTTTTTTATGCATAGCACAAAGGATACCAATTTATTATGAGCAATAATTAGTCGCCTGAAATATCCATTCAAATTGAAAATATCTCCCGAGTAAAAATAAATTTAAACATTATTGTTCCTAACCTTTTTTTTCTTATTTTTTTTTTTTACTTTATGGTACTCTTACGTTTTAATATTATTTCTTCATATTTAGTTTTCGTTTTTTTATCATTTCTTAATATTTTCTCATTTTACTTGTAATCACAATTTTACAACTGTGTATTTTGTACCTACTTTACAATACATCTATTTACTGTCAGTATCTCCTGTATAATACAGATATTCTCCTATGTACACTGTATCATGTATCACTTTTATGTAAAAGCCTTTTTAGGCAAATATAAATAAATAATCAACGTGTTCATAGATGCCGTTTATTTCATTATTTTATGAAAATACACTTTTTGCAAGATATGCTTTAAAATATTAAGACGAATTATTTGTTTGCGCCCGTACATACGTAATATGAATAATTTGATCCCCCGCTTCACCACCTGCATTGAGAGGAATGGCGACTATGTCGAAAAATAGCTTACATAATATGTACTACGGTAACCATGTAATTTTTTTGTTTCAATAAAAAATGTTGTAACCAACAAAAATTCAGTACACTTACTTTCTGGATACGTCTCGTAGTTATATCCACATAGAAACTCAGTTCTTTCTTCAAATGAGTTTTTATACGAAACTTAATGTTTCAAAGCATACATAACTTGCAAAAAGGTTATTTTCATAAGTTAGTTCAATTAACGCCATATATGAACACGTAGATTTTAAGAATTTCAAACTGTTTTGTGATGAGTAGATTCTTCTATTTAACGGATTGTGATTTTAGAACGATCTTCCGGAAATTTTTTTTTTTAAATATCGTTCTTTGTCGTCAAACATTACCGGGTTACGAATAATCTGACAATGTTTGAAAATCTCCTACTACCACCAGAGGAAGCGGAAAATGTTGCTCGTGTTGTGATGGAGGACAATACGCCTGGGTGGGACCCAAACGCGATGCCAACTCAGCAATGACCGATCTAACTACCCGGTTTCGCTTCGGAATACGTTTTATTCATCAGAAAATTTATAAGTATTCAACTGATTATACGTTCCTACTTTACAATAACAACTAAATTAATTATTGCTATTGTCAATTTTACAAAACATATTTATATTCCACTGTGCGTGTATAAATGCGTCACATAAAAAATAAATTGAATTTAAAAAAAACCTGTTGAAGGTTATAACCGTCAATTTAATATGTAATCATTGAAGATAATACTAAAAAATCTAAACGAATGTTTTCTACATTATACTGTAATGAATTATCTTGAATTAGCTTAATAGGTACCCAATCTGTAGAAACATTAATTGAACAATATTGTTTTCTCAATAATCTTTGTATTATTTTGTAAAATTATCAACCTCAACACAGGCTTGTCAAAGTGATGTTAAAAATTTTAACGTAAAAAATATAGAATGTTAAGAAACAATAAACTTGACATTGTTTTATTATTACTAGTGTTGCACTAGACTTTCCAGACAAAAAGTCATATAAACAAAAGGATTCAGTTCAATAGTATATTCTGTTTCAGACAGATGTATCTGATTTTTTGTTAGAACTTTATGGTTAATACAAATTGTTTGCTAGAATCAAAAACAAATTTATTTTAAATCTATTCGTGGAAAACGTAAATTAAATTCTTCAAACATCTCTGTAAATGTGCTTTGGGCAAAATTAAAAAAAAATATAATAAAAATACTAATGTTTTAAAGACTGTTTCCAATGATACATATCAACGTGTTTTGGAACCAATGGTTCAATCACCAGGATACAACGTATAATAGAATGATGTACAAGTATTGAAATAAATTAAATTTAATAAGTGACCATAATACCACAATAAGTTCTCGGCTCTGAAAGCTGAAGCCAAGTAATGAGCTCTCCATTGAAAACCACAACCCTCGAGAGATATTATTATAATACACCCTGTTGGAAGTTTATTTAAGTCTCTAACCAATTTAAAAGTTTGTCGGAATATATATTTTCTACACATTGAAATAAACTGTTGCTTCTCGCTGCTATGGCATCAACTTAAAGCTGGTTATAAATGTTCTGTTTTGCGTAATATCGTAAATATTAACCTAGACGTAAATTACTTTGTTTTGTTGTCGTTGTATTTAAGCACTACGTTTAACTAGGACAAAGTAAACAAATGTACAAATAAAACAACCCCTTAAAAGGTACCCTTGCGCGTAGTTATCATGTCAAAGTAAAATTCCAAAATTATTTTTGGGAATAACGGTTTCCGTTGTATTATTGCTAGATAGATAGATAGACGATAAAATACAAGAAAAATAGCTGGAAAATAATAAAACCTAGTGAGCTTTTATAAAGAAAAACAAATGCTGAAAACAAAAACATTGTATCTTTGTGATATAAAAATAAACATAACATTTTACAAGGAAAAAACTCACCTTTTAAAAGTCGTAATGCTTCCGTATATCAATGTGGAGTGAGGACTTTGAATAATTAATCCATTTTTACAACGAGGGATGTTAAAAATATTAATAAACTTTTTAATATTGCATGAAATTCAAGCTATAAAAACCAAATCAGTAGTATTAAAGTTTAACTGTTGATGTTAGAAGTACCTTTCGCAAAAATTTCACTGTTATTCCCGGGATGTTACAAGGTCTAAGAGTTTATGATTCAGAGACGGAAACGGAAAAATATCGGGTTATATTTGAGCGGCTGAAAGCTCGCAGGCTCACGCGGTGTTCCGACGGCCGTTACCTGAGAGCGACTGGGACGTTGAACGCTGAACGCTGCAAGCTCTGCGCTAACGGCGAGGCGGGTACGACTCATCAAAGCCTCTCCCGATAGGGGTGGCTCAAACGGGATGCATTTACTTCATTTTATTACGTCGTAGACTGGAGTATTTTGTAAACATAAAATTAATTAAGGTGAAATCCGAACAGTTTTATACATGCATCATTATTTTAAACGGTACAATGCTCCCAATGTTGAGGTAATTGTAATTAAAAAAAACGGAAGAAATCGGTCTAGTTATTAAAAACTGTATTTAAAAATTTCCAGTAAAACTACAATCATATTACACTAAAAGAATTGATCTACGTTTTAACTACTGATCGACGATTCTTTTATTGTGTAACGACAGATAATTAAATAATTAGCAAATTCATCAAAATAGAACAATGAGAATAATACTAATAATAGAACTTAGTTGGCTGAAACAGACGCTGACACTGAACGCGATGATATTTATTCATAAAATAATAAATAACCCATTACCTAAGTACTTTTTATGTAAAATTATACACAACAAGGATATTAACAGACATAACACAAGAACGTGCAATGAAATTAGGCTAGCAAAAAAGGACAAAGCTAATGCAAAAACAACAAAGAAATGCAATGTAAAAAAAATCAAGTTTGCATTAATTGGCTGGTTCAAGCTGGATTTTAGAAGCCATATTAACCAAAAGAAAATTCAATCATCTATGAATGTAAGTAATAATAAATTAGACATTTGTAAACTTGGATATACAAATGTCTATTTATATTTTAATGTATTGACATGAGAGTATCGACTGATTTATATAGCTTAAGTCATTACAAGCGATACAAGGCTTAGATTTTCAGGAGAAATAGATTTTTTTTGCGCAAATGCGTTGTTTTCATTTAAGTCATATTCAAAATGCAAAGTTTTGATTGATCTTAAAAATGCGACCTATGGAAAAAGTCTAGGAGCTAATCACTCACGCGGAGGCGATCAATTTGCCGTAGACGTACAATAAAAAATAACTTCATAAAATACGTTAAATAAAATTTCATTTTATTCTGCTATTTTGACAGCGTGACAAAGTTTGAAGACTACCTAAAAGTTCTTACCGTAAAGTTTATAATGTGAAAAAAAATGTTCGTTTCGATTAAATTTTTGGGATTTCGGACAAAATTACATTTCATTAATTTTATGTGATGCTAAATATTTGAAATGAAATCTTTTCATCGACACCTTTCATTGGAACAACTTTTTCATAACTTTTGTAGATTGTACCCACCAACGTAATATACGAGTATCATTGAAGAAGAACTTTATAAATCTAAACTCAACATGAAAAAAGGTAACTGAATAATATATATATATTATATATAATTATTGAAGACAATATTAGGACGGGTTGTTTCGGAGAATTTGAACAATTCATCAAATTTCAACGTTCATTTTCGGGTTCTGTGAAAGACCTATTCAAGTTCTGTTACTATATCATTGTAGGCTAGCTGCTTGACGAAACTGAAATAAAAACAGAACTTGAAAAAATCTTCCAAAGAACTTGAAAATGAACGTTGAAATTTGACGAATTGTTAAAATTCTCCGAAACAACCCGTCCTTAGCGATTCCTAAACGAAAATTTGAAACAAAAAATCAGAAAAAGATACGGTCACATCTAATTATGAGGGTTTACTCATTAAGTAAAATAAATATATCATAGACTTGCAGAATAGTCAACAGATGTCTCACATTTAAATAATAAAAATAAGATTTATTTATCTTAAGACCCTGTCTAGATTGCATTTAGTTCAGGTTAAATCTTGCGATCATACATTAAAGACAAATGAAGATAAATGAAAACGATGTTGATAGTTCTTATTAGAAGTATGATACAGTTAAATATGACCGAAGGAGATGGGGTCCCATTAGCTTAGTTGATAGAGCGGTACCCTGGCAAGACAAGGTTCCTGGGTTCGAGTCCTAGATGTGACCATATCTTTTTATGATTTTCTGTTTCACATTTTGGTTTAGGAATCGCTAATATTGTCTTCAATAATTAATTATTACAATTTGAGGTTTTACTCATTAAGTTAATAAAAAGATTATAGTTCATTCAAATGCAAGTTGTTAACCCCGATACAGGCTTAGTCTTAATGAGGTTGATTTTCAAGAGAAATAACATGATTTATGTAATTGTGTTTACAATGAAAAATGTTGTTTTCAAAAATGTTGGAGCCCCTACTACTTCTCGCTGTTGTTTTTACGGATATATGAAAGAAGCTTTGAAAACTTCCTTCGTGACTCCGTAAGAAAATATGACAAAGAATATGTTTCATGAACAAAAACAAAGTTTTGTTCGGTGGATGTTTTGCTTGAGGAAAAATTTAGCTTTTTCGCATTTAAGATTTATATTAAAAAATATTGCATTCGGAATTTAAGCTCTCTGGTAAAAAGAGGCTTGCTTAGTTATAGACTAATGTTATACCGTTTGATGCATGAATTGTAGGTAGAATAACAGATGGTCGGCAGAAAATCAACGCAGCTTGAGAATATTGTCACTAAGATTAATGTTTTAGAATGGCATTGAGAATATTGTCACCGAGACTAAAGTTTTAGAATTGCTTTGAGAATGTTGTCACTAAAACTAAAGTTTTAGAATGGCATTGAGAATGTTGTCACCGAGACTAAAGTTTTAGAATTGCTTTGAGAATGTTGTCACTAAAACTAAAGTTTTAGAATGGCATTGAGAATGTTGTCACCAAGACTTAAGCCAGTAAATGTCCAGGATTGGAAGATGTATTTGAATTTTCATAATCCATGGACGAATGCTCCCGATTTAAAATAAAATATGATGACGAAATTAGCGAGCGGATTCGTCGGTTCACAGCCAAAAGGTCTGTTTTGGACTGATGAATAAATTAAGTGATGGAAACAAGGAAACCATAGATATAATATTTGTAGAAGCATCTACACAACTTGTTACAAATCCTTTATGTAACAGTTTGTAACGTAGAAGAAATTTAGTAAAAATATTATTATTATAATAATTTTAAGTAGGCAGTGTTCAGCCGATGCGACCATACCTGATTTCACAATAAATCAATCCTTTCTTTTCTTCAAATGAGAATGCAATCAAATTGTAAATTGGAATATGGATATAATATGGAAGCTTGTTCCTTGCTTCCACTAATATATTTGCAAGGAAGTGTTTTCTAGAATTGGATGCAAAAAGTGTCTTGTTTTTTTTGTAAGTCCACGAAGATTTATATATGTACAATAAGAGATATAAATTTGTTTTAGACCACTTTAATTTTAATTACACTCAACCGGTTTCGGAAGCACCCTTCCTTCGTCTAAAGAATATTAAAGACGAAGGATGCTTCCGAAACCGAAAGAATATTAAAGACGAAGGATGCTTCCGAAACCGGAAGAATATTAAAGACAAAGGATGCTTCCGAAACCGGTAGAGTGCAATTAAAATTAAAGTGGTCTAAAACAAATTTATATCTCTTATTGTAAATTATGACGAGCCACAAAGTAAATGCTTATTACAAATATTTATATTTGTGTTGGTGGTGAAGATTTCTTGAATACCAGGGCAAATATGTGCCCAAATAAAATTTATAAAGTCTCAATTAAGTCATCCCTTTTTTTCATTCTTTAAATGTAGGTAATTCCTCAGGGCCTATGTCTTCTTTGGGAATGCTGTGTGGAGGGAAAAGAAGGAGAGTAAATTCTAAGAAGGAAAAGGGTATCAGGGGTGGGTAGGAATTTGGGGGTCAATTTATGTCCAGGATTGACAGATGTATGAATCCATCCGTCTACTGCTGTGCCAGAAGATGGGTCAAGAGAGAGTTTGGCTGGAGAGATGTCCCTCAAACAGTCTGTTCCGATTCGGCCCGCCACATAGTTGACCTCAATACCTCATCCCATGAACCCGGGCATCCCTGCTAATTCACCAAACGTCTCAAAGCACTCGGATGATGGTTATCTAATAAATAGTTCCCGAAAATTGCCGGACTTTCAAAGTTCGTGATATGTTTGAGAATCGTCTCTGCACCCGGTTATTATTTCGGCATTAAGGCTGGTTTATTACACTTACAAGCTCTAATTATTTATGTTATACAATTTCAGGAGGAGCCACAAGTCAAGGGTTCGTGACCTATCCCAAACACCCCACTGTACAGCCTGATATTGTACATAATATTATCCAGATTTTGCGGCTCGTGACTCAGCCTCGACTGGGATGAAAAACACTTTACTTCCCCTTGAATTTTAATGCATCAGACACGAAATATCGTGCGACTTGAATATAAAACACAAAAAGATCTTTCCATTTAAAGGATTTATTTATTTACTTGAAAGCAAAAACGGAAGAGCGTTCTGAGCCGATAAGCAGGCACGCGCATAAGCATTATTTACGATGTTTTTTCACTTTTTGCTTAAATACTGTGTATTTTATTTTTTGAAATTAAGTAAAGATCCAAACCAGATGTTGAACCTGAGTTTGGTTGTGGTTCAGATGGTTTGGGCTTTTTGGGACAGATGGCAGGTTATCATTTTTCTCTCTCCAACAGACTGAGATTAATAAAACGCATTGTAACGCCATTGTCGATCTCTTCTGCATTTAACTTCTTTGAAAGGAACATCTCAATCCGTTGGGGGAAATTACTTATTGGGAATACATTGTTGTACGGCGTCAATAAAATTTTATACTTGTTCCAAAAAAGTAAAGTGTCTCATTCAAGTTATCCATTCTATCCTTCAGTTAACCAAAAACAATTAAAAAGTATGAGTGTACTTATTTATTTTTTATTTTATTGGAAAAACTTTTAAAGGATATACTTACCAATGTAATATATCATTGAAGAAGAAGATAATACTAATAAATCTTAACGTAACGAGAAACATAAGTAGTTAGAGGCGTTGTCCCGGTAAGACAGAAATTCTGGGTTCGATTCCCAGTTGAAATCGTTATCCTTTTTTATTGTTGTGTGTCTTGTTATTTACAACTTTACAAAATACTTTTAACGCTGTATTCATTTAGCTATGTTCTGTAAAACATCTAATCTGGCGTAGTAAAAAACATCCTTTAAAACAAACTTTGCATGTTTATTTTTATAAATATCGACAAATTTACTACACATTGATCTGTAACTACTTTCATAGTATCTTAAACACTTCTTTTGTACTCTTGTTATTATATACAATTATTGAACTCATTTGTACAACAGAACTCTCTATGACAACTTGTATTGTACCTGCTTATATTGTTCATACTCAGTTTATTATGTTATGTACTATTATGGATTTACATTATTCGAAATCTGTCTTATACCAAGGGACGAATTACATTTAGGAAAGTGAATTCCGATCAAAACCTTGTATTGTAGTACCGCCAGTATAAAATTTGCTTTTCCTTTCCTAAACACGCCTATTGAAGAACATAAATGAGTATTTCTCAAAATAAATGTACGTAACGAAAATGTAGTTACGAAATAGTGTTACGAAATAGTCATAAGACGTAACTAAATAGTAAACATAAGGCTTGTTTACACAATGGCAAATTTTATTTTACTTTTTTTATTATTTATTCAATTTAATTAGTTGTCGTCTTTTTTAAATGTAAGTATTTATCCTTTACTTTTTATTTATTGTACATACTACAAACATACATAAACTCACGACCCAAATATTTGTATTTTGTTAAACCAAAGGGGTTTAAAAAAAAACAAGGGAGTATAAATAAATGTTTTTAATCAAATTATCAGCTCCCAAATTGAAGTACCTAACACAATATACAACAAATCTTAAGAAATTAAAGAACAGGCACTGTTTAAACTATTAAAAATTTAATAACATACAATTATTTAGTTTGAATCACTATCCATTAGCGTTTTATAAATTTCTTCCTCATCTTTATAATAATTGAAATCTTTCCGAGACAAATTTGGTCAGTTTTTCAGTCTTTGGTTTATCACTCTGCTTTGGCGCATGAATATAGTCATTTAGTGATAGAGATTTAGAGATAAGGCCCTTACAAACCACTTTCTTTTTTGTATGTATATTTTCCAGTTTTTCGTTTTTAAGATAGTCACTCCACATGGTTTATCTTTGATTTTGTTAGAATCTTCATTTTCACTATTCATATTTTCAATATCAGCGTTATTTTCTATGGCATTATTATTTACTATTATAACATCTTCGATTTATTATATAATCCAGTTTCAATGGGAATAGCATCATTATTAGTCTTAGTTTGTTTATGCAATAATATTTTCAGAATATTCACTTGCCTTTTCATCCGATTACAGCACTGTCTTAAATTCTTATTTCGACTTTTTAATCGAGTATTTTCTTCAGTCAGCTTTTGTAGTCTTTCCTTTAGGATTTTTTATTATTTTTTCTACGTTCAAATGTATTATTGTCTTGTGTCGTAGGATTAGCCTTTTTCTTTCTTTCAGCTCTTTTATCATTGGCTTGTCTCCACTTTGCCCGTAGCTCTTCTTTTTCTTCTTCTGTAAGAATTTCTTTTTTTATTTTTGATATTTTCTATAACTTTTGTTAAATGTTTAATTCGGATTTCCTCATATTTATTTGTATTTTCCTTTTTCAGTCTTTCTCTGTAAGCGTTTTGCCTTTTGGCATTGGTTTTTGGGGGCATTCCTAAAAAAAATTATGCTGTAGTTATGGTTTTATCAGAGTAAATAAAAATAAACTTATATTTAAATAAGCTTTTATAAAAAACTTAAGGCACTTATAAATATTGTATAGATCGCCTGTAGAACGGATAGTGTGTATGAGTGCCTCAAGCTTATTTAAAATAAAACCAGTATTGGACGGCTCAGCTTGATCTTCAAGTACTTGTCATTATGTATAATGCCATATAATCGCGATGATAAAACATACAAGTCCGACGACACCTGTTCTGCCATTGACCATCAGGAATTTCCAGCATCCTATGTATTACAACCTACCTACTTTCCAGCGCCATCAACAGATCTGCTCTATGGTATAATAAATTTTATTTTTTTCCTATTATATCTAAATACATATGTATATTTGTGCATTGTGCATAATATATTACATTATTACTAAACTTACATAAGACTTTCATAAAAATGCTAGACACACTTACAATATACTTACTTTTCTTAATCACGTTGTAACTGTGTACACTCAGCTTTACATTGAACTTTTTCGTTACGTTACGAAATTCATAACAAACGTTACGAAATTGTAATAAGAATTTATGTTATAAAAAGTCAATGGTTTGATAAAATTTAAAAGTGTTAATATGTAAGCTTAGCAATGTTCGTACCGCACATGTTACAAAAAGATAAGTAGAAAAAGACTTACCGTTTTGTGAAAAAAGGCTAAAATATTTTCTGTTACGAAATAGTGGTCCCACTAAAGAAACACGTTATTACTGATTTTAACAATTAATGTTATGGCGGAGAAGTCAGACCAACAATTAATCAGAAAGAGGCTAGTGTTTCCCATGTTAAATTTTACAAATGGGTTAAAAAATTACGGTGGAAGTACTAATAAAACGTAACTAAAGAGTAGTTACTAAAAAGTAAATGGTGATGTCTCACTTTGTTTTTTGTGCATAAATTATTAATTTATTATGAAACCCCATAGAAAATTACCCTTTTACAGAAACTACATTTGATCAAGACCCTAAAACATACAAAAAATCACATATTATAACGTTATTATCGCATTTTATGAAGTATAAACAAATGAGGTGGGTAGGGTGGCAATTTTATTTTGTATGGAAGGTAAAAATCGATATTTTTTAAAAAATTAAAATATTTGTGAATTAATACGATTGTAATGTTTATTTTTCGATATTTTAAAGCCTAATATTTATTCTACAAAATGGTGCATATTTTTTTTGTATGATTAATTAAAAACATGTGAAATTTTTGAACTGTTTGTAGGCACACTTTATTTTTCCAAAATGTACACTTTTTTTGAGAAATACTCAAATACATGTTATTAAAATAAATACCGGAAAGTCCAATTATGTCAAATTTTCCAATTATGTCAAATTTTTCAATAATGTCTTAAATCTTGTATCTAAATTTCTCTGATAAATAATTAGTTAATGTTAATTAAGTGTTAATCTCAAGTGACCTACCAGGTAAATATGGTACTGTATATTATCTCCATATATAGTTAGTAATAGCATAGATCATTGTAGAAATGTGTAATATATTTTTACAAATCATCCAAATATTATTATACACTTAGTATTGTACTCCTGAAAAACTTACTTATAACAATATA
The DNA here is from genome assembly GCF_061612785.1 of Hesperophylax consimilis. Lineage (NCBI taxonomy): Eukaryota > Metazoa > Arthropoda > Insecta > Trichoptera > Limnephilidae > Hesperophylax > Hesperophylax consimilis. Next base: position 42,585,229 of record NC_142837.1, on the reverse strand, counting down.
TGTATTAACTTATTATTTTTATTTTTAAACTTCCGATTTAGTTGTCTGGGTTAAGTCTTCCCCAAAGGAAAAACTTAACCCTTCCACTCACTTTTCCACAAATGATCAGCTAGTCAATCAACACTATGTAAGTGCATTATATAAGTAAAATAAATACAAAACAATACAAGAACAACAACACGTCAAATCACCAGATATCAAATGGGAAAAAAAAATTCACCGTCTCCAGATATTTTCATATCAGAGGGTTCGGCTCGGTAGAACTTCTAACAGGGCCTATAAATCCTACTGATCCCTCAACATAAATATTTAAAAAATCTTTTGTTATCCTACATGTATTCAAAATGACCGACTTTTGCATCTTTATATATAAATTTTTTGATAGATCTAATACGCCTAAATTTTTAATTAGAGAGCTAGGTATAATGCCAGTAGCCGAAATAACGAATGGTAATATTTTTATAGTCTGAGAATGCCAAATTCTTTTTATTTCATTTCCTAAATCTGTGTATTTTCTTATTTTTTCACTAACAGATTTTTGAATATTACAGGAATTTGGAATAGCAACATCAATGATATAAGTTATTTTTTTAATTTTGTCATGTAAAACTATATCGGGTCTATTATGACTAATCGCTCGGTCTGTTAGTATAGTTTTATCATAATATATTTTATAAAATTCGTTTTCTAAAAATGAATTTGGTTCGTATTCATAATATGGTACTACATTACGGCAGTCAATCAAGTTATGTTTAATTACCAAATTTTGGTGAATTATTTTTAAAACTTGATTGTGCCTAAATGTATACTCGGACGGTGCTAATATAGAACATCCCGATATAATATGTTCTATAGTTTCCGGAAAAGCCAAACATTTTCTACACAAATCATCAATTTGATTTGTATCATTGATTATATGCTTTCTATAATTTTTAGTATTAATGACTCTATCCTGAATTGCAAGCATAAATCCTTCTATTTCTGCGCTCAACTCTCCAATACTCAACCATTTGTTTGACTTAATTTTGTCAACATACGTTTGGTTGAGATAATTGAAGTGTTTTGCGTGTAAAATTTTATTTGACCAGGAATCTAATAATTCCTGGTTGGGATTTATAAAAATGTTGGCATTCTCATCGTATAAATTTAAAGGTGTAATATTTCTATCTGCCTTGCAAATTATTTTGTGCATTTCTGAGCTATGAGCTTTCCTATGGAAAAAAGTTCTTAGCATTTCTACCTGATTATGTTTCAAAGAAGTTATTTTGACTATACCTCTACCTCCTAAATTTCTAGGTAAATTAACTCGTTCTATAGCTGAATTTGGATGATGGCAATTAAACTTTGTTAGCGTAGTTCTAATTAATCTTTCTAAGTTATCTAAATCTGTATTAGACCATTTAATTATGCCAAATGAGTACGTTAATAGAGGTATTGCCCAAGTATTTATTGCTTTTACTAAATTTTTAGCAGATAGATTGCATTTTAAAATTTTCCTTATCCTAGTTTGAAATTTAATCCTAATATCATTTTTAATACTACTATGGTCTAATCTATTTGATTGTGGGTATCCTAAATACTTATAAACCTCATCCCTTTTACATTATGTATTATCATTCTGTTATCAATTATGATTATATTTTTGTATAAATCCTTTAAATAAATATTTTTGTCATGTGAAGAAAAATAAGTACTAAATTAATGGTTTTTTCACATTGTGTTATTTGGTTAGAGTAAAAAAATATAATTTTACTAGAAAATCTGTCTTTATTAGATGTTAGTCCTTCCTGAATAAAATATTAGCCTACATTATTTTTAAATTACCACTACGTGTTCCGGAAACAAAATGATGAAGCTATCACGTTCAATTTTAATAAATTAATGTCGTTTTCGTAAACTCATCAAATGCCTTCCATTACTGGCGACAAAATGGAAAACGTATTACTTTTGGGGTGACTTTCAAAAAAAAAACATTTAAAATGTATTAGCTGGCTGCCACAACATGTATAATTCATTAACCATCGCCCAAGCTCGTGCTAATAACATTTTGTAAAAAACCTCAATTGATCAAAAATATTTGTGAAAGAACAACAAAATTACATATTTATGGACTTATTCATCACAACATTTAGACACCAGGAAAAACATTTAGAAAAAGTCATGTAAAATAATTTACTAAACAAATTTCAGCCATTACTTTTTTGGTACCAATTGTCCAGACCCACGATATCCGTGGTTGAGTGCTTATGGTCATTTGCTACAAATCCGGAGGTCTGGGTTTCAATTTCAAGAGCAAGTAAATTTAATTGGAATTGTTATGTCAAGATAATTTAATTAAAAATAACCACAATTCAGAATTGAAACGTTGCTTTAAATGGCTTGAGCCAAGTAAAGTGTCCTGATCTTCCGGCCAGGTGCTTCCTCTTTCCATCTCTTCCACCTCTTTACTACCTTCAGCCGGACAACATACCCCGATTGGGGATGTCAAAGTCTCACTGGTTCCAGACATGAGAGCAGTAATCGAGAGCAGTTGAGAGCGCATAAAAACATGGTTGGGAGAAGTTGGGACTATTGTGCAGTATACACAAATAGAGCCGTTGGAATTTTGGGTTGCTTAATTAGGGAATATTGTGATGTCAAAGAATAAAAGAGGACAATGACGATATTTATTGTGATTTATTCTTGGGAGAGACAACTTGAGGGACAACACGGATGTTATCTCTTCATTTTTCAGGCGTTTTTAGTAAAGTCCGTTGATTTTCATACATTTTGTACAATTGATCCAGTTTGATACAGTTTATCCAGTTGTTAAATTTATTAGAAACCGATCCGATAACAAAGTTCACTGTGAAATCATAACCATTGTATTCTAGACGATTAAATTCGTAGTTTTGCTAGTGTTCAGCAAAATGTTTTTGTGTTGGTCTGATAATTCAGTGAGAGATAAATCATTTTCTTTTATTAATACTTGGTGTCAGGCTGAAATAATCTGAGAAAGGGATGGCAGAACAAACAATGTTATTAGAGTCTAGTCAATAGTAGTAATTTCCAAGGCGGTGCCTCCCTCTAGGGGTCGCTGGGAGCACTGTTTACAAAGATGCATGGGGTAGGTAAAGGCAGAAACGGTGCGGAACGCCGTTATATTTAATGTATCTCATATCTAGTTCCGGCCCAGAGCTAAATGGTGCCTTGAGCAACGTGAATATACTAAAAAACTGTAATAACTACGGAGCTACAACAAGAGGCGCTACTGCGTACTAATATCACGACGAAACTTGTTCCACTATTAGAACGCGATAGGCGGTGCGTGTAGACCGGATTCGGTAGTTTTAGTTAGAGCGTTGGGAGAGCTCGAGGTCAGTTAGAGGTAAAAAATTGTAACCTATTTTTTCAATCCACCTCATCTGTGGAATAACTCTAATTCTCTATCCTAATCAAGTACACAATCTGAAAATATTGTTGTTCCGAATGGTAGATACTCTCAGTCTCGCTTTGGTGTAAGACCACCATTCATAATTGAAACGTTTGTTGAAATGGCTTTGACTGTGTTTGGTGACCAGATCTGAATAGCCAGGTACTTCTACATCTTCCTCTCTCCCATATCCTTCTCCTCTCCACTAATAAACATACTTAATTGGGGATGCTATTGTCTCACTGGCTCTAGATGGTTCGGGGAAGTTGGGAATCTAGCATAAAAAATATCAATTTGCGACTTGGGTGTGGATACCGCCGCCCCAGATTCATTGCAATAATATTCATTGAATAACCAACACCTCTGCCATAGGTAATCTCGAGTGGTTCGCTACGTATGTTCATGGAGTGAGGTTGTAACGAGATAAATCAAGTACCCCGTTATTTTTAATATTTGGAGAGGACGGGAGGCCTTATAACTGGCAATGCTGATGAACAGCTGTTCCGAGGTTGACTGGAGAAAATGAGACAGGGGGACGATGAGTATTCTGGTGACGGTGGTGGAGACATACGGAGGAAGGAGCTCCGCGTGATTGGCGATCGACGCGAACATGTGAGGTTTTACATCATGCACTGATTACTTGACCTTTTGATCTCTCTAGCTGGACTTTCTCGCCGCGTCACCTTGAACTTAAGTGGAAGGGATGGATTCAAACGTCCGTCACTCATAGACACACTGACTCCCGGGTTCCTACCACCCCTCGTGCCTTTTTCCTCACCCCATAAAATCGTCGAAGAGGACACGGCCCCCAAGGGAAATCATTTTCCTCGTGACTTCCTGTGTGTAATTAATGTTAAAAAAACGGGAATTTTTGAAGTATTTACTATTTTTCCTCTAGCATCACTGCGCCTCAATTTTACAGCTTGGATTTATAATCATTTGACTAAGCCTGTGTGCTTTTGGATTCGATTCTGGCACAGTGCAAACAATTTACTAATGAGAACAGCCAACGTATCGCCTGGAACAGACCTCCTCCAATAATTGCGCCTACATCAAATTGGGCCAGCTGTGTGCAAATATCATGTTTGGATTTTGATTGTGGCAGTGACTCCATTAACATCCGCGGCTCAATGATTAGTACCTCTTTCTTTAACCTCATTTTATATGACTCTTTAAAAGTGAATCGTTTAAAACAAGATATCATAACAGTGCCATTAATGGCACAAATTAGTGGAGGTAAAAGAGATAATTTTATTCTACAAGGGGAATAGAAAAATAAAAGATTTGGTAATAAAGAAAAAATAAATCATACATGATGCGAAATATTTATTTTTAATAATTTTGAAGAGGAATATAGTATTTTTATGAAAAATAGTGTCAATTCATTTGTGAAAACTTTCTAGTATTTATTTTAATATTTAAAGTGAAGATAAAATTTTGCATTTAAATTTTAGATAAGATATTATAAGCATGAAATATAATATATTCTAAACAATGACGTTGTAATACATATAGACTTGTTATTGTCTCACAAAATTAAGACAAAAGGTGGCAAGTAAGAATCAGTCTTATTTTTCTATTAAATTCTTAATTCAATCGTGGTTCATGCACGGAGAAAACTCAGTACGTTTTTTATCACTATACTATTAAAAATGTGACTGGATGACCATTTCCAAAAAAAAAAAAATGATGAAATTCCTAGAAAAATAAGTATATTTAGAATATATCTGCACACGTGTTCACGCAGGTGGCCTTGTCCTAATACATGTAATGTACGAGATGTGAACATATTATTATTTGTTAGAACACGTGTTTCGACTTCCTCGTAACATATTCGTGCTTTACTGATAGTTTATTATGAAATTTGTAAAATCTTTCATTATATGCCTTCAGTCCCGTTTTTAACACGAACATGAATAACTAGACCAGATTTTTAATAAATTAACAATATTTCATATCAGTTAGTTTTCTCCGTGTATATGACAACGACAGACATTCAAAGAATATGTGTGTACGAATGAAATAAACGACGTTTTCGTATTAAAAGTTGGTTCGAATACTAAATTCCACATGAAGGGTGTAACTGAGGTGACAATATACTCTTACTCGCTTACACTAAGATGAATACGGGATACTGTATGAGACGATCTACTGTTAGTAGGTTGTCATCATAAGTATGTGTTGCTACATTCGCTATCTTACTATCTCTAATGGCGCTGAAAAATCTTCGAGAAACAATCAAATTTTATTTTTAATAAAAATAAATAATTTCCATGTATTTACGAATGAAATGTTTTCTGTTAGTTTTTTTATAGTATTTGTCGTGTAATTTAGGCACGTCTTATTCAATTTAATTTGACGTAACACACGACCTTACGCGACGCGCGACAGTTTTGTACTAAAACTATGAAATCAAAATCATGACAATTAGCGTATTTTTGCTTGCCTCTTTGAGAGTTCTAAAACGCATCTATATGTATTGTAGCATCATTGACCATTGACTAATTAATTTGAATTTATTCTGCCATAGCTCTATTGGTGTCATCTTCATACATTTTCTTGATTTTATCGTAGATTCTAGAGTTCTGGTGATGAACTCTGCTCAGAGCTCTGTCTTCATCGTAAATGTCTTGAGGCATAGAATTCATATAATCTTTAAAAATGTCAGCATATTGCTTAGCTTCGTCAATTGATTTGAAAGGATTAAATAGATTTAAAACGCTTGACAAACTGTCAGCCTTCTTTTCGTCATTTTGTGGAAAGTACCTAGAATTGGACCCAATTAAATTCTGATTTACATGTTCTAAATAGTTTGTTTCAACATCATTGATTGAAGTTTCTTGCTCCAAAGGGTCCTCATCTTCGTAGAGATTGTCGAATGATTGGTAAGCCATGTTGTAGACTTTGGGCCCGTCTTTGATGTAGTCTGGCTGATTTTTGGTCCCATGAAGTATGAGAGTCAGAGGCCCAACTCTTCCACGATTTGTCGGAGGTCCCATCTGTCAATCAAAAAAAAAAATCATCAGTGAAATCAACAAATTAAGAAGTCGTTGAATAACGAAATATCTAACTAAACATCACCCTATTTCTCTGTCTCTATCTTGGCACACAATTCTTGCTTCATTCAAATTCATATACCAACTCATTCATACCCTTCTGTAAATCTAACTGTTAACATGGCACGTTAATTCGATTATACAGAACTAAAATAATTTACTGAACAATTTAGTTTAAAAAACTGTGATTAAAAAACTTCAATGACAGTTGGGAGATCAAGGAATTATGAACACTGGATTTCTCTTTTACACGGTGAATACGTTCCATGCAGCGCCGTGTAAAAGTATACTTAACGAAAATACTTGTATAAAAACAAATTCAGCGAATCAAAAGATAACATTCATTATTGTTTATTGTATTCTAATTTTCTTTAAAAAATGGCTTTCTTTAAATCATTACGAAGATTATTCACTATCAATATCATATAATATATGAACTCGTTTGCGCACATTAGATACGAAATCAAGGAATATTGCACCGAGTTATTTCGAAACTGAGTAAAAAGGAAGTCCTTCTAAAACTGTGAAAAAAGGAGGATATACTTGTGTTGGTAAGTTTTAGAATGCCGCTCTAATAACACAAATAAAAGGAATCTAAAAGCAAGTTGGTATCATAATACTTGTACTTTAAGTTGCCAAAAATATTGACATGAAATCCTTAATCATGACCATTTGTTGAATATTTTTGTTACTTAATTATCAAAGACAATATTAGCGATTCTTAAGCCAACGTTTACACAATTTCTACCGATTTATAACAAGTATCTCATTAACTCTTTAAGTTTTTCAGTTCGATTCGTTAATTTTGAAGATAACATACAGACATTTATTATGTCGAAACTCTATAAAATTACCTCGATAGAAAAAACTCGCGAGTAAGTTCCGAAAATTATTAAAAACACGTTTTGTTCTGTTATTCAATAATATGTTATAAGCATGAAAAATCACAGTGTATCTATAAATGCAACTGAAGCATTTCTTGAGAGATTTTTGCTCTATTTCAAACGAGTAATGCTTTATTTAATATTTTCACCATTTTCGTTAAATTATTATCGTTTTTTAATATTAGCTCGCTCCCTCTAACATTCATATTTACATATCTCCCTTTCATGCCATCTTTGAACGCTAACTACGTGGCTTTAAACGAAAATTTGACACAGAAAAATCTGAAAAAGATACGATCATATCTAGGACTTAAACCCAAGACCTTTGCCTTGCCGAGGCGCACAGCAAGGCGACGGTCCTGAGTTTTCTGTTTCAAAATTTCGTTCAAAAACAAATCTTTATTATTTCTTTGGATACTTATAAACTTAATTTAATTAGAAGTTAAAAAATTTCACGTAAAGAGATGGAATATTAAATAAATGATCTTCCGATTCCGTAGTGCCTACAGTTGTGGATTCTATTTCACAGAATATTTATACAAGTATGAATATCGAAAAATCTATTAATATAATTAATTTTTAATAAAGTTCTCACAGGCTTACTACTCGTGCTCGATATCATTAAAAATAACCGTACAGTATATATTTTACTTAAAAAAAAACTCACTGAAATAATAATATTATTTCGTTTTCTGTTCAGCGAAAAGTCCGAGAGAATTTCGTAGGATGTGAGCACAAGGTTGAGCTTATGTGGACATACTCCTAGCATATATATCAAGTGGTCCACACCTATCTGTCAGAACAAACTGCCATAAATCATAACTTCTGCTGGTGGAACCTTTGTTCAACAAATTTTCTTTGTCTGAACCATTCCAACAAAACATAAAACGGTTATAATTTTCTAAGCTGTTGTAAAGCGATATTAGGTTCATGTCATTGTTTTCAGTTATACTTATTTGTCACTAAAAAAGTAAAGACACTTCAAGGGAAATTAATTAATTATTAAGAGGAACGCAGATTAAGATTTTCGCAATTTTTCAGTACATCAAAAAAATCATTTTATCTATCCTTTTAGAAATCTTTTTCCGTACATACCGTAAAATTATTGTAAAATAATGCAAGTCCGTCGTACATCCAGACCCAGTTGTTTCGCAAAAATTTAAAAGAAATATTGTCATCAAATGAACGCTCAGCGCTATTTTGTTTTTATGAGATTTGAAAGCTACCCGTTAAATTCTGTTTATAGGCGCGTTTCAGCTTTCTATCAAATTGCAATAAGCTTAACAACTTATAGTTATCCACATCCGTTGATCACAAGTTATCCAAAAGTTGAAACGGACTTAGTATTGGCATTTAACGGGAACCTTTGAACTATCAAAAAAACACAATGGCGTTGAATGGCAATTTGTGACTTCGTCACACATGAATTTTTACGAAACAACTGGGTCTAAGACATTCGAATGTTTTTGAATGTGTAGAACAGAGCAGATAGGTGGAAAATGAGAGCCAGGATATTATGTAACATTAAGAAAAAAAAATGTTTAAAGAAACGAAGCTACCAGTCCACATGGAGCTTGTACCTACCATGATGATGGAACTTGCAGCGGAAGGACGAAAGCAGACTGAATGATGTGGAAATGAGATCCCTGAGGCGTTTATGTGATAAAACCATATGTGGTCGTGTGAGAAATGTGATGTTTCACAAAAAATGCAAGGCTTATCTAAGTGTAATGAACAAACGAAGAAAGTTTGTAAATGACATCCCTGGATGCGTGGTTACCGCAAATGAGTCGACCCGAAGACATTGAAATAGTTCGAGAGAATGAAGAAGATACAAGACAACCTAAGATGATATAAGACGACCTAAGATGGTATAAGACGACCTAAGAAGATATACGATGACCTTAGAAGATATAAGACGACCCAAGATGATATAAGACGACCTAAGAAGATATATGATAACCTTATAAGATATAAAACGACCTAAGAAGATATAAGACGACCTAAGAAGATTTAAGACGACCTACGAAGATGTAAGACGACCTAAGATGATATAAGACGACCTAAGAAGATAAAAGACGACCTAAGATGATATAAGACGACCTAAGAAGATATATGACATATTTATATCAGAAACTACCGTAAACCTATTTAGACTGCTAAGAAATTCAACTAACTAACCATCGCACCGTTTCTCCACAGGGTTAGGCAGAGGGCACCGAACGCCAAACAACTCGGTCTTGGCAAACACTCCTTGCCTCATTCACATTCATACATCGTCCCATTAAGAATCTTCTGTTATTCCAACTCTTGATATGGCCTGACTCAAGTATCTGGTTCATTTGCATTCGTAATTTATTCTTCTTTGCATATAAGCATCCAGTTCTTAATCTTATTCATTACCTTTATATCATCCTTTCATTTTTTGCGAATCATCACACCTCTCACGCAATCATACAGGTTGTTACCACAAATACGCCTCAGTGATCTCATTTATACAGCATTCAGTCTGCTTTCGTCCTTCTGCTGCCAGTTTCACCGCTGTCATACATCGGGGTAGGTAGGTAGGTATTTCAGTACAAACACATTTCAGTTTTCAACTACTACATTCGTTTGTAAATAATTTTAATAGTTTCATAACGAACTGAAAAACATCTTAAGCTGGGTCCAGACATGTTCTTTTCTCCGTACCGTACCTCCGTTTCGGATCAGCGTCGCGATCAAGAACGCTAGTTTGGACGCCCGTTCGGTACGGTACGGTGGTACGGCGTCTCGATACGGATAGAGGTACGCTCCGATCCATCGCGAGTCGGTTTTTCGACCCGTTCAAAGGCGATACGGTACGGGTCTGCGCAAAATGCAGTGGGATAACTATAATATTGTGAAGCTTATCGATGGATATAGGGCCAGGGAAGTTCTGTGGGATCCCGGAAACAGGAATTATTACAATAAAAATATAAAGCAAGATGGATGGGAGGAACTGTCGACGACATGGTGGGAGGAAATGAACACGCGATGATCGCAGCGACGTTACGGAGATACGGGCTCTTGATCGCGACGCGGATACGAAACGGAGGTACGGTACGGACAAAAGATGATGCGTCCAGAGTTTTTGGATCGCGACCCTGGTACGAAACGGAGGTACGGTACGGACAAAAGAACATGTCTGGACCCAGCTTAAAACTTTCAAATTCTTTTCTATTATTACCAAATCAACTGTTTGCCATCAAACGTCGTGCTACATACGTAAGTTCTTTGATATTTTTTTTCAAAAGAGCATGTTGGTAATCTAAATCATTGACTATTGCTAAAAAAGATTGTGAATGATGTGGAAAAAAAACTGAAGAAAAACATTAAAGAGATATCATTAAACAAATTTGCATTTTTTTGTGAAAGTGACGAGCTCCACCATTATTCTGCTAAATGCTTTCAATGCGGTGATGACCACTTTAAATCGTCTTTAATCTTCGTAATCTCTTGTCTACTCTTCTCGTTTCTGGATGAAATAGGCCCGATGTATCAGTTGATTTTAAGGTCAGCTTGGTTGGAATGTCGAGCTTAGCACAGCTTGGTACATAATATATAGGTCGGAAGCCTAGATATCAGCAATATTAAACTATTGTCTATAATTTAAATAGAAGAACGTATTTGCTATTGCTTTGTAAAACCAAACTACTGTCTACGAGAGTAATATATCTTTGCTCTATAATGTCATAGTGAGATCTGTAACTTTCAAAACGCAAACGACAACGCTGGGTGTCATTTACTATTTGATTTATGATAATGTTAATATATTTAAATAGTTTTTATTTTGCTGGAGTCAATACATGAAATTATGACAAAAAAACCGCTGAAAATACTATCCTAGCGTTGAAAAATTCCTCGTATAATAAATACCTTACCCGACTATTTGTCTACTTGAGATTGATTATCAATTAATAACGTCAACAAAATAACAGTCCATATTGTTAAAATAATGCAATTAAGGCGATGCCATACGTAGTACCTAATGCAAAATCATGTGTTTTTGGTTTGAAAATTTGGTCGCCTAGAAATGTTTCAGATGCTTTAATTAAATACTGCGAGTAGAATACATCTTGGCCTTTGAAATAATCGAGTATTTTTTAGATAAGTCTTTTTATAAGCCCAGAAAAAAAAAGTGTAAAGGCCTATGAAAACTGCTTTTAAGTTCAAAATCTATTTACGAACCCATTTTCGATTATGATTTTATTGTATGATGTGGCAAATAAAGTTATTTATAAAATGATCGGAAAAAAATTTAATATTTATGCCTTAAAATCCACAAAATAAAATAAAAGGCACTTTTTGGCCATGTTTTTTTCTTGCATAAATCAAAACAGGCGGATGGTGTTAAGCGGGAATTTAAACCTTATCGCCGTCTACGTAAGGGTTGTTATCGATAGCGGCTAAATTAAAAATATTACACGACGTCACTACGTAAGTATGCACTCATCGCTTTAACGTATTTTTCGATGAGATAGAAGTATGTAATTACTCACGTAAACGTCATATTTGAATTTTTTTTACTTCTAACGCCGCTTGCGCAAAAAGGGAACTATTCTGTGGATTACCGAGGCTTAAACGGCCGATTTAGCTCGCTTAAATTTGATCAGGGAATGTCACAGAATAGAGGATACGGACTGACTGATATACCGTATCATAATGATTGTAGGGAGTTCTGTTAGAAATTTAATTTAATTATAGGACATAGAATATTTATTGATTTAGGAATTGAACCCACAACACCTCAGTAGAAGAAGTCGAGAACGCTCGAGCATTATTTCTGCACTGCAATGAGATACGTACTCGAATAAAAGTTAATATAATTTAGTTTTTTTAAAGTAATAATATGGTTTACAGTAGTAAATGTTTGAAAAGGTCGGAAACGCCTGAGGAAGATTTAACGAATTATCTCTGCACTTAACAATGTGGATTTTATGAACTACATGAAGTTAATAGTGGAAAAAGTCAGAAGTCGAATCAAATGTGTGGTAAAGTAAGGCTTCAGAGATGAATGAAGAATGGGTGTTAGGAAAATGTATGCCGTGGAAGTGAATGGTAGAAGACATGGCACGATTAAGTAAAAAATACACAATACAATTATATCATTTTCACCTTAAAATGCATCCAGCTTTCAGGCACACTAGATTTTACAACGTCAAAACTTTACTCGAAACCATTCATTACCCCGAGCAACGCATGGTAAACGCCAGCTAGTGGAATATAAATTACAGCAAGATATTGAATAATGTAATCGCATAGGGTATCATTCCACGTGTTATTCATAGATTGATCGTACACAATAAATTCGTACCATTGAAAAAAGGAACATAGAAAATCGCTCTATGAGTGTGTTAAATAAAACGGAGAGCCTATTATTATACGGGCGCCACTCTCGATAATTGCGTCTTTTGAAGGTCTGGCTCCATGTAGAAATGGTTTATTTATCCGGTTAGCACAATGCTCGCACTTGGTAATCGCATTCTTGCAATCTTTGTACTGGACGTGGTCTGCTTGCAAACACAGTAATAGCGCAGAGAATAAAATGTACGAATTTCTAGGTTTGCACAAGAGAAAACGTACAGATAATAATAAAAAATAAACAATTTTAATAGGTTTTAATCAACCATTGCATCAGTGTTGCCAACTCGACTACTTCAAAATATGCTAGAGTGATGGGAAAAATATGCCAGAAATATGCTAAATTCCTTTAAAAAATGCCAAAAAAAACTAACATAAATTTAACTTAGAAATAAAATCAGTGAAATAAAATATCAATATTTTCATCTTCTTCTTCTTCATTAACAGCAGCTGATGTGGAAGGCTGAGAGACGGAGTCGTAACTTTCTTTGGTCCCAATGCATTCCTGCTCTCTTTAGGCCAAATCTCACTTACAAAATGGCATTCAGGGTTCTCACCGCCAAACAATTTCGGAGTTTTGTTTTGACCAGACTCATTTGGTTAAATACACGTTCAATGTCCGCATTTGAATGCGGCAATGTTAAAATAGACATTGCAAACTGACATAAATCACCGAAGGGGTCATTATTAGCTGCATCTTTATATTGCATGACTTCATTCCAAAACTCTACAGTGGAAGTCAAGGATTCCCATTTAATGTGAACTATGTTTCTCCATTGAGACACCAATTTTTTTAATCGATATCATTTTTGTTAGTTAAAAAATTGGTTTTTATTATTTTCATGTTTCTGTAAAAATAAGCCAAATAAATATGCTATATGCTAAACGCATAATAGTTATGCTAAACATGGAGTAATTATGCCAAATTTAGCATATAATATGCTAACTTGGCAACACTGCATTGCATCACGGTATGCGCTTGAAACTGTTTAAATCTTAAGATCTCTGACATGTTTTGTCAGAATTTGTGTGTATTTCTGCTTGTGGATAGATAGGAGTCTGGCGGTCAGTGTGTCCAGGAGTATCGGACGTGTGAATCCATTTCTCTCACTGCCGTGCAAGCCGAAAGAGTCTGGCTGGAGAGGTAAAAAAGTATCTCTGAACCATTCTCTCCCGATCTCGGCCCGCCATGCAGTAGACGCTAGGACCTAGACAATCCTCACCTCATAAACCGGGTTACTCCCAAGTCAGGAAACCTAGTGAACCACTTGGGGTGTTGGTTATCCAATCAACGGCTCCCGTTTATTGACATTTATTGCTAGTTTTATTGTTAAAATGGGAGATGAACAATTAATAGATTTAGTAAAACGATGTGAAGAGACTTTTTGAAATAATGGCATACAGAGCTCCGGGCCAAAAAGGCCCCTTTCTCTTTCAACATGATTTAAGAATTGGTTGTTTGTTGGAGGAGATTGGTATGAAATAATTTATAAATTGAAATCCATTTAATATCGATATACCGTGATTAAAATTGCGTTGCGTGCGTAGGACAAGTGTGCACGTCGGCCTGAAAACGTAGTGTTGCATACGTAAACTCAGTGTGCTTACATTTATAGTGTTTTAGTGATTACTCCATTAAAAAAAGACGAAAACTAAAAAGTCATCGCATCATATTCAGTTGTAACAAATTGAAAATGTAGAAGTTTGTTAGAATTACCTCGTCTATTATCTCAAGGGTCCAGGTTCCCTTGGGGTCCTCACCCCAGGTGCCCACGGACATAAACTTCCAGTTAGTGAACCCTTTGTTGGAGCGATCAAGCCTTCTGTGGCTAAGTACTGGCAGTTTCGTTCCTGGAAATGAATAAGGTATTATATAATATCATTAATGTTGCTGTAATTGAGTGGGTCTATGGCATTCCCATTTTGTAGAATGTTGTGAGGCTGAAGGAAGTGGATACGGAAATAAGATGATAAATGGACAGGTTGATAAGTGATTGAACTATTAAAATCAGTCACACGAGAATGGGTCGTTTCTTTAACTAGTTCTTGAGTTCATCAGTTCGGCTGTATGACATTTTTCCGGCCTCTGTGTTTGATCTCTCCTATAACACGAGTCTTCAAGACCCATGTAAAACATTCCTCTTTTCAAAAAACCCTCCACACAAAAACCTCAAAGATGAGGGAAATTATGTTCCCCGTGGCCTTTTTGTGTCCTTATATCGTGTTGCGCTTCTTTCTTTATTTACGAGTAATTATCATTTCAGACAGCGTAACAGTGTCCATCACAGACAGGTCATCAATAGAAACGACGGGACTATGCTAATAGTTTTACAATTTATTTGATATTATAGAAACAAACAGTACACGAGTTACAGTGATGAAACAATATACAGGAATTAGATATTTCATGTTGGGTACCTATGTAAATGGTATGTTTATTCATTCATTAGTATAGTTATAGGTGTGTGTGTGTGAGGGAGGGTGCGTGTGTGTGTGTGTGTGTGCGTATTTTTTGGACAGTGAGTCCGAAAATTTTTTGATGTTAGAGTTTAGAAAAAATATTATTGAATGTATGAAGAGCATACAATTATAATAATAATAAAACAGAAAACAAAAGAACGATGGTTACCATGGTAAAATAGGAATCTTCTAACGTCGCTCTATTGACAAATAAAATAAACTGGTTTCTTTGTAGAAATGGGAATCAAGTATTATAGATATATGTATTGGTAAATTAAAGGTGAATAGACATCTATTGACAATATTAGTAGTCGGTATTATTGGGCAATTCAGACCTTTAATTGTGAATTCTCTCTTCAGTGCTTTTGCCCTACCCAGGTGGGTAGTATTTCTGGTACATAATAATTCCTAAAAATAGATCGTAGATCACCTGTTTCAGTAATGGCTAAATACCACGGGTCTAAAAGCTTTTGAAATTGAAACAAAATTAGGTTTGCCGTTCCTCGAACATATCCACTTAACCAACCGCAATTTCCGTCATGTCAAAATAAACATATTTTCCTAGTAAAAATTCCAGGGAATTTTCGAGAAGCGCGTTGTAGGCATATTGATTTATGTCAAGAAATCTAATTACATAGTGCCTAGGAAAAACGAAATCATTAGGAAATCAAATAAATTTTCGATATGCTCGTGTTATTTGATAAAATTTGAGATTGAAAATTCGATTCCGAAATTGAACGCAATATTATGTCGTACCTAATTACAACTTGTCTAGCGTAAATTAAAAAAAACACACGTTTCTTACAAAACAAATAGTTGAACTTTTATTTAATTTTATTTTTTATTTACATTAGCTCCTCTCTGGAGGCTTCTTTGGGTTATGCATGTTAGTGCGATCATCTACAAACAAGTTCCCACTAAAAAACTCAACACATAAATACGCTACAAGGCTCACAGAAAACTTACTAATACCAAAAGCAAACAAAACAATATTCCAAAAAGGACCATACTACATGGCCATTAAAGTATATAACAACCTTCCACATAACATTAAACAAATACAAGATACACACAAATTCAAATCGTTACTAAACACTTTCCTTGTTAATAAATATCACTACACGTTGAGTGAATACCTCACGTAAATGAAACGCCTATTTTTATTGGTATATATATATTTTTTATTTTTTCATTGGTATATTGTTATTTTATCTGTATAAACATTGTAATTATAATGATAAAACAAATAATATTATATAAACACTGTAATTAAATAAATGTGGTTAGCTGGAAGAAATGGGGTCTACCCATAAGCTACACCTTTTGTAATTTTTATTTTACAATAAATAATTTTTGATTTGATTTGATTTGATTTTTTCTCTTTATGGTGAGGAAAGGCTATAATTTCTATTGTTTTATAACTTGTTAATATCCTGTATTTATCTATGTAAAAAAATATTTTTTCTAATATTAAATAAATAAATAAAAAAAAGAAGAGGAAAATCTGGGAAAGAAAAAAATATGAGGGGTGGGTAGGAATTTGGGGGTCAGTGAGTCCAGGAGTGATGTCGGGGAGTCCCACTGTGGTGCAAGGTGATGGTAAAAAGATCTACTCAACCAGTCTCTCTAAATGCGGCCCGCCACGCAGTAGGTGGGCATACACATCCGCCGCCAAGACCTATCAAATCCTCACCTCATGAACCAGGGTACCCCTGCAAAGTCATCAAACGGAGTGGACCACTTGTGGTGACCACTGAGGGGTTCCCGGGGCAGCGGTACCCATACCGCTTCACAAATCGGAAATATGGATTCTTCAAAATTAAAACTCATTTATCACAACATAACATAACATTTTATTTAGACTTAAGCTATATATACAAATGCATGAGTGCCAGGAAGTTGGAAAGAGGGTTAATTTCCACTTCAAAGATTCCATTTCATTTAATAATTTAATAATTAATTAATTTATCCATCCATTCATTCATTCACCTAATTCATTCATTCATTCACCTAATTCATTCATTCACCTAATTAATTAACTAATTATTTCGTTCATTTATCCATGCATTCATTTAACCATTCATTCATTTATTTATCCATTCATTCATTAATTTATCCATTAATTTACCCATTTTTTCATTAATTTATCCATTCATTCATTATTTATCCAAAAATTCATTCATTTATCCATTCAATCTTTCATTTATCCATTCGTTCATTCATTCATCCATTGATTCATTCATTAATTTGTCCATTAATTCATTCATGCATTTATCCATTCATTCGTAAATTTATCATTTCATTAATTTATCCATTCATTCATTTATGCATTTATTAATTAATTCGTTTTCCATTAATTAATTCATTTATCCATTAATCAATTCATTTATTTATTCATTTAGTAAAAAAAACTGAATTCCAATATATGCATTTAATGGAAAGGTAACGGTCGCAATTAGGAAACATTTAATTTTTTAATAATTTTACATTAGCCATTCGTACGTCAAAGTTTACAAATGTCTAATTTATTAATATCAATATTTACATTACTTATTGCATTTTGTGTTTATTAATATGGCTCCTACAATCCCGCTTGAATCTATCAATTGGTGGAGACATTATGATTTTCGGCAGTGCATATAATATTGTATTCCTTTGTATGGTAGTTGAATTATTTTGGGAATTGTCTTTGTTCTTTGTGAATGTCCATACTGTACATAATTATCTTCAAAAAGTATTTTGGTAAAAATATGGTAATAATTGGTAGAATATAATATTGTTGATTCTGAATTTGAAATACGATATCGACAAAAACTACTTTAAAAATGAGGCCACAATGGCCGATTGGATAATAGATTCTGGATTCGATTTTCTGTTACGACCGTTACCTTTTTATGTTCTGTGTCTTGTTCTATTTCAAGTTAAGTTTCATTATCTTACTCTTCGATGATTAAGGTAGTATAGTTAAGATATTAAATTCGACGGCCGGCATAGTCCAGTGGTAACGCATTGGACTGCCATTCCGAAGGTCGCGGGTTCGAACCCGGCGTGCGCAAATAAATTTTATTTGATTAATTTGTGTTATTTCACAATTAATTAATTAAAATTAATTAATTAAAATAATATATAGTATATTTGCGGCACGTTCCAGAGTGGAAGATACTACCAGTATCGCCCTGGTGTAAGACCACCATTCAGAATTGAAACGTTGCTCTAAATGGCTTTAGCCGTGTTTAGTGACTAGATCTGAATAGCCAGGTACTTCCCCACCTTCCTCTTTCCCTTCCCCACTTACCTTCAGCCTCACAACAATTGGGGATGCCATAGTCTCACTGGCTCCAGACGGGAGCAGTTGGGACTCTTGTGAGGTATTCACTATAAAAAAAAAAAAATTAAAAATCTGAATTTCTTTGAAAATGATTCACTATTAAACAATACGTAAGTTTATTTTCAATTCGCTTCCTGCAAATATCCACCGTACTATTTTTCCTTCTGCTTTATTTTTCGATTCTATTAAAACCTTTAAAACATCTATCTGTAAAAAAAAAATTTTTTTTGCTTCTCATATTTTAATTTTTTTTTATTTTACTGTGGATTGAATTTAGGGCCGGAGTCAACCGCGCTACCGAAGTAGTAGTAATGTAGGACTGACATTTATTTTTAATGTAAACTACAGTAACTTCTACTTATTTCAGAAAAATGTCCGCGTGTGTGTACATGATTGACACCAAAAGTTGATAGATTGCGTTGTCATTGACGACGAGTATATCTGCCGAGTTTCAGCTTGGTCAGATGTCGAGAAGTGGGTTAATTTCCGCTTCCAAGATTTACATTCATTCATTACCTAGAAAAAAATAAAATTCAAATAGATGTATTTAAAAGTGTTTTTCGACCAAGGTGTATCAAAAATCTCATATTATTAGGTTATATACACAATTGAGTTCTTATAACAACGAGATCGATTCTGTACAAGGTCTATAAATCCCCTTTAAAAAAGGTCTCTCTCTAATTTTCTTTCTGTTCTGAGTTTATTGCGCATCTTACAGTTACCCGTTTTCACCCTTTTTACGGGCTGATAATAGTAAGTACTTACCTACCTTTATTATTAATATTTGTTGGGAAATGATGCAGTAAGTACTTAAGTTAAATAGAAAAAACATAATGTAGGTAATTTACATTGCAATCAGTGTTTCATTATATTTATTGATTTCGAATAATTTTTCTTGAGAGCCAGATTAGTTTTACAAATCTCAAACCTAGTCCGTCGTAAGGCATTATAAAAATCAAATTATTACATATGAATTAAAATCGCCTTGCAAACATCGTCTTGCCATGCAAACATGAATTTATGTCCACAAACATATGTACGTTCTATCAAAGGCTATGAGTTATTCTAACGTGGGACTCAATTCGGAATGAGCTGCCTGCCTAAGAATCGGTTAGCCTCAGCTACACTCGGAACCATTCGGGTATAACCGACATGCTATCTCTATCAGATGGTGCAAGTACCGCCATCTATGAAGAATCCTTAAAACTACATTAACTGGATAGTAATAATTTAGATCTACACACTCTACCGACATCCGGTGGACGGTATCGAAGCTAAAACCAAATAACAACACTAAATTAAATACTAATTAACTTTAATGAGTTCAGATTCAATAGGTCACATTCCAAATTAACTTATATTTCGAAGAATATCAACATGGTATCTTTTTTGTGCATATTATTGTTCTAATTATTTGTACCAAACATGCTTCTGTCACAAAGGTTTCACTTTAAACTTTTTAAAAAAATGCGAGTAAGCACAAAAATCCCATCCATCCCCAACCGTCTGGAGCCAGTGAGAATATGGTATTCCCAATTGTGTGTTGTGAGGCTGATGGTAGTAGGGTAGGGAAAGAGGTGGTAAGGAGGAAGGTGGAGAGGTATTCAGGCCATTACCAGGTTGATACTGGGAGTATCTTCAATCCCAGCTTGGATGTAAAGAAGTCTAAGATACCTTCCACAGAGGCGGGCTCCCGTTCTTTATCCTTGGCTAGGAAGATGTCCTTAGTGTACCTATCCCCCTCATTTTGGCTTTGGCATAGATTGGAGCAAGTAAGATAACCGTTTGAGATCTCTACACGGCTACCACGTTAAAGAAACACAAAAGAAAATGGACCAACAACATTCTATTTACATAAGAAAAATAACACAAAATGAATTATTTATTCGTTGAAAGGACGATCGATAAAGCCCTATGACAATACGATGTTGACGAAATACGTCCGCCATCAAATTGATTACAGCTCCGAGAAACAAAAGATCTTACATAGTTGTTACTTAAGGCGATGCCATACGTAGTAATGCAAAATCATGTGTTTTTGGTTTGAAAATTTGGTCGTCTAGAAATTTTTCAGATGCTTTAATTAAATACTGCGAGTAAAATACATCGTGGCCTTTGAAATAATCGAGTATTTTTTAGATTAGTCTTTTTATAAGCCCAGAAAAAAATAATGTATAAGACTTATGAAAACTGCTTTAAAGCTCAAAATCTCCTACTTACGAACCCATTTTCGGTTATGATTTTATTTTATAATGTGGCAAATTAAGTTATTTATAAAATGATCGAAAAAAAAAATATGCCGGAACATCCACAAAATAAAATAACAGGCACTTTTGGGCCATGTTTTTTTCTTGCATAAATCAAAACAAACGGATAGTGTTAAGCGGCAATTTAAACCTTATCGCCGTCTACGTAAGGGTTGTTATTGATAGCGGCTCAATTTAAAATATTTATTTATTTTTATCTTTTGCAAAGCCGTCATTTAGGAAAGATTATTCACAAATAGGTGCGTCAGAATATATTGATTCTGATTTATTACGTTACCGACATCGGTCTGTATATGGCAACCATGCTCGAGAGAAATAGGTTTTAAATCATCGGCAGTTAAGTCTGTCCATCCGATATTGTAAAGTTATCGATTTCACTGTTCTACCCCTTGTTTTGTAAATACTTTTTTACGCAAGTACATCGACGTTTTGTCATAATACCTCTATAATAAATTAAATGACGTACCCTGCGGAGAGGTCAAATAAACCTCCAGCACTCCCCTAACGCTGTACAGGATGTTGAATTTCAGCTCCAAATGCTCTAAAAAGTTTACTTCGTTTCCCTCTCCGGAGCATCCTGTACTCTCAAATTGTGTCCTGTAGAGCGTATTGTAGGATATCGATATGTTGATGCTGAAAATAATATCAAATATTAGCTTGTTTATTTTTCAGTATATTGATCGTGCGATAACATCGTTATCAATGTTTTCTTATACAATATAATAAGGTTTATTTGATAAACTGACAAACACAACTAGGCAAAAGGGTGCAATTCGTTCGTTTTTGTAATTTCGCGATTTCAAGGAAAAACAACTTTTTTATTTTTATAACACATTTAATACATTAAAATCTAATATCGCCCATTTTGGCCTTCGGATCCAAATGTGTCGATTATATAATAAGATAGAGTGTGCTGAAGTAGACATTTTATATAATTTATACGGAGTCAGAAAAAATAAATGTTCGGCTATTGTTAAAACTAATGTACTTTGTGAAAAAACACCATCTTCTTATGGTTAACAATAAATGACAACCGTTACTATTTGTAGGCAAGTACATTAAGAAAAAAAGGTTTTTCTAAATTATCATCACCACGAGCGAGTTTTTGTAGTTGTAATTCTATATAATTCCGTATTAAACATCAATGCTATTACATTTATTACAATATATTAGCTGTTCCCCGCCACGCGATGCTGTGGCTCTGCTGGTATGTTTGTGCAGATAGAGAAACAATAACGAGTGTTGCTTTTACGTCCAACAGATTGCGCTGTTTAAAAAAAAGGAAGTTTGTCCAACAGATGGCGCTGTTTTTACCTGTCGCAGGTGACATCTATATAATAAAGGTGTATAAAAACACACGCGTATTACAGTTTGCAGTTAGCAAGAGATGAAGAACTTTCGGAGATTTAAGATTTTGAACAAACGAACATACCATTTTCATTTATATAAATAGATAGATGATGGCTTGTCTTAATATGACACCTTCAATTTCACCAGAATAAACCCCATTAATAATTAAATATTTATCTTAATTTTTGCGAGCAACTTTTTTGTTATTATATAATTTTGTTATAAATTGAAATGTTTATTTTTACTATGAAGCGATATTAGATATGCACTTATAAGTAGAAAACCCATAATTGATTTAATGTTGGCTACACCACACTCTACTATATATAGTTAGCTGCATATTTAAATATTGGCGCCACACTAATTCGGTTGGCTCTTATGCCACCAGAGAGTGAGAAAATTTGTAAAACCCAATGAAAATAAATAACGAGTAAGATGTTTTTTCCGAATTCTAACAACGGTGTTTTCTAGTGATATTTCAGCTTTGCTTGTGATGAAATTTAATATTTTTTCACCATGATCTGTTTCATTTAAATAAGCCTTATTGCAATCGGAAGTGATTTAGGGAGAGTGGTGGTGGGATCTTCTCTACACACCTGCCAATATCGCATTGAAGGGAACCTTTCCACTTTCCCAATGGTGTTATAAGTAAACACATGGTTTCCTCTTTCATCACACATGTTAAGACATTATTTTTTTGTATTTGACGAAGCTACATTTTTTTAACGACAATGTCCCTGCCGCAGTGTGAATCTGATCTTGCAGCAAAGCGCTCGTCGATCAAGACGGTGATACTGGGCACAATATCACACTGGGTGACCCAAAGCTAGCCGACCTGATATCGGTCCCGAATTCGGAGTTAGGATTGGTTTGTTTACTGATGCAGTGATTTAGGGTATCCCTCATCACTGCCCTGATATTGCCTTCAATTGTCAAGAGGTAAAGCCTTTAATGGTGACAAAAGAAAAATAAATACAAATAAAGATACCTACTCACTTTTCAAGAGCTTTGACTTCGCAGATATATTTTTGTGGGACGTTAATCCAATGTATTGCTGCTGAGACTAGAGCATGGGCGTTCATTAACCCAAATCCAAACCTTACATCGAATCTAAAGCCGGCCCTGTAAAAAGAAAATATGAAATTTGTTTGTGAATGGTGACTTGAAATAGGTCCGTATGCCTAGTGTGTCGAGTAGGTACTCTTAAATAAAATAGACTCGGAAGTTCGCCACAGCTGAGCTCCGAATTTACTATTTAAAAAAGAAGCATTAGAGGCTAATTTTACGGAGCTCGCTTCTTTTACGGGAATATTTAACTTTTAAATTTAATTCAACACGTTGAAAAACTCACCCATTCATCTGCCATCCAAGATTATCAGCTAAAGGCATGTATTCTGATGTCCATACGATTAGATGTTGGACATCACGCCAAGTCAGATTTTTACTGAAAAAAAACTGGACATGTCACTCACTATTCATCACTCAATTTAATCATAACGAAGTCCCCGAACTTTTAGAGGTGCAGACGTTAATAGTTTGTATTTTAGGAAGGGGGTGATTTTTCGAAATCTCACGTCGACGGTGACTTTCTTCTTGATTTTAAAGTCAAGTGTGCAAAATTTCATTAATATAGCAATAAAACTGTTGATTTTCATAAAAAACAAACAACCCATAGACATTATTTTTTTAAATAAATAAATTTATGTGAAATCAGCTGAAATACCCAGCGTTGCCCGGGCCTTATTTTGCTTAGGGATGGGAGATGGTGGTTTTTGCGGTCTCATAAAAACCTTAACCCAATTATTGCTTTGAAGATAAGATGTGCAAAATTTCATCAAACTCTTACGAGTTTTGTATTAAATAACAAACCCACAGATACCCTCTTTTATATATTCAATAAGGAACCTTTTTTACATTTTATTTCACTATGTGATACCGCACAAGAGACCCATCATATGGAGCCAGTGAGATAATGGTATCCCCAATTGGGGTATGTGGTGAGGCTGGAGGTAGCGAGGAGAAGAAGGAGATGGGAAAGTACTTGGCTATTTAATCAGCGTCTCAATTCTGAATGGTGGTCTTACACCAGGTTGATACTGAGAGGTGGTTTTTTGAAATCTCATGTAAACAGTGACTGTCTTCTTGTCTGCAGGTTAAATTTTCTTCTTTACCAAAATATAGATTACCTTTCATACCCATCCAATTTTTATTATTTCAACTCATATCTACGACAATGCCTTGTGGTCATTGGTCATCTTTGAATTAGGTGTAGCTATCCTGAATAATTTCCCTGCAGTCAAATCCCCAAGGGAAAGACAATATGTCACTTATCCAATGCCGTATGCCAGACCCTTTGACAGGAGTGATTGTATTATCGTGATTCATAGCACAGTTGGGAATCAGAGCAACATCTGAGGAGAGGAAGTAAATGCATTGCGGCCTCACAGTCTGCGACGAAGGAAAAGTTATACCATACCTCCCGTATCTCTGACCGTACAGTAGGGATTACAATCTAGCAGAGCGGGATCATCAGTATTTTATTAATTAGCTGGTTTGTGGGATTCACAGGATTCATGAGATTCGCGGGATTTGTGGGATTTATTTACAAAATAAATAATACTATGTCACCCTTTTAAATATACTGAGTAATTGGCAAGTTCCTCAGCATGATCTACAAGTACTTGATGACCATATTGACCACGAGCGTAAAGGCTCTGAGTGAATTTTTTTTGCTACTGGGTATATTATATGTATGTAGCTCTTTAAGAAGCACATTTGGAAATGAGACGTTGAACAGTGTCTGCTTCTTAAGACGTCATTACCAGCAATGGTCATTTTCACCACTGGCTATATTATATTTATGTAGCTCTGTAAGAAGCAGATTTGGAGATAAGACGTTGAAGAATGTTTGCTTCTTGTGATGTCATTTCCATCAGTGGTCATTTTTGCCACTGGCTATATTATATTTATGTAGTTCTGTAAGAAGCAGATTTGGAGATAAGACGTTGAACAATGTTTGCTTCTTGTGATGTCATTTCCATCAGTGGCCATTTTCGCCACTGGCTATATTATATTTATGTAGCTCTGTAAGAAGCAGATTTGGAAATGAGACGTTGAACAATGTTTGCTTCTTGTGATGTCATTTCCATCAATGGTCATTTCCATCAATGGTCATTTTCGCCACTGGCTATATTATATTTATGTATCTCTTTCAGAAGCAGATTTAGAGATGAGACGTTGAATAGTGTTTGCTCACTTATTACGCTTGCAAGGTTGATGTAAGCGTCATAAGTAAGATTAAGAAAGGGACGCTTAGCTGATTTGGGCGTGTAGAGAAAATGAGTGAAAAAAGAGTATAAGGAAAATATGTCAAGACGCCCGAAGAAGAGATGGCATAATCAACCTCAACCAGAACTTGAGTCAGGCCATGTCAAGGGTAGGAAAATAGAAGAGTATGTATGAGACGATGTTCGAAAGTGAATGAGGCAAGGAGTGTGTGCCAAGACCAAGTTGTTTGGCGGTCCGTCCTCTCTGATTATCCCTACGGCGTGGTGGTTAGTTAGTTAATAAATGGTTAGTTAGTGGTTATTTTTGTATGATTATTTTTGTAAAATGGTAAATATCTGCCTGTATGGCAAAAATCCAATCGCATGCGGATCTCGGAGGGATTCGAATAAATTCAGAGGGATCCAGCGGGATTGAAAGCATTGTGGGATTGCAAGCCCTACACGAGAACACCTGGAATTCTTGCTTCCTTTGACACCAATAACAAAAACATTCACTCTGATTACTCCAAACAAGTTGCAGATGGAACAAGCAAAAGTGGTGCGGGAGGGGACAGTAAAAGGAATCCTAACTATTTGCTGTACAAACAATAACGATAAATTTACGGTTCTTACTTGGCTTCCAACGCAAGAGCTATAATTCCCGCTGCCAAAGGAGCAGATGCGGAAGTTCCGGTATGTTTGATGGTGCAGCCATTGTTTAGGTCTGTGGTCGTCTATAAAAGTAAACAAAACATATATACTTTTTTGTTGAAGTACAACTATTGAGATTGTCAATTTTTTTAAATTGTTGGTACTTGGTAGAACTCCATCGTATCCATTAATAAAATTAAGTTAGATATAAATTTAACAATTTCTAAGTTCATTCCACTTTTATTTCTGACCGCAACGGTTTCAAATACTAATAATATAAATTATATAACTGGATAAACCAGGACAGTGACAACTCGACACACTCCGAAAAGTGATATAAGTAGTAACAAAGTCATAAAAAGTGATGAAAAAAATGCTTTACGTTAGGTTAGGTTTATGAGCTAGTTTTTTTTATATTATATCTATTTGAATATTACTTTTGATTCTTTGAATGAAAGTATGAATCTTGGATGACGAAAATAACCCAATTTCCGACCTCTGAATGAGCTGAAACATGGCAGAGAGACTCGTTGTCGATGACAATGCATTCTTTCAACTTTTTGTGGTACACGCAAATCTCTGAAATATAAAAGATATTTTTAAAGTTCACAGCAAGTCCCTGGGGAGGAAGGTACGACCCTCAGTCTAACCATTTGAGTTGTCACATAACCATTATAGGGAGACCATTATGAAATATGTTATTTTCAAGTGTAATATACCCAAATGTTAAACTTAACAAGTCATTATAAATATATAACAGTCCTAATAATTAACAAATTAAGTAGAATACCATATTTTTAAATAAAAAAGTACCAGCCTGAAGATGAACGTGATGGTCTGAAACTGGTCCGGTAGAAGAGAAATGAATTTTAAATAAAGTCTAAAAATTGGTTTCATTATTCCTACTCTATTAAGGAAACTACTGACTTTATACAACCCGAGTAGTTTTCTATGGTCGGTATTTTTTGAGATGTGCTTCCCTTTGTCTATTCGTTCACAACATTACATGGAATTCAAGTTTGCTGTCAAGACAAGTATGTCTCCTTCTATAGTATGAATAGCAGTCAGACGGGATATGGTAGGTACTAAGAAAAAAAGCTAGGAGAAAAATATTTTTTTTTTACATAAATCGCGGGTTCCAGAGCGAAAATTGGAAATTTTGTTAAAATTCCAAACATTTTATATAATGTTTTTAAACACTTGAAATAAAGTTTGAAAATTTTTTTAATTTCAACAGAAATTTTCACTAACCTTCTTACTCATAATAGATAGTACGGAGGGATAAGAACAAGTTAGTAGAAAATGATACTCATAATCACGCGCATGCATACAGCGTGTACAAGCCGTAATACCACAGTATTATTGGTTGACAGATTTTTAAACCGCCCGACCCCCAGGATTAGGGACGAATTACTATCGTATTAAGATGGAGATCGCGGACTTTGTTAACAATCAACAATGTGGTTGATTTGACAAATATGATTCGGTCAAGCAACGAAGATGTAGAAAAGCAGTAATACCCATTGGCAGCACTATCAGAGGAATATTTTATATCGAAATATCGATTCACCAAAGCAAATACGAAACGCATAATCAAATAAATTGGCAGAATTTATTTGATTGTGCAAATTTATTCGAACGTGAAGTGAAGAACGTGAAGTTTGCAACTAAACGCGAAAATGTAGGTGATATTGACGATTGACATAGAGTGGTGCCAGTTTAAAAAAAAAATCATGAATATTATTATGAGTAAATATTTTAACCCGAGCAGTATACCAGCTCTGCAGCGGCGTATTGGGGAGTCTTTATAAGTAAGACTGCACATGTATACAATTAAAAAAAATT
The DNA here is from genome assembly GCF_061612785.1 of Hesperophylax consimilis. NCBI lineage: Eukaryota > Metazoa > Arthropoda > Insecta > Trichoptera > Limnephilidae > Hesperophylax > Hesperophylax consimilis. The sequence continues at coordinate 42,557,328 of NC_142837.1, read as the reverse complement.
TATGCTTGTACTATAATATATTGTGAAACTCATATATTTCCCAAATGTATACTCCTATTACATCTACAAGCAAATGCTTTTAATGGAAGAGATGATGAGTGGATAGGAATCTAAGGGTCAGTGTCAGGAGTAACGAACGTATGAATCCATTTCTCCAATTGCGATGTAAGGCGATGGGTCGAGTCCTGTTGGAGAGTCAAAACTCAAAACAAAATAAGTGATGAACTCATCTAAATGACAATAATAGTTGCACCATGAGGCCGAGCACAACGCAGCAGGTAATATATTAACACCGATAAACATAAACCAATCATTAACACAACCAATCGACAAACTTAACTGAAAGCCTTCGTAGTCGAGAGGTAAGGCTCTCGACTAGCAATCCGAAGGTCGCGGGTTCAACCCCGGCGTGAGCAAGTTAATTATATTTGATTGATTTGTGTTATTGCATAATGTTATCATTTAAATTATATATGTTATATTTGCAGCATGTTCCAGAGTGGAAGATAAGACCACCATTTAAAATTGCTTGAGACCCCTTCAGCCGTGTTTGGTGACCAGATCTGAATAGCCAGCTACTTCCCCATCATCCTCTTCCCCATCTCGATCCCCTCCCCATTACCTTCAGCCTCACAAATACCTCAATTGGGGATTTCATAGTCACAATGGCTCCAGATGGTTGGGAGCAGTTGGAATTTGCAGTATTCATATAACAAAACTTATGATCGGTTCCAGATGAAAATATGAGAGAAAAACGTGTCTTTACTTTAGCTAAGAAAACGAAATATTTCGCTGAACGGAACTCAGGTAGCGGCCGTTATAAATAGCTCGGGTTGTTCATATCCATTAGACTTGACACATCTTGATGGTGAGATAGGAAGTGCTCCAAATATCTTTTAAGAAGTAGCAAAGGGCCTAAAAGTACGTCGGTGATGAATAACTTACATGAAAAACTAAGCTAATGTTTGTTTCAAAACAATAATGATGACTGCCAACAACTTCGTGTGTGCTCGCACGTGGTGGAAGAACATTTTTATAAATAGCACAAATAAACTGTGGATAACAAAGTCTAACTGAGATTTGCATCATCGATTATTCTTTGAATTGTTATTTATTCTTGACTGGCAGACTAAACGTTTTTTTTTACATCTTTTTGCGCAAAATTCGCCTTTGTTATTGTAGTATGTATCCTAGTCCAAGACCTACGCGATATTCTTTTAAGGCGAAGCTTTACTAAATAGTGATTTTCGTTTAATTTTTATAACGGATTGGTTTACATTATAAATACTAAAATATGCATAAATGATAAATTGAAGCTTTTCTTATCGTTTCCCTTGTGTAGAATACAAATACATATTTTAATTACTCAATAAAAATATAAATGTAAACTTCTAAAAAGTATATTTCTTCAATAGAAATGTATGAACGCATAAATGAAACAACATAAAAAATACAATATTTAGGCCCTGAAATGTAAAGAGTAATAAAAACATTATTACTATTTGTGCCCTTGAGGTGATTTTGCACAAAACTACACAAATCATCCAAATATTATAATGTATTATTATTATATTATGTATTTATTTGGAAAAGAAATTGTAACATATGCGTAAAAAAGAGATTTAGTAAGATCAAGTTTCTACACTTCTGTTGTCTTCGAATTAATCAACACGCGCAGCCCAGGACTATTTGAGTTAAATAGAGTCTGATAAATGAAATAATAATACTTACAATCATTTGGTCCTGGTAGGCTCCTGAGGAGTATGTTACGGCCATAGTGGCTGCGCAGGGCTCCCCGTACCAGGGGAACGCGCCCCTCTGAGAAGCACTACCAATGGCCACAGTGTAGATACTGCCTATATAGCTAGAGATTTAAGGAAACAAACATATTATTAAAAATAATAATTGGTTGAATGACTCTGTGTCTGCCCGAAACTCTGGTTCAATGAACTGTAAAACTCGAATTTGCTTTGAATTTAAGTGTCGTTTTCAAAATTCGAACTGTTTGTTTGAAAAAATTCAGACAAGCGATATAGTACTTACCCATTACTATAATTTATTTTGTGAAAAATATTTTAATTGTATTTAAATAAAAATGAATTGTCATATCCCGCGATTTTTAACGGGTGTGCGCTATGTATTTTATAAAACTTCCAACAAAACGTGATCTTGCCGACAGGACCAAAATACCAGGAGCCCAGAAATGTCAGGGGTAATTTCTGTTAATTTTTACAATGGCGCAAAGGTCACAATTATACAAGAACAAAATACCAGAAGCACATAAATATATTAAGATATTTGTTGACAGCAGTTGTTAAAAATTACAATACGGGGAAACCATTTATATTTAAAAAATCTTTTTTTATCATTGAAGAAGAAGATAATACTAATAAATATAAAATAAACATGAAACAAAACAAGCCACAGAAACATAAAAAAGAACACTGTCACAATTAGGAATCGATCCCAGGATCTCTGTCTTACCGGGAAAGGCGTCTTAAACCACTCGATCAATGGGAACTATTTATTTAGCGTCATATTTTTCGATCTCATATTTCAAATTCAGAATTTAAAATTTCATCTTATAACTATTTTATTCCTATATTTTTGGCAGCAACCTTTTTAAAATGACTACAAAGTTTCTAAAGAAATTGGTTTGTAACATAGATAGTGTCTCGGGTAAACATATCCGATTTTATTTATTTATATGGGATACCTTTACTTTTTAAAAGTCTAAATGAATACTCAGGAAAATCTTTTTATTTTAACTTATTTTGAAGATAATATGTTTTTATACTTTTTTTAAATTTACCAGATGGGTGGATATTTCAGACAGCTCGAGTGACCCGGTTATTCAGATATCGTAATTGAAAGCATTCAGTCCTTCGAAAATAAAAAACAACATCTTTAAAGAACTATGCTTATCAATGATCAGCAAAATATGCTATAAAACAGCATCTTTATTTTACAACATATTTTACATCGCCATCATATCTCCAAAAGACGAAATACCATTAAATAATACATAATGTCACGTTCAACATAATAAGCTTCAACTGATGTTGTGTCATTAAATTAAAGTAAAAAATTGCGAATTAAAATTTTCAATTAATTTTAATATCAGTGCTATAAGTATTTTATGGTGACTAGCGAATTTGAGAAGGTTTAATTTCTTAGAAATTTCCCAGCAACTAGGAAACTATATGAATATCGGTAGATTTTAGCTGATATCACAGATTTTCGGTACATTTAAGAAAAATCGACGGATTTTCACAAATTTCGGTCGATTTTAGCTGAAATCGTAGATATAGATCTACCGATTCGAAAGAATCACAAATACAACCTTCACTTTGTCAGGTTACGCGACCGGAATCAATTGAAGGACGTCCGATGTAAAAACTGCTATATTCAATAGTCCTAATGAGCGTACTTGTATGTTTTTTTTCAGTTTTTTGGCTAGCTAATTTTTTTATTGCGCGAGAGAGTATTTCAAATGTATCGGTAGAAAGAATTCAAAAATTCATTTTTGCTAGATATCCGAGTTTACGTAAGGACCGTCGATATATTGAAAGAACAATATTGTTACTTTAATGTTTTTTTGTAAATAATAGGTACTTAGTTGAAGGAAACTAATTCATTACAATGCCAAAGTCAGCGTGTAGGGTGACTGTGCATTTTTTTATATATAGTCCCCACAATTGGGTGAGAGAGCTAAAATAGGCAATATTATTTTTGAATTTAAATTTATTAAGGTGAAACATTATTTGGCGTCATAAGCAATAGGAATTGTAAACAATTATTTAAAAATTGCTTAAACATAATGGATGTAATATCAAGTAGACCGTGAATTACTTTATGTAAACATTGTAGATCAATCAATTACCTTCTAATTTTAAGTGTATTAATCTTGTTGTAAGTTGTTTGTTTATTATAATTTGATTTTGTAACCTTCATACTTCATTTACACGTGAATAAGCTCACAAAGTAAACACTCAAACTTCAACTCACAAAAACAAACGTGAAATGAAAGGTCCAAAATTAAAACATACGGAAATGAAAACATCACGCCACTTTGGTCATCACTCATTTCAATTTAAAATTATGCAAAACCCTCGACCGAAGTTAACCTTTCTTCAGAGCTTTGCCTGCCGTCAGAATGTTAATGACCGAAACACGATACCAAACAAGGCTTTTAAAATAATGTGATTTGAATTGTTTCACGTCAAACGTAAAATACGCGCAAAGGGACTGGACAGGTTTCAGCAGTACTTAAATGATTAATCACTTTTAAAGACGCCTTAATGACTAAATTCATACAAAGGTTTGCTGCCTAATCGTGGCCTACACGCTAGATTAGATAATTAAAGTTGTGGTTCGAAGGTCTCAGTACAGTGATGGTTTTCTGTTATTAAACAGCTTGTTTGGAATGTGAAAGAAAGTTTTGAAAGTTTCTTGTGGGCGAAAGAGTTATTTTTGTTTTTTGCACATGCTAGAAAAAACACGTAAATGTGTACCGATGTCTCAAAATATAGAAAAAGTGAAACAATATACATAACTATTAGATAACTAGAATATTTGTCAACTTTAACTAGTCAAACCATATCGAAAAAAAATTTTATTCACAATTTTACAGAATTTACAGAAAATATAGTAATCATTTAATCTAATTTTAAAACATAAGATGTACCACCATAATAAAGCTAGGCTTGTGTGTATGGGGGGTGTGTCATTTTGTTCATTATTTTTAAGTAATATGTCAAAGTATTCAGTTTATATTTTCAGTGTGTTTTTTAACGTGAAATTTAAAATCTTTGTTCCCATTTATATTTCGTATACTTTTTGGTAGTGAATTAAAAAGTTTTACTCCAAGATATTTATAGTTGAATTGCCCAATGGTTTTGTTACATTTCTGACTTTAAATTCTTTAAACAGAAGTTCTGATGAACACGTTTATTGTTTATATAGAATTGTTTTTAATAGTATTATTTTTTTGCTATATACCCAAATAAACCACCACACCCCACCCCATCCCATCCACCTCACCCAATCTTATAATGTTCCGCCACATATTATAATGCCATATTACATTAGTGATTAGCAGAAAGAAAAGTATGTCATTCTGAGTAAATCTTTATTTAGTTTATGTCTTAGACATCTAAAGATGATATGTGTAATAACAATAATTTATGTGTCAATATTTTTAACTATATTGCTATTTTTGAATTATCATATTTGAATATTCTTTTAGTCTATTCTCTACGTTTAACGTTTAACTTTTTGTTTCAACCAAGAAAACTTTTCAAATTATTGATAAAGAGCAATAATTAAGTAAAAGTCAATACACTAGACAAAACAAGAATCGCATTTAATAAATCTGCCTATTTCTGACTGTCCTAAAACAGGTTAATCTCCTAGTTGGACAGTCAAAGATCACTGTAATATGTAATGTTTTTTAAAAATCAATAAATTAATAACATATTATAAAAATATAGTTCAATTCCCGTCAGCAGGATTTTTTCTTTCTAGAATGATTTATTCAATTTATTTAGTCGTTTCAGGCTTATAATTATTGCTTAAAAATAATATGTTATCCTTTGTGCTATGCATAAAACCCTTATCTTAGAAACATTAGTTTATCATTCAAAATAACAATAAATGCAATTTTCAATATTAGGGAAATTTTATCATATGAAAATTTTTCTTTGTAAAAATATATTATGTAGTATATATATTGCATGAGCTGAATTCAAGGATACGGAGTAAACAGTTATGTATTAACGTACAATACATAAAAAGAACAAATACAACTTAGTTTCCTCAAATTGGCATCAGACAAATAAATCTGATTGTGTGAAAGTGATTATATAAAGATGTTTTCATTATGTAATATGCTCCCTATACATAGTAGGGTAAATAACAAATTAATGCTGGATGAATTCTGGAACACAGAATTTCAATAACCTGCGAACCACAACTACCCTACTAGGCATAGTAAAGCACACATGTTTATTATTAATAAATCAGAAAATGTATACGCTGATAGAGCAAGGAGGCACAAAATGCCTTTAATGTTTAACGCATTACCTAAACACATTAGAAAATAGATCTGTATTTCGAAAATCAATACAAAAGTCAGGTCATTCTACCTCCGTGGAACATGCAAATAAATACCTATATTGCTTTGTAAACTGTAATAAAATTGTTAAAAAAAATTAAACTTTTAATATTGCACTAAAATATCCTCATTTTTTTAAATATTAAGTTAAGTGTCATATATTTTTTTATTAAATATAAACTTATGTTTACTAGACAAGGTTTTTATGCAAAGCACAAAGCATGATAAATTACTATAAGCCATAATTATTAGCTTGAAACACAAATATAAAGTGAAAAAATCTTCGGGTAAAAATAAATGTCGCCGACGGGAATTGAACCCGCACCCTTCTGATCTCGGTCAGGTGCAATAAGTCTAGTCAGGTTCACTAAGATAGGTCGACTTATTTTTAACCGCCAAATAATTCAATAAATACTAGTATTTTATGCAACAATTATTCCTTATTATTGTTTGACTTTATTTAATTTGTTCTACCTATTAATTAATATTATTTTTATGCCATCTGCACTTCTAAAACTGGTTTATCTACTTTTTCTCCTTTCTTATATTTTGTACATCTAAATGGAAAATTATACCTATGTACCATGTATCATGTTCAGTTTTTTATGTTTTAGGTTATTTATTTTTTGTTGTTGTTTAAAAATATAAACCTGTTGGAATTGTATTATGCAGTAAATCATGTAAAATATGTACCATATAGAAACCCATCAGGGCGTTTAAATTAATTAATAAAACTAATTGAGATAGGAATTTTTATACTAAGTTAAGTATTATAATATTATGTTAAGTCTTATAATATAAAGTATAATGTATTATTTATTAGGTATTATAATAACAATTATAATATTTGGATGATTTGCATAGCACCGTTTTTGTGCAAAATCAACTCAAGGGTGCTGTACAAATATATATAATACATTTCTACAATGATCGTTGTTATTACTAACTATATATGGAGATAATATAATATAATATCATACTTACCTGGTAGGTCACTTATATGAAGTATTATGTAAATAGTATTATAATAGAATGTGTTATGTATTATAATATTAAGTATCGTGTTAAGTATTAAAATATAAATTAAGTGTTAAGTATTTTATTACAAACAAATAAATGAGAGATTTCTTTACAATCAAACATATTTTTCAGTTTTGTAACGTTTGTATAAAATGCAATTTTTTAAATAAAAAAACTAAATAAACAAAATTTAAAAAAATGGAGCATTACAAATTAATCTTTGGTTTGAAAAAAATATCTCTCAGTTTCAAGAAAATCTATTGTTTTCTTCGTCAATATTTTGGGTAGAGAAATGTTTTAGACGTGGCGTGTCTGACAGTCATAAAACATAGATTTTCAGAGCTTTATGGCAAACCTCCATTACCGTTAAATTCATCTCGACAACGACATCTAGCGGATAAACTTATTAATATAAAGCAAACATTTCATAATGTATAGAAAAGGCGAAATTTTTACCTCTAAATCATTTTTAATTAAACGTTCTAGAAAATATATGATTCAAGGAAATAGCAGTCAATAACAGAGTTTTGGTACTAACCCTGATATTTTGCAGTAGGTTATTGTATTGACAGAGGAAATATGAGGGTACACTGAAAACAGTAGAACTCGGATCCCAGAGTCGTGTGTGTTAAAACTTTCGTTAAAATTTACATGTTAAAAGATGGCGTTGATTTATTATTTTTACTAAAATACACTTTTTGCAAGTTATGCTTCAAAATATCAAGACTAATTATTTGTTTTCGTCTATACATACGTAAAGTGGATATAAATAAATAGTTTTGTATAAAAAGTAAATTTTTTGGAGGCGTACAAATACAATAATCGATTGACTCACCGATGCAACGCTTCTTGCTTCATTCACATTCATACTTCGTCTCATACATCCTCTTCTGTTATTCTGACTCTTGAAATGACCTTACTCAAGTACCTGGTGTACTTGATTGTTCCATGTCTTTCTTGGGCGTTCTCGACGTCTTCTGCCATTCAAATTCGCGTCATTTATTACCCTTACACTCCTTTATTCGTTCATTCGCTCTACTATGCACAAACCATCTATGCGCCCCTTTCTTAAACGTACTCATTACGTTTACATCAGCCTTGCATTCCTTGGGAATCTTCACATTTCTTACACGATCAAACATGGTTTCACCAAACGTACGCCTCACGGATCTCATCTCAACAGCATTCAGTCTAATTACATCCTCCCTATGCCCTGCTTCACTTCCATACATCAGGGTAGGTACCAACACTCCATTGTAGACTGCTAGCTTCGCTTCTTTGGACATTTTTTGTTGGCATCAACCGCATTCAGTCCCCCATTAATGGAGTTTCCTGTATTAACCCGTCTTACAAAATCTCTATTTATATTTTATTATTTACAATCAGTAAAAATATGGAAGTATTAATAATTTCTTCACTTATTACAAATTTATTTATTGGCGTCATTTAAATTTATATATTTTTTTTTACTAAAGCCTTGAAGGCTTTTACATGTAAACATTGTTATAGGGAAGTTGTTCAGGAGTACAATGATACATAACATAATAAACCGAGTATGAACCATATAAGCAGGTACAACACAAGTTGTCATGAAGAGTTTACTACACAAAACGAGTTCAATATATATGTATAATAACAAAAGTACAAAATAAGTACTATGAAAGTAGTTACAGAGCAATGTGTAGTAACTTTTTTCATTTTTTTATATAAAAAATACATTAACACGAACAGTTTTTGTAAAGCATGTTTGTATTTAGAAAACGTTTATTACGCCAGGTTGGGTATTTAACAGAATATAAAAATAATAAATCGCTTTGTGTACACCAATTTTTAATAAAAATAATCTACTTGTTTCGAAACCAATTCGTCAGGATCAACATATAAAGAAAATAAATAAGAACTTGTCGATCATTTTGATTTATAGCGGTTTATACAAAGTGATTTTTTTATTCAATTTTAAAGTAACAATAATTACCCATCGCAGTTGCAATTATCATCATGGCTTCCTCCATTTCCACTCGCGAACACAAATATAACTCCCTTTCCATCACGTCCCTGAAACATTACAAAATTAAAAGCTAGAGCATGAAAGTAATTATTTCAGTTTAGCAATAATAATTTCAGCCCTCTCTGCCGATGTCGGTTGACGGAGGGGCCATTTAAAAGATGTTTGCCCAAATTAATTCTGTCTATTCCTGGAGCTTCGGCAAGATTAAGCACGCCCACTCGGCAGTTCAAGTGACAGTGTTATGAAATTTATTCGCAAAGCCATTGAAGTGAATTTGTGATAACTGAATTTTCGTAATAGATTTTTAACGATCTTATCTCAAGCAATGACGTAGAGGTAGTTAACTCAAGCATTACATTTGGAATAACTTAACCCTCAGGTCTCTGGCATATTCTGTCAGAAGGTTAGAGTATTTACGCTTTGCAATAAAATCCAAATAAATAAATAAATAAATATTTCTGAACGCATCCAAAAATTAAAAACTGTTTTAGAAAGGTGATAAAATGCTCTTTTAAATTTTATTATTGGTAATAAACATATAATTTTAAATGCAAATATAAAAAAAAGTTTTAAAAATGGCTCGCCTTACATTTATTTTTTAAGTAAAATTATTAATATCGAAAACAAAGATAAACACTCTCACTTTTTTATTATAAATGCTAGTGTCACCCTCTTTTAGAATATAATAAAATATTCACAAAGGAGACTTTGGATTCATCGAAGTGAACAATTTAATTCCTCTATAATTTAATTCTAGATAAAGCGTGTTTTCTCCTTCTAAGAATTCTAACACCATATTTCTCACCATGACACTAAGGGAGAAACAACGATTTCTATGAGACTATAGGAGCTATTCCCAAAAATTAACAAGGAGAACTGAGGGGTTAAGATTATAATTTTTAAATTTTTTTTACTACACAATATTTTGAAATATATAGATACCATTGTAGTGGTACGCCACTAATCGAGTCGGACGGTGTCAGTAACTACTTAGTACACAGTGCCAAGTGCTAAGGTACCTAGGCCGTCATAGAACATACTGGAAATTTCGGCCGTTGCTCAGCGTTACGGGTGGCAATGTTTGAAGCCATAGCAACTAGAATGTTCGGGAACGTGAACGTTCGGGAACGTGCAATTTGAATCGTATTGGCACCTTATATAAGCGACAGCGGAAGGTACGCAGTCGGTCTACTACGCGCTACGTTTTAACGCGCTAATCAAAATAACTTATTCCTTACGCGTCGCGATTACTGAAATAATCCTTGCTGTAATAAATCTATTATAAAATATTACATGGCTTACTTTCAAAACCGAACACATCTTTAACCTTCTCCACACAATGTTTACATGTCATACAGTATTATAATGTAAAACAAAAAATAGCCTAAAGATAAAGCGGAATCTTCTTTATCTTAACCCCTCAGGCTGTAAATAATAATAATGACATTATATCTGATATAACACCTCGTTTCACTGTGAAAGATACTCTCAGCATCGCCATGTTTAGGGACTACCATTTAACATCGAGAAATTGCTTGAAATGGCTATTGTAATGACTAGATTTCGTTTGCCGGGTATTTCCAAATCTCCCTAATTTTCTTGCATGTCGCCGTGGAACGCCGAGCAACACTCTCTTTTTTATGTAAATACCGTACAAGAGTCCCAACTCCTCCCAACTGTCTGGAGCCAGTAAGACTGCCGCATCTTCCGTTTATGTATGTTGTGAGGCTGAAGGTAGTAGGGAGGGGAAGGAGATGGAGAGGAGGAAGGTGAAGGAATCGGGTTATTCAGATCTGGTCACCAAACACGGCTAAAGCTATTTCAAGCAATTTTTCAATTCTGAATAGTGGTCTTATACCAGGGCGATAATGAAAATATCTTCCACTCTGGAAAGCGCCACGTGACGTACATCATGAATTGCAAAATGACACAAATTCATCAAATAAAATGCACTTGCGCACGCCAGGATTTGAACCCGCGACCTTCAGATTGCTAGTCGGTAGCTTACGCCTTGGTACACAATAGGTACACACATCTTGCTTCTTTCCCTTTCACGTATCATATTATTGTATTGTGTTATTCTTTAGTGTATGTAAGTCTTGATTTAAGCTTGATTTTAAGCCTTGGTATAAAAACCATAAAATAGTGATTTACCTAGAATATTATATTAAAAAAAAACTATGATTTACCTGGAATATTATATAGAAATAGTCATTTACTTGGAATATTATATAAAAATAGTGATTTACCTTGAATATTCCTCGTTCCAGAGCCTCTAGAGCCAGTCTCCCCGGACCTTCCACGGTTCGACCATCATCATTTGGTCCCCAGGACGCGCTGTAGATATCAATTTTGTCGAATCCAAATCCTGAAAAAAAACACAGCGATTTAACGAAAACCCTTAAATACACGTCTTATATTAATGACTAACGATAACCGTCATTTGTCAGATATCATCAGGTGAGGTCCGAGGGTGAGAAAATAATCTTTCTCTTATAGATTTAATTATTGCAAAAATATACGAAACCAAAATATGCAAATAATAAATGGGCTTTGCATAAATGCCATAAAGAATAAGTTTTAGATGTAGTGTAAAATATTTGTTGATTGAAGTACAAGTACATATTGAATTGTTTGGCGTGTTGGAAATAAGCCGACGTAGCTCAGTGGTCCAGAGCATCTGAACGGACATCAGAAGGCGCGGGTTCAATTCCTGTTGGCGGCATTTATTTTTACTCGGTATATATTTTCAAAGCGTATTAATATTTCAGGTGACTAATAATTGCTTATAATAATGTGTTATCATTTGTGCTATGCATAAAACCTTGTCTTATAAACATTAGTTTATCATTAAAAAAAAAGTAAAATATCTAGTACGGATATGTGCTGATTTATTTATTTGTGTTAAGGCGATGTCATACGTAGTAATGCAAAATCATGTGTTTTTGGTTTGAAAATTTGGTCACCTAGAAATGTTTCAGATACTTTAATTAAATACTACGAGTAGAATACATCTTGACATTTGAAATTTTCGAGTATTTTTTATATATGTGTTTTTATAAGCCTAGAAAAAAAATAATGTATAAGCCTATGAAAACTGCTTTGAAGTTCAAAATCTCCTACTTACGAACCCATTTTCGGTTATTATTTTATTGTATAATGTGGCAAATTAAATTATTTATAAAATGATCGGAAAAAAATTAAATATTTATGCCTGAACATCCACAAAATCAAATAAAAGGCACTTTTTGGCCATGTTTTTTTCTTGGATAAATCAAAACAGGCGGATGTTGTTAAGCGGGAATTTAAACCTTATCGCCATCTACGTAAGGGTTGTTATTGATAGAGGCTCAATTTAAAATATCACACGACGTAGTGCATTATAAAATATAGGCTCATCAAGTATTAAATAATTGCCAAGCCTCTAGAATCGTGAATAATCGATTTCTTTACTGTCTAATATTTTATAATTAAAAACACAAATAAATAAAATAGCACATATCCCTATAAGATTTTTGCTATACCTTCTGACTAAAAAGAATAATTATTCACTTTGCTTGGGTATTTTGGCCTCAAATCCAATTTTAAGTTTTGTATGAAAAAGGTCGCGCAATCGTTCCCCTTACAGTGGTAACATCGTATAACTATTAAAAATAATATGTAGAAACCATAATAATATAACAAGAACATAAAATTATTTGAGATCTTCTTTCCATTATTAGGAAAGCTGTCCAGTTATTGGTGGCGGTCGATTTGGGTGCCTAAGTCTTGTTACGCAAGTCCAGAGATGTTATTTTGTATAACATCAAGCTCCAAATATGCTTCTCTAAGTCTGTTCCTCTTCGTATAGTCGTATTCTTCATTCTCAAGTGTCCGAGTTTTTTCAAAGTCAGGGTTGATCTATACGAGGAATTAGGACGGCATAAGATATCATTTTCTATTCTCCGAGTTCCATGGCGATTAGTCCTTCAGTCAGACAATGATTTCATTGAGGAAGCCTTCTAATTATTTTCTCCCGCTTTCTATTATCAATACTGTTATTCTAATTTTAAGAGGGTCTGTTATATGCTCACTGAATTGCTGATTGCGTCCATCATATAACTTAGAAGCAATGAAGATATGGATTTAATAACTATGGTCGATGGTTGAATGCTACACACTTTGGAGGAATGAGGGCCACAAACATTTGGAGAAACTGGAGAGACATTTAGGTTGACCAAGGCCGATGTCTAAAGTTGTACGCCAGAAGGCTCACGAAAAAGGATTATAAAATATAACATATTGTCCAACTGTCTAATCCCAACATTTGTTCAAAATAAAGCCATATCGGATACAAATAAAGAAATGATACGCCTGTATGGATTATCCCATTTCCGCATCGGCTAATCTATTTGTCGACAATACTTCAGTGTCCTGGGGGATAAATAATTAATTGCTTCGTTTGTTGATGGATGGGGATTGATAAGTCCCTGGGGCAGGATTGTCCGCATACTCCCAATGCTTCCATGTCCCCAACTCCCAAAATGTGGTAGGAAATTGAATTATTTACATTACAATCCAAATGCCTCTGCCTGCAGGTATTTTTATCACTACATTGTTTCATCAGGGGATCCGGAATGTTTGTTTTCGTTCGCAGGTTTTCAGGAGTGGTGAGTTTATTGCGTCGAGGGGATAGCGAGCTTGTCATCCGTTTTGATTACATTTATGATCGGTTAGTTAATGCGACAAAGTAAACATAAAAAAGTCGATCCTAAATAAAAAAAAACTTCACAAGTGTTTTGTTTCACATTAAAAAAAAACTAGTCTACATTCGAGTACCAATACAAAATATCTTTAACTTGGCTCCGAAAGAACTGGCAACGTCGCATTTTTCTTTCTCGTCGCGTCTTAAGAAAGTGACGTTATTTCAGACATATTATTATTAAATTGACTTTTACCGCGTTAATTTAAAATAATTCTCGGAAAGCGTTGTTTTTTTAACAAATGTTTTATGTATGCACAGGTAAATATAAATCAACGTTTATATTGCGCAAACACTAAATTCAAAATATCATTTTTGTTGTTATTCTCAGGGAATTGTTATATTTTTTTACTGTACGAACGAGATAAAAGTGAGATGACAGTTTTCTTAAATAAAAGGACGGTATTACAAAATTTCGCCTTCTCCACAATTTTTCGGAGTTTGGAGTAAAAATACGTGTGTTTTTCAATTTTTTTTTTCATGATTTGAGATTTTCACGGCCAAAAGTATTACAGTGATTTGTAACACGGCAACTTGGCATTTTGATTCGCAACACGGCATAATACCCCAAAACCAAAACACTTAAACAATAAAATATATTCCAATGTAAAAGTAAAAAAAAAATCATTCCAAATTAAAAAAAATCTAAAAGGTAATTTTTTCTAGTTTCGTAAAATGGCATTAATTTTTACAAGATCTTCAACAAGAATAAATATATAGCACGTTTAAAATACCTTTAAAATATTCCGAAATTCGAAGAGAAATTTCAAGTTTACACAACAGATAAACAACCCCCTTTGGCTCTGTAAACGATGTATATATATCTTTCCATTAATTATTTTGTGCCAGTTTCTATATTAGTAATGTTTCCCCATACACGGTCTTTATCATTTGCATAAAATTTTCACCACATTTCCTAGTGAGACCGTAAGAGTAAATATATTCCACACCGAAACGTGTCGCAAATATGCCAATTATTATTTTAAATGATTAAATTGTGTAATAGCACAAATAAATCGAATAAAATTAACTTGCGCATACCGGGAATTGAACCCGCGACCTCCGGTTTACTAGTAGAGTGCCTTATCCTTTATCACGTAGGCTTTTCTCAAAATTTGAGACATTTAATTTCTTAATTAAAATCTTTGTGGCTTCTATCCCTTCGTCCTACGCCAACATCCGCAGTTTTATTAAGTTCGTCGGCCCGCGTTATCAGTGAGCCATTTTTTTTCTATTTGCCAGAATATTTGCAACCACGAACCTGATGATCACTCAGTTCTTTGTTTAGATTTTCAGTTTCTCAAGATCTGCCATTTTTGATGATTCATACTTCAAATGAAAAAAAGTACGCAGTATGTTAAAATGGACATTTCAACTTGGTTTGCTCAAAAACCCGCGATAAAACCGTGTGTAAATTTCAACTTGACAATTGGTAACGCGCTCACAGTAAAAAACGCTTTGCTCAGTGCGAATGGAACTCTCGCGCCATAAAGCCTCCGCGCCGAATATTGTACTCCCCTGTGAATAGGGTCTAACCACACAGTAAGGAACAGAGAGAGCTGCCCATAAGGGTGATTAGAACAAATTAGGTTATGAGGAGAAAGGGAATAGAGCATGGACGTACTTCTGTAAGTAAATTGTCAAAAACGAATCTCACAGCATACAGGCACCTAACATTATTATCTCACCATTTAGTGCCCGAAAATAAAATCTGCTTCCGAATTACTAGTTATGTCGCGCAAATAGTTGGCTGCGTTAAAAACGTACATGTCACAAATTGGGTTAATAGGAGGTCGGGCTTGTTTCCAAAATTTAATATTTTGTTAAACACTTTTACAAATGTAAATGTTTTTGATGATGACCTCAAAACTTATAGACCTATTCAAAATATTTACCATTGCAAAATTCTTCAAAACAATATCAGCAAATTATTGATTTGGTGTAATGAAAAAAGACTACTTAAATATCTCAAAATGTCAAATAGTTAGGTTTTTATTACTGCATTGATAATAATGCTGTTGAGACATTAACACAAATCAAAGACTTAGGCATCACTTTTCAATCAAATCTTTAATTTGTTAACCACATAACAGAATCTCTAATAAGGGCTTAAATATGTTGGGATTTATAACTACGCGAACCAGAAATTTGAACAGTATAAAGTGTATTAAATTGTTATATTTTGTCTATGTAAGAAGTCAACTTGAGTACAATTCTCCTGTCCTGAACCCACTAATATACATGTACAAGCTGTTGAAAGAATACAAAACAAATTATTACGTTTTACAAACCTTAAAATGGGTATTGCTGCAATTATTTTGAACCACAATACTCTGTTAAATTATATGAATATGCTCAAATTGTCAGACAGAAGAATTTTCACTGCTTGGTATTTCTATATGAAATTCTAAATGATTTAGTTGATCGTCCGGTATTGCTAGAATTGATAAGCTTCCGGATTCCACAACGTAATACTAGAAGTCAGGATTTATTTCAGTGCAGCCATTCTTGGAATAATTACCATATGTATTCCTCTTTTTCGAGAATACTAATGGAGGGAAACAATTATACCAAGTCAGTGGACATCTTCAATTTATCTTTAAACAAATAAAAAATGTTGTTAATGAAGCAATTCAGTTATGTACAATAAATAATTTATATTTCTTAATATTCATATGTTAAAGCCCCGAAAATTAATAAATAATAATTTATTCACTGCACTCAATTTTGGCATCGCTACGCCAAGCGATTAGTTTAAGAATGAAATTCAGTTCCTGCGTAGAGAAGTCTCACAATGGACTGCGCTGCAAACCGTTGCCTGACTTTAGCGAACTTTACTTTTCTGCGAAGGGTCCAGTTAATTTACCGTCCGTTCTTTGGCATTTAACGTACGATTGATTTCGTAAATTATTCAAGAATTCTCGAACAATTATGGTCACATGATCTGTCTCGAGCTCGTCCAAATTTCATGATAGAGCAAGTCTATCTCATATGGCGTTAGTCTAACAGTATGGACAGACATTTTCAATGTATTTTGTACGCACTTACTTTGTACACTCTTTCTAAAGTGGTTGACTCCCGAATACAAATAGTGGGTCTTTACTAAGTAATGTTATCTTATCGCGATTCGTGATACACGTACTTACAGTAACAGTTAACATGTTGTAACTTAGTTATATTTTGTTCGATTTATTTTTCATTACAAGTTTTGTCACAAGTTTTTTTTTATTCAATTGCCTGTATTTTGTGGGTTTTGGTGAGAGCAGGATATAAGTAGTAATAACGTATAGGTTGCAGGATTAAAGTTTTTTTATAATTTGTGCAAAGGAGTTTTTTTTATAATTTAATTTTTAGTTTTAGTTTTCATTTATTGTTTTTTACGTTAGGCCAATCGAAAAAATAATAATATATTCAATAATTTCATTAGGACACTTGCAAATTATGCAGTTTTGTAATGATTCCCAAAATACGATCATAACAATAGAAGAAAAAATAGTCACAGCTAATCTTATAGTGCGTTACTCTATTAATAGCCATAGACATTTAAATTAATTAGACGAGACAATCAGGGAAAGACGCAAAAACCAACTTGCGCAGAACGTGGGAGGCGGCATGATCGTCACACTTTCATTCATTTGTCCTCGCAACTCGCACTGTAATGTCACTCGGTACTAAAAAAAAATCTGGTCGTTTTTACAATGGCGCGCAAATTGCAGGCTGAAAAAAACTACAAATCCCAAATCATGTAACAAAAGTTCGGGCTTGTTTTCAAAATTTAATATTTTGTGACACTTTTACAAATGTGTTAACATTTACCCATCTCACTCAATTTTAGCGTCGCTACGCCAGGCGATTAATTTCAGAGCGAACATGTAAATCCTGCGCAGAAAAGTCTTTAGCGAACTTCACTTTTCTGCGCATGGTCAGGTTGTTCCAACGCACGCTCTTCGGTAGTCAATGTACGACTGATGTCAAAGTTAATTCAAAGAAATCTTGAACCCTCTTGGTGTCAAATATATAGTCACGTGGCTCATCAAAATAATATCCAGATTTCATGTTAGGGCAAGTCTATTAATTTTGATTTCTATGATTGATATCTTATTCTTCTTGGAATTTTATGGCTCGTTTATACACCTGAAAACTTCGGCCGTAGTAACCACCACAACTTGTTCAAGACACCACACAGCAGAAGAGATGTTCTAGCACAGAAAAATAGTGCTGGTGAATGAAATTTCTAATGCTGCAATTTGTTTAATTTCTTCCTTTATAACCAGCAAATGTTTTGACTTTTTGTAAAGAGCTTTTTGATTGATCTTTCGCAAAACCGTGCTTTAGTAAAATAGTAATTAAATTGAATTATTAATACCGAAGAAGAAGATAATACAAACAAATCTAAACGGAATATGACACAGAACAAGACAGAAAAAAAAATAACGGCCTCAAATGGGAATCGAACACTATCTAGGTTACAAACCAAATAGTAAGAACTTTTTGATAATTTAAACAGGTGACTGCCAAAAATACGAGTAAAATTAGTTGCAAGATGATATTGTTAGTTGTGAATTTGAAATATGAGATCGACAAATAAGAAGTTTGATAATTAGGTCCCAGTGGTCGCTAGACGCTGCTTAAGAATTGGTTTGTAACCCAGATAGTGTCTCGGATAAACATATCCGATTTTTATTTATATGGGATACCAATTATTTTTGTTCTAGTAGTTAATGATGATGTCACTAACCACTTACAGGAATAGCTAATATTGTCTTCAATAATTAAATATTACAATTTGAGGTTTTACTCTCTAAGTTATCCCAAAAAATAAATATTCATCCTAGACTTGCAGAAAAGTCAATAGATGTCGCACATTAAAATAAAAAATAAGATATGTTTATCTAAAGACACTGTCTAGATGTACAGTGCATTTAGTTTGGCTTGAATCTTGCGATCATACATAAAGATCTTGCGAGCATATGCAAATAAAAATGTGCGGTGAGAAAAATGAAGACAATGTTAGTATTTCTCATTCGAAGTATGATACAGTTAAATATGACAGAAGGAGATAGGGTCCCATTAGCTCAGTTGGTAGAGCGGTGCCACGGCAAGGCAAGAGTCCTGGATTCAAGTCCTAGATGTGACTTTGATGTATCAAAGATTTGTTTATTATCTTTGTTATATTTATTATCTTTGATTACTATTTGGGATGGTCCGATGCTCTGTAGGAAACTCGCTTGCACAGCGCGGGTGTAAACTGTGTACCCTAAAGTTTAAGTTTAGACTTACGGAATTCAATACTTCGTTTGTGTGAAAGCACTATGAAACAATCTTTTTTCTGTTTTAGATTTTCTTTAGGAATCGCTAATATTGTCTTCAATAATTATAAATTTATAATACTTTGATGGTACAACCTTAAAAAAAGTTAATGTCAACATAATATGAATTGCAGATGGTTAGTTGTTTCCCAAGCACCTCCTACGGAGGTGTTAAATAAATAATTATTTTTTTAGGCTTAAAAAAAAAATATTCAAAATAATGTCATATTATTTTGGTATATTTTTTTGTAAACAGCTCTCTGTTGGAAATTTCGCAAAACAGTAATTAAATTGAACTATTATTATTTAATTAGTTGGAATACAAACCTAGCGCAGCACCTTCCACCCTATCGTTGATGAGTCCATCTAGTAACTTGATCCCCCCGATGCTCGCCCCGTAGGCAATCCCCACCCCGCACTTGCCGTTGTTTGCCGTCATCGCCACCTGTGTCATCAAATAAACCTTTTAATTAATTTACTACTTTTAAAAGTTTTGGCCACAACCGTAGTTTCTTCAGGTCAGAAAACAACCCAATTAAATAAGTTATGACAATATTACGTTGAGTAAAATAAAGCTTCATAAAAAGCAGAAATGGGTTCCCGAGGGAAGTCAAATAAATTAATTTATATTATATTAAAACTCTAGACTAATATTCTGTATGAATTATCTGTATTGTATTAACACTGTACACTTTCACTCTGTATTTTATTAATACTGTACATTTATATTCTGCATGAATTCTTTGTAAAGTACTATTACTGCCCAATTATACTTTGTATTGAATTACTACCGTGTACAAATACTCTGTATAAATTATCTGTTTTGTATTAATACCGTACAATTATAATCTGTATTGCTTTAATACTGTACCCTTATATTCTGTATGAAATCTCTGTATTGTATTATTTATGTAGATTTATACTCTGTATTGTATTAATACTGTAAACTTATACTCTTTATTGTATTAATAATGTACATTTATACTCTGTATTGTATTAATACTGTACACTTATACTGTTGATTTTCAAGTTCTGTGAATGTTCTATTCATGTTCTTTCATGATTTTTGTTTTAAGAAACAACTGGCCAATAATGATATATAAATATATTTTTTTTAAAGAAAGACAAACATTCCCGGATTACGAATAACCTGACAATATTTGAAAATCTCCTACACAACCACAGAAAGCGGAAAATGTTGCTTGTATTGTGATGGAGGACTTAGCCAGCCGAGGAATTGAACACACTATGCCTGGGTGGGACCCAAACGCGATATCAACTCAGCCACCGACCGGTCATATAATAACAGAACATAAATAGAACCTTCACAGAACTTGAAAATTAACTTTGAATTTTAATAAATTGTTCAAATTCTGCGAAACAACCCGTCCTTATACTCTGTATGCAAGGATGTATCCTTGTTATGTCCCTATATCCCTAGTCCCTATGTTCCTAGGGACTTCTAAGTTTTATAAAATAAAAAAAGTAAAATTTTTCCATTGCAAAATTGATGTTTGGATAATGAGAGAACATCATTTCAAAAATTAAATAATGTAGTTAACAAAACATCTCTCAACCAATTTCGAAAGTTAAAAAACGTTATTAGTTATATAACGTTATTCAACAGGTAATAGACAGAATTCAGGTGGACATCTTGGAACGTGTAGAGAAGAAAATTCAGGAATTGGTTGCAATTATAGAATAAATATGAAACCAAAATTGTTTAATTTAGCCCAATAGTCCAGCTTTCCGTCTCACTTACACTAGCCTTACATTGTAGATATCCATCCCATTTGAATACCATCCCATTTGGGCTCCACCTCACAGATGTTTTGTTCAAAAATGCATGATTTAAAACTAGAAGCAATACTTTATCTGTCAAGAGTCAAAATAATATAAAGAGTATGTATGAGACGATGTATGAATGTGAATGAGGCAAGGAGTGGGTGCCAAAACCGAGTTGTTTGGGCGTTCCGTCTTCTCTGCCAACCCCTGCGGGAAGCGGCGTGATGGTTATTGAGTTAGTTTTTTTTTAGCATTCTTTAAAAAAACAATTATTCGCATTCAAAAAAACAAAGTATCTATGCCACACCTGCATAAATATTTTATGTAGGTATTTAAAAGATAAGTAGGTTGTATATTAATATTTTGGTTTTATTATTTACACAGTTTATAAAATTTTGTGGGTACCTCTCCTGCACACCTGGTTCCGTGAGCATTTCTGTGAGTTGAATCGTACTTTGGTGCAGGGTCGGAGTCCTTTTCATTACAATCCCAACTTAAAGAAGGATCCTAGGAAATAAATAAAACGATGAATATGACTTAGATGGCTTACAATGGAAGTTAGTATACTGACACAACACGCGTGGTTTCGTTGAACTTAGTCCAGTGGATAAACTTGTAATTTATTGCGTTTAGTATCACACATAAGTCCGTCGATCATACAAGCTGTCAACGAATGCCACAAACACGTAATTCTAGGCTCTTTTTTGTGAAAAAAAAACTTGCATTTCTATGCTTTTGAGATGTGTACAAATAATTCTCGTGCGAAAACCAAATTGGTTGGATTTTCTTCCCTTTCGCATGTGCCCAAAAATCTTTTCATTTTAATAAATAAAATTATTCAAACTGCTTTTCGCTACCCGAAAACTTTAAACGTCAAATAAAATCAAGTGAGACGGCGAATGCAAAAACACATAAGCGTATGAAGGACAACTTAGTGACAGTACGTCGTATTCATTATTCGATTTTAATCTAGAAACAGGAACGTTCTATATTTTTTGGTCGATTATGAACATGACGCGTCTTTGTATTTATCTCAATGGGTTATGAGCGAACAGTAACTGCACATATTATTTCTTGTTTTTTCTAGTATCTTCTATCTTTTTCGTTTTCATACAAGACGCGCAAGAAGGAAGAGGACGAAGGTCGATGACACCCTTATGAGTTCTCGACTAGTTTACCTACTTATTTTGAGATTTGTTTTACTGCATTGTAATACTAAGGAATAAAGAACATAAGGTTTATTTAAAAACTTATAATAACTGTTCAGACTTTAGCCAAGAATCAAACCAACATGCCACATGTATCTGTATTGAGTAATTGAAATATCCGACAGATGTCTCCCCTAAATAATTGGGCAATAATTGTGATTATATATACACCAATACATTCAAATGAATTAGTTTATAAATAGGTTTGCAAGCCCATTCTCTTCCTCTTCTCTCTCTAAATAACGGATCAATAACAACCATGAAATAATTAAGGAATTCGAGGGTCGTCATTTTTTGTTACCAGTGATGTGTGTTTTAAAGAATAAAACTTATCAACTATATTTCTTGGTATCATTAATTTAACGAGGCCATTACTGTAACATATGGTCCAATCGAGCCGCATCGTGCACCAGAACGAGCCGAAATATGAACCAGCAAAAAATCAAGAAGATGCAGATCATCATCAGATAAGTATCCCAACGCCATCCTATCAAAACTGTGACCGAATCCCGAATCCTTCCTATTTCAAATTATCCCAAATGAAATATTTAAATATGCAACAAAGATTTTTAAAAAAATTATTGTTGTTTCTGATTTTTCAGTTGCATAAAATTTTAATAGCTACCTACATTGCAAATTGATACGATTATTGTTAAATGAGCATCTCAATTGTAAGAGTTTTGTCATTGGATTTATTTAATTAAAAATAATTCACGCGAATATTCAAATTTACCGGGTAGAATCTCGCTACAAAATAATTTCAGCGAATTTCTGATTTAAAAGGTTGTCAGTGGTGAGTGGTTGTTCCGTTCTGATTTAAAAGGTTGTCAGCCCTGGCACTGACAAGCATTTTTACTAACATCGCCGTGTTTTCATTCGTAAACTGTCAGTTGTTTGAGGTTAAAAGTTAAATTGTTTATTATTTCCCATTAAAGATGGAAAAGTTAAAGCAGTTAATCAACAAGCGTGGAGTTTTGAAAGCGAAATTGACAAGGTTTAATGATATTTTAAAGACACTCGATAAAACGGAACTAGAATTACGTTATCAAAAGGTCGAAAAATTGTTAGATGACTTTGAAAAAATTCAATCTCAAATCGAAGAACTTTCGGATGACGAGGCAGAACACGTAAGTCAACGTGAATCCTTTGAAA
Source organism: Hesperophylax consimilis (assembly GCF_061612785.1). Taxonomy (NCBI): domain Eukaryota; kingdom Metazoa; phylum Arthropoda; class Insecta; order Trichoptera; family Limnephilidae; genus Hesperophylax; species Hesperophylax consimilis. Next base: position 42,533,990 of record NC_142837.1, on the reverse strand, counting down.
ATCAATATTTCTCTGTACTTGCATTAGCAAAAGGTTTATTGAATTCAGTAAATCATGAAAAATATGAAATTAAATTACCAACTTTGAAACTTATTGAATTTCATGGTGAAATTACTGAGTATGCTAAATTCGCTGAGACTTTTAAAGCATTGGTTCATCAAAATAATATGTTAAACAATTCTCAAAAATTCTTTTATTTACAATCGTGCCTTAAAAAAGACGCAGCTAAATTGATTGCCTCCTTGACCATATCGCACGACAATTACGAATCTGCGTGGCAGATACTGCAGGAACGTTACGCGAATAAAAAAATAATAGTTCATAGGCATGTTGCATCTTTATTTCAGTTAAAAGATATGAAACAAGAATGTCCAGTCGCGTTAAGGCATATTATTGATCAGGCTAATATAAATTTAGAAGCGTTAAAAAATCTAGGATTACATGTTGATTCCTGGGACGCGATTATGATATATTTAATATCTAATAAATTAGATGGATCAACTCGTAGATTTTGGGAAGAGCAGCCAATAGATGGTGCACTCCCAACTTTGAAAGAATTTATTACATGTCTAACCAAACGTGTTGAGGTACTGGAGTTCACAAATTTGCAAGAAAAAAGGCCTACCTACAAGAATGTTACAACACGTGATGATCGCAAGAAAGATTTGTCTGTCTCATTGATAGCAACCAAACACGGATGCATCCTATGTAAAGAAAATCATCCAGTGTATTATTGTAAAAAATTTCTCAAATTAAATATCCAGGGAAGATTAGAATTTTTAAGAAAGGCCCGAGCCTGTTTCAAATGTTTGAGGGTAGGACATTTTACACAAGATTGCAAAAATAAATTCAAATGTAAAATCTGTGCAAGTGATCAACATAATACTTTGATACATGTTAATGAATTAAATAGTGAAAACACAAATGAAGAGGCACACAGCTCGACATCAGTGGCAAATCATACGGTGTTAAATAAAAATGAAAAGATAATTTTATTATCTACAGCGATCGTGAATATCGTAGGTAGCGACAACCGTTTACACAAAGCGAGGGTATTATTGGATTCAGGCGCCCAATCGAATTTCATAAGAGAGAGTTTTGCAAAAAAATTAAAATTAAAAACAGAAAAAATAAATATGCCGGTGTCTGGAATACAAAATCGCATCACACATATCAATCGAAGAGTTACAATTGACATGTTAGCAGTGAATAGTGATTATAATAAGAAAATTTCTTGTTTAGTATTGCAGGCTATAACAACCGACCTACCCCAAATGACCTTCAGGAAACAAGAGTTGAAGATCCCATCTGGCTTGCAACTAGCGGATAAGGATTTCAATGTCACGTCTCCAATTGACATCCTGTTGGGTGCGGAAGTTTTTTGGGAAATAATGAATAATGATCGAATACGCTTAACGGAGGGCGGGCCAACTATTCAAAGGACTGAACTCGGTTGGATTGTTTCCGGAGCGATCGACATCATCACTAAAACAAGGCCAGTATCAATTAATTGTAATCTAGCCATTAATAAAATAGGTAACCAGATGGAAAGATTCTGGAAACTAGAAGAGGTGGATGCCATGAAACCTCAGAATTTTGAAGAAAAGGCTTGCGAAGTCAACTTTACAGAGTGTCATAGTAGAGACACGGAGGGCAGATTTACGGTAGCCTTACCAACCCGCCCTTGTATAGACCAACTAGGGAGTTCTTTGTCAATGGCTGAAAAAAGGTTTCATACATTGGAAAGAAAATTTTCCACCAATAAAGAATTGAAATGTCAATATAGCATGTTTATGAGAGAATATTTACAATTGGGTCATATGGAAGAGTGCCAAAAATCCGAATGCGATGCGAGATCATATTTTTTACCACATCATGCGGTGATGAAGGAGTCAAGCACCACTACTAAAGTTCGCGTGGTGTTCGATGGATCGGCAAAAACATCTTCTGGTATTTCCCTTAATGATGCTCTGATGGTCGGACCTAACATACAAAAGGATTTAAATATGCAAATTTTACATTTCAGAAAACATCCTGTAGTCATAACTGCGGACATAGAGAAAATGTACCGTCAGATAAACGTGCAGGAAAGCGACCGCAATCTACAGAAAATTGTTTGGCGCTTTTCACAGGATGAGGATTTGAAGCATTACAAGCTAAGGACAGTGACTTATGGATTAGGACCGTCATCTTTCCTGGCGACAAGATGCCTGAAGCAAATAGGTATTGAAAATAGACTTTCATTTCCTATAGCAAGCAATGTCATTGAAAATGACTTTTACATGGACGACCTATTAACGGGAGGAAATGACGTTGAATCGTGCCACCTTCTAAAACAACAGATAATCAGTTTACTAAAATCTGCAGGGATGAATCTAAGAAAATGGAGATCGAACGTGGCAGAATTATCTTCCGAACCAGGTCAGGATATGCAAGGATTGATATCTAAAGAACCCCAAGAAGAAAAAATACTAGGATTAATCTGGAACAGTGAGTTTGATTACTTTTCATATGTAGTGAAAAAACCAGTATGTACCGTACAAAGCAAACGGCGGATATTGTCAAGTATCGCCTCAACGTTCGATCCTTTAGGACTGCTAGGACCAGTAACGGTTGTAGCAAAACTAATTATGCAGAGATTATGGATATCTAAGACTTCCTGGGACGAAGAAATACCCGAGGGAATATTAAAAGATTGGGAAAATTACATGAAAAATTTATCTCAAATAAACCTGTTGAAAATAAAGAGAAGAATCTTGTGGGGTCAAAACAGCCTACAAATCCATGGTTTTTGCGACGCATCAGAAAAGGCCTACGGAGCCTGTGCGTATCTAGTATCCAGGGACGCCGAGGGTAAGATGCACTCTCAGTTAATATCTTCCAGGTCCAGGATAGCGCCATTAAAAAACATATCCCTGCCAAAATTGGAACTTTGTGGTGCGGTGCTATTAACGAAATTATTAAAAAACATCAAAGAAGCACTCAACATGGTTGAGGTGGATACATACTACTGGTGTGACTCTACCATCGCACTATGCTGGATAAGAGGACAGCCAGCTAGATGGAATACCTTTGTGGCCAACAGGGTTGCCGAGATACAAGAGGCCGGCGATCCCGCCCATTGGCGACATGTTTCATCGCAGGAAAACGCCGCTGATATTTTATCAAGAGGAGTTACAGCAAACAAACTATTACAAGCAGATATTTGGTGGAAGGGTCCGGATTGGCTAATAAGAGAGGCCGATCACTGGCCGAAGCCAGAAAATTCCTGTATAAATCCTCCAGAGATAAAAACCAAGGCGGTATGCGTGTCTACTAATGTCACGGAGTGGGACATCTTTTCAAAATTTTCCTCTCTCAACAAGCTAAAGAGAGTAACTGCATATATATTGCGTTTCTTTAATAATTGTAACACAAAAAACTGTAAATTAACCGGGAGGTTAAGCGTGCCGGAGCTGGACAATACATTGCATCGTCTAATAGCAATAATTCAACGCTACCATTTTAAGGATGAGTTCAGGGTTTTGAGTAATAAATGTTCACTGGATAAACGTAGCGTTATTTTGTCGCTTAATCCATTTATAAATAATGGATTAATTTGTGTCGGGGGCAGGCTAACAAAGGCGAAACATTTATCATACCAGCAACGACACCCAATAATTTTACCAAAAAATAATAAGTTAACAGAATTAATTATTCGACATCTTCATTATGTACATTTACATGCAGGGACACAAACTTTGTTATCTCTAGTGAGATTACAGTTCTGGCCGATTGCCGGAAAAACCACTGTTAAGCAAATATTACATAAATGTATAGTATGTTTCAGAAAAAATCCAGTAACCAGTCAAGTTATCATGGGTGACTTGCCGGAAAACAGAATAACACCTAGCAGGCCGTTCGAGGTTACCGGGATTGATTACGCAGGTCCTATCATGATGAAAAGCGGTATCACCAGGAAGGCTCCATTGGTGAAATCTTATTTATGCATTTTTGTTTGTTTCTCAACGAAAGCTGTGCATTTGGAACTGGTAACAGACCTCACCACTGACAACTTTTTAAATTGTTTAAAACGTTTCATTGCGCGGAGGGGCAAACCCTTTAAAATATATTCAGATAATGCGACCAATTTTAAGGGAGCATATAATCAACTGAGAGAATTGTATGATAAGTTAAAGAAATCTGATGACAAGATTCAAAAATATTTAGCTGATTTGTCAATATTGTGGGGATTTATTCCACCACGGTCACCGAATTTCGCTGGACTCTGGGAAGCAGCAGTGAAATCCGCCAAATATCATTTAAAAAGAATAACCGATAATTCAAGTTTAACCTTTGAACAATTATATACTTTATTGTGTCAGGTAGAATGCTGTTTAAATTCACGTCCGCTCACTCCTCTGTCCAACGATCCGACTGACCTGAATCCAAATCATTTCCTGATTGGCGGAGGGATAGCTTCTATCTCTGAGAAGGATGTTCGGGAGATACAATATAATCCATTGAATCAATATCAAAAATTAAATGCACTGATTCAAACATTTTGGTGCAGGTGGAAACTGGAATATCTTGCAGAATTACAAAGACGTACCAAATGGAAGGAAGACAAGGGCCTCAGGACTGTTGAAAGGGACGACATGGTCATACTAAAGGAGGACAACCTGCCGCGTAATATGTGGAAACTAGCCAGGATCCTAGCTACTCACCCTGGAGCTGACGGAAAAGTGCGGGTGGTTACCCTCAAAACCGCACAAGGAACATTTAAGAGACCTATCAGCAAAATATGTTTATTACCCATGGAAAGGGATTCAAGCATTGCTACAGGGACGCCCGATGTACCCCCCGGACTGAATAAATAAGTTCCTGCAGTCATAAACAAGAGAAAAATCAACAACCTACCTGAAGGATGACCTTGGACCATCAAATTTTTGCTAGCAGTCATAAAAAGGAGAAGAATTAACAACCTACCTGAAGGATGACCTTGGACCATCAAAATTTTGCTAGCAGTCATAAGACGGAGAAGAATTAGCAACCTACCTGAAGGATGACCTAGGAACATCGAATTAACTTGTTCATATTATGATTCTCTTATTTTAGAACTTTTTGTTCATATTCATCTCATGATTGTTTTTCAAATTAATTTGTCCATATTTATATTATGTTTATTTTTCAAATTATTTTTGTTTATATTATGGTATTTTTAAAAAATTATTTTTTGTTTATGTGTAAAAAAAATAAATTCTTCCGTCCCCTGGCAGCATGTTCAGACTTTAGCCAAGAATCAAACCAACATGCCACATGTATCTGTATTGAGTAATTGAAATATCCGACAGATGTCTCCCCTAAATAATTGGGCAATAATTGTGATTATATATACACCAATACATTCAAATGAATTAGTTTATAAATAGGTTTGCAAGCCCATTCTCTTCCTCTTCTCTCTCTAAATAACGGATCAATAACAACCATGAAATAATTAAGGAATTCGAGGGTCGTCATTTTTTGTTACCAGTGATGTGTGTTTTAAAGAATAAAACTTATCAACTATATTTCTTGGTATCATTAATTTAACGAGGCCATTACTGTAACAATAACAAAACATTACTTCAGAATATTTAGGCCCAGCTTGTCTATGTTTGGTTTGGTAGGGTTAAGTTATGATGAAATTTCGAATAGATTAGGCTAGGTTAGGTAAGGTTAAATTATGTTAGATTAGGTCGAGTCCAGCCTCCTGCAAATTGGGTTGATTGGATAGGTGGGCTGGGTTTGATTAGGTTACTTTAGTGTAGTGTACTGTTATTTTCCTCTACTTCGCATTAAACTTGGATGTTTGGGAGTTTTAAATAACACTTGGTCTGTTTATTATCATGTGGTATTTACAATGAATATCTAACTTGACTCATGTCCATTCTACAAGATTCTCTAAAAATCTAATAGTTATCTCTATTATGTAGTACTACTACTGACATCTATGGAAACACCTTAAAATTACACAATACTTTATATATTTATATCCTAACGTCATCTATTGAGAGGCAACGAAACTACATAAAAATACTACAGTTAGGATAAAATATATTAGGGTACATTAAATAACACTTACGTAGTTGGCTTTCAGATCGTCGTGTAAATATTCAATGCCGTCATCAAGGATGGAAACTTTAACACCCTTTCCTGTAATTCCCATTTTATATACAGGAATAACGTTGAGATCTAGTTTAGGCAAGTCATCCTCTGTTCTAGTGTCGTGCTGCAAAAAAAGCAAAAAATTAAATCTTTATCAAATAAATTTGTAAAACTCAGATTCAGCCCATCCTAAGACGTTGACAAAACACTTCAATTATCGTAATGATCACATATTATTTATTAATTCTTTCTTGCCGGTGCTGTGTACTGATTTGAAATGTTCGTAATTATTTCAATATCTCAGTAAATATTCTAAATAACTGGCTTATGGATTTATGGCTAAATGGATGGGGATGAACTAACTAAGCTCTTAGAATTGAAATTAATTGTAGACACGATTCATAGACTTAAGACGCGATCAATTGATTCCGTTCCAGCATCGTGAAAAAAAAGTTGTAAGTTATAATTATTGAACTCACGAGTTACATTACGAACTTCATTTTTAGTGTCAACAAGAACAATACATACTGCAAATGTATATTAAAGTTAATATTTCAATTCGACATCGTCAATTTATTAGTATTTTAAACTTTTAATGTCAATTCATAGAGAGATGCACCAATGTTGCCAGCGTATATCGATTTCTGAATTATTGCGTTATCAATATCGGTCTAGATATCAAAAGTACGACCGTGCTCAGGAAATCGTGATAGAGCCCCTGGGCTTACATTCTCAAAAATGATGAATTATTTGGATCTCACAGAAAATAGTATAGAACAAGCAATAATAAGCATAATTTAAACAATATACTGAAAAAGTTTTTGAGTTGTTAACATTTTGCACATACCAAATACCATTCCTGACTCCATAGTTCATCGTTGAACATCCTTTCTTCTTGTTTGGGAACTTTCATATCTCCTCTTTTCACCCGTTCAAGAGACTTAACTTCATCCAGAACAATTGAAAGATTTCCAGAACTATGAAACCCTTTGAACTTTCCGTGAAGTATGGATTTGAATTTGGAATTCGAACTTAGTTTCGAAAGGGCTTCATTTAAATAGGGGTGAGTGAAATCTCTCTTTTGGCGTTTTTTTGCTATCAGCTGTTCGGCCCATTGAACCTGCAAAAACATAGCAAATCCGACAATGTATTGAGCCATTTTTGTTAGTACCTTCATACAGATTGTTCAGGGATAAGGTACAAAAACTTTGGGAGGTGATTCTACATTACGCATGGAGAAAAATGAATTTGCTAATTTATTAAAAATCTCTTTAAATTATAAGTAATCCAATTAAAAACGGGATTGCAGGCCATTTTCTGATAAACTTTTAGTGAATTTATAATATGTCGAAACACGTGCTCGTGCACATGTGTTTGATTTAATAATTCATCGTTCTGTTCCGACATCGTGATAGTACATTGGAATTTTACTAAAAGTTTATCACCAAACCCAGAGGCGGATTTGCAGTCTTGGCCGCCCTAGGCCCCAGACCATGTAGCCGCCCCTTGAAATGAACCAAATTTCTCGTCGTGTCCTCTGAAAGACAAACCACGTGATGCAAGCGCTTTTACACATGCAACTAACTACTCGTTTCAAAATGTTTCTCCAGTAAATTATTTCTTCATCTAATTGTATTGTTAATGCGTGGTCAATGCGACCTAACGTGTTGCTTCGTTCTTTCATAAGCAGGACAGTTAATTTGTGAGTAGGCGAATTCTCATGGGTCGATACTCGGTAATTGGAATTTTTCCAATCATTAAAACCTTCCTTTCTATCAAACTGACTCTCCCCGCCATTAAAAAGAAGACAAGGTCCACAAAAAAACATGTCCAGTACTTTTGGAATAAATTAGCCACTTTCGCGGAACTTTTTCGCCATTTAGAAGCTGACGTTCGAATAAATGTTCTGACAACTGTCGCACCTTATCTTTGTAAATTCGCACACTCTTAGAAAAATCATTTTGAATGTTTTGATTAGCTCCGTTCTTACAAATGTAATCACGCGTGAACTCGTCAATTGTCCATTTGGCTGGATCGTCGCTGATTTCGCACAGTTCCTGGTCCGGATAAGGCTGCACTCCTGGTACTAGTGGAACATCTTTGGCTTCTTCCTGTAATCCACTTGCCACATCGATAAAAATATCTGCACTTGAAGACACTAAAGAAACATCAGTTGACATAACACCGCTACCACTTGGAACGTCGCGTTTTTTTAATTAAATCCTGTTGTTTATTATCTTTTTCTTTAGCTCGCTTGCGATACTCAGCCCCACTTAACCTTGTCTTTCCATCCATATCTAATTATACGAAATAACACTTTTTACGTGAGGTATCGTCCACGTCCTGTAAAATATTTAGATTTTTGTTAATATTGCAGTACATACACGTACATACCTTTAAGAAATTAGAAAAACGCTCGTCAACTCGCTGCAATTGCTGTACGCACACTGGCATACTGACCACTGCCGGCACTGACTGCTGTCGCCTGTCGCGAGCGGGTGCGTATTTCCAATCCCTAGGCGGTTTGTTCCTCTGGAACGATTTCGGTCGAAAAATGGACAACGGACCACTTTTATTGGAAATACGACGTGTATGTACTGTTAATATTGCAGTACATACACGTACATACCTTTAAGAAATTAGAAAAACGCTCGTCAACTCGCTGCAATTGCTGTACGCACACTGGCATACTGACCACTGCCGGCACTGACTGCTGTCGCCTGTCGCGAGCGGGTACGTATTTCCAATCCCTACGCGGGTTTGTTCCTCTGGAACGATTTCGGTCGAAAAATGGACAACGGACCACTTTTATTTTTCTGCGATTGATTTCGGTCCAAAAATGGACCACATTTCCTACCAATCGTAAAACATTTATTGTAATTATTTAAAACATTTTCTTGGCCAGCCGTTTATTTTAACACGGAGCTATTGCAAATTGCAATGCTTTACCTATTTTGACCATATATGTCACAAATCCGAACTCCGTAGGCTACTTTAGAACAATGCTAAAAAGAAATAAAAATCCTTTGCCTCTTAATCCTATTCCTACGTTCCTCCACCCCCCTCCCCCCTTTTTCATAGATTTTAACTAAAAATATATATTTTTTTATTCACTCACTCATCACTCATCCACAGAGACGGAGGATGTGCAGCGGATGTCAACCATAGGATAGGAGTGGGATGGATGAAATTTAGATCCGTAACAGGAATTTTGTGCGACACGAAAATGCCAATAAAACTTAAAGGAAAGACATACCAGACTATTGTTAGACCCGCGATAATGTATGGCTCCGAATGCTGGACTATGTACAACTCCTACTCTAGGCAACTCGAATCAACATAAATGCGAATGCTTAGATGGACGGCAGGAGTATCATTAAAAGATAAAATTAAAAGCTCACGCATTCGTGGTAGCCTGGGTGTCACTGACATAAACAGTAAGCTAGAGGAACGACAGTTAAGATGGTATGGGCACATAAGACGGAGACCACCAGACCACACAGTGAAGCAGGCAATGTCTATAGAGCTTCAAAGACAGTCATCCAGAGGTAGACCAAAGAACTCCTGGATGACCCAATGCTCCAAAATCCTACAAAGAAACGGCCTAGATGAAAGCGACACTCAGAACCGAAGAAGCTATAACCTGAGAACGAGAAGAGCCGACCCCAACAGCCTACCTAGGCAATGAGTCGGGATAGTGCTAGGAAGAAGAAGATATATATTTTTATTTTTTAAAGAAAATACCTTTATAATGTCACACTTTATTATTCACTATCATCAGTGGAAAGTTCATAATTGGCATAAATAACATCTTATTATTGTATTATTTTATAATCTCTGATTTATTTATTTATTATAGCTTTTGTAAGGTGATTAAGAGCGTGTTCACACAGAGCTATAATATGCGTGGGATGGCGTATTTCGGCATATCTCTCGCCGTACATTCCAAATTGGAAAGTATGGCGAGCGATATGCTGAAATACGCCATCCCACGCATATTATAGCTCTGTGTGTGAACACGCTATTATGCATAACAATACCTAACGCGGTTTAGTCACTAGCGCAACTGAATCACGGTAGGGATTGGTTGGAAATACGCGAGCGACGGAGCATGATAGGTGCGGCAAGGGCGGCTGCGGGGCGTGGGGGCGCGCTGTGTGCTGTGTGTGAACACACTCTTGCATATCGCTATTTCGTACGTACAATATTTAGGTACTTAGGAAGTCTTTTCTTGTTATCATCTGTGACTTTTTTGTCACGATTGGCCGCCCCTAATATCTGGCCGCCCTAGGCCCGGGCCTACATAGGCCTAAGGGCAAATCCGCCTCTGACTAAACCTATCAATTCATATGTTAAGGGCCTGCAATCCCGTTTAAAATCGGATTACAAATTAATTGAAAAGTTTCTTAATAAATTAGCAATATTCATGTTTCTTTAAAATTTTGAATAAATAACTGTTTTTGAAATAACATTGTTTTTTTCAAGGCATACAATTTTTTCATTCAACTATCTGAAAACTATTTTAAAACTTTGTAATTTCGAAGAAGGGTTATTTATCATTATTTATTTGAACTATTATGTTGAATCAACTCCCAACTTTTTTGTGAACTTTATCCCAGGAAAACTTGTATATAACCCGGTAAACTATAAAATATCTCGATGAAGGATTTTGGACAAGAATTGAAAATGAGCTTGAAAATATGTTCTACATTTTTTTGTGAAAACCGTACAAGAGTACCAACTGCTCGCAACTGTCTGCAGCCAGGGGGTCCATCTCATCCCCAATCGGGATATATTGTGAAGCTGGAGGGAGTGGGTAGAGGATGGACGTAGAAGAAGATGGTTGAGAAGTGCTGGAATATTCAGCTCTGGTCACCAAATACGGCTGAAGCCATTTAGAGCACGTTTAAGTTATGAAAAATGTCTTTCTTTGGAGTATGGTGAGGAACTATCGGTATGATTTTTTTGAAAAACCTTAGATCAAAATTGAAACGTTCTTAAACAAAATTGTGCCCTGTCTAATTGTAAAAATTTACATTTGACAATTTTAAAGATCAATGTCTATGTAACGAAGTATAAAATGTCATTATGAACTGAAAACTGATGCGTTGATCTTAAAAATACATGCAAGAGTTCACAATTTAAGAGTTTTAATTTTTTTATAGAAGATATTCTGCTTTCAAGCTAAGTTGACAATTTTAGTTTGACCCCCTCGAAGCGGAAATCAAGGATTTCGAAGATTTTTTGCAAATTTGAACACTTTTACTAAATCGTAAAATAAAAACATTGTCGTAATAAAGCATTATATAAAATATATTTTATTATATTTATAATATCGGATACAGTACGGAAGCTTCCTGTTAAAACTGTTTTGCAATATCCCGTTAACACGCAAGCAGTTTTTTATACATGTAATTACAGTGTTTTAGTTTAAAAAATAGTTTCAGGTAATCTTTCAAAATCTAATAAAAAATTCGTTCCACCAAATTACATCGTAAATAGCAATGGCGTGTATGTCGGTAACCGGGTTATAAATAACTCACAAATTCAATCCAAAAAAACAAACAACTAATCGATTCACGATACCAAAATAACTCACAGTAAACGCACTTTCTCTGTTTCAGACAATCTAAAAATACATGAAGTGGTTAATACGATTTCCGGGGGAATTTGCTGACATTAAAAGAGCTCACATGTCAGGAAATGTACCTTCATTTATTAAAAACTTTTATTAGATTTTTTTATTAGAGGTTTTGATATGAGTGTTTTATTATCTTCATTTTTGTAATAAAAAGAGATAATGATATAACTAACTGGAATCTCCCGTGATGAGAATATTATATATGTACATATTATTTAAATTAAGTAATAATAATAATAATAATATTTGACTTATTTATATGGCGCAGTTTTCGTGAAAAATCACATACAATATATTAAAAAATAAATACAGCTGGCTTACAACTAGGATTCATAATAATGACTGACTTATATCTAAGACTTATTTCTAGTGACTTACATCTTAGACTTAAATCTAGTGATTTATGACTAAGGACTATAACTACTGTCTTCGCGACATATATATTTACATATGTAGAAACTTACGACTAACAGACTTATATTTAAAAGTACATCGATACCTGTACCGATACCGGCACCTCTTTTTTTATTTTATTAGCGCCAAAAAAAGAAGGAAGTTCTATAATATTAGGGTTTAATAATTAATTTTAGAACGCGGTTGCAAAATGCGCCCAATGGGTTAGCTGGATTTATAGAAAAGTATACATATATATATCTAAAATGAATGAATGAAATCAATCAGTTTTGAATGAGAGTAGAATTTTGCTGTAGAGTTAAGGCGATGCCATACGTAGTAATGCAATATCATGTGTTTTTGGTTTGAAAATTTGGTCGCCTAGAAATGTTTCAGATGCTTTAATTAAATACTGCGAGTAGAACACATCTTGGCCTTTGAAATAATCCAGTATTTTTTAGATAAGTCTTTTTATAAGCCCAGAAAAAAATTAGTGTAAGGGCCTATGAAAACTGCTTTAAAATTCAAAATTCAAAACTTACGAACCAATTTTCGGTTATGATTTTATTGTATAATGTGGCAAATGAAGTTATTTATAAAATGATCGAAAAAAATTAAATATTTATGCCTGAACATCCACAAAATAAAATAAAAGGCACTTTTTGGCCATGTTTTTTTCTGGCATAAATCAAAACAGGCGGATGGTGTTAAGAGGGAATTTTAAACCTTATCGCCATCCACGTAAGGGTTGTTATTGATAGAGGCTCAATTTAAAATATTAAACGACGTAGTGCATCGCCTTAAGTTAATTAAAGGAAGCTTTATTACTTAAATGTTTTTTTTTGTAGTTGCGTGTTGGATATGTTCTTAACCCTGAGATCTGGTGTTTCTAATATACGTTTTGGTTATTATTTCTTCTGTAATATATTTATGAATGTAAAGAAGTATTGTTTTAGAATAGATTTGTTAAATTAAAATTATGTTAAGATTGTTGATGATTTCATCAATGGACTTTCAAAATAATTTTAATCATGACGTCTTGGATTTCAAAGAGTGATTTAAGGATATTGTCATTAATGTTTTGATATATCGTTGTTCATATTTGGATTATTTTACATTGACTGTCAGTTACAAATCTGTGTGACTTACCCGATTCTTACATTGAATGTTCATTTCATATATCGTTTTCATACTTGTATAAATTTTTATTGTCGAATAAAGATTTCTGATACTTTTTTAAATTGTGGTAAAATCCCATTAACTACACTTATTTACTAACCCAACCCAACCATATTTTCTCTTTATTTTTAATATTTTTTTCACTTAAAATTATTTAAAAAACTAATGTAATATTATATGATATGGATAAAAAAAACCGAATTTTTAGGTTACAAGACCAACTCCCAAAAAATATCCAAGTAGTCGAGTAAAAAACTGGTCTCAATTCCTTTTGGGTGAATATAAATTAGATGTTTTCAAAAAATGTGTAACACTCAGTTGGTACAATTACATTTGAATATGTTAACAAGTGAATGGGGGAAATAAATAAGTGAATAATGAAGTATCAGGGTAACAGACTAATAGAAGGGTGAGTAGTAAATATTTATAAACTAGCTGATGCGTACCCGGCGTTGTTGCGAGTTATTTTTAGGAGATAGGCATATACCATTGCAAACAGTTTTGTACGTATTTTTAAGATATACAATTCCGTAGTACATTATTTTCAAGTATCTTTTAAGGTTTAGCCAGCGTTAGCAATGTAAGCGCCGGAAAGGATATTTTTTACGACTTAATTAGAAAACATCGACTTTTATCCACTTTCCATAAATATAACATGCATTACTTATATATGTAAATTTTGCGGAAGAAATTTTCTAAATGAAATTGAAAACTTTATCAAAATCCGTTGGGCAGTATAGAAGAACTAAGCGCACAAACAGACAGACTCGGAAAGCGACTTTATTTTATAGTGTTTAGAGATGAGAGATGAATACAACTTGATGTCAATGGGCTATTGCAACAGTTAATAAATTTAAACGCACACGCTGAGGAGTGTATTTTATGTTTTAAACAGTTTTAACCACTTTTTTGTTGTTTAGAAAACCACTCATTGATTCATAATTAAATTCCCAGGTAAATTTTTAATTTAACTTAATCTAGTTAAACAAATTGCAATTTGTAATGGCTATAACTCTGAGTTAATTGAAAATATTATAAACCAAAAATACAAGTATAAGTAAGTATACGAGTATTAATTCACGTATTTATCCTGCACAAAAAGATCAGGATCAGGATGAAAAAAGTGTATTTTAAGCTTTGGCGTAATTTATTTTTAACACTTAACTAAGTTATTTATCGATGTACTCGAAAACCTGTCATCATAATAGCACAAATGGCAATTTTTAAGATTATGCTTAGACCCCCATCAGAACGACTACAGATAATATTTTTGATTCCCTGAATTTAATGTTTCTGAAACAATTGAATTTTAGAAGATATTTTTATTTACATATTAAAAAACCAGGATAACTTTGCGAATACTAACTCGGGTCAATTAACAAGAACAACAAACATTTCACCAACATACCTACTAATAAAATAACTTGACCTGAAATTATAAATCACACAAAAAACCATATAAAATGTGACCTTAGAACGGGGCACCCCAGTAGGGTCACATTCTGTTCAAAACTAAAAAAAAAACTAAGATAAGAAAAGGACGGTTTGAAGGCATCAGTGGTGGAGCGATAAGGCTATCGACTAGCAAGCCGCAGGTCGCGGGTTCAAATCCTGGCGCGCGCAAGTAAATTTTATTTTGTGAATTTGTGTTAGTACACAATATATTCATTTAAAATAATATATAGTATACTTGCGGCACGTCCCAGAGTTGAAGACACCCCAAGTATAGCTCGGGTAAGAACTAATTCAGAATTAAAACATTGCTTAAAATGGCTTTAACCGTGTTTGGTGACCAGATCTTAATCTCGAGGTACTCCTCTACCAACCTATCCCCCATCTCCTTTCCTTGCTAACGATATTCAGCCCCACAACAATTCCCAATCGGGTATGCCATGGTCTCACTGGCTCCAATGGTTGGGACTTTCAAAAAAAATTTCATAACTTTCATGAACTGCTCAATAATATGTTGAAAACGTTAACCATATTCATTTATCTCTTTGACGTAAATCAATTATTTTATTAATACGAAACAGATAAGAGTTAAGCCTGATTGAAAGATAAAGTAACAATTGCTTCAGGATCTATGGATGTAGTGTAAAAATCACGCCGCAATAATGAGAGTGGTGAACTAACGCGTCACTCGAATAATTAAGGACGTGCGGCGGTCATTCGACTAAATGCGATACAAACTAATTGCCTCCCAAGAGTGTTGAAAACATACAAATTTACGCACGAATTACTAATCTACACATGGACTTAAATGTGACATATACCGCCAGCACTCACTGTCCAAACTGATAGCCCACCTCGGTTCTAAACATGGATGGAAAAACTTACATACTGCCGACATCTGTCGGATAAATCTATAACCTTTAAAATATATCCACACTGGAGCCATCTTAAACATAACATTCACTCAAAGGCTACACAGACTTGGTAATAATTCAAATAAAAATTCAGTCTATTATGATATTTGTAACAAATTCACACATTGTTGTGCACATTTTATTTTTTTATTTTGTTCTGTAAAACACCAAATCGGGCGTAATAAAGGTTCGTTAATTACAAACGTGCTTTACAACAAAACTGTTGTAAAGCAAAAGTGTTTATTTTTATTGTTACAATATCAAACTTATCAAACTCAAGTGTACAAATTTCGATATATCATTACATCAATCTATCATGTACACCTTTTATAGCTGTATGTTCTGTAAAATAATCGTAACAAAATGGCGTGATAAAGGTTTGCTAAATACAAAAATGCTTAATAACAAACTGTTAATGTTTATTTTATAAATATCAACAAAGTAACTACAAATTTATCTGTAACTACTTTCATAGTACCTAAAATACTTACGCTGTTCTGTTGTTATTATAGACAATTATATTGAACTTTTTTGTGCAACATAGCTTCACATGATAACTGTTATTGTACCTAATTATGTCGTTCATATTTAGTTTTTTATTCTATGTACATGCTTATTCTTTAACTCCTGAATAACTTACCAACAACAATGTACACATACATGTGGATTCCATCAAGGCGTAAATAAATTAATAAAAAATGACTCTTAAGTGATATTACGTAGGTGACATGATGTTCTAGTCTTTTCTCTTTATACCTAGAGTGGAAGATTGTATAGAAGTTACTTACATTGGGATTTTCAAATAAGCTTCTCGTTATTGACGAGTGGTCTCTTCTTTCAATCGTGTGATCATCTCGTACAAATATATAGGTGTTTGGGAAATCTGAAACCTGTAAACAAAAGCAAAAATCAGCATAATAATTAAAAATATGGTGTAAAAGTGTTGGTGTCTTAAAAATACAATCATGAATCATGCGTTTTATTCAAAAATATATATGGCTACGAGCAAATATTGGCGTTCAAGTCTAGAAGCTCGCCATCTTTTGCAGTCTTCTGAGAATCGCACGAGGGGAAAAGCTTTTGCATTTGTGGGGGTGTCCGACGCCGACGCCGCCCGACGCCGCCCGACGCCGGAAAAATGGTGCCGCCTACGGTGCGGCTTCCCGACGCTTAATACCAGGAGCACAGAAAGCCGCGCGGGTGTTAGAACTATTCTTCATAGAATCCTGCTCACTTTGTGAAATGTAAATGTTTTTATATCACCCCTCAGCTATTATATACCCCACATTTATAAAGTTCAATCACCGCTTGATATCAATGCATTAAAAAGGGGAGATAGAACATAGGGGAGATCAATTATTTTGGCTAATACAAGCCTGTATAAAAAAATGTTGGGGGTTGTTCAAAAGGGGTGTTAACCATTGCAGATACACTAGAAATGTTATGGCGAGCTTGAAAAGCTTTCCACTCCTACAATGGATACTTGTGGGCAGTGTGCAACAAGACGCCGCCCGACGCTTAAGGGCGCCGCCTACGGTATTTTCTCTCAAACTTTTGCTCCCAGGATCTCAGAAAGCGAAAGATATTCGCTGGCGCTTTTCTTCGTTTCGCGTCATCCGGAAACGCGGTCAGTACGCGCGTTGCGGCGATCGGCCACGGCTACCGGGGAAATTTCCTTGATCGGCCGGCGTTCGACACAAGGAGCGCAAGAATATGAGAAGGGAAAAGCTTTTCTTCGGAATGGGCGGCGTCTTCTGCGAAACATCGGAGGCGGTGAAGAAAATGTACCTGGCGACGCCCTTGATCGTTATAAAGACTCGGCGTCGCCGTGAGTTCGAGGCGTCGCCGCCCACGCTGCATTGTTTCCGACGCCCGCTACCAGGAGCCCAGAGGGTCGAGTAGGTGTGGGTTCGGGGAAAGCGGGAGGAAAGAGTACCACGCTTAACCTAGTGTGAGCATGTTTGTGTTCAATCCATAGCTTTGCTGGTGTGAGCTTTACATACACGACAAGGTGTTTAATAAGAACGTCAAGGATTAACGTATTCGCGCTTTCCTTACCACGATTCAAGAAATTATTTTCATTTCACGGAAATAATAATATATAACTATCCGAGTAACGTTAAACAATATTAATGAATTAATGAATAGAAGATTTTTAGACTTTTATGAATATTATTCAAGCACAGGCGTTTCTGCTTCGAAATTATTGTTAAAAGAACTCAAAAAATTAATAACAGAACCATAGCTTTGAATCCACCCAGGAATATTTTTTGTTTTGCAATATCTTGATTTGTATTTTTAGGTCGCTGATAGCGAGAGTTTACCTTCTCATCGGTCATAATCTACAGCAAAAACGTTCCCGCTGGGTTACTGTCACCGTCTTTCAAACGACAAATTTCACAGAAATATACCATACTATCGAAGCAGGTTCGTATGTATAAACTTTTTTCAAAATATTCGAACGAAAATCTTTACCCATACAAATATTCATTTAACACCGAAAAAAACAAGTGTGTATATGATTACGATTTGTCGGATGTTGAACCCAACGCTCACCCTATGTTCGTGATACACCTTACACAATACAACAATATGGGAGTGGCATATGGCATACGATATTTTCAATGCCAATGACCCCCCTCAGTAACCTACCGCTATAATAATACTTCTAATACCAGTCAAGTATCCGCGGCTAAAAATAATCCACCCTGGGAGAGGTAGGTAACAAGTTCAAATGCCGCAGCAGCTGTCAGTATTTACAGAACGGTTCGAGCTTTGTTATTGTATACAATCAGATGTTGATCAAGGAACAACAAGTGGAAATGTTTTTTTCAACTTTATGTAATATACTAGTAGATTTTTAATTGTTTTCTTAGTTTGAAATCATATAGCGCGCTAATATTAAAAAAGAAAACAATAATAATTAAGCTAAAATATTTAATAAAACAGCTACTCGTTTGAAATAGAGCTCAAATCTATCGACAAATGCTTTAGTTGCTTTTAAAGATACACTGTGATTTTTTTCATTAATATAACAAATTAAATCACAGAAAAAATGTGTTTTTAATAATTTTCGGAGCTTACTTTGAAATTTTTTTTATCGAGAGAATTTCATAGAGAATGCATAGATTATTACCTTAAAAATATATTTTTTTTGAACTTAAAAACTTAAGAGTTAACGAGTAACTTGTTATTATAAATCGGTAGAAATTGGGTGTGCGGGGGCATAAATAAGATCGAGAGTTTTCAATAACATTGCGGTCAGTGGCAGATTACGATTATTATCGCAAGATAAATACAATGAATATCTTGCAGGACATACGTCCGTTCTAAAGGAGACCATGAGTTATAAATGAGAATGCTAGCAGAAATAGGGGACGCCCGAGGAAGACATAGCACGATCAAGTGAATCAGATACTTGAATCGGGCCATGTCGAGAGTTAGAATAATAGAAGAGTATGTATGAGACGATGTATAAATGTGTATGAGGCAAGAAGTGTAAGCAAAAACTGAGTTGTTCGGAGGTCCGTCCTCTCTACATACCCTTGCGGGGAAACGGCGTGATGGTTACTTAGAATTATTCTAAGGAGGGAAGCAACTTCAACTGAGCTGCCTACATAGGGATCGGTTAGCAACGGCTGTACTAGTAATCATTCGGGTACAGCCAACATGTTGTCTCTGTCATTTATTTATTTATTACATTACGCCTTTTTACGAGCTTTTACATTTGAACAGTAAAAATTATAAAATAATACAACACATATTTAGTATACAAAACTCAGTAAAAGTCTTTTCTATTTGTTAAGTAATAATTTAAGGATGTCCACTGACTCGGTATAATTATTTCCTTCCGTAAGTATTATGGACAATAAGGAATACATATGGTAGTTAGTACCAGAATTTCTGCAGTGAAATACAAAGAAATATCTTAAAACAACATAAACTGGATAATATTAACTTAGATATTTGCACTCAACAGGCATCAGGTGGGCTGTATTGAACTTACAACCAAATAACAATAGTACACTTTAAAATTTTGAGATTAATAGATACCTTTTTAATATGCTTTGAAGACGACCAGGTAACAATCATGACGAATCAGGTAACAATTTCATGTAAGTATGGGCACGAATAAATAATAAATGTAAGCGTAGCAAAGTCCTGTTTTAACTCAACAATTTTAAAGTTTGTAAATTTGTTTGTTACATCCCGGTTCCGGTTTCAAAATGGTGGCCGTTTTTTTCTTCTGATAAATTATATACAATTTTTTCAGCTGCCGCACAGCGATAATTTAACCATGATACATGTATATTTTTTTGAAAAAATTAAAATTATCATTAATTAATTAGGTAGTTATTTCAGTACCTATTTACAAATCCTATGATTTCCGAGGAAATTTTTAGGTTTTTATTTATTAACTAGGAGAGAATTACAAACATGCTTTTTTGGAAGTGAGGGCTACTAACTGTGCATAGATTTTAACTACTAGTTGATCAGACGTAAATTTAACTCTACCACTTGAGATACGAAGATTTTTGTGGCTACAAGCGTTTAGCTTCTGCTAATATAAAGAAATGTAAAATAATTGAGGATTAAATCTTCCTACAAAAGGACTAGAGTCGACTGTGCTAATAACTGCGCCAAATCTCGATTGCGTAAGACCCACATTTATTTCGTGTATTAACTGCTTTTGTAATAATAATACTATTCGAATAATTAACATAACGCTTTTTTCGTAAAAAACCACCTCAAGATGTCATGTCATTCTATTTCAGAGAAATATGTTGAGTTCGCGTGTGTTATGCGTTATTGCTACCAAACGTTGATAGAATGCATTGCCATCGACAACGAGTATATCTGCTCGAGTGAATGTTGGGAAGTGATTTGCAATCATTCATGATAACAAAAGTGAATTTCAAATAGATTTATTTTTTAAAAAGTCGTAACGTGACGCCCGGCAAAGCGGAAATTAAAGTGAAAAAGTTTTTAAAATTTTGATAGTAAAAAAAATATTTTTTTATTAAAGATAATACTTTATGTTAGGTCCAGGACAACAAAACATCCCATAAAGTTCACTCTGCGATGAGCCTTCCCCGCACAGAGTTTTGGCGGCCGAGCGGAAAGAGCTGACGAGTGACGAAGCTGGCCGAAGGTTACGCAAAAACCTGCCTAGGTGCGCCAAAAGATTTTTACATCAAAAATATAAAAATTATGTATAAAAAATAATCAAAACCGCCTAGTCATCGAGACAGAATCTTTTATATATCCAACGTTCCGTTTCCAAGTTTCGCAGAATTTGAACAAATCATCAAATTTCAAAGTCAATTTTCAAGTTCTGTGAAAGTCTTATTCAAGTTCTGTTATTGTATCACTATGAACAAGATGATTTACTGAACTGAAATAATAAAAACAATTAGAATAGAACTTCACTGAACTTTAAAATTAACTTTAAAATTCGATGAATTGTTCAAATTTCTTGATACAACCCGTCCTAAGAAGTTTTGATTTTACAGAAAAACGCATTTAAAAATTAGTTATAAGTAATTACCTCTGCTATATGTTACCCAAAGTCGTTCGCTACATTTAGTGAATTAGCAGGGGTGCCGATGTTTTCAGTTTAAATTTTTTTATGTTTTCAGGATGCGAGATCAGGAAATGCTTGTTTGACATTTTGATTACACTGATCCCTAGATTCATACCATTCACCTTTCACAAAACTTTAAATCCTTAAAAAAGACCCTCTACACAGTATCTCCAAAGATTACATAGGCCCGGAGGGAAATTATTTTCCTCAGGGTCTCTTGTGTGGGGTTAATGTTAATAAAAGGAAATTACTTGAAATGTCTAATTATTATTTTACATCGCATAGTTATTTTGTTACCACCGTGCATAGGTGAGCGCAGAGCTTTACATTATTCAGTGTCATGTGAGATCGGAACACACACGTGCATCTCACATCACTCCCCCTGTTACATTATTGAGCCATGTGTGTAAAGTACCAGGAGAGAATAGAACGAAAGGCTAAATGTAACACATGCAGAACGCCATACGAACTAGAACATGAAGGGGTATTGCAACCCTCCCGAAATAGACTCCCCATACATGCATAGCTTGGAGCGGAAGCGAGACGGGAATAGACTAATACCATTCTCGCTCATATAAATTCTAACCTTACCGCGCAAACACCGATTCTAATTTCTGCGCCCCTGGTACTTTTGAATAGGTCACGTGTCTTGTTAAATTCGGTGGAACTAGAATATTCCTCATTTAGTGGAACTTTGTCATTGGTGGATCAAGTAGTGAGGGGTTAGATCATATTGCAGACGAATTTAGCATTTATGTAAACGATCTCAAGGTGTATTATATCGTAATTTATGTTGGCGTAAACGAAGATTACCGTATTGACCTTTTCTATCTACAATAATAATGTTTTGGGTAGGATTATGTTACATAATATATTCAGTCTTCCTAATAAACATGTTATAAATTTTACACATAATGGTTTATCGTTTGTGAAAAATTCAAAAACGTTAATTTAGTATGCGCTGTTATTAAAATTACCATATCCCAATAATTTTGTAAATGTATTGGATTTATATTAAAATGGTCTCACCAATTAATTGCCTGTTACTATATATTAAACAATAATAATATTAAAAATACCTCCGCTAACTTCTGACATTTTCCATAACATGCTACACTAGCGCCTCCTAGCAGGGTAATTTGTATGCCTTGGTTTTCTTACGTACATTTTAATAGATTTTATGTGAAATATATTCTTTATTTACGCTAATAAATTGTAGAAATCTAAAAAAAATCGGTTACATTCATACTTTATACTGCGACGATTCACAAAGGTTAAAAATAATCAATTGTGAGAAGTTTTACAAAACAAAAATCGATATGTTCAATGAATAAAAATGCATAATATTTAAATATTATATATCACTATATTCAAAAATTTAACACTTTACAAAAATGTGTTTTGAACTTCAACATTAATTATGATTTATAACTTCAAAATGAACATAGAATGCTACTTGGAACTAACACAGCTTTGCTGAATAACCCGTAAAATTTTTTTATTTATATTTTGCACTGTATAATCCACATTTTACGTAATCAACAACATTTTATTAGCTAGGATTAAACCAACTCATATTATATATCACATCGTGTTTTGGCATCCGAATAAAACAACTTGCATTGTAATCATAATTGTTTTTGTAATCGACTACCATAATACGGACATGTGTCTAGTGTGGTAGTCGAAAAGCATGTAAAAAACTGTATTCAAATATATTTTATGAATACAGAAAAAAAAGATATCATTACACCCGTAAACTGCACACACAGACCCTGCTTATTGGGACATTTTAACTTTTTTCACAAAGAACTAAATAAATTTAAATTGCCGCCACTGAAAGGATTGACACTAGCGCTCTAGCTGCTAGCGTTGTTAATATTGCCACT
Organism: Hesperophylax consimilis; assembly: GCF_061612785.1. NCBI lineage: Eukaryota > Metazoa > Arthropoda > Insecta > Trichoptera > Limnephilidae > Hesperophylax > Hesperophylax consimilis. The sequence goes on along the minus strand of NC_142837.1, from coordinate 42,510,812 downwards.
ATTTCACTGGAGTTGAAAGTAATATTAACATTTGTAATGATCTGCCCTTTCTACTTCAAACTTTTCCTTCTCTTCTTTCTACGATAAATTTTCCTTAAGTCCCGTAGGTAACTTTTCCATAAGGCTTTGGTTATATATATATCCGGGGAGGGAAGGTCCTCCCTGCCGTCTTTTCTTTATTACACACCCCTTCAAGAGTGTACATCCTAGTTTTTCTACGTGACGTACGACCTTGAACGTACTCATTTCACGTGACGGTTCAGTATAAAAAGGCTTCACCGAACGTTGTGTTGGTTTTTTGTTTCTCGGTTTAGAAACCTAGTTATCTATGTATGTGTGGTATCCCTTGGTTCTTTTGAGATAGAGTGAGTTGAATCCATTACCGCTGTGTTTTAAAACCATTTTATAAACCTTATCTTCTAAGTCGCCTGCTCCCCCCCCCCACTAGCTACTCGATTCTACCTATCGTAGGGTAATGTGAATATAATAAAGTGTTAGATTTTATATATGTGATATACATACGATAAATTTATGGTGTTAGTTGTCGGCGCCATCCATGTATATATTTTAGGAGGGGAAGGAGAGGAAAGGAAATGAATTTTTTTCAAGCTAAGATTGACTCCTCCTCTTACCAAACAAAACTGATGGATGATAATTTGAGCAAGGCGATCGATATCTGCGTGTCTGGATATCACAACCGGCCGGGTCTCCCCTTGTTCCAAATCGGCAACCGTCACGCCAGAATAAAGAAAACCAGGTCTCATCACCAATTTCAGAATTGCCCCAATCTCATACACCTCCAGGAAAATCTACTTTACTGAGTGTAGAAGGGGAAAACCATGACATCCCTTGTCACGAATCTAGTCGCGAAAATGTGACACGCAAGGTCCTAAGTTACGTGCCACCTCTAGAAAACGTTGTAACTCCCACGTCGTCGGGGATTTACATCCCTTTCTAGGTCAATACATAGATAACACACGACGATCTTGTCGACATTTAGCCTGTTTTTTAACGATAGGTTGTGTGCCTACCCATTCAGCCAATTATCATGTGAGATATATGTAAGGTCTACTCGAAATGCCAAATTTAGGGTGAGGACTGTCTGTATTTTAATATTCGGTTCTAGTAATTATTTTATGAGGTTACTAGCATCCTCGTGTATTAGGTATGGGTAACTTCTACTGAATACCTATCCTCTCAGGTAGGTATAAACGGATAATTGGTTTGATTTTTGCATTTAATTTAAAGAGGCTGCCTACCTCTCGAAAGGTACCTGTAGAGAAAAGTTGTTCGGTTGGTAGTTTTATTTCGGAGATTACCATCTCCCTCTTTTGACTTTTGAGTTGTTTTTGTGCATCCCAATTCGTAACTTAGAAAGTCAAACAATAGATGAAAAGTATTAAATTAGAAAGCCAAATAACAGAAGAAAAGTTTTCATTTTGTTCCGTCTGGTTGCATCCGATCGCTTTCAATTCGGGACGGCATACGCTAGCAAAACTTCCCCTTTGACTGACTGTACACCGCGCCTCTCGGCCTATATATGAAAAGGTCATTGGCCTGTCTCTCACTCACAGCTGATTGACAATCCGTCTAGGGTATTCCTTTTAATGATAACATTATTTGGGCGGCAGGTGTCGTAAACTTAGTTCCTGTACCTCGGTTGTATCCGTCTTTTAAGAGGGGTCCTCTGGAATTTAATAAATAATATAAAAAACTCACCCAGTTAGTCACCTCTCATTCTCAGCGTGAAGCTTACCTGGTTACTCTATATAGCTAAATCACTTTAATTTTCGACCTCCTCCCTACGCTTATAAAAGGGTAATTAAATATTCCTGTAAATAAAATTGTACCTCCCTAATCTGTCAGGATTCGAACCCACAGTTAATAATCCATTTGATTCTCTGGTTTTCGGTCTCCGTGGATAGAATGCCATCTCGCCAAATCAATAACCTAGCCCGATTAAACACTTCCTGCCTTTATATGTTCACTCTGTTTTAAAAACGCAATCATTATTTTTATTTTTTCATGCTTTTAAGACAAGTGATTTAGTTTGAACTACACATTTACGAAATCACGTTTAATTTAACACATTTTATATTATAATCGCGATCGCACAACCCTTAGCGCCCCTGGGGTGATTTTCCACAAAACGGCGCTCTACAAATTATCCAACTATTATTATTGTCATTATTATTAATTGTTTTCTCACTGAGTCCAACCACTTTCACTTCACACAAAACACCGGTTCAATAATAATTCACTTTAATTCAATATGCAACAAAGCTCTCTAACGCCATTAGAATTCACTAATTAACTGTAATTTCACACAACACTTCTGATTGGTATTGATTTCTCAGAGCAGTCGACGTATCCGCGCTCAAGAACAGACTGTCCCTCCGATCTCTCCTTTCCCGTGGGAACATGGCACTTCTAGCCCGCCTGTCAACAAATCCCATCTGTTAGCCCAAACAAAAAATTTTTGGAGCACGTTCGTTTATTATTTATCGTTTATTTATGTGGATGTTCAAAACATCACACATTATAATGTCTTCCGTCTAACCAATTGCATATTAATTTTACATTAAGATTAGAATCCAAATTAAAAAGTACTAATATTCACATCACACATCTAGTTAATACTTTTTTTTATTTATTTTTTATTTTCCTTATAGTATACTTTTCTACCTCTATTTGTTATTTTTTTGCTCTATTTCTCTGCTTTTAATATAATTGGTATTTTTATTTTCTCAGCATATTTACACTGTATATATTAATTAATAAAATTTTATTTATTAAAAAAAACTTGTTTCTGGCACTTAGTATTGATAAGTAAAAAAAGGCCGATTAAAATAAAATATATGCAACTAGCTATTGTTTTTATTATACTAGTATTAATTGCAATATAAATGCACGCTCTTATTTTAAACCACATTATTTTAATTAAATTCAACCGGTTGCAGAAGTATCCTCCCTTCATCATTTGAAAATTAAAAACATTAAGAAAGGGCACTTCTGAAACCAGTTGAGTACAAATAAAATAAAGTGGTCCAAAACAAATGTATGCGTTTATATTGTAAATTATGGAGAGTTACAAAGTTAATACTTAAATGTATATTATTTATTTGTTTAAAAAAGACCAAGCTATAATTTCTTCTTGTAAGTTTTATTAAAAACTGGTATTTACCTTACGGAAGAGAAAGAATGTTATTTTCAATAATCACACTGTTAAGAATTCAATTTATTTCTTAAAAATGATGATAATTTTTGTGGAAATATTATTTGTGGAATCTATGGGGTCGCGTAAAGCACGTGGAATGCCGAGAGCTTTTGAGTCGAGACACCCGCGATGCTTTCTGCGATCCGGGTAACTTAAGGAAATCCTTGGCAGCTTGAGCTTTCTATTGATCATACTGAGAAGCTTTTAACTGTCGAAAGCTTTTGTGGAACTTCTGCACAGCACGATAAATAGGCGCGCGTTTCAAATGAAGCTGAACTGATATTGTGATTTGAACTTTGACGGATTTAAAAAAAAACACTAAAGACGGGTTGTTTCGAAGAACTTGAACAATTCTTCAAATTTCAAAGTTAATTTTCAAGTTCTGTGAAAGATATTTTAAATTTCTTTTTTTATTTCAGTTCTGTCAAGCAACTAGCCTATAATGATATAATAACAGAATTTGAATAGGACTTTCACAGAACTCGTAAATGAACGTTGAAATTTGATGAATTGTTCAAATTCTCCGAAACAACACGTCCTAAGGTTTTTATACTATTCAGTTAATTTCATTTTTTTCACTCAAGATAGACTATATTATCTGCTCTATAAATTCAAGTAGCCCAAAACATGTGAATATGTTATGATGTTAGTTAAGCTCTAGAACTTTAAGCCGTATTAAGTAATTAGTTTTAAGCCAGTAGTTAAGTCTAAGTCGTAAGACACTAGTTATAATAATAGTTTTATAATTTTATTATATTAATCGTGCTTTTCATAAATTCTATAAAATTTGCCTAAATCCTAACATACACATTTTTTCGGATTCATTGCCCAAAATTTAAAAGTGACATCATATCAATAATATTATAAACTGTTTAATGCGCTTACATACACATACTCACACATACACACACGCACCTATACACTACACACGTCACCTGGTAATTACTGAATATACATACAACATATAAGACATTACAAGGAAACATATCATAGGTATATAGGTATATATATATTTGATATCTGTAAATTGTCACATCACTGTAACCAAAGTACCGTTTGTTTTTATAATATAAAAATAAATAAAATATATTGAGCTGATTTGAGAAAAAAACGGCAATACAAAATCATCCATATATTTTTATTAATAATAATAAAATAAATAAATAATAATAGTTAATAAAATTAAAATATTAATTGGCCAGTAAAATACACATTGTAAATGTTTTTGTTGCAAAAACTTACTATGTATACAGGATCATATTTAATAAAGACAGTTTTTTTTCCATATAAATACAATGCATGTTTGTCAATAATGTCTTATTTTCTGCTTAGAAATATTTTGTGATTTATTTATTTTATTTTTAGTGTTTTTAGTAGATATATCAACTCAGTAACAGTATGGCGTCTGTGAGTCGTAACTACTCCATCGAAGTATATATGTTTAGTGCTTTAGTATATAAATAGCCAGTAAATAGATCGTGGGTAAAAATGCTTTAAGAAAACAAAAAAGTAATATTTATGTATTTACTGTATGTTACGTATCAATTTCAAGCAATCCCTTTGTTCGTATTTTGTCCTGGCATCGCAGACGACGTCACAGAAGTAAATGAATATACGAAAACAATCTCATACTAGTATCCAAAAGCTAACATCACATATTGTATAACACCTACAACGCGTATCTTATATTCAGTGCGTATACGTATCACATTTATACTCTAGACTTGTGTAGGTGAGGTTGAATTGGTGTTGAACAAAGCCGGCGGCGCCGCGTCGCGTCGCTTATCGCTTGTGTTGTTTCATTCACGTCGTTCACCCGCGGCTTAGCATGAGCTCCTGGTAGATCGAGTCTAATTTTCAGCACTTTTCAGTTGCTGAAAAGCTGAAAAGGCGGGGTTGTTTACGAGGGAGGAGCTATGTGCTTCAGGCGCTATAAACGTGAACAACACAGTCAATTATTTGTAGGGTTTGATCTCGGAACATTAAAAACAGTTAATATCTATCAGTGGAAACCTATTATTGGTTGTATTTTATATTACTTATACTGCTACACAAATATTATAAATGTTGGTTTTCCAAATAAAACAAAATTAAAATTAAAAAATTAAAATATAAAAACGTTTTATCATTTTAGTACCTATTGCAAAATTTTAAGCCGTCAATTCTTTAATTAACCCATTTTTTTATTTCGTACCCATAGAGCAATAACGTACAGTAAATATTTTTTAAATTCTGGGAAATCTCATGAGTGCAATACGTGATATGATAAGGTTGATATTTAATTGCATTTAGTATACTCTTTTGTTTCACGATAACTCTATCTTATGTACACATGATTCCCTAAATCAAACAGACCATTGGGACATTTTTTTTAAATGTAGAGACAAATGAAGGACAACTTTGGACGGTTGCTTCAAAGAATTGAACAATTTTTCAAATTTCAGAATTAGTTTAAAAGTTTTGTGAAAGATTATTTCAAATTCTGTTTTTATTTAAATTTTGTCAAGTAACTAGCCTATAAAGATATTATAATAGAACTTTCACAGGACCCGAAAATGAACGTTGAAATTTGACCGAAAATTTATTGTAATGTTGGAAAAAAAATCGTTCATACCCAACGTTTTGCTTACAATAGCAGTGACCTTTTTTCTTAGTGAACTAATATTCTCTTTTTAAAGTAAATGATTACAATTCATTTTCTCCCTAAGCACACATTACGAGAACGAAAAATACCTATTCCCAGCTGCTTGGTTTTGATTTGACAATACGCATAGTTCCTATTGGAATGTAATTATCCAGTTCCTACCTATCTCCAACCATCACATTGCTGCTTGACATCTAAATACGAAAACAATTTTGGGAACTCAAAAAATTAATCTACCTGATCCTAGATTTATATAAAATTTGATTGAGTCATGTAATATAAACAGTCGTTAAAACCTGTTGAAATAGACCCAGGTTTATTATTATCCTTGCAAGTTGCAGAAGGGTTAAGGTAAACACCCATCCTCCCTATATTAGCAGCACAGTGAACAAGACAAATGAAGCAGGATTATGTTTCATCCCAGGAATTAGGAGAGCAGACGTGATACGTTGAGTTTGCGTAATTAAATTACTGGTGTCAATACAGACGACAGGTTTCAGTGTTAGCAGAATTTACAATTGGAAATGAATGATTTTATTCTGTTTCTAGAAAACGAGAGAAGGGTTGTATTATTTGTAGTGGATTTAAACTTAGAGCAAAAAAATAATAGTTAATTCAATCGCCTATTTACGCATGTTGCAATATGCCGTCAGTATTAATTAAACAATTTGATGAAATAACAGATAAAGGAGGAATCATAGACACTACACTATTACATTCCACAAAATTTACAATTGATAACATTTATTACATCAGTTGAGATGCACAAAATATATTTATTTCAATCTCTAAGTCACTGAAGCTTAACTGAAAATTTACACAGAAGAAAGTTGGATTAAAACTGTTATCACACTACCCTAAGGCATGATCATTATAGGGTTGGTCCAGCCTCCTAGAAAAATTAAAAGCCCAACTATTGGAGACATAAAGCGTAATGTGTTCCAGAATGTTCCGGATTGAAAATGTCCTTATTGAGCAGATTATGTGCTAGTAACCCCATTGCGATTTTTTATTGAGTTAAGTTTTAACAGTTTGTTTAGTAAAAAAACAATCAAAATGATTTTTTTTTTTAAATGGAACAATCACATGATGATTTTTATACTGACACTAAAAATTGTTCCGATCCCTCCTGTTGGTCTGAATGAGTACAATCGCTCTGCTATTTGCAATGGAAGAAGAAATATTATAGTAAGCACATTGAATCATGAAAAAACAAATAATTTTCAAATATTACACGGAATGATTTCATCTTGTGAGTTATAACCATCATGGGTATATTAAATTAAAAAAGAATACTGTGTAAAAAAATATAGTCCACAATAGTCATTAGTAATAGGAAACGAGTGCAGTAGCAAATTAATACCAATGAGGTATTTTCACTGTTTTTTTTTTATTTCGAAAGAAATTAATAAAAAAATAAAGAATTTTTATTTTATTTTTAAGTTGACGAATAAAATTTCCATAACTATTTAAAATGTGCCATTTTCAATTTACCGTCAAAACGAAATGTTCGTTTTTATTCGTGAATTTGGTGGAGTTGATGCCGTGCAGGGCGACGGTGATGACAGCCGTCTTACCAGACATTGGCGTTTTCTATGTCATAATGAAGTTGTAACCAGTTGGAACCGTTTTAGATTTCAGATCGTTTTTAAAGCAATCCTAAAAATAAACTTGGCTGGTCGGTGGCTGAGAGAAGGACGGGTGGTTTCACAAAATTTGAACAATTTATCGAATATAAAAGTTAATTTTCAAGTTTTGTTACTATTTCAGTTATGTAAAACCGCTGGCCAATAATGATTTAAGAACTTTAATAAAACTTTTGCAGAAAATTAACTTTGAAATTTGATGCATTGTTTAAATTCTGTGAAAAAAACTATACCAAATCTTCCACCGATTAGTATCCTGAGAGTCCTGAGATTATTACATTATCTTTTTCTAAAAATACTTCATCATGAAAATATTTCTATTCATACTTAAAAACTGATTTGAATAAGCTAGAGGAGAATTTGCGTAAAAATCCTCTTTATGTAAACAAATAGTGTACCCCGCAATGTTTCTCTACTGCAACATGGTAATAATATTATACTAGAGAATTGAAAAAGTTTTGTTTCGCTTGATCGTGGCATGTCTTTCTCGGGCGTCTTCAACTTCTTCCACCAATCACTACTATAAACACAATCTTACAGTTATAAAACTACATTATATCGACTACGTATCTCATTCCGATGCAGAGATATCGCGTTAAGTATTCCTCCGGTATATAGACATATGAATATTAGTAGACCTGCCCTAAGTGATTAAAAGCGTATTATTCCCCACTCCCCATACCGGTTCCATTGGAGCCGGCTGGGCTCGCGTATGGCTTCCCGTTAATCTTGAGAATGTGACGTCATCATTCTTGTTCGAACTAGCGTCGAGCTATGGTCGAGGCATTTTATGAAATAACACGGCATGAAATAACCCAATTGTCGTATTACATTCCATATGTAAGCATCATTTTAAGCTTATTCACATCGTATAATATGAATCAGTTGTAGAAACATATACTATTACATCGAGATACATCAGCGGATGTAGCGGTCGAATGTAGCGATTCTCAAGTGTGCGCATCGTTGTTACTGGGAAGTAAATTATGAACACTTATAAAAGTGTCTTAACTAAATATGTAAACAAAATATTCGACTCTGAAAAAAGAAGAATTTTTTTTTGCCGAATTCGGACTTCGCAAATTTGTTCATAACGTGGCGAGTAATTTGCGCTCCCATGTAAAAATGTCTATTCCATAGACATATGAATATTAGTAGACCTGCCCTAAGTGATTAAAAGCGTATTATCCCCACTCCCCATACCGGTTCCATTGAGCCGGCTGGGCTCGCGTACGGCCTCAAGTGATATTTGAAAACGTGACGTCATCATTCTTGTGCGAACTATGGTCCAGGCATCATCGGTTCATTTTACGAAATAACACGGCAAAATGTTTACTTGTACTATGAAAACTGGTAAAAATAGATGCGAAAAAAGAGAATAAACCCAATTTTCGTATTACATTCCATATATAAGCATTATTTTATTTTATTTTAAGCATATTCACATCGTATAATATGAATCAGTTGTTACTATCACATCGAGAAACGTCTGGACGCGAAACACAAAGCTGGTTGGTTGCTGGGAAGTAAATTATGAACATTTATAAAAGTGTCTTAACTAAATACTCTGAACTAACTATGACTCTGAATATAGAAGCTGCCTTACTTTGCCGAATTTGGACTTCGCAAATTTGTTCATAACGTGGCGAGTAATTTGCGCTCCCATGTAAAAATGTCTATTCATTCAAAGCAGATTTTACTTTTAAGAAGTAAATGGTGATATTATAATGCGAGATGCCTATTTACTGTCAGATTGATTTATTGACGAATCACAGTCATCTTCACTCCCTTCGTTCTTCAACAGTTGATTTTACCCCTCGCCTTTATCTTCTCGTCTATTAATTCCTATGTCTGTGGTCTATTCATTCTAACATAAGCATAATGAATTTTGATATACAAGCTAAAGTGTACCCGGCGTTGCTCGACTTTTTTCTACTTTCAATAAATACAGGGTTTTCCAATAAGAGGTGTTATTTTGAATAGCCCACTATTTCGGTAGATGTTACTTTTGAAGCTGTCATTTTTTTACATTTGACAAGTAAAAACTACGCCATTAATAAAAATGGAACGATACACGCTTTAACAACGCATTAAAATTATTAAAATTCACTTGAGTGAATCAAATGCAAATCATCTTGAGTGATGAGGCCCATTTAAACCTCGGTGGCTTCGTCAAAAAGCAAAATTGTCGCATCTAAGGCTCGGAAAACTCAAGAGTTATTGTTGAAAAGCCTTTTTATCCTTAACGTGTGAGTGTTTGGTGCTGTTTATGGTCCAGCAGAGTCATTGGACCTTACTTTTTCAAAAATGAGGCTGGAGCAACAGTTACGGTGAATGGATTGCGCTATCGAGAGATGATTAATGATTTTTTATGGCTGGAATTGAATGGTATTGATCTGGACAACGTTTAATTTAAAAAAAACGGCGCTACGTGCCACACAAGCAACAAAACCATTGATCTTTAACGATTGGATATCAAAATAACACCTCTTATTGGAAAACCCTGTATAATATCCATGTACTTTACATATAAACCTTCCGGGAGAAATTCTCTAAATGATAATGAGGGAAAAATTCGGTTTATGGGCGAAATTCCTAAAAAATAAAACTAGTTATTTTTATACTAACTTTGGGCCGGGGAATCCGAATCTGAAAGAATTATTGCTTATTGCTTATTATATTTAAATATTGAAGACAATATTAGTGATTTCTAAACGAAAATCTGAAACAGAAAAATCAGAAAAGGAACGGTCACATCGAGTCCCAGATGTGACCGTTTCCTTTTCTGATTTTTCTGTTTCAGATTTTCGTTTAGAAATCACTAATATTGTCTTCAATATTTAAATATTACAATTTGAGGTTTTACTCAATAAAGTTATTCCGAAAAATAAAATAAAAAATGCTTATTATATTGCTTGCCCCAACCTAATTCTTTCGGATTCGGATTCCCCGGCCCAAAGTTAGTATAAAGATAACTAGTTTTATTGTCAGAAAGCGTTCAAAATGGCCAGTTAAATTGTTTGTGCGTCGAAATTTTAAAGTCGTGTAATTCAGTTAATATTGCTTGCCCCAATCTAATTCTTTCAGATTCGGATTCCCCGGCCCAAAGTTAGTATAAAAATAACTAGTTTTATTGAAGTGAAACTTCTTTAGGCGCGTAATGAATTTTCGGGGACGGAGTAAAACCGAGTCACGATCGAAACGAAAATGCGGGTACCCCCACCACCGATTAAAGTTCATTTGATCTAGTCAAAGTTTTGAAGTAACATATAAATGCTTCTTAGCTCATCCCGACAACTGGCGTTGGTGGTGTAATGGTCAGCATAGTTGCCTTCCAAGCAGTTGATCCGAGTTCGATTCTCGGCCATCGCACATTATTTTTTTGTTTTTAACGCCTTTTTCATTCAATATCTTATTTTTTAGTAGGTCAGAACATTTTTTAAAAGAAAATAATATTGCAAAATAATAAAAACACTTATCTCACTGTGATAAAACATTACTCCGCTAGAGCGCGCTTTGCGTTATTGTGTTGGATTAAAATTATTATCTAATCCGTATATTATGATAATTGTATTACATTTATTTAATTAATTTATTTATTTTGATAATATGTAATAATTTTCAAAGTTTTGAAGTAACATATAAATGCTTCTTAGCTCATCCCGACAACTGGCGTTGGTGGTGTAATGGTCAGCATAGTTGCCTTCCAAGCAGTTGATCCGAGTTCGATTCTCGGCCATCGCACATTATTTTTTTGTTTTTAACGCCTTTTTCATTCAATATCTTATTTTTTAGTAGGTCAGAACATTTTTTAAAAGAAAATAATATTGCAAAATAATAAAAACACTTATCTCACTGTGATAAAACATTACTCCGCTAGAGCGCGCTTTGCGTTATTGTGTTGGATTAAAATTATTATCTAATCCGTATATTATGATAATTGTATTACATTTATTTAATTAATTTATTTATTTTGATAATATGTAATAATTTACAGAAAAAAAAATTAAAACTATCTCCCTCTGATAAAATATCCGTTCGCTAGAGCGCACTACGCGATCTTGTGTGGGATTCTATTTCTGTACATTGTACATTATTTTTAAAAATATATTATATTGAAGTGAAACTTCTTTAGGCGCGTAATTCGGGGACGGAGTAAAACCGAGTCAGGATCGACACGAAAATGCGGGTACCCCCACCACCGCTCACCGTTCACTGTCCCTCTCTCACCATATGCGCTTGTTGAGGTGGGGGAGCCGCTCACGAACGTTCTCTCTCTTCTCTTCTTTCCTCTCTCTCAGACACCAGCGAACTGCGCCACGCCAAGCATCAGCTGCTTGGTTAGTATACTGCGTCGTGAGTGTAATACGAGTGAAATACGTAATTGATTGTGGTTCATACGGTTTAACAAAAGAAGTTTCACTTCTGTCTTGCGTAGGCTTGACACACCCACTTTTTTTTTTAGGAATTTCGCCCATAAACCGAAGTTTACCCGATAATGAAAAACCTATCAAACTCTGTTATCTAGTTTAGAAGAACTAAGCGCACAAACAGACAGACGCGGATAGTGACATTATTTTTTACTATTTAGAGATACCAATGTATTTTCACGATTCACGAATTTACTGAAAGTTTATCAGGAAACGGCCTGTGATCCCGTTTTTAGTTCATTATGATCTGGGATGTCCGGGATGTTCCCAAATTTTCCAGACTATTCTCTAACATTCCAACGTTCTGGGATGTTCTGAAATGTTGTGGAATGCCCTCAAATACTCTACAATGTTCCGGACTATTCTAGAAATTTCTAGAGGGCGAAACTTCGAGCCCTAATTATCTTCAAAAGCAACAATTTTCTACATTTTTCATGGATGGGGGATAGAGAGCTACTACACCAAATAACCCCCTTGATCGTACCGAGACTCGTTTCTGAGTCTTTGCGCTACGCATATTGTACAAATATTTTTTTAAATATATTAATTTAGATAATATGGACTCAGCATGGAATTAATACGAGGTTACATTATTTAATACGTAGATTACTGAAACATGTCCTACAATAATAAAATATCACGTTACCAGTCGAATCGAATACATGAAAATTAATTAAACACAGCGTAGTGGCGCATCGCAAATACACGAGATTTGACGGTTTTCACGGAATGAAACTGATGTGTGGTTTGGATATGCTTTCAAATACATCGGAATTCGTGCCCTATTTGACTGAAACGTGATGTTTGACGATCACGATTTATTTTAAATTTGGAACAGACGGAAACGATTCCATGGCAACCCAGGACAGCGCCGATAAAATACACTTTTGAAAAGTGATATAGAGTCATTGAAAGTGATATGTAGTCATTAAAAGTGATGGAAAAATATCTATAAACCTAATTTAAGGCGACACAAAAATCTAATAACGTTGGTTTGCTCATATTTTAATTAATTCCAACGAATTTTTAACAATAATACAATTATTTTTTAAAGCAATCTATGAAATTAGTGGAAAGCACCAGATTTTATTTTTAAAGATGATGAATTGACAACTTGCTGAGGGATTCTTTAAAAAACATCTGAGATTTTGTTAATATGTTTATGTAAAATAATTAAAATAAACCCCATTGAAATATCGATCTTCTAGACCTGCTGAGGCAAATTCGACTGTAGGTCCGTCCATTACGCTGGGCCGCGAGCCTAAGATTGTTTTTACACGACTTTATCACTTATATTAAGATTCACAATTTATTTTAGATACTTGCTTGCGCAAATTTAACCGTATGCCTGTCCAATACACTAGAGCCGCACGTCGCATATTTTCGTGCTTGGCTTATTCACTTACGTCGTTGATTACGACTTTATTTTACGGTATTGTCTGGTCTTAACGTAACATTTTTAACCTAGTTTTTTTTTAATTACTTTTCAGGAATGTGTAGAATTTTCACTGCCCTGAGTTTCTCGGCTACCGACAGGTTCGCAGGTATCAGAAAATTATTAAATAGTATATTGATGAATAATTGTGAACAGACAATTTGAATTTATTTCAGTTAGTGAAATACTTTTTAAGGTAGGTATTATTGCAAAACCTATAGTACTGCATTTCCAAGATAGTTCATATTGTTTTGTTGTGAAAATGTGGATAGAGGCTTAAAGAACATTGAAAATGCGAAGACTTTGAAGCCTGGGTATATTGGTATACGAGAGTTTTCTCAACAATCCAAGTAAATAATATAAGGGTTTTAAATGACAATAATATTCAAAGAGGGTTAAATTATTAAAGAAATTCTAGAACACATCCAACAATTATGGGGTAAATATCATAAAATTTACTAATTTCGGTTGTGACCCTGTCTGTAACCCGTTGAAAATGTTTGTTTGGAGACATTAATAAAGTACCTACCAATGATATGAAATTTTAATGGTTTCGTTTGCGTCCTTGTCATTTTATTAAAATCTAAATGTTGCATGCTCAATTTTCACAGTTCAATACATTGCAATTAATAAGAATTTGTCATTGAATCCACTCGAGCAATTTTGGGTATATTACGGCCAGTTTGCAAAAAGTTTTGAGTGATCACTTGTCATAGTATGCCTATTTTATAAAACCTAAAAATTTGGGATAAACGACGAAATCCAGGTGGATTCTTAAAATTTAAATGGCAGTATTCATATGTATCCCAATTAATATTTTAAGGAATAATATTGCTAAAATAATGCGTTAAATGGATATATACAGGGTGTATCGGCACTAACCCGACAAACTTTAACCAGCTATTCCTTAGCACATTTGGAGTAAAAAATGTTATGGGCACTTTGCTGTCCGGTAGCATTTTTTTTTCAATTAAAAACAAAAAAATAAAAAATTTCCACACTACATCACTGTCATTGGCATTGCTTTTCGTGTTCAACAGCTGTTATAAGCAAAAATGTCGAAAAGCGTCATCGCTCTTTCGCACACACTAAATAATAATAGTTAAAAATGAGACGAATGGAGCCGTGCCATTTCGTTGTGATTGTAAAAGCGCGCCAATATAGGTACACACGTACATTATTCAACGGAATTCGAATAAAATATTGCCAGATGGGTTTTTAAACGTTGACTAAGGATAAAACAGTGGTGACATGTGATGAAAATATGAATAGTAATTTTTTTATTAAAAAAAAAAACGTTACCGGACAGCAAAGTGTACATAAGATTTTTTACTCCAAATATGCTAAAGAATAGCTTGTTAAAGTTTGTCGGGTACGTGCCGATACACCCTGTATATAAACAACTAATCAGTCGAGTAGTTTTAAAGGATTTTTTTTTATAATTAAACCGTATACTTTAGAAATTTTCTTACCTAAAAATTTGTGTAAGTGATAAACATGCACGTAGAGAAGCCAAATATTAAAGAAAAATACAGAAAAAAAGGTTAGAATTTTATTTGGAAACGCATTCCTTCATTGTTCCAACTCCTTTAGTACGTAAGAATAGTAAAAATAAAATTACCTTTCCCCCATAAATGCAACCCGCCTCCAGTGCCAGTAGTTGTGCCACCTGTTCACCCCCTCCTACCCTCACGATCCACTCATTGGTCAACAAGTCACCTCCCTCGCTGCCACTGTGATGACCAAAGTACTCTCCGCGTATC